>NC_092757.1:79226863-79842302 GCF_047496795.1 Chiloscyllium punctatum | reverse complement strand
AGAAAATTCATAAAGCCAAAGTACAAAGGGATCTGGGAGTGCTAGTCGAGGACTTTCTAAAGGTAATCATGCAGGATGAATCTGTGATTAAGAAAGCGAATGCAATGTTGTCATTTATCTCAAGAGGGTTGGAATATAAAAGCAGCGATGTGTTACTGAGACTTTATAAAGTTCTGGTTAGGCCCCATTTGGAGCACTGTGTCCAGTTTTGGGCCCCACACCTCAGGAAGGACATACTGGCACTGGAGCATGTCCAGTGGAGATTCACACGGATGATCCCTGGAATGGTAGGCCTAACATACGAGGAACGGCTGAGGATCCTGGGATTGTACTCATTGGAGTTTAGAAGGTTAAGGGGAGATCAAATAGAAACTTACAAGATAATATATGGCTTGGAAAAGGTGGATGCTAAGAAATTGTTTCCATTAGGCGGGGAGACTAGGACCCGTGGGCACAGCCTTAAAAAAAAAGAGGGGGTCAATTCAGAACAGAAATGCAGAGACGTTTCTTCAGCCAGAGAGTGGTGGGCCTGTGGAATTCATTGCCGCTCAGTGCAGTAGTGAGGCCGGGACGCTAAATGTCTTCAAGGCAGGGATTGATAAATTCTTGATGTCACAAGGAATTAAGGGCTACGGGGAGAATGTGGGTAAGTGGAGTTGAAATGCCCATCAGCCATGATTAAATGGCGGAGTGGACTTGATGGGCCGAATGACCTTCCTTCCACTCCTATGTCTTATGGATTCAGGTGTTCATTTGGATCTTGAGGAACTGTTGACTGATATTTACCATCTTGCCACAGATTATTGGGTGAAATTATCCAATTTATTTACAATCCACAATCTTTTTGAATGTAACAAGAAAATACTAAGGATGGTAGAAATCTGAGAAAAACAGAAATTGCTGTAAATACTCAGCTTATCTACCCATCTCTGCGGGGTTTCCTGGAAATGTAGCCATTCCTCAGCAAAGCAGCAAAATGGTTGGGGGAGTATGAGTAAGGCAAGAATAAAGGGATAGGGTGGAAGGCAGGAGAGACTAAATGACAAAACAAATGATGGTGCAGGTAGAGAGAGATTGTAATAGAGCAAGTAATGAAAGAAAAGATAGGTTTGGAGAAAGTAAATTGGGAAAGCAACATAACCAATATCTGATGTGCAAAATAAAATGAGGTACATGTTATGAAATTCATGAAATTTTCACTTCCTGTCACCTATTGTTTATATATAACAGTTTCTGATGATGTTTGAATTTTCTTCATAACATTTTTCTCAAATTGAGATTACATGTATAGTCTTCCTTTTGAAAAAAGTGTTAGATTACAACTAATCAGTAACCTGGCAGTCCTTACCCATGACAGTGAATAATTAATAATGGAATTACTGACATAAGATTGCCGTTATGATAGGCGATCTTTATGTAAGTTAATTATGCCTGTTAACTATGTAAAGTATTATGCTTGGTAAGTAACCAGATTCAATTGGAAATTTCAGAAGCCTGGTTTGATATAAGGTTGCATTTATACTGGAATATTGTGGGGGAAAATGTTTGTAATTTGTCCATTGTCATTTTAATTCTACTTTCTAATAGTCAGTGTTTTCTTTTCTCCCTGACTGCCAGAGAGGCATACCTGCACTGAATCTTGAAAATCTCAACCAGTTTCCATCTGCTCCAATTCCTACGTTAAGTGGGACTGCATTGACTTTGCCTACTTCAGTGCCACAGCAACCTATGATGTCAGTGCCAGCTGGTGGAAATGTATCTATGTCTGTTCATCCAGGCCAGTCTGCGGTCGGAATGAATCTTCCTGTACCAGTAGGTGGCAGTACGACTCAAGTTTCCAGTGGCTTTGTGACTTCTTTCCCTGGCAGCCAGGTATTCTTATGCAGCCATTTTTTGTTCACCAAGTACAGTAAATTAGAATCAAAAGCACACTAATTCTGTGATTAGAACTGATTAAGAAAGTATTATAAATTACTAACGAAAATAAGGACACATGCTGAGGTAATCGTGTGTAATATCCTGTTACCTTGGCCTTAATGAATATACAGCAGGTCGCTTCACCTATACTCAGTATTCTGTACTGCACAGCAATCCCTTCTACATCTAATACACTTGAGATAATAAATAGAAACAAGAATAGAATTTTGAAAAAGTTGAACAGCACAATTGCAGCTGACTCTCAAAAACCTACAAAAGTAAAAGCTAAAAGGAAAGAAAGCTTTCAATGCCCAACAATAGATTCCAATAGATTCGCCACTCTCTGGCTGAAGACATTTCTCGTTACCTCCGTTCTAAAAGGTCTTCCTTTTACTCAAAGGCTGTGCCCTCTGGTCCTAGTCTCTCCTACCAATGGAAACATCTTCCCAATATCCACTCTGTCCAGACTATTCAGTGTCTATAAGTTTCAATTAGATCCTCCTCATCCTTCTAACTTCCATCGGGTCTAGACCCAGAGTCCTCAAACGTTTCTCATATGTTCAGCTTTTCATTCCTGGGACCATTCTGTGAACCACCTCTGAACCTGCTGTAGGGCCAGTATATCCTTCCTGAGATATGGGGTCCAAAACTGCAATTAATACTCCAAATGTGGTCTGACCAGAGCCTTAGAGAGCCTCAGAAGTACATCCCTGCTTTTATATTCAAGTTATTCCAAAATCAATGCCAACATTGCATTTACCTTCCTAACTACTGACTCAACCTGCAAGTTTAACCTGAGAGAATCCTGGACTAGAACTTTCAAGTCTCTTTGCACTTCAGACTTCTGAATTTTCTGCTCATTTAGAAAATAATCCCTGCTTTTATTCTTCCTAGAAGAGTGCATGACCTCTCTCTTTCCCACATTGTACTCCATCTGCCACTTCTTTGCCCACTCTCCTGATCTGTTTAAATCCTTCTGCAGTCTCCCCCGCCTCCTCAATGCTATCTTTCCCTCTACTTACCTTTGTATTATCTGCAATCCTACCCAGAATGCCCTCATTTCCCTCATCGAGATCATTAATGTATGAAGTAAAGGGTTGTGGTCCCAACACTGACCCTTACGGAGTTGTCACCGGCTGCCATCCTGAGAAAGACCCTTTTATCCCCACTGTCTGCATTCTGCCAGATAGCAGGCTTCTATCTAAGCTAGCCCCTTGCCTTGGACACCATGGGTCCCTTATCTTACTCAGAAGCCTCCTGTGTGGCACCTTGTCACACGTTCATGTACTGTCGTATAATGTATGATGATGTACGATGTAAATTACTGACTGAGCTCTGAAAGCTATGTGTTAACTTCTCGTAAACATTTTGAAATTATGACATCATTTGTCAGCTTTTCATGTCAGCTTGTTGGAAGTGCATCTGTTCTGAAATCGTTGGCTTTGTGTTTGGGTGCAATTCTATAAATAATGACAGCCATTGCAGTACCTTACATAAAGAGTTGTTTTTATTATTGAGCCCAGACATGGAACTACTTGCTGCTGAACTGTCCTTCGTGACTGAACCCAATCCTGTTCATGCTCTGTCCTCACACCCATACAATTTTTGTTAGTAGGCACTGATCAGGAGCTGGGTATCCTGATTGATGTTTCCCTATCCACCAGTGTATGTTTTGTTTTCTTATTTGTTTTTTGTGTTAAACATTTGTGTTTTCCAGTTTTATTTTAGTTTTGAACTGCTGTAACTGCTCAAGGACTCTGATTTGTTTTGGCAGACCAATGCAGCTCAGCCAGAAGAAATAAGTTATGTGGTTATCACTGGAAAAAGGAATGACTATTTAATGAAAAGCATGATTAAAAAAATAAACATTAAGATTTTCGAGTTAAGAACTTTTGTTTTAAATGATTAGCTGTTTGGCGAAGGTGTTTTTCACAGCACCAGATATTTTAATAAGAATGTCTGTTGGAGGCTAGACTCCTTAAACTAATGTTTGCAACTGTCAGTTCATGTGAATTGTCAGGGTTTACCATAAAAGTAAACCAAGTATGTTAATTTTGAGTCACTCACCAGGATTTTTAAAAGAATCATTCAGATCCTTCTGACAGCTTGTTTGATATCTCAGAGCCCTTCATTTAAATTAAATATGTCACGCCTCATTAAAAAGTGAAAGTCAAAGGGTTAAATCCCTGAGATGTCATCCATGAGATACCAGTTTAGGAATGCACAGGCCCAAATGCCATGGTTTTTCTGTCCAATCAGTGAATCAGCCTTTTTTTTTAAAAAAAAAAGAAACAGGCTAGAAATTTTGAAGTAAAAAAACACAAGATGCTGGTTCGTCGGCATTTGAGGAGAAGAAAGGCCAAGCAGATCCTGCAGTAACCTGCCACTTTGACTGTTTCAGACATTTCCTTGGTTCTTTCTCAAAGAACTGCCATTTTAAGGTAGCCTTCAATGTTAGGACTGCAGCCTCTTTAATCTCTATAATCTTGACTCTGGTGAAATTGTGTGAAGACTAAAGTATCTAATTCAGTGTTGTTTATTAAAAAATTGCAAGCTGCTCATGAATTGTTTGTGTTTTGACTACTGGTTAGAGCATCCATGTGGGATGCTGGTTACATTATGAACATGTCCAGTAAATTTTGAGATAATCAAAAATAGTATACAAATCAATACAATAGCAGTAACTGAACAATAATTCCAAGGTTTAACATATGTTAAAAATGAAAACTTTCCCTTTTATCCAGCCTGCAAAATCTGACGATGATGATTTCCAGGAGTTTCAGGAGGCTCCCAAGCCTAACACAGCTGATGACTCGTTCAAGGGATTCAAGAACGAAACCTCTGGAAGTTTATCAAAAACTGCAATCTCACAGAGTACAATCAGGTCTGACCTATTGACATGAGCTAGTTATCTTCGTGGTTAGATCTAACCAATTGGTATTTCCAGTGGCCAACATAATAAACCAAACAGCCCACCAATGCTGTTTCTTCAAAGGAGTTAACAGACTTATGCTGAATGGCTTCCTTCTGTTCTTCACTATTCTGTGACTCGGAGACCAAGAACATCTCTGTTATTAGCTTTTGAATTTGCTATGTTTTCTTTCTCCTTGCCAAGCTTGAGCAATTTGTGTACAGAGGAACCTCGATTATCCGAACAACACGGGCGGGGGAGTATTTTGTTCGGGTAATCGAATGCCGGATAGCACAGTTTATTCTAGCGTCAGGACCTTGTGATCCTGTTCAGATAATCCGAAATGCGAATAATCAACATTCGGAAGTTGAGGTTCCTCTGTAATTCATCTCATCCCATCATCATAAACACACTCTCTGCATCGTGTGATTCATGTTCTTTCTATAAGTTGTGAATTTTGATGTTCTTGTTTGGTTACTTATCCATGCATTGCTTTCTTCACTGCATCCCTCCAGCACCTAGTTTTCTTCCTGCTTCTCCCTTACGGCTATAATTCATGTTAATGATGAGATTCTAATTGGAGCATCTTGCTCAAGTATCTTTATTGACAGAAAGGTGGAAAGAAATTTGAGTATCAGCCCCATTTCCACTTAGGTTGAAAATTAAAAGTTTAAAAAAATCTTTTATGGTTCAAAGGTAGTTTCTTAATTTGGGTGTTGGTAAATTTTATTACTCTGGTTCACAGCTGCCCCATGGGAAACAAGATAATAACTTGGACACGAAAATACAAATTGAGCCAAGATTGAGGCTCCCAATGTTTATTTGACCCAGGTGCCCCTTAATGAGAAAGGTGTTGGGCCAGTGATGATTGGTGGTGCAATGTGCTACTGCAGGCTTCTGCCTCATTCGAAAATATTTCAAATGAGGTTAAGAATGTGGCTTTCAAAATACAGAATGATGCTGCCTAAGTTTCAACTTTAAGACCTAAAAGTTGAAGTTCTTAACTGGAGAAAGGCCAATTTTCACGGTATTAGGCAAGAACTTTCAAAAGCTGATTGGGGCAGATGTTCGCAGGTAAAGGGGCAGCTGAAAATGGGAAGCTTTCAGGAATGAGATAACGAGAGCCCAGAGACAGTATATTCCCAGTTGTAGGTATAGGGAATGCTGGATGACTAAAGAAATTGAGGGTTGGTTAAGAAAAAGAAGGAAGTATATGTCAGGTATAAACAGGATAGACCGAGTGAATCCTTAGAGTATAAAGGCAGTAGGAGTATACTTAAGAGGGAAATCAGGAGGGCAAAAAGGGGATATGAGATAGCTTTGGCGAATAGAATTAAGGAGAATCCAAAGGGTTTTTACAAATACATACAGGACAAAAGGGTAACTAGGGAGAGGATAGGGCACCTCAAAGATCAGCAAGGTAGCCTTTGTATGGAGCCACAGAAAATGGAGGAGATAGTAAATGAGTATTTTACATCAGTATTTACTGTGGAAAAGGATATGGAAGATATAGAATGTAGGGAAATAGATGGTGACACCTTGCAAAATGGCTATATTACAGAGGAGGAAGTGCTGGATGTCTTGAAACGCATAAAGGTGGATAAATCCCCAGGACCTGATCAGGTGTACCCTGGAACTCTGTGGGAAGCTAGAGGAGTGATTGCTGGGCCTCTTGCTGAGATATTTGTATCTTCAATAGTCACAGGTGAGGTGCCGGAAGACTGGAGGTTGGCTGACTTGGTGCCACTATTTATGAAGGGTGGTGAGGACAAGCCAGGGAACTGTGGGCCAGTGAGCTCGACGTTGGTGGTGGGCAAGTTGTTGGAGGGAATTTTGAGGGACAGGATGTACGTGTATTTGGAAAGGCTGATTCGGGATCGTCAACATGGTTTTGTGTGTGGGAAATTATGTCTCACAAACTTGATTGAGTTTTTTGAAGAAGTAACAGAGGATTGAGGGCAGAGCAGTAGATTTCAACAAGGTTCCACATGGGAGACTGGTTAGCAAGGTTAGATCTCACGGAATACAGGGAGAACATTTGGATACAGAACTGGCTCAAAGGTAGAAGAGGTGGTGGTGAAGGGTTGTTTTTCAGACTGGAGGCCTGTGACCAGTGGAGTGCCACAAGCATCAGTGCTGGATCCACTACTTTTTGTCATTTACATAAATGATTTGGATGCGAGCTACGAGGTACAGTTAGTAAGTTTGCAGATGACACCAAAATTGAAGGTGTAGTGGACAGCGAAGAGGGTTAACTCAGATTACAATAGGACCTTGACCAGATGGGTCAATGGGCTGAGAAGTGGCAGATGGAGTTTAATTCAGGTAAATACGAGATGCTGCATTTTGGGAAAGCAAATCTTAGCAGGACTTACACACTTAATGGTAAGGTCCTAAGGAGTGTTGCTGAACAAAGACACCTTGGAGTGCAGGTTCATAGCTCCTTGAAAGTAGAGTCGCAGGTAGATAGGATAGTGAAGAAGGTGTTGGGTATGCTTTCATTTATTGGATATAGTATTGAGTACAGGAGTTGGGAGGTCATGTTGCAGCTGTACAGGGCATTGGTTAGGCCACTGTTGGAATATTGCATGCAATTTTGGTCTCCTTCCTATTGGAAAGATGCTGTGAAACTTGAAAGGGTTCAGAAAAGATTTACAATGATGTTGCTAGGGTTGGAGAATTTGAGCTATAGGGAGAGGCTGAACAGGCTGGGGCTCTTTTCCCTGGAGCGTCGGAGGTTGGGGGGTGACCTTATACAGGTTTACAAAATCACGAGGGGCCTGGATAGGATAAAAAGACAGTCTTTTCCCTGGGGTCGGGGAATCCAGAACTAGAGGGCGTCGGTTTAGAGTGAAAGGAGAAAGATATAAAAGAGACTTTTTCACGCAGAGGATGGTCTATGTATGGAATGAGCTGCCAGAGGAAGTGGTGGAGGCTGGTACAATTGCAACACTTAAATTGCATTTGGATGGGTATATGAATAGGAAGCGTTTGGAGGGATATGGGCCGGGTGCTGGCAGGTGGGACTAGATTGGGTTTGGATATCTGGATGGGTTGGACCAAAGGGTCTGTTTCCATGCTGTACATCTCTGACTCTAAGACTCTATAACTATGCAGAGCTGTATGAGCTGTGCAAAAAGAGAACGTGCAATCTGAGGAGTTGTGAAAAGCTGTCTCTCCAGAATTAGTATGAAGTCATAGGTAAACAAACGATATTATATGTAATGAGGTTTTAAAGAAATGCTATGTAATGTGCACAACATGAAGGGAGAACTTTTAAGTTATTCTTTTTGTTTCTTAATTTAAGAAGTGAGACATTGTAACTGTGGTAAACATTTTCCTCCATCAAAGATAATGATATAAAATGATAACTGAAACCATTCATTATTATATATTTTATATTTGGTTTGATTTACACCATTTTCCCTTACTGTTGATATGGTATTGCTAATTAGCTGCTCCTCATTCTGACATAAGCACTTTGAACCATTGATTTTGTTTTTCCCTTATTGCTGAGAAGTAATTTAGAGACTTGTGTTTTCATTTGGGATTTCACTTCTTTTCCTTCCAAGGGCAGCAAAGTAAATGTTTTCCTTTTGAGGTGCTGAATTCTTTTAAGAAGTAATGGGATAATTAGCACATATGGTCTCTAATCCCACTTACAAAATTGACCAAAAGTGGGGAGAGCTTTTTTTTTTGTTTTGTTTGTATCATGAATCTCATAATTATAATTTTAGGGGAAAAAAAGTTACTGGAAGTTCTTCCACATACTTTAATAAACAGTGATGCTTGAGTTATTCACAAAATTATTTCAATTCTCTCTTTCAGCACACATACATTACTTACTCCAATTTCAGGAACTTCTGCACCTTCTTCAGTGGACAAATATGCTGTCTTTAAGGACTTGACAGAAGACAAGCCTGCAGAAAGTTCTTCTTTTGCAGGTAGTGTATTCTCTCGTCTATTATTTCGTTTTCAAGTTGAATGCAGAGGAATCTCGATTATCTGAACAAGATCACATGGTCCCGATGCCTGGCTAAACTGTTACTGGGCATTCAATTATCTGGCATGCGATTATCCGAATGAAATACTCCCTTCCCATGTCCTTCAGATAATCGAGGTTCCTCTGTATTTAAAAATTGTAATGAATGAAATTCTTCCCTGGATTACGATAGTTGTGTGCTTAAGAAAGGCAATATGCACCCATCCAATTCTTTATAATATGGATGATTGAATTAAGTTAAAATATGCATCACATTTTCGAAAAAAAATGTTGTGTAGTGTTATTTGCTTAGTACTTCTAATTTCATATTTCAGATTAATTAAATAGAACAGTCAGAACAGAACAATCTTTTCAGTCATTACAAGTTTGAACAAGAAGTAATTATTTACTTGTGGTTTTTTTTCCACCACATATCTTTGACCAAACTTGATATAGTACTAAGTTTTGTGTTTTTTTTAAAATAAAATCTTGCCCTGTGCAAACTGATCTAAAATGTACAATCTTACATTTGTGAAAAGCTGGAAAATACTGAAGAGTTACATGTTTTACCAGCGGTCCAAACTGTCAGCTGCAATGTTATTAATTGATTAATTGAAAGCAAATCTGGAGATATTAGGACGGTAGTGACCTGAGGGAAGAGGGTTCATAAGACTGCCTTGTTGATGATCATACCTATGAAACATGGAGGTGCAAGCAGTTGGGGGATAGGATTCCTGACATATCCAGTACGAATAAATACAAACGTTATGGAATTGTGGGGCTGCACTGTACCACATGTCTGAATGGTGTGCTGCAAATTATTGTCATTATTTGGAGATGCCGGTGTTGAATTGGGGTGTACAAAGTTAAAAATCACACTACACCAGGTTATAGTCCAACAGGTTTAATTGGATGTCACACTAGCTCCGAAAGCTAGTGTGCTTCCAGTTAAACTTGTTGGACTATAACCTGGTGTTGTGTGATTTTTAACTTTGCAAATTATTGTGGTTGGTTAAATTGAATCTTTGTTGTCACAACTATTTAGAATTAAATTTCCCATTTTTGTTTGAACTATCATTTGCCTGTTGGTTTGCATCTATTTTGCATTGGTTCTGTTTTGTGTTTAAGGTACAAAAAATGAAATCTTGTTGGTAATTTCTTCATTTGGGTGTTGAGAAATTTGATTATTCTGGCTCACAGCTGTCCCCATGGAATCGTGACATTAATTTGGACATGGAAATGCAAATCGAGCCAAGATTGAGACTCCCAATGTTTATTTGACCCAGGTGCCTCTCTAGTAGGGAGATATCTGTGGTAACTTTGTATGTTTCTTTCTGGTTTACACATGTTCAGTCCTCAAGTTGGGGAGATGGTGGAGCAGTTTACCTTTCAGGCATTTATTATTATTTGCAGTTACCAATATCGGCTGCCTCCATGACATAACCATGCAACACAGTTTTCTAAGATATTTTCAGGCGACAAAAGTGTGAACTTTTCAGATTAATGCTGTATTATAAACTGTCATTTCAATTATTTTGAGTTTGTAATATTTTAGTTAAGAACATATTATGCACTGAGTTATTACTTCAGTGCATCATTGTTAATGCAATAAGGTGAAAAGATACAATCTACTTGAATCTATTATGACATGGTTTAAATTTTCATTTAGATTTTGGTGACAAATACAGTGTTTTTCGTGAACTTGGCCAGAGCGCAGAGAATAAATCCTCAGGTGAGTAGATTTACAGTAGTGTTTGGAGCCAATCATGCATACAGTAACAGTGGTCAGTAAAGTACTTGGATTCCTTGTATGAGAGGCCTCACACTACCTAAAGAAGTGCAATTGATCGCGTATTTAACTTGTGTAGACTTGCTGATTACTCTGCAATTTACATCATTAATAATGTTTTCCTGAAACTTTACATCTCAAAGTTTATTTTCGTCAGCTCAGAATTATAACCACCCTTGACAACTAATGGTGACGAGAAGTCAGGATATTCTCTGTACAGCAATTAAACACTAATCAGTAATTATAATGGGGCACTATGACAAAGTGTGATTAAAAGTGTGCATGTGGAAGCACTACAACCCATTTTTCATGACACCCCCAACTGCCTTCTGGCAATGTGATTTTTGATCAAGAATATTATTTTGAGCAATAACTATGCTCACATTCAACTTCCTCTTTATCCCCGCCTTCCACTTCATTGTTTTCTGATGAATTATTGCAGTTACCAGCTGCAAAAGAGTAACGCAAGTGAAAATGAGTTTTAAGAATTGGTACTGTGTGCCAGTAGTGCTTAGATATCTAGATGATGAGCAAAATTATTTACATGTTATGTATGTTTTTGCTTGTATGTTCAATTCAGTTGTTACAGTTAAAATATTTGAATTGTTTGTAAAAGTTAAATTGTTTAAATCTTCATAGTGTGTTATTTTCTTTTTTATTCCTTTGTTTAATATGCAATTTTAAAACAATAAGTTGAGGTGGGGTAGAACAGGATATTCATATTTAAACATAAAATACCAGAAAATAGTTTCTGGCCACTCTTCTGATGTTGGATTCCTTATAGGGAAGGGAAAGAAAAACTGCACTGCAAAGGCGTTCCCATGCGGACAAAATCAAAACTTGATAAGTGCTGGTTTTCCTGAGTTGCTGTCATATCATCCACACTGCTGTGAGAGTTGTACTGTCACGTTACCACTGTCACTGTGAACAGGTTGTCTCTTCCCCAACTGTAAAAGGGAGATAAGATGGAGTGCAGTTTTGGAGGAGGGAAGAAATATTTACTTTGGTTCAGGTCATGAAGCGCTGTGGTCATGCCAGTTACTTACACTAAAAAACTATAACTCCAGTGAAACAAGAAAAGCAGAAAGCATTATGATACTATTCTTTTGAAGAAGGATCTGGAAATTTAGATGAGCTAAATCTAGGTTATGATCATTTTGTTAATTTTATTTTTTATTTCTTCACACAAAGTGAAAAACCTTGACCATTGCAACTTCGCAAAAATTCAAACACTGTGAGATAGAAGTGCTATATGCCTTCAGCAAAAACGAGATTCTGAAGATTTGCAATCTTAAAGGAGAGTTTTTCTATTGTTTCTCACCCCCACTTTTATTTAAGAGAGTATGTGCATTTTTGTTGATGATTACCCATTGAAAATATGTAGCTGCAGCTTCCCAAATAGCTTGGCAGCCTTCCCAATTGAAAGGCTGAGGCAAAGAGATCAGATATATCAAAGGCTTGATCTTTGCTTTGTGCTGAGTCACAGTGGCACCATGTGTCTACAATTGGCTTCAATCTCCCACAGTTCAGGAGGACAAAGTCAGTTAGTATAAATTGATTCCCTGTTGGGAAAGCTCATTTGAATGATGAATGAATAGTTGTAGTTCCTTTCATTATCTGATAGTGTTGAGGTCTGGTACTCAATGTCCATTACATGAAAGCAGTACCTTACGGAGGGTGGGGGGGGGAGCAATGCAACATTGTTTTTTAAATTTTGTTTTCCAACTCTTAATGTGGTCTCCAAATAGGTTCATTCAGATTTTAAAAGTATAATTACTATCTCACATTGGTCGTTCGATTTGGTCTGGAAGCATAAGTAGGGATTGAAAGCCAATTGCCTGGGCCGGAAAAGCTGACAGTTAATTTCAAGTACTGTATTAAGAAGTAGTAAGCTCACTTCCTCAGTCCCTACAAGATCCTTTTAATCACTGAAATAATCCCAGGTAGCAAAATTAAAATTTCAAACAGATTTAAATAACACAATGTTTTCCTTAAAAAGACAAAAGTGGGTTCTAATGTTTGCCACTGTGCTGTCATATAAGCAGAACCAGACAGTATGTGTGGGCTCAGTAGATACTTAGCAGAATGCTGCCACGCATGCACAATGGGAAATATCCAGACCATTCGTCCATCAAAGCTGGGTTAAAATTCTCACTTTCTTTTTTCCAGATTTACATAATGGCCCACATTTGGGCTGGTTGGGTATTTAAATTTGGTTCGTTGATCATCCCTCTTCCCTACAATGAAAAATTAAATGGTGGTATGTTCAATGCAGGGTTTTACTTGGCAGTGCATGCTTGGTATGGGTTGGTGCTTTGGTCGTAGTTACTAATTTGAAAATGCTTGTGTTTGTGTGCTGTGAAAAGTGAAACATAGAATTCTATTCTTAACTGCTGATATTTTGTTACTGAAAAGATGTATGTTTGCAGGGGAGGGCTTTGCAGAATTCAAATCACCAGGAAATGATGATGGATTCACAGACTTCAAAACTGCAGACAGCATTTCACCAGTAGATTCATCAGAGCAAGCAAAGACGTTCTCAACGACATTTCCTTCGGTGCCATATCTTCAACCGCAACCAGTAACACAGCCTAAAGACTCTTTCAATCTCACGGACCTTTTTACCTCTGTCAGTAATACTGGAGAGAGCAGTTCTATGTCATTTCCACCAGTTTTTGTGACATCATCCATTTCCTCATCTGTATGTGTTACATCTTCATTGTCATCACTATCATCTGGTACTTTTTCCACAGCCAGTAGCAAAACTGCTGGTGGAACTGATGACTTTGGGGACTTCAGTCTTTTTGGTGTAGCAGCCAGCAGTACTTCAGGTGGGGGATGGGGTCAGGATGAATTTGCAGATTTTATAGCTTTTGGCAGCTCCAACACCACTGGATCCTCTGAACAAAAGTCAAATGATAAATATAGTGTTTTCAGGCAGGAGAAGAATGATGGCTTCACAGCATCTTTTGATGCCTCACTTGGCACAGCAGAAGGTGGACAACGACCTTCAACCACTGCTGTAGACAAATATGATGTCTTTAAACAGATACCTGAGGAAGGGTCCATAATGGGCTTTGAGGAACAAAAAGACAATTCCTCCCTTTCCCAAGAAAAGAATGAGGATGACTTCCCAGTTACCAAGCTGTCCCTTGCATTCAGCACCTCGGACAAGGCTTTCGTAGATAAACTCTCTGCTTTTAAACAGGCAAAAGAAGACTCTGCCTCAGTGAAATCTTTGGACCTTCCTTCAATTGGTGGGAGTAGTATTGGTAAAGAGGACTCAGAAGATGCCTTATCCGGTCAGTTTGACATGAAGTCAGCTGAGGTTGGTGGTGATTTGAAGCATGTGTTGTCTGACAGCTCGCTGGATTTACCACCTGTCATTGGTCAGCCGCCTCCAGTTACAGGTGAGGAAATGGTTCGATTGATCTGGTAGTTACAGCCAAATCATCTGCATACTGCAGTTTCCTTTCTATAATGCCGCACCAATGATTTACTGTTTCTATATGTAATGTTCCATTCTGTATAATTATGGCTGTTGGGATTTGATCTGTTTGTCACTGCTCTTTAGTGAGTATAATTATGCTAAGTTGTTAATCTTAGTGGAGCAATCCAATAAATGCCCTTGGTTTTGAGCTATCACTGGGCAACTTCAATTGTTAGGGTACCTTTGTCCACTGTATTTTCATCAGTTAATTGAACTAGCAGAGTTATTTTCGATATTTTTTCCCACTTGGAATGCCACAGTTGTTTCACATTAGTACTTTGAATCAATGAATGATCTAAATGATCTTCACGATTTCTGTGCAGATATCTAATATTCATGTCAACCATTACAGTATAACAAACAATTCCACAGAGAGTGACAATCATTGTCATCCTGGCTGGTACTGGATTAGTTGAATTATTTTACCTGCATCCTTTCAACCAGGATTACAGATCACTGTTTCCGTTTTAATATTTTGTGAGCAACCATATCCCAATGATGCTGCCAGACCTACTGGGTTTTTCCAGCATATTCCCTTTCTTTTAGTTTGGACATACATCCACAGTATTTTGATTTTGCATATTCAGCCATGACTACTTATATATGGTGCCTTAACATGGTGCCTAGTTTTAACTGTAATATTCCCACAAATTTGCAGTCAGCTCTCTTTAATCCTGAGATTCAAGAGGGCACTTTCACCCAAGGCCAGTATTATTTATATTTCTATAAAGCTGTTCAAAACTACTTTTAAAACATAGTCGGGATTCAAGAGTTTTTGGCTTCATTCTGGATGTAGGTGGAAACTTGAACTTTCCCTGTGTTACAATAATTGAGCGCAGCCTGTTGGATTGATGGTAAAACAGATTGCAAATTGGGGTTGAATGGTAACATGCAAGTAACTCACTGGACAAAAATGTATACGAACATAATATATGACAAAGCTGAGTGGGAGTTAGGAAGGATTTCCAGGTCTGCCGACTGGTTTAGCAAATACCAGTTTTGAAAGCAGGCCAAAATGGTTCCCACAATGTTTCTGTACTTCCATTTAAACACATGCTCTTATTATGTTACAATAATATGGAATAAATAATGTGCCAGAAATTAAATATCCAGGTTGCTATTTAAAACAGGTTATAAACTGTTTCATCCGTGCACGTGTGACATATCAGACTAAATTTGAATGGTGATCAGGAAACAGTTATGTAGATTATTTAAAAAGTAGGAAAGACTGCCCAAAATTTGACTTGATTGAGACTAGAGATTTTTTAATCAAATGCTCACAGTGCCGAGACTATGATCTGCTGATCTCTTATGGCAATATGGAAGTAATCCTTGTACCTAATTCCACTAGCAAGTAAATATTTTCTTTGTTTATCAAGTGAAGACTTCTGGCTGTGGAAATATGTTGGGGAAATTGGTAAGTAGAATTGAGTTTTTCAATCTTTGACCAGAGCACATCAACAGTTAAAACTGACAAGTATGCAATTAAGTGCACCTGCACAGTTAGACTTAATATTTGAAACTGTCCTAATGAGCTTAGGACATTCATACATTAGAAATGGTTGGTAACACTGTTCATTTGAGAATAATTTATTTGTATTTAAACTACCAGAGTCCACCATCTTCTTGTGTTGCGCAGATGTCCTTAACTGACATCTGCCAAACACCACAACCTTGGGCCATCATTCTCTCTAAGTTATGCCACTGGGAAGCGAGCACCAATTGGCATCCAATGTATGGCTTCAACTTCTAGAAGATATTGCCACACTTTGAGTTCTGCACAGTGGTAGAAAATATTAGAGGAAACACTGCCTTAGACGTTATGTTTGTATCTGTAGAGTATGGTAAGTATTCCCTTGACTGAATGATCTTCTCCCTACCAGCTTCCTTTTTACATCTGGTCACCACTACCACTTCCTCACCTGATATTGTTCTGCATTAACATGCCGTTGTCAGTTTTTTGTGTATCCTGCAGATTTTGCCTTCATTTACACAGGCAGCAATTTTTACATAAAATTGGAGTGGTTGGGGGTGGGATGGGGAGGCATGGTATCCTCCATTGATGCTTTGCAATGTCTGCTCCTTGGATTCCAGCACAACAACTCTGACCTGAAGTTTCTTACAATGCAGGCACTGCAGATGTGGCATCCAAGCTGTTAATGTTGTGTACGAACTTTCCACCTACTGCTGTTGCAACAGACCACTTATGCTGCCATTGCCACCTGGTTTGTTAGATGTAGATTAAATTAAATATTTACCTACAAAATGCCTCACTACAAGTGTTGGAGGCATAAGCAATACCTCATTCACCTATCGCAACCAGTTTCCAATCTCTCCCAATTTTTGAACTTTATTCTTTATGTTGCACCTTAATTGATGACCACTCTGATCGTGCAGCCAAAGCATTTAACTTTGTTGCATCATTTATACTACATTGTGTAATCTTTCCATTATCATGGATTGTACACCATTTTGCAGTCAAAGATTAGTTTAAAAGAAACTGATGTTTAAACGTAGATGAGGAGTAAATGTGTAATAACAATTGTTCATGGACCTCGCTGTGCACAGATTGGCTACAAAACAACCATAACTATACTTCAAAAATGTTTCACTGGCTTTGGCATACCCTGCTGGTGTGGAATGTGCTATTCAGAAAGATCTTTTTAAAGACTAATAGCATGTATTTAAAAATTGCTTTCTTAAAGTCAGCATATACTTTCATAGAAGGAAAAAAATGACCAGAGCTCCATATGAGCTTTTCGTAGACTGGTGCCAGTAGAATGCAAGAATAACAATGGGTGACCGTTTCTTTTTACAGCTTTGAAAATATTGATCTCTGGCTAATGATTAGTTGCACAAACCATTTGAAAGACTAAGCAAAGGTATTCTTTATTCCAGTATTTAAAAACACAAAGACCAGCTATAGTGGAATGATTTATCTTCTACACCTTAGCAACTCCAAAAGTGCCTCAGTCCGATCCTTCATGTATATTTTGGTCATAGCTAATGCACTAACCTTTTACGTGATTGGCATAGTGCACATTACAAATTACACCTCAACATTTTGCAATGAAATACCATTTGCTTTCCTAATATCTGGTTTTGTTTTATAACTGCACACCAGCTTCAAAACATTTTGTTGTTCAGAAGCTGTAATGAAATGTGTGATTTAGTGATCAAATAAATTTGCGGCCAATGGGCTGTAGTCTAAGCTGTTCTAAAAATAGGGATCCCTATCATTTTTCAATGACTAAAATGAGTTTAATGTGTAGAAATTAAAACAAATTAAAATGGGATGCTTACTTACGAGATTTAAACAGGTAACAAATAGTTTCTTTAAGTTGGAGTTGAAATTATGAGAGAATATAAAAATAGGAGTTTAGAAGTTAGATTTTCAAGCTGTTAAACACAAAGGAATAAAATCTCTAATCTGCAATGTATTGGTCACATGGAGTTTAGATTCATGGTCTTTTGTTGGATGCAGTTCACTTGTATGTGGGAGGTTCTCATACTTTATAACAACTCTAGTGCTGCATTGCTTGGAAGACTGGCAGTGTTATTTTGCAGTTTGGTACAATTCCTAATGTTGAAGATGAGTGTAAAGGATTATTCAAAAACATGTAAATTTCATGCAGTCTGTATTTTTCATATTATTTATATTATTATTATTATTTACAGCTGGTGCTGTAATTTTCTCATTTGTTCAGTTATACTGTAGAAATTACATTAGATTTTAAAACTTCCACTCACTACAACATTTTTTCCCACCCTACATGCTCTTCTGTCTCTTGTCATTTCCCGTCTCTTATCCTACGCCCACCTTTCCAGTCCTCTTCCTCCTCACTTGCGCACATGTGCTCTCTCTCTGTCTCTCCCTCTATACTCACTTCATTAAATAATATGTTTAGATCCATGGAACAGAATGTGCGCAGTTTTTTTCCATTTAACAGCTATCAACAGTGCAGCTTTTTAATTATGTTTTAAGATATCCGGGTTCCAGATCAAAGCTCTAAATAAAGATCGTCGCTGTAGCAGACAAGGCGATTACGTAAGCCAGTGGTTAGGAAATGCCAACTTTTAAATTTCAGAAGATTGTAGGAGCAGAATGTGAGTTCCCATAGATTTCCCTCCTTGTTACTTAACTGTGTTTCCTCCTTGTCATTCAACAGCATTACTACTGCTAAACTCGCACCATCAATAGTTTGAGGTTACTGTTGAGCAAAAAAGTAATTGGACCTCTTGTATAAACACTGACTCTAGGGCAGAGATTGGAAATGCTGCACACATTTAACTGCACACTACCTCCAAACTAATTTCTTACTTAGAAGTGACTGTGCAATTTCACGATGAAATGAGTTTACAGCCAAGGTAGCCTGCAGTAGTATTAAAATTCAGAGCCTTATTACTTTTCACTGAGTAGAAGAAGTTTCATGCATTAAAATTAAAAACAAGGCACAGGGTCTTCTCACAAGGCACATCCCAGGAGAGTGATGAAATGCTACCCAGTTGCCTAGATGAGTGTGCTCCAACAGTGATCAAGAAGCTTACTCCTCCGAGAAAGCAATCTTACTTATTTAACATCCCATTAACCACCTTAAACTACATTCCCACCAGCACCTGCACACACCAAGGCTGCACTGCATACCAATTATACGATACACTGCAACAACACTCAGTAGACAGATGTGGCAGGTGAATCAATCCCCAACATCTTCAAAATGACTGGAGAAAGTGGTCTTTGTGAATAGATTGAAAAGAAAGGGTAAGAAGCTGCTGGTTCAGTCCCATGCTTGTTGCTGATAAGTTTGTAGTGAGCCTATCAGCAGCATGTGGAAGAGAAACAACCTCTGATTGGAGCAGCAGTGCATAGTTTTTGTAAATACTGCCAGTGAGTGAGTAACTGGTGAGGCAGGCAGCTGTGGTACACAAACAGGTTGACAAAGGCTGGAGTTGAAAGTCCGTTGGAAGGGGGAATCTGAACTGGAGGAGCCTTTTTGCTGATATTGTAAAGAGAGTGGGGAGCTACCTTTTGGCTGAGGTGACCATTTTGTCTCCCAGGTTCCAGGAAGGAAGATTTACTTACAAATACATGTAGAATTTTTAGCTTAAAACTATATATGTTTAGGAGCTACTGTGAGTAGTTTTGTAGTGGATGTCATTGTAATTGGTAAATTTAAATCTGAGATTGAGATGCAATAAAAAAAGATGTTAACTACCTGGTTAAAACATTACCACTTTGCAGATACCTCATCGGAGTGCAGATAGAGTGATGGGTTTTTTTGTGTGTCAGTTACCTTTTAAAACACTTATGTCTATTGTGCCATTTAAATTCTGTAATGTTTTCCTTGTGTATTGGAGGTTTAATGTATTTAGAATTATTAAGAATTGATAAATTCTTCTAATTCTGCTTCAAAATATCCTATACATCAAACAAATACAGAAGATAATGTTACAATGCAACTGCTCCTCCCACCCCACCCCCCACCCCCCACAATGAAAGGAGTGAGAATGAAAAGGTAGTCCCGAATACATGCTTCACTGGAGAGGCCAGCACTTGTTGCCATCCGTATTTCCCCTCGAGAAGATGGTGATGAGCCACCTCCTTGAATCACTGGAATCCATCTGGTAATACAGCCATCATGCTGTCATGAACAGAGTTTTCCATCTACCAGCACTGTGAATGTATCTATACTACTTGAATAGCAGCAGTAGTAGAAGGTAGCTTGATTTACCTTTGGCATGGGCAGTAAATGCAGACTCTTGTCAGTGACACCTACACCCACAAACAGAAAACAAAAGCATAAGTTTTTAATTGGCAGGATAGGACAGCAAATATTGAAAACTAATGGCGGTTGTTAGAAACTGGTTTTCTCTGAAATTGTGTTCCAATCCCTGCAGTATAATTACTGCTGTCATTTTCTGAGTTATTAGAATAAGGAGACACAGCAGGAGACCAAAAAATCTGTTTGAATATTTTACTGAATTAAAAGACAAATTTGTTGCAGTGAGGATGGACAGTAGGAATTGGGAATATTTAGGTTTGCAAGAAAGTGTTTATTGTAACTCTTTTTTGGAGGAAAACCTGCAGCTTGTGTGTGACTCCAGTTCAATATTAGTATGTTTTGACTCTTAACTGTTCTCTGAAATGCCAGATGCAAGCCAATCAGTCATGTCAACCAGGATAACTAGGAATGAATAATGAAATGTCTGTCTTACCAGTGATGCTCCTATCCTGAAAATTAATTCTAAATATTCTGAGGCATAAACTTGTCATATTAAATGCTAAATTGAATTTCTTGCATATTCATGTTAAATTTTCAACCTTTGATTGCATGTCCTTTTTGTTGTGTGGGATAATGTAACTTAGGAGTGGCAGATGGAGTTTAATCTCGATATATGCGAGGTGCTACATTTTGGAAAGACAAATCAGGGCAGGACTTATGCACTTCATGGTAAGGTCCTGGGGAGGGTTGCTGAACGAAGAGACCTTGGAGTGCAGGTTCATAGCTCCTTGAAAGTGGAGTAGCAGGTAGACAGGGTAATGAAGAAAGTATTTGGTACACTTGCCTTTATTGGTCTTGGCACTGAGTATAGGAGTTGGGAAGTTATGTTGTGGCTGTACCAGGACACCTGTTAGGCCACTTTTGGAATACTGCACTCAGTTATGGTATTCATGCTGTCAGAAAGATGTTGTTACACTCGAAAGGGTTCAGAAAAGATTTACAAGGATGTTGTCAGGGTTGGAGGATTTGAGCTATAGGGAGAAGATGAACAGGCTGGGGCTATTCTCCCTGGAGCATCGGAGGCTGAGGGGTGACCTTATAGAGGTTTATAAAATCATGAGCATGGATAGGGTAAATAGTCAAGGTCTTTTCCCCGGTGAAGGGGGTGTCCAAAACTAGAGGGCATAGGTTTAAGGTGACAGGGAAAAGATATAAAAGGGACCTAAGCAGCAACTTTTTCATGCAGAGGGTGGTGTATATATGGAATGAGCTGCCAGATGAAGTGGTGGAGATTGTTACAATTACAACATTTAAAAGGCATCTGGATGGGTATATGAAGAGAAAGGGTTTAGAGGGATATGGACCTAGTGCTGGAAAATGGGACTAGATTAATTTGAGGTATCTAGTCAGCATGGATGAGTTAGATGGAAGGGTCTGTTTCCATGCTGTACATCGCAGACTCTATAATAATAGATAATTATCGAATCTGCTTTCATTTGGATGTTGAAAAGTTTTTAGTTTATACTTTTATGGAATTTTGAAACATTGTAACTAATCCCTGTTAGAATATTAAAGGTTCCCTGGTGACAACAGACTTTTTGTTAGAATGAGAGAATCCTTAGTATGGAAAGAGGCCATTCAGCCCACTGAGTCTGCACCAACTGTTCTAAGAGCATCCCACTTAGATTCACCTCCCTAACCCATCCCTGTAACCCTGCATTTCTCAGGGCTAATCCACGTAGCTAGTATATTCTTGGACGCAATGAGCAATTTAGCATGGCCAATTCCACTACCAACAGATCACATCTAAAGTATACAGTCCTGTCACATTCTGTTGTGAATTGTAGTGAACATTTAAATAACAGGAGGAGGAGGTGGCTCCATTTTTGCACGCTTAATAATGGGGTAGTCCAACACATTGTGGAACAGACAATGGTGAAACATTTACAAACATCTTCAGCTAGAAATGCCCAGTGGACAATCTCTCTTTTTACCTCCTCCCAGAGGTCCCCATGAATGACAGATGCTAGCCTTTAGCCAACTGGATTCATTCCACAGGATATCTAAAGATGGCTGAAAGCAGTGGATACTCCAAAGGCTATCACCCTGGCAACATTCCAGTAATAGTATTAAAGACTTGTGCTTCAGAACTAGCTGCACCCTTATTAGTTACAAAATTGGTGCCTACTTAGTCAATGTCTCACATTGCTCGGTGGAATATGTCCTGTAAACAGGACAAATCCAACCTGGCCAAATATCACTTGTCTGCTCTTTAATCAGCAGAAGCATCAAGCCACACTTATTCAACAATAACCAGTTCACTGATGCTCATTTTGGGTTCTCTCAAGCTTACTGAGCTCCTGACCTCATTTCAATCTTGATTCAAATGTGGACAAGAGAACTAAACTGGAAAGGAGAAGCCAACGTGACTATCCTTGATGTCAAGGTAGTGTTTGACCTATTGTCATCAAGGAACACCGGAGGTCAGTTTTGGGAGGGAGGGTCTGTTAAAGTACAGATTTGAGATGGCCCAGAGAATCCCTTTTCGACTCAGACCTGTAAGCCTATCTCTTTTGGTTCGTCCCGGAGATCGTACTCTTTGGAAGTCTGGAATAAAAAACTTCCAGTTTAGTTTAATTTTAGTCATCCCCTTTATTCACCAATAGCATCACTGTTACAACATGACGCTGATACCTATAAGCTAAACTAACTAGGTTCTAATAATTTAGAGTAGGGTACCAGCTCTCCAAGTGCCCCAGCAGGCTTCCTTTATACAAAAGTTTACAAAAACATTGCATGTTCTTAATTAGACAGATAACAGTGAAAAACAATAATTAGTAAGGAAGAAACGTTAATTGACAGGTCTGCGTATGCTTGACTAATCACTCCTACAGGCCCTAAGCCATTCATCAGGTGGGAAAAAATACCTAACCGAGTTAGGCACCTGCAAGCGAGATAAACTCCTATCATAAAGAGGTACCAGTCTGAGCTAATTGGAGAGTTCATAAGGTAACCTTGCACAGCTCACATGTCAGATACAATTGTTTTACAAAGTGGCTTCTTAGCAAGCAGGGGAAACTTTTGACCATAAAATGGCTTCCTGACACATTGTGCCAGAATCTCTTCAATGTTAGGCCTAGAATAATTTCTAAGCTAGGAGCAGACTTCTGCTTTTTAAGCACAGAATCATTTTATACGTGAGGCTGAGATGTTACTGTAAGGTTGCATTTAAACTGATTCATTAGTCTTCAAATTAAACATGCTTTCTTTCCAGGGTTGTGATCAAATTCAAATAAGAAATAAGATCTGATTATTTAGAAATGACAGTGGGGCAGTCTGTAAGGTCTGTAGAGTGGTCTGCAAGAACAGCAAGTAAGTTAAAGCTTCATCAATATTACCCTTTACAGAGTTTGTATTTAATAATCGGTAATGGCTACTCAATATCATCATAAATTCTCAAAGAATGCAATTAAGTTCAATCCATAACAGGTGCGCACTAAGAATTAATTTTCTACTGGCTTCAGCAACCTCCACACTAAAATGGTTTCTCCAGTGTTCTTTTGAACTCTCAAGTCAGGGTTTTGTAACAGCAAAGATGTTTTTCTCTCTCTACCTAACTTGCAAGGGTAAGAAGAATTCATTATAATTGACAGGACCTGACCGTCAATTACAAGGCTTTTGATAGTAACAAGTTTCATTTCAGGGTCAGAATCAAACACTTTCATTGGTTTCACAAGGGAACAGCCGTGAATGTTATCACTTGGTGTCCTGTATACACAGATTCACTGATGCTAAGGCAAGTGTTCTTAATTGCCTTAGAGCATCCTGTTATCACTTGGTGCGCACAGATGTTTTTATCTTCTGCATTCCTTGGGGTTTCCCCCTTTATCGAGCCTCCTGGTCTGTCCTATCTATTTTCTGATGTGCAGCAAATGTGTTCTATAATTCAACATTACATTTTAGTCTAAATGTTTAAAGACAAGTTTTAAAGCTACAGACTTTCTCAGGACTGCTGGATAGAATCTTAACTATCACTAAGATTATTGTGGTCGTTGGAGGTCAGTTACGTCAGCCCAGAACATGACCACGGATGTTTCTCAAGATAGTGTCCTCGATCCAAAGACTTTTAGCTGCTTCATCAATGATTAAAGTTCCTTTTGTCATAAGGTCAGAAGTGGTGATATTTGTTGATGATTGTACAGTGTTCAGCATCATTCATGACGGCTCAGATAATGGTACAGTCAGTATCCAAATGCAATTAGGATAGACAATAAATACTGGCCTGTGCAGTGACGCCCACATTGAATGAATGAATGAATGAATGAATAAAAGATTCGTCCAAACAAAACTGTGTATCCAAATAAATTACTAATTGTGAATAGTGGTGTACAGGGCAGCATCTGTTTCTGTTCAGCCTTTTTTTTTCTGGTGAGCAGCAAGGGTATTCCTGAACAAGGCAAAACTCATCAGATGACATTATCGATGTGAAGATAAACTTCTATTCTGGTTCCTTGTATGGATCGCTTTTCCATTTAGTATAACCATTTTAATATGTTATCTAGTTCCAGTACACCCTGAATCTCTGGAAAAGTTGAACTTTACAGAAAAAAGGTGCGAAAATTTTTTTTATTAATGATGCGCCATTTCATATTTGATTAACAAAAACATCCCTGTTACAGTATTTTTAATCTCACTACTGTAACAGAACTAATTGCCACAAAGATTGTAAACACTTCTTTATTTCTAATAAAGTAATTGATATATGCTAGATATATTCTGTGTTTGCCAGCATAAAATTGCCACAAAAAGCATGTTATATTGTACTTATGATCCTGCTTTTTACACAAATGTTGCATGTATCTATGTTACCTTGCCACAGTGTCTGCACACCTTGCTTTCCACTGCAGAGTTGTCATCAAGCAGTGTGTTTACGATGTCCAGGCTAGTGTGGCCTTGGTGCATTGAGGGACAACCGTAAACTAATATGAAGCTCAAGTCATAGAAAAATCTATCCGAGATGAATCAATCATCTATTGTGTATTGTTCCAGAGAAATTCAGCTGAAGTTCTTCAGGTTGCCTTCTCTAATTGAATAAAAGGGGTGAACATTCATGTTGGCGCTGTAATCTAAGAAATTTCCATTTTGTAAAACAAAACTTTATTTTGAATCATTTCAATGGAGTTGGGAAGTTGGTTGACAGGGATGTGGGATAAAGTATTAAGTGGCCGACCTGTGGATAGAGTGGAATTTTTACAACCAGTAGAATCTAGAAGACAAACATTGAGAAACCAAACCAGTTGTGCTGAATATATTCATGAGTTCTGAGGTCAGTTGGGAATTAGATGGGTGATGTACTGTGCTGGCAAATGTGTTCTGACAATGGAAGTAGGCATTCTTATGATGAATAGACATGATTAATAAGCTTAATTCTAGTCCAGGAATGACATATTGGTCTTGCATATCACCAGGCTGAAACTGAGTGAGGAGCTGAGCAGGAAGGAGAGAGATTTTAATAGTAGCTAAACAGTGTCCTGAGTTTATTGATGCTGAATCTTAGGAGCTTGCTCATTCTTGATGTTGCACCAGACAGCTAGCATATTTTCAGTCAATTGTCTGGAATGATAATAAACCAGTAAAAGCTGACATGTGGAAGTTGTATTTGCAAATATTCTTCAATAGCAATATGTAACTGGGGAATAGGAGGAAGCATGAATAGAATACCCAAAGGAATTTGTGCAGAAGGAGAAGCTGTAAAAGGAGATGGATCAAACATCTGCTCAGTCATCATTCCTATCCTTATTCTGTTTGTTCACTGCTCCCCTAGCATTTTCAATTTAAAATCCTCACTGCCACCTTCAGATAACCCCAACTTTTTTTTAAAGCATCTTCCTCAAAGCCTTTTGTTCGGTCTTCTGTGTGTTCCCACTTACACCAGTTTGCAGATCCATGACAGCCTTGCTCTCTGTCATTCTGACTTGTAAAAGCCTACTCAAAGTGCATTTTTATAACCAAATGTTAAATTATCCTTCCTAATCCCATCGAGGGCTTGGAATCTGATTCTTGGCTATTTTGATTGTGAAACACCTTTCTTTGAAAAAATACAAATCACATGGTAAACAAATGTAAGTTGGATGGAATCAAGTTTGGGTTTTTTTAAACAAAAGTATTGACGGAGATAAATTTAAAGAAAAAAGGAACAACATCAGTAAGCATAGAAGGAAACAAAAATAGCTGAATAAGTAGCAACTAGGATGAAGGGAAGGCATGACCAGCCTAATGGAAAGGGTAAGATAAATCTGGGAAGAGCTGAGTAGGTTATTGGAGAAATGGATAAGCATGTCAAGGAGATTGGAATTGGGAAGAACTTGAAGGAGGTATATACATATAAAGAGCAGGAGTCGGCCTGTTAGTCCTACAAGCCTGCTGTGCCATTTGAGGAAGTTATGGCTATGTCCGATCCCAGCTGATGTTACCAGATAAGTTTCGTTCCAAACAAAAAACTAGACTGAGCGAGCATATTTTTATTTATTTTGATTTTAACGAAGTGATCTCTCACTGAAACAAAAGCATGCAATGCTATAGATTTTGCGTTAACAGTAAACTGAAGTTAGAACATAGAACAATACAGTGCAGAACAGGCTCAATGTTGTGCCAACCTGTGAAATATTCTGAGCTCATTCCCCCTACACTATCCCATCATCATCCATGTGCTTATCCAAGGATTGTTTAAATCTCCCTAATGTGGCTGAGTTAACTACATTGGCAGATAAGGCAGGAAAGGGGTGGGGAACCTTTGCATAAACCAAATCATCCGCCGACATTTCTGCCACCTCCAAACAGACCCCACCATCAGGGATATATTTCCCTCCCCACCCCTTTCTGCCTTCTGCAAAGACTGTTCCCTCCGTGGCTACCTGTTCAGGTCCATGGCCCCCTACAACCCACTCTCCCATCCTGGCACCTTCCCCTGCTACCACAGGAATTGCAAAACCTGCACCCACACCACCTCCCTCACCTTCATCCAAGGCCCTAAAGGACCCTTCCACATCCATCAAAGTTTTACTTGCACATCCACCAATGTCATTTATTGTATCCGTTGCTCCCGATGCAGTCTCCTCTACATTGGGGAGACTGGACACCTCCTAGCAGAGCGCTTTTAGGGAACATCTCCGGGACACCCACACCGCCCTGTGGCCCAACATTTCAACTCCCCCTCCCACTCTGCCGAAGACATGGAGGTCCTGGGCCTCCTTCACTGCCGCTCCCTCACCACCAGACGCCTGGAGGAAGAACGCCTCATCTTCCACCTCGGAACATTCAACCCCAGAGCATCAATGCGGACTTCAACAGTTTCCTCATTTCCCCTTCCCCCACCTCACCCCAGTTCCAAACTTCCAGCTCAGCACTGTCCCCATGACTTGTCCTACCTGCCTATCTCCTTTTCCACCTATCCACTCCACCCTCTTCTTCCCCCCTCTGACCTATCACCTTCATCCCCTCTCCCACTCACCTATTGTATTCTATGCTAATTTCTCCCCACCCCCACCCTCCTCTCACTTATCTCTCCACCCTTCAGGCTCTCTGCCTGTATTCCTGTTGAAGGGCTTTTGCCCGAAACATTGATTTTGCTGCTCCTTGGATGCTGCCTGAACTGCTGTGCTCTTCCAGCACCACTAATCCAGAAAGTGGATAACCTCACTATTTTCAATGTTATATTCAATCTGCACTGTTCTTGCCCATCCACTAATCTTGTCCAAATCCCCCTGAAGCTTCTTTACATTTACATCATCTTTCCAACACATTTACACTTGGATTTGTATCATCTGCAAATTTGGATGAATTACATTTGGTCCCCATCTCCAAATCATTGTACATTATGAACAGCTGGGGCCCCAAGTATGGATCCTTGCAGTATCCCACTCGTCACAACCTGTCAACGTGAGAATGATCCATTTACTCCTACCCTCTGTTTTCTATCTGTTATCAAGTCATCAGTCACAGCCAGTACATTACCTCCCATTCCACGCACTTCAGTTTTTCTAACTGGTCTCCTGTGGGAGATTATTAAAGTCTTCTGAATGAAAATCCAAGTATACTCAATTTGTGAGTTCTCCTTTATCGATTTTTGAGAGTAACATCTTCAAAAAAAAAATTCCCAACAAGTTCATCTAATACAATCTCCTATTCACAAATCCATGTGGACTATGCCCAGTCAGATCTTTGTTATCCATGTCAGTTTATCGTATCTTTTGTAATAGATTCTAGCTATTATTTTACTCCGAATTACCTTGTTTTAGAATGCTAAAATGTGATCTTGTAATTCAGATTAGTATCTGAGGTCTCTGATTTAGTCTAATTCAGTCTGGTTCAGTGCTGTGTGTAAAAGCAAGTGAGATAACATTCTGATGTTGAGATAGAATGGCATGTGGATGTGCAGAGTGTCTGACAAATAATAGGGAATGAATAGTGAATTCAATAGAGAATGGGGCACTGGAAAGGGCAAGTTATTTTAAACAAAAGACGCATTTTGGAAATATGAAGATTTTGTAATTACTGAGGAGCAATGTTGGCCTGCAGATTCAAAATAGCCAATGGTGCTGCAATTCTTTGTGTCAGTATTTTATTTTCTCCCAGTAACTGATTTTATCAGTCAGCTAATGATTATCAGTTGCCATGGCCAGATTTTTATAGAAATGCATATGAAGTTTTTTTGATTTAATTGATCTTACTGTACAACATTTCTCGGACTTCAGTAGGTGATCAGCAAAGTGGACTAGATTTGGCATTCATTCATTTACATATGGAATTTGCGACCATAGGAGGCCAATCATTGAGTATGATCAAGAAAGAGATTGATAATTATTTTACATATTAAAGGCATCAGGATAAAGACAGAAAGTGGGAGTTTGGCATTGAGATGGAGGATCAGCCATGATCGTATTGATTGACTGAGCAGGCAACAGAATCAAGTATAACTGTGTTTGTCGAGCATGTGTTGCTGGAAAAGCACAGCAGGTCAGGCAGCATCAGAGGAGCAAGAGAATTGACATTTCGGGCATAAGCCCTTCATCAGGATTCCTCAGATAATACTTAACCTGCTGTGCTTTTCCAGCAACACAGTCTCAACTCTGATCTCCAGCATCTGCAGTCCTTATTTTTCTATAACAGTTTGTATCTGATTGACATGCACATTTTATACTGTGCCCAGTTATCATGCCTTCCTAATGGCTGATGAATTGTCAAAACACCAATAGCCCTTTATTGGTGGAGAATTTTAACTTTTGTTGTTGAACAAAAAATAAAGGTTGGCAGTCAGCTGAGTTAGCCTACAGGTAAAAACAATGACTGCAGATGCTGGAAACCAAATTCTGTATTAGTGGTGCTGGAAGAGCACAGCAGGCAGCATCCAACGAGCAGCGAAATCGACGTTTTGGGCAAAAGCCCTTCATCAGGAATAAAGATAGTGAGCCTGAAGCGTGGAGAGATAAGCTAGAGAAGGGTGGGGGTGGGGAGAAAGTAGCATAGAGTACACTGGGAGAGTGGGGGAGGAGATGAAGGTGATAGGTCAGGGAGGGGAGGGTGGAGTGGATAGGTGGAATAGGAGATAGGCAGGTCAGACAAGTCCGGACAAGTCAAGGGGACAGTGCTGAGCTGGAAGTTTGAAACTAGGATGAGGTGGGGGAAGGGGAAATGAGGAAGCTGTTGAAGTCCACATTGATGCCCTGGGGTTGAAGTGTTCCGAAGCGGAAGATGAGGCGTTTTTCCTCCAGGCGTCTGGTGGTGAGGGAGCAGCGGTGAAGGAGGCCCAGGACCTCCATGTCCTCGGCAGAGTGGGAGGGGGAGTTGAAATGTTGGGCCACGGGGCAGTTTGGTTGATTGGTGCGGGTGTCTCTGAGATGTTCCCTAAAGCGCTCTGCTAGGAGGCGCCCAGTCTCCCCAATGTAGAGGAGACCACATCTGGAGCAACGGATACAATAAATGATATTAGTGGATGTGCAGGTGAAACTTTGATGGATGTGGAAGGCTCCTTTAGGGCCTTGGATAGAGGTGAGGGAGAAGGTGTGGGCAAAAGTTTTACAGTTCCTGCGGTGGCAGGGGAAAGTGCCAGAATGGGAGGGTGGGTCGTAGGGGCATGTGGACCTGACCAGGTAGTCACGGAGGGAACGGTCTTTGCAGAAGGCGGAAAGGAGTGTGGAGGGAAATATATCCCTGGTGGTGTGGTCTTTTTGGAGGTGGCAGAAATGTCGGCGGATGATTTGGTTTATGCGAAGGTTTGTAGGGTGGAAGGTGAGCACCAAGGGCGTTCTGTCCTTGTTACGGTTGAAGGGGTGGGGTCTGAGGGCGGAGATGCGGAATGTGGACGAGATGCGTTGGAGGGCATCTTTAACCACGTCGGAAGGGAAATTGCGGTCTCTAAAGAAGGAGGCCACCTGGTGTGTTCTTTGGTGGAACTGGTCCTCCTGGGAGCAGATACGGCGGAGGCGGAGAAATTGAGAATGCGGGATGGCATTTTTGCAAGAGACAGGGTGGGAAGAGGTGTAATCCAGGTAGCTATGGGAGTCGGTGGGTTTGTGAAAAATGTTGGTGTCAAGTCGGTCATCACTAATGGAGATGGAGAGGTCCAGGAAGGGGAGGGAGGTGTCAGAGATGGTCCAGGTAAATTTAAGGTCAGGGTGGAATGTGTTAGTGAAGTTGATGAATTGCTTAACCTCCTCGTGGGAGCACGAGGTGGCGCCAATGCAGTCATCAATGTAGCGGAGGAAGAGGTGGGGAGTAGTGCCGGTGTAATTACGGAAGATCAACTGTTCTACATAGCCAACAAAGAGACAGGCATAGCTGGGGCCCATACGTGTGCCCATGGCTACCCCTTTGGTCTGGAGGAAGTGGGAGGATTCAAAGGAGAAATTGTTAAGGGTGAGGACCAGTTCGGCCAAACGAATGTGTGTCGGTGGAAGGGTACTATTGGGGACGTTGGGAGAGGAAAGAAAGGAGGGCTTGGAGGCCCTGGTCATGGCGGATGGAGGTGTAGAGGGATTGGATATCCATGGTGAAGATGAGGCGTTGGGAGCCGTTGAAACGGAAGTCTTGGAGGAGGTGGAGGGCTTGGGTGATGTCTCGAATGTACGTGGGGAGTTTCTGGACTGGGGGGATAGGACAGTGTCGAAGTAGGTAGAGATGAGTTCAGTGGGGCAGGAGCATGCTGAGACAATGGGTCGGCCAGGGTGGTCAGGCTTGTGGATCTTGAGAAGGAGGTAGAACCGGGCAGTGCGGGGTTCCTGGACTATGAGGTTGGAAGCTGTGGGTGGGAGATCTCCTGAGGTGATGAGGTTCTGTATGGTCTTGGAGATGATGGTTTGGTTATGGGGGGTGGGGTCATGGTCGAGGGGGCAGTAGGAAGAGGTGTCCTCGAGTTGGCGTTTGGCTTCAGCGGTGTAGAGGTCAGTGCGCCAGACTACCACTGCGTCCCCTTTATCCGCTGGCTTAATGATGAGTTTGGGATTAGAGCAGAGGGATTGGAGGGCTGCGCGTTGTGTGGGTGAGAGGTTGGAGTGGGGGAGGGGGGTCGACCAGGTTGAGGCGGTTAATGTCCCGGCGGCAGTTGGAAATGAAGAGGTCGAGGGCAGGTAATAGGCCAGCACGAGGTGTCCAGGTGGATGCAGTGTGTTGGAGGTGGGCGAAGGGGTCCTCGGAAGGTGGGCGGGAGTCCTGATTGTGAAAGTAAGCTCGGAGGCGGAGGCGAGACAATCCGAGAGATGCCACTTTACATTTTTGGTCATTTCCATTGTATTCAAAGGGCCAGTAGACCTTCTAGCACTCACCACTTTGTTTAGGTTTTGGACCCTCTGGAAGCAGCTGTATTATTCAGTTTACATATTTTAGAGTTACATCTCTAAAATAATCCAGCATTAATGGTCTGACCTTGGTCTATTGGAGCAGTGTTCATTTTCACACAAATTAATATGCATTAAACCATGGCATTCTCAGGCACGTGTGCCTCATCAGTTTTTGAACCATTTCAGCAGCATCACTGCCAGAATGAATTGTAATAATCGACATCAATTATAAAATGATGCACTTAACCTGTTCCCGAATTGCAAGTATAAGATATTTAAATGAGTTTTCAGTTAGTTGTGCACGTATTAAATTTCTTCCATAAATTTGAACCATTTCATTAGGATTTGGAAAATGCGAATAAAAATGATGATAGTTTTGTTCTGTGCGAATCACCTTTTTAAAAAAATGACAGCATATAGATGCAGCTAGATATTAGTGGAAAGATTTGTAGGATATGATGTGGTTGTATTGTCCGTTGGAAGATTAGAAAATTGAGTGGTAACTATAAATGAAAAGCAGTATTAATTAGCCTGACCAAACTTCTGCTGTTGGAACCTCATGACTTGCATATTTTTTGGATTTTTAAGCCTTTATGTATTGCACAGTGAAATCATGTCTGGCAGAATTATACATTTGCTTAGAGTCTTGCATTAAAAGTATAATATCTTGAATGTAACTGCAAGCATGAAAAAATAGGAGTTAATTCATAAATACAAGTAAAGAATAACTCAACAGCATAGGAACAGTGACTCTTGTGAGGTTGTGATTATAAACTCCATTTAATTTAACTGGATTTTTAGCATAATGAACTTTATCAGTATATTTAATTAAAATTTCCATTTAACTTGTTACCTATATTATTTAATACAAATTACTGAATAACTTAAATTTCTATGCTACAAATGACTGACTTATAAGCATTCATATGTATTGTATCTTCCTTGCTGAAATGGTGAAATGATTTTTCAAATACTTGCAACCTTACTCTACTTGATGTTGTGCAAAATCCTTTAAAAAAAAATTGAATTTACAAATTCCTTGACGGTGAAGAGGCCATAACTATGTAGCAGGAACCTTGTCTTTATTTTTTAGAATTAAGTCAGTGGGATATAGTCAATAGTACGTTTATCCATCAAAGATAAGATTATTGCTCAATTTTCAAACCAAAGATCGATCTACCATGTGTATGATCACTTTAATTTAAGAATGTGTGCTATCTTGTTATTTGTTCAAAAAACTGAATTCAATGGTCTTCAGCTTATTTCATAGTGGAGACCTCTGGAAGCTTAGAGATGCTGCCATCATGCTTTAGGGTCTGGTGAAATGTTTTTGAATTTTTGTATTGTGCTTTTAAAAAAAGAACTGAAGAAATTTTACTCATGTAGGGATGTCAACAGAAAATAGCTTTGACTTGTTTTGGTGTTATGCTTTTAAAGAGAAAAAAAATTAAAACAAAGGGAAAGCTGATTGGATGATTAATTGACCTGTGTATCTTCTCTAACTGATCCAGTAGATGCAGGGGTTGCCCTTTGTGACCTTAAAGAGACACTTTAAGTTAAGACACATTATGCTTGAGCAGCTGAATGAGCCTTTTCCACAGTATCGTGGCCCCACTTATGAAAATCGATATCACCTCTAACCTATTGTGAATAGCAACATTAAAACTGAGATAATGTGCATTGTAAAATATTAAGTACATGAGGATTATCTGGTTCAACAAGTAACATTTTAAAAGTACAACTAAAGGAAATACTAAGAGTAGATGATATTTGAAGTGTCTTCAATTGAATCAGGGAACGAATGGTTGGTACGTTAGCCATGCTGACGTCTGGTAAAATAATTCCAAGCAAAAGTATTTTATTTTCATACAGTTGTATTAATAATGGAAGAGAAATCAGATGCTGTAATTTGTGAAGCTACCAGACTATACTAAGGGCTTTTATTTAAAGACATTTTTAATTGGAACAGTGAAAAGTTTATAAATCAAAGGGCCATTAGACCCAGAGATTGCAGTTTTGTAAAGGGCTGCTTTTTGAAAACCAGTTCCCATACAAGAATGATCTAATAACCCTGTTATAGTGACTTGTGTTATTTTATGCTTGCTTGAATAACGGAATCTGTTTTTTGACATAACACAAACACATATCATGAGCCTTAAAATCAAAACATTCCTGAGAAGAAAGGGACCCTGTATAGTCCATTGTTTATATGTTTGAGAATAATAAAAATAGAACACGCACTACTTGATATATGACATTTACTTCAGTCCATTAAGAAATATTGTGAAAGTAAATCCCACAATGCTTACTATGTGTACTTGAGTTTACACACCACTTTGACTGTGATTATTAATGTGACATTCAGTTGTGGATTGATTACATGTAAATCTTGTTTACACAGCACAATGCCTGAATGAATTGAGACAGCAGCATTTGATTTTGATCTGACTACTGGTTTCAGTTAAAAGTTATATTTCAGATCCTAAAGATTGACAAAATGTGAATAAGGTTTAAAATTAAAAAGCCCCACCATGTGAAAAACATTTAAAATTCCATTCCTGGTGGATTAGATTGAGACCAGTCAAGCAGAATCCCTCAATTATTTCAAAATGAGCTGAAGTGTGAGTGAAAACTGCAGCAAATGCAGGAGAGAGAGAATTGCCAGCAGTCATGGGACTTGGTATCTACAGTAGAGATGAACACTTTGAGAGGTCTCACATTTGACTGGATTGGAATTTTGGCAAACATGATTAATATGTAAACAGGCTAAACTACATTTTCCTCATTTGGAGGAGCTGATCTGAAGGTGCTCTCATGGTACTAAAAGTAAATTTTATGATAGTTGCATTTATTTATGGCATCCTTTACTTTAGTTTCGATATTCATTTCTGACGCATCTCTAATTTGATGAGGTGTTGAATGTAGTGTACCCATATGATTTTCAGTGTATAGTCTTGTACTTCTAAGCAAACAACTTGGAGATATACTATAGACCAAAACTGAGGTGAATTTGCTTTAATCTGATTCTTGGCCTCCTGTTGGTGTGTGTGCAATTCAGGAGGTAAAAACAATGACTGCAGATGCTGGAAACCAGATTCTGGATTAGTGGTGCTGGAAGAGCACAGCAGTTCAGGCAGCATCCAAGGAGCTTCGAAATCGACGTTTCGGGCAAAAGCCCTTCATCAGGAATAAAGGCAGTGAGTCTGAGGCATGGAGAGATAAGCTAGAGGAGGATGGGGGTGGAAAGAAAGTAGCATAGAGTACAATGGGTGAGTGGGGGAGGGGATGAAGGTGATAGGTCAGGGAGGAGAGGGTGGAGTGGATAGGTGGAAAAGGAGATAGGCAGGTAGGACAAGTCCGGACAAGTCATGGGGACAGTGCTGAGCTGGAAGTTTAGAAGTAGGGTGAGGTGGGGGAAGGGGAAATGAGGAAACTGTTGAAGTGTTCCGAAGCGGAAGATGAGGCGTTCTTCCTCCAGGCGTCTGGTAGTGAGGGAGCAGCGGTGAAGGAGGCCCAGGACCTCCATGTCCTCGGCAGGGTGGGAGGGGGAGTTGAAATGTTGGGCCACTGGGCGGTGTGGTTGATTGGTGCGGGTGTCTCTGAGATGTTCCCTAAAGCGCTCTGCTAGGAGGCGCCCAGTCTCCCCAATGTAGAGGAGACCGCATCGGGAGCAACGGATACAATAAATGATATTAGTGGATGTGCAGGTAAAACTTTGGATGTGGAAGGCTACTTTAGGGCCTTGGATAGAGGTGAGGGAGAAGGTGTGGGTGCAGGTTTTACAGTTCCTGCGGTGGCAGGGGAAAGTGCCAGGGTGGGAGGGTGGGTTGTAGGGGGGACATGGACCTGACCAGGTAGTCACGGAGGGAACGGTCTTTGCGGAAGGTGGAAAGGGGTGGGGAGGGGAATATATCCCTGGTGGTGGGGTCTGTTTGGAGGTGGCGGGAATGTCGGCGGATGATTTGGTTTATGCGAAGGTTGGTAGGGTGGAAGGTGAGCTCCAGGGGCGTTCTGTCCTTGTTACGGTTGGAGGGGTGGGGTCTGAGGGCGGAGGTGCAGGATGTAGATGAGCAATTCAGTCTCAACTTGCTTTTAGCTTGAAAAACACCAATTATTTGGTGCATCTTGTAACACATTAGTTTAAATGTTTTCATATTGCAAGGGCTTGCTGTGCTTTACATTAGAAATCACAATGCCAATATGAATAGCGAAGAGTTTGACATGATAGCACCGAAATAGTATCCCGAGACAATCATTCATTGAGTCCTGGACAGTAATTTGTTTTCTTCCAATTAAAAATCCTATTTTAGGGCGACTTTGTTTTATAAGGAAAATCTACTAATTACTAATAAAATAAAATTTTAAACTGGTCTATCCTCACAGGTATAAAATTAACTAAACTGTGCTGAAAGCAGGATTTAAATTCATTTTGATCACATTTCTTGGTTTCATGTCCAACTTCTTTGTTGAACCAAAAATTCTGTTTCAAATCAGCTTTGCTGATGACTTAATCCTATACAGTTGATTCAAAGAATACCTGATGCAAACATAAAATTCCACTTTACATCATGTATGTAGAATTTCTGATCAGAGCCTGGTGTATAAAAATGTATACCTGAAATCAGTATTTGGTTATATCTTTAACAAGATTCAACTGCATTCTAACATTTATCTTACTGCTTTTTGTATTGATGTGCACTCTCTTGTATAAAATGCTCGATTCTTCAAAAAACTTTCTATTTGAATCTGCTTTCTTAAGCTTTTCTTTCTGTATTTTGCTCTATTTGCATGTAAATCCTAATCTGTATTTTAAATAGCTGTAACTCTCTGTAATGTATGAGTACTGCATATAGTATTTTCTGACTCTTTTTTTCTTGAAGTGGCATCTTGCTAATAAACGTTGGTCTTGGAATATTTGATGGTGTAATGTCATGTTGACTTGCCCGATCTAAAAATGCCCACAGAAAGTAGTGCGTGTCCTATTTATTTAAAGTCATGCAGGTGCAAAAAAAATTTTGATGAGAGTGGACATGTGATGCACTGAGACATTTCAAACCCACATTTTAAACAATAATAATTTCATGATTAAAATACCTGTATTGTTTTGTTGTATAAAGCTAAAACATTTTAACTAATAAAAGATCTTGCACAGTCTTTTCCATAAGAAAGACTTTGTTTGTGCTGGAATTTATATCCCACACTGATGTTTTATTTCAACAACTCTTCCATTATGATTAGCTCTAATGGTGTGTTAATCATAGAGTAATATAGCATGAGAACGACCCTTCAGTCCAACCAGTTCATTCCAATTGTAATCCCAAACTGAACTAGTCCCACCTGCCTGCTCCTGGCCCTTATCCCACCAAACCTTTCCTATTCATGCACTATACTTATCCAATGTCTTTTAAATGTCGTAATTGAGAGCTTGTTGACAAATCCTAAGGAAAGAATCTTCCCTCCGTGCCTGCATTCATGATCCATTCTCTAGTGTTTTCGCCTTCTGTTTGACTTGCCATTTTTCTCTTTTGCCTCTGTATCTCTCTGGTTTTCATTGATTTTTGTCATTGCCATCTTTCTTTTCCTGTCTTGAACTCCTTTCGTTCCAATTTCTGTCTCCCCGTTGACAACGCCTCCCCATCTTACATATTGCATGTCACTCAACACATTGCTTTATTGATTAACTCAGGTTATGTTTTTCATGATTCTCCTTGCTAGTTGTCTCCTTAAAACCTTAATTTTTGACAATGCATTTGCTTATCTCTCGTGACATTCTATGACATCTTACACAAATGTGCTCTCCTTTGGTGAAGTCATGGGCATTCAGAGTTTTCTTGTAAAAGTGAGATGATGAGACAAAAGGGTTGATAACACTTTGGAAGTGGTTACTATGTCTATGTTGGAGGAAGTTGGGGATCAAACCATTCTAGAACTGCAGTATTGCACAAGTGTGAGAGAATATGTTGTTTGGGTTGGAATGGGGGCATGGGGTGTGGAACCAAGAGGGAGGAGAGCAATCTGAAAACCACGTCTACTAGTCTCCAAAGCTTTTCCGTAGTTGGGTTGATTCAGAAGCTGTTCTTTGACCAAAGCCAAAATATAGGGGCAGTGCAGTATAGAATAGGATAAAGGGCTAGCCTAACCACTTGCTAAAAGCCACTTACTAAAAGAGTGTTCATTTTGACTGTTCTAGTTCAGAAGGATTGGAAGAATTGATCATAAGCATGGAATTGGAAGAGAGGGAAAGGCAATAACCAAACTTTAAGGCAGTAGAAAGCTAAGGCCTGCTGCTGCAGGGTGTACTTTTGAAATGAAGAAAATGATTAGATTCGGGCACTAAGCTAGGCAGAATACAGCGAGCAGAGTTTGTAATGGAGAATAGCGAGAGTATAAGACTAGGCCATAAAACTGAAAAGAGCATTGAGAATGGGCCCCTTGTAAAGCTGTAGACCTACATAACCACCATAAGGGCGGCAGCAGGAACGGAGTAATTAAGATGGACAACAGTGGAAGGGAGTGGAGGCAGAGCTTGGAGCTCTAAGAGTTTGCCTATCTGGAAATATGGCACAAGCAGGTACAAACACTGAGGGGTGAACGGGAACTGTCAAACAGACAAAAACAACTGAAAATGCTTTTCCAGTTGATCCATAGTGCCATATGGTTTTCACAGATAAAATAACTACATTAAAAGTTTACAACAACATTATAATAAAAAAATTGACAGGCAAGCATCTTGATCAAATATTTATTGCTAACGAATCTCAGGCATTTCTTAATGATTTACTGATATCCTATATTATTCCAGTAATTTTACTAAAATATCATGGGCAAATTTGCAGGAAGTATAAGTGATAATTTGCAGGATGAGAATATTATTAATACATCTAATTAAAATAAATGGATTAGAAATTGCATCTGGAAATGCTGACCGCTATTTAGATGTTAGCGTGACCTGACTTTTGAATGATCATGCTTTTAACATTCTCATGAGACAAAGTTTCATGACTGAAAATATAGATTAGATGATATTCATTTTGCCAGCTGGATGGGCTATTAAAGCCAAACATTATTTTGCAACATTTTGTATGACCATTGTTAAATCCACACTTTAGAAAATAAATTATGATCAACTTACCAACTGTTAAGACTTTTCCCATATCCTTCCAAATTACCTCATTCAGTTTAGCAACATTAAAGACCAGTTATCAACATCTTAAATGTTTTTTACCACACATTTGAGTAATATCAAGGCAACCTTGGCATCCTAAGATATTCTCAGCAACCTTCCTAGTTCGATGCATGATTCAAGATGACCTGCTACTTTGTATTGCCATTGACGTCTTAATTGCTCCACTATGCTTGAAAGGAAGTGCTGCCAAGTGTCTCACAGAAGAAGGGCAAATATGAGTGTTCTTGGTTTACTTTGAGCACATAATAGCATTCAATTCAGACCTCTATTGCTGGGGCCATGAGACTAGATCATCTTACTAATTTTAATATTAAGTACCTGGTCCAGGAAAGAGCATTCCTGTAAGCTTTGTTTTAAATTTAACAGTTGTTATTGGATTTCTGGTTTTTGGCCCTTGATTATTAAGTGGTATAAATTTGTGTGTATAATGAAGAAAGTATCATTTTCTTGATTGGGTTAGCATGCTGGATGAGTTACAATGAAGTTTTGATAATGGCATTCCATCTGCCTGGCTGAAAAGTAATCTCCCTGTTTCTAATTGGAAGTGTAGGCAGTGATTGGGTTGTGAAGGTGACTTTCACAATATCCAAGGACAGTACATGATAATTTACTCTGTAAAGATTTCAGGATCATGTTGCACATATCCTTGACAATTAGCAGCTGAGTTGTATTTACTGAACAAAGGGGGAGGAATAGGCCATTCAACTCCTGGAGCCTGCTCTATCATTGTAGGTCATGGCTGACATCTACCTCAATACCATTCTCTCTCTGTGCCCATATCACTTGATGTTAGTATGTTGGAATCTATTGACCCCTGCCTTGAACATATTCAATGACTGAGTCTTCACAGCTCTCTGAGGTAGAGAGTTCTAAAGATTCCTCAGCCTCTGAATGAAAATATTCCTCTTTATCTGAGTCCCAAATGACTTGCCCAATTCTGAGATTGTCCCCTCTGGTTTTAAACCCTGCTCCTGCACAAGCCAGGAGAAACACTTTTTTCTGCATGTATCCTATAAGAATTTGTCAGTTTCAATTACAGAACCTGTCATTTGTCTGAGCTCTAGAGAACACCGTCTCTTCCATATCTTCTCACAATTCAGTCCCACATCACAGTGAGTGAAGCTGGTGAGTCTCCACTCCAGTTTCTCTGTAAAACATATAATCTACCTTAGGCAAGAAGACCAAAACTCAACACAATACTCGAACTGCAGTCTCGTCAAGGTAGTACACCAGATAATCCTGATCAGGAAGGTTTATTTTGTATCTCACTAGTGATTGTTATTTCCATCTGATGTTGCAATTTCTCCTTCATCCTGAAGAGTAATCAATTTGGAAAGTTTGATAGAAAGGTTATATCTGGCCATCGTTGTTTTGTTGCCTTGAGATTCATTTGGAACTGTACCTGTGGAAGATTAAGCACTAATATTTTCTGTTTCCTTCCCCTTGACATACTTCTATTAATTCCTTGTTAAATGTTTCACTGCTGAATTGATCAATATAGTTCTCCACTGAGTATTCCCAAATTCTAACCAAGAAGGAAACCCTGACATCAGCAAGTGCAATAATTTCACCTTCTGCGACTGCTGACCAGGTATCCAACTATCTCTGTTTATTTGGGGCTCTATCAGGTCCAGAAATCCTAAGCTACAAATATCTAACATCAAAACAATGCATCAATTATATTCAAAGCATTCAGTCTTGAAATAATGTGGATTGTTGGTAGCTGATACCCAGAGGCGATTTGGATAAGTCAACTATTCTGCCAAAATTTGATGCTCTGTACAGAAGTGCGCCTGTTTAAACATATGAAGCAAGCCATATTATTGTTTTATTCAAAAGTGCACCCAACTATTTAGTTATGATTACTTGAAATGTTTGAGCAGAGAGGAACATTTTTTTAAAAATTGATAAAATTGAGGATGTTAAGACAATAAAAATCAAAGAACAAATTTAAACTCAGGAATAATATTGGTCATACCTAAATCCACTGGGGGAAAGTGAGCCCTGCAGATGCTGAGTCCAGCCTATGCTTACCTTTGAAGTATTATATCCAGCTTTTTGGTACTTGAATTGTTTTTCCTCCTCTTAATTGAATGCAATAATTACTAATGCATCTTAAGATAAGTGCTCATTTTCAATGTTGACAGTGGGAGGGTTCTACAGTGTAATTAAACAAAATATATTTTCAGCTATAGTATTCAAAACAGCATAATTTTAATTTGTTAACAGTAATGGTCTCTGTTTACCAATGGAGTTGTAATTTTGGTTTCACAGCAGCTGTTCGTGCTTTATTTTGACCATCACTGTTGGCAATCATTTGCCGCAGATTTCAGTTCCGATCTCATCAGGCTGTTCTTTGGCAGCATGTTGCAATTGGTTTCAGGCTAATCTGAGTATCATCAAAGATGACAAAAAAAATCACATCTGACATGTAAGAAATTGAATAATTAGCCATTTTTTAAAAAAAAATAGATTTCAGTGATGTCCTTTGATATGAGTCTGGACATCGCATTGAAGATCTTAAGCAACAAAACTGTGGGAAAAAAAGAAGTTTATCAAATGGTCAGCTTAAAGACCTGTTTTATTTACACCCCAGCTGACTGACTGACTGGAGATGGGAAGATGGATAGTTCCTTTCTGAGCGGAGCTACTGATTCTTACCTTTATCATCAACCAAGTCTAGATCAGAAATTAACTCTGTAGATATCACATGCTGCTCTATGCTAAAGAATTCATGATCTCCATTGTTCTGTGACATCTAGCTAGTTATGATCCTTTGCTACTGACTAAATGCTGTTTAAAATTGTCAGAAATTTGACCATTTAGAAAACTAAATTCCTTCTTAACTCGACAAAGTGGAATATGTTAAAAGGTAAAAACAATGACTGCAGATGCTGAAAATCAAATACTGGATTAGTGGTGCTGGAAGAGCACAGCAGTTCAGGCAGCATCCAACGAGCAGCGAAATCAACGTTTCGGGCAAAAGCCCTTCCTGATGAAGGGCTTTTGCCCGAAACGTTGATTTCGCTGCTCGTTGGATGCTGCCTGAACTGCTGTGCTCTTCCAGCACCACTAATCCAAAGTGGAATATGTTGTTAATCCTACACTTGGTGCGTTTTTGATTCATACTATCATGGTCTAAGGTATGTCAGTGCACCTAAAAGTTAACAGGTCATGCCTGTCTTGTTATGAGAGCAATGGTTGTGTAAGTAGAGGCAATAGTTTTTGGCTACGGCTAGTGGCATTCTTCAGCTTTACAGAACTAAAGTTGACTGCCAGATCCATTTTAATATCAGTTTGGAACACCACAATCTTTAACATGAGTTGCTCCAGGCCTACACTGTAATGTAAAAGAGAAGTGGCGTTTATCAGAATAAGACAAATCAGTCTAACGCAAAAGGATTTGCCTGCTAGATTAGCTGAAAACTAAAAGTTGAAACTGTGCCTCAGCCATAACACAAATCCTAATTGGTTTTGACATATTATTTTAATTTCTTGGTGCGTATATCTGCTGTGCTTCCGAAACCGTAAAAGATTATGCTAGTGGCTTTGTGTGCTGTCTGAAATGAATTAATCTGTTGAATGCAAATAATCAGTAAGTGTGTGCAGCCACTGATTAGTTATAGTTTTGTAGTTTATTTTTCTGTACAGTTAATTACTTTAAATGTCACTTTTAAATTAAAGCCTTACTTTAAAGTTCAATGTTCAAAGTCAATGATCCTAATTCACTGTTTCTTTCAGATATGGATGACTTTAAATTTGACCCCTTTGGTAACTTCAGTAATGGTTCTGCAGTGAGCAGTTTAACGAGTTACGATTGGTCTGAGAAAGATGATTTTGGCACCCAGATGAAGAAGCAGCCGCCGTTCTTCCTCAACACAGAAGGCAGCTCCTTATCCTCTACTTCAATGCTTCAGAAGAAAGAGACCTCTTTTGGCAGCTCTGAGAACATCACTATGACAACTGTCTCCACGGTAACAACATTCTCAGCTGATGATACAAGTTCACAGTACAACTTTGATGCTTTTGGAGACCTCAAAGAATCTGCAGAACAGACTAAAGAGAAAAAAGGAGGTGGCAGCGATTTGGGAGACTTTGCAGTTACTTCATCCAGAGACGGACAGATAGCTAAGCCTAATGAATCAAACCTGGATGAACCTGAGCAAAAGGCTGCAGTTTCAGTCACAAATGGGGTATCCTCTGAGGGGACAAAAATTGAAGCTTTTGATGAATTTGGAGAATTCCAAAGTGAAAAGCCCAAAATTAGTAAATTTGATTTTCTTGTGGCTAGTTCCCAGGGCAAGGTGAAATCCAGTGAGGAGATGATCAAGAGTGAGATGGAAACCTTTGATCTTTCAGTGCAAGGTATGTATGGACAGTATATACCCAATATTAAATGTAATAAAGCTACTTATGGTTACTTAACCTCAAAGTTGGCTATTGCAACAAGATGTTGCTGCTGGGAGCAAATCTTGGGGGTTATAGTGAAAATAGTTGTGTTTATAATAACCAAAAGAAAGTTTAAAAACAATAGTTAGTAATTTTATTTACAAAGAACAAATTGAGAAGAAAATGTAAGTCAGTGAGGACATGGATGGGGAATCCGCACAACTTGGACATGGTATCCAAAATGACCAACAGGGTTTTTGATGAGTTGAAGTACACAGAGGAGGGATTGTTGATTGGCAATATTATGGGAAGAGGGTTTGTGATGGAAGGATTGTGAATATATGAATAAGGAGCAGAAGTGGGTCTCTCGGCCCCGCAAGCCAGCTCTACAATTCAATAACATCATGGCAGATCTGATTATTTTACATACCACTATGTGGGATTCAATCCCTATACGTGGGATTGGAAGCCCCATTTAATATTCCAGTAAGATTGCAAGTATTAATGCTTCAGCTGAATACCGAGGAGTCTTTGATCTGTCTATGACAGTTAAATCTTTCCATCTTGTGTTGTAGCTAAAGCGCACTCTCTGTTCATCACAAATCTCACCAGCCTCTTGAAATCCAACATTTTAAAATATATTTCCAATGACAATTATTAAAATTTTCAATTAAACAAAATCCCTCCAGTAAAATGCTTTTACCTCCTAAACCTTCTCTAAGGAGAAAGCCTGCTCTTCAGATTTTTGACACAGCTTAGTACATAGGTTAGTCAGTGCAAAGTATTAATGCTTTAGGAAAAGATAAATAGTCAAAAGTGGCTGAAATCTCAGGAAAATTTCAATCTACTGTGCAATGCAGCAGTTGCAATTTTATAATCTCAAATTAACTGGTATGTTTTTAAATTCCATATTGCTTAATTGTAATGATGTAGGCATTAGTGCTAAATTATTAAAATGCCACAAAATGCTGAACCTTGTTAAATCAGATGTTGAAAGGTTGGTTCAAGTCTAGACTTAGTCAGAGATTTGTTTTGGACATTTCAAATCAGCCTGTTCAGAGATGTTATTATGCAGTTCTGAAGAAGGTGGGACTTGAACGCAGGCTGTCTGCCTCAAATGTAGAGATACCGCTGCACCACAAAAGTTCTGAGTTTTATTTCAAATTACAAGTGACAGAGCTGTAATATATGTCTAGATCCAGTTCTTACCCAATTATGTTCTTCCTACTCCTGTTTTTCATATTTGGCAATCAGCCTGTCCAATCTGTTACACAACTCTGGAGCAGGTGGGACTTGAACCTGGGTTTTCTGGTTCAGAGGTTGGGACACTACCACGTGCCACAAGACCCCCTTTCCTACCCCAGTTATCCTTTCAGGTAGCCATCATCATCCCTGCCAGACCTACTGGACAGTAACAAACCTTTATTTCTGAGGAGGGAGGATTTTGTAATGAATTAGTGATTGAACCTTCTATTGTGAGAAGTGGTCTTTTCCATGATGAAAATTTTGTGATATATTGGCGAAACATATTCTGAGTTTCTATTTGTTTGAAATTGAGTGAATTATTTAACACTGGATTTTAACCCCATGCTTGCAGGATCTCATAAAAGGAGTCTAAGTCTTGGGGATAAAGAAGTAACCCATGCTCCACCAGCTTCAGAGCAGCCTTTCAGAGACCGATCAAATACTCTAAATGAAAAGCCAGCACCACTGCCTGTCATCAGGGACAAGTATAAGGACCTAACTGGAGAAGTGGAGGTAAAAATTGTTTCAAACACAGTTGCGGATTTAAGGCAGGAGCTGGAAGATGTTTGGAATTTCCCCTTGACACTGGGGAAAAAAAAGATGATTATTCTCAGTTTCTCCTTCAGAATCTCTCTGCCTGATTCCAGATTTTGTTCTGTAGGGAAAGTAATATACAAATAAAGAACTGGAGCAACTTAGTGGGAAGGGATGTTCTGAGTTTTGTGCCAAGAAAGGTGAAATTAATTTACATGCAAATTAAGAGGGTATTAGACCCCAATTTATGAGCAAATTGTATTCATCTTTCAAAATAAAGATGCGTTTTGTTTGCTCAATAACATTTTGTCGAGCACAGTTTCACAGCCTATGGAAAAAGTGTTGCAGGCTAAATTTCTTAAGCGTTTACTATCTGAAGCGTTTACAGATCTGAAGTTTGAAGTAGGTACTTTTTAACTAATTCATAGGTGTCACTAGCTAGGCCGGCATTTATTATCCATCCCTAATTGCCTTAGGGAAGATGGCGGTATGCCACCCTCTTGATCCATTTCAGTCTTTGTGGTGTAGAGACACCTGCAGCATTGGGGTGGCATGGTGGCTCAGTGGTTATCACTGCAGCCTCACAGCACCAGGGTCCCAGGTTCGATCCCAGCCTCGGGTGACTGTCTGTGTGGGATTTGCACATTCTCCCTGTGTCTGCGCGGGTTTGCTCCGGTTTCCTCCCACAGTCCAAAGATGTGCAGGTCAGGTGAATTGGTCATGCTAAATTACCCATAGTGTTAGCTGCATTAGTCAAAGTGAAATGGGTCTAGGTGGGTTACTCTTTGGAGGGTCGGTGTGGACTGATTGAGCCGAAGGGCCTGTCTCCACACTGTAGGGAATCTAATTATTAGAAAAGGAATTCCAGGACCAATGATAGTGAAGGAATAAAGATATAGCTCCAAATCATTGTGTGCGCGCTGTGTTGTGGGGATATTTTGTTGCAGACTTTTAATTTTATTTATGAACTTTCTTGACTACATTGTGGTGATTATGATTTGGAGATGCCAGTGTTGTACTGGGATGTACAAAGTTAAAAATCGCACAACACCAGATTATAGTCCAACAGGTTTAATTGGAAGCACTAGTTTTTGGCGCTCCAAAAGCTAGTTCTATTACCAGCCATATGTATGATGGTTTTGTTAGTTCTTGACCTGGGAACTTAATAATGTATATTTCATACAAAATTTCTAAATTTTATTCTGACTTCTGTAGAAGATGCTTGAATCATATTTCATATTGACCAAAGTTGCATCTATTTTAATATGATACTTACAGAAGGAGTTAATGTAAAATAATGCTCAGTAAATCACTCTTTATGTCTCTATTTCAGGAGAATGAGCGCTATGCTTATGAATGGCAAAGATGTTTAGAAAGTGCATTACAGGTGAAGCTTTCAACATTTTATCTAGCACTGCTCTGCAATAGTATGTCACAGCAAAATTGTATGCCATGTATAGAAGTATGTGAGCATTGTCTTTGCTAGACCTTAGTCTGAATTTGCTGTTAGTTAGCTAGGGATTCATTTGCATATTCACTTTTTGAATCAGTTCATAACAATGCCAAAGCAACTTTACAACTCTAAACTCTCAAGTGCAAGGGTTGACTTCATATATTTTCATGAGATCCCTGCACGGTGAACCAGCAGTGCTGGTTCAATTCCCTCACTGGCTGAGGTTACCATGAAGATCCAGCCTTCTCAAGCACACCCTTTGCCTGAGGCATAATGACCATCAGATTAATCAACCACCAGTCGTCGTCATCTAATGAGAGAGCAGTGCTATAGCCCTCTGCAACCATGGCAACTTTACTTTAACCTTTTGAAATATTCAACAAGCATTTGCTATGTGACTGCAGCTAGTTGTATTAATTGTGATAATGTGCAATGCTAAACAATTCATCATTTGCTCTGGAAGTTGTTTATTGGAATGCTGCCAATATTACTCTAGCTGAAGAGACAGTAATTAATTGTATCTGATGTTGTTTTGTTTCCACAGTTGAGTCTTGATCATGGTGAATACAACTTAGTATGTAAAATGGGTATCACTTAGTATATTGTTTCTAACACTTGATTTTTTTTAAAAACCTCTCTTTGGGTTTGTGGTGTCTCCAAAGTAACATGACTGTGAAGGCAGAACACTGCAGCAAGCTTGATAATTTGATGCCTCAGGAATGTTCATCTGTAGTACATCAGAGCACTGTTGATGATTAACCAGCCTATCCAGCATGGCGTGTTGAAAAAGTGTGTTGGGATTCTTCCCAGGCTGCTCAAATAAGTCTGCATGCTCATGGTGAAGCGTCATCATTGAACACTCAACAAGAAGCTTACTAATGCTCATCAGGTTTACTTAGTTTTATCTGGCTGAGCACCAGGCATATATACACGGTGTAAATCTTTATTGCAACCATCACCTAAACTTGCTGAACTAAAATAAGAGATGTTTCTTTTGAGGGAAACAACATGCACCCCATGATATCTACAATAAAAACAGAAAATGCTGAAATATTTAGGATATCAGACAACACCTTGGGAGAATGAGAGTTACTTATTGAGCAGAAACTTTGTGATAATGGGAGATGGACAGTGACAGCAGCAGAAGGAAAAGTGAGGCCAGCCACTGGCGAGTAAGAAGGCCACTCCACAGCCCAAAAAGTGCTGCAGTTTGGCTGAACAAACTCACTGGCAGAAGGTCTCTCCCTTGGGAGCTGCCTGCCAATTGGGTTTGCTCCACAGTGGATCCTGCAGGCCCCACATAAGCGAGTGGCAAATCAAAGAGCTTTGGACTGGGAATTTTTGGTAACTCTGGGAGGAGGATGAGGAGATATCTGTTCTTTAAAATCTAGGTGAGAAGGAATTAGGAGGTTGACATCAGCAAGGGACACCCTCCAATGATAAAACCACCTCCTCCTTCCCACCATTTTAAGTACTGAAGCATTGTGAGACCCATTCCCAACTAACGGCTCATGCTAGCAGTATTGTGGTGTGGGTAGTATAATGTGAGCTTATTCCTACCTATTTATTTACATATGGTGGACTACCTGCTGATGTTGGCTGGTTCCCATCTTCAGTATTATGGGGTGAGCTCAGTTGGCTAGCCACCCTCCATATATTACATGCTTCCCAGCCCAAAGCTCAACCTATGGGGGCACATAATACCCGATCTTATGTTGGTCAGAACTGATGAAAGGGCATCAATCTGAAGCATTAATTGTGTTTCTGCCTCCACACACGTTGTGTGACTTGCTGAGTATTTGCAGCCTTTTTAGTTTTCATTTCAGATCTTAGTATCTGCAGTATTTTCATATGTCAATAGAAATTCAAGCTGTGTGGTGGTGGGTTTTTTTTTGGATAGCTTGATTTGTGGATTCTTGAGCATCATGCTCGATGTCTGATATCAGACACCTAGTATGATTCTGAAGAATCAACAAACTAGCTATCCAAAAAACAAGGACACCCAGCTTACTAAAATAAATGTTTCTTTTATTGAAAGTTTGGTTGTATGATTTTTGGATTGACTTGTAACTTTGTGATATTAATGTGAAATTGATTTTTTTTATTTCTCAGTTGAAAAAGCCATGTGCTTGTATGGTGTTTGTCATATCCTCAAAACAACCTAAAACGCTTTACAATCAATTTATCACATTGAAATGTTGCTTCAGAAGTCAATATAGCAACCAATTTGCATACAGCAAACTGAATGACCACTTAATCCAAGGCTAAATGTGCTATAACAATATAGTACTGAATCAATGGGAAATCAAAATAACTAAAGGGACTAATTTAACTCCTTTGTTTACTGTTGTGCGTTATCTTCCTCATCCCCTCAGGTTGAATGAAGTCTGTACTTGTATCCTTATTAAAAGTTGTTCATTATCTTAAGAATTATGGAAACCAATTAATTTAAACTAGGCTTTCGCCATAAAAGAGGCATCAGTTTTATGAAGAGTTGTAGTTTCAAATCTTGAGTTTGACACCTGCCTGTTATATAAAATCTGTGGCGGGGCTAGGGTGAGAAAATATACAGCAGCTGATTGATTTTGAGTGAACAAGACATGTAAATCATGCAAAATCCACTTTGTTAAGCATGCTGATTGGCTTTTAATGCAAAAAGAAGCCATGTATAGCACTAGAATTTGAAGACGGGCTCATGGTGAAAACAAGTCAAATTGACTAACGTATCATGTCAGCAACAAATCAGACATAAACAAAAGTGCTTTCAGGCTTGAAGAAAACAATTGACAGGAAAACAAGAACAGATATTGAGCTCAGTTTAAGGCACACAAAGCTGCTACCAAAATAGACAACATGTCATTAAGCAAGACAACCAGGATAGCTGGTAGCCATAGAAAAATCTTTTCTCACTCTTTGAAGAGAGGGAGTTATTAAGGACTGCATAAAAGGCAAAACTGTTATCTTTGACTCTCCACTAGAAATCACATCTAGCCACTGATTCCTTATACCTTTCTGATCACTGTCTCAGATTGAATCAGGGTCTCAGATTGAATCAGGCTAGTTGCAAAATCTGTTTTATTTGACCTTGAGCTTTCCATCCCATAATCTCTCTATTAAAAATACTACTTACTTATAGCTCCATAATCTGGCCCTGGCCCTGTCTCATGCCATCTGAGGCTGAAACCCACATCCATGTTTTTGTTGCCACTGCATTTAGCTATTCCAATATTATAAAGCCCTGCCTCATTTTCTTGATAAAACTTGATCTAAAATCTCTGTTAGAATCCCACCTTTTAGCAGGATCCCACTCACTTATATCACCCATGATCTGCATTGGTACTTAGTCCAGTAACATTTGAGTTTTTAGGAACTCGTCCTTGTGATTAAATCCCAGCAAGGCCTTACTTTTCCATTTCTGTGAACCTCCGTCTTCAACCTTCCAAGCACTCTGTATTCCCCATTCCCTACAACCCTCTATGATGACCATGCTTTCTGCCATCTTGGGTCTAAGCTTAGGAATTCCATCTTAAGCCACTTTACCATTGTCTTCTCTTTGTTCTTTAAAACCCGCTGATTTTCTGATCTTTGAATCACTTGTTCATTCATGGGTCAGCATTAATTTTTATCTGTTTGTGTTTCTGTGAAACACTTTGGGATATTTTCCTACATTAAAGGTGCTATGTAAATGCAAGCTCTTGTTGAATGTTTCACTAGGGCTGTAAACTCTTGCTCTAGCAGAAGCTTCAAGTATGCCAAACAGACTGCCATAGTTTGTAAAACTACAGATAACTCCAAAAGTTTAAATATTTGATTTTGTTTAGTTGTCTGTTGATGAGTATACTTTGTTAATTGCTTTGTTTAGTTTCTCCAGTCTTTGTTTTCATTAACAATATCTTATAGGGTACTGTAAATGTCTTTTTTTTAGGTCATGAGGAAGGCTAGTGATACCTTGAATGGAATCAGCAGTTCAACCGTGTGTAATGAAGTTATTCAGTCAACACAAGGCATGGAATATCTCTTGGGTATGGAGAAAGCAGCAGTTGTTGTTCATTAATATCTTTTTCTTTGCCACACGGTTTCTGGTATTGCAGCAGGGTTGCATGAATAACTCCCCCGGACCATTTAGTCAGAGTTCATAGAGATATACAGCATGGAAACAGACCCTTCATTCAAATCGTCCATGCAGACCAGATATCTTCCCTCCATGAAAGCCGATGCCAGTCATATTTCTGTATTGAAACAAAGTAACATTAATTAGGTGCTTAAAAATTTAACATCCTCTTTTTATTTTACCCCTTTTATTCCTTCTCCAAATTTATGCATTTTAGATTATGTTCAGTAGTTCACAGTCAGGGAGTGAGCAAATGACTGGCCCTTCAGGCTATTATGAATATTTACTGTAAAACGGAGTTCAGCAAATTTGACTATTCTCTCCCATCTCCTTCCTCCTCTTTCTGCCCCCCCCCCCCCCCAACACACACACATCTCTTGCTGCTTGTGATCTGGACCCTGTTGCATGTCAAGCTGCAGGCAGCACCAACCAGTTTGAATTTCATCAAATATTAAATGCTTTTTCCTGATTCATTTTCTCAATTTTATGTTCTCCAGTGGAATTTGCAGAAAATGTTTTATTGTGGGTGTTATGTGAGGAATTTACTTTTGTATTTTAAAAATCTCAAAGGGTCTTCATTCAATTTAACAAATGCTGCAGGTATTTTTAATGGAAGTAATTTTAACAAAGAGTATTCATACCAGATTAATGGGTAGCACCTCTAAAGCACATTCAGCATAATTTGGCCTATTATATGTTTGATTAATTTATATAATTAATACTTTTCCTTCTATTATCTCCTCTGTTTCCCAAAGACCCTGAATGTTGGTGGGAGATTATTCCACTGGAAGCTTTTCACTATCTTGTTCAGGTGGTAATTCCATGTGCAGTCATCAAAAAGTAGGCTACTGCATAAGGAATAAAGTGAGGATTGCATATGCTGGAGAATCGGAGTTGAAAAGTGTGGCGCTGGAAAAGCACAGCAGGTCAGGCAGCATTCGAGGAGCAGGAGAATCGATGTTTCAGGCATAAGCCCTTCATTCCAAAACATTAACTCTCCTGCTCCTTGGATGCTGCCTGACCTGCACTTTTCCAGCGCCACGCTTTTCAGCTCCGATTCTCCAGCACCTGCAGTCCTCACTTTATTCCTTATGCAGTAGCTTACTTGAAAAATGCCAGCCGGCTATTGGCTGCAAAGGGCATCACAGCCAGATCTATCCTGTCTTCACACAATGCCAATCATATGCGCTTTTCACTGAGTGACACTGACTAGCGAAAACATTGGCTGATGTTTCTTCCCCCAAGTCCAGCAGGCTGTGATCTAATTACTTACGAAATATTGGTTTAATATCTGGGAGCATGACTCAAAATGATGATTAAATCTGAGTCTCTGTGATCTGTATGGCACACTGTACGTAGTCACGTTATTAGTGAAAATATTCACCCCAGTAATGAAAAGTCGAAGTTTTTTGACATATTTTGCAATGCAGGAAGCAATTGTTTTTAAATATTTCCACTCAGTAACATTGTGGCATTACATTCTAATATAAATGTTGGTTGTATACATGTCACTGTATTTAACATCCATAATTACAAATCTCAGCACAAGTTTGAAATTTTGATTGTGTGAAAATAGAATTGTCACAGTTTGATAATACTGTGGGTGTACCAAGAGGACTGCACTGTAAGATTGGGAAAATATTATCGTGGGCTAATTGGCTCACCTTCAAATAGTCTATTCATGTAAGCAAATAAAGTTCGAGGAGAAAGTGAGGACTGCAGATGCTAGAGATCAGAGCTGATAATGTGTTGCTGGAAAAGCACAGCAGGTCAGGCAGCATCCAAGGAAGAGAGCTTCTTCAAGGAAGGCATCCTTGTAAGAGGATTCACAGTAGGTTAAAATCTTCGAGGAGAAAGTGAGGACTGTAGATGCTGGAGGTCAGAGCTGAAAATGTGCTGAAAAGTGCAGCAGGTCAGGCAGCATCCATTCATAAGCCCTTCTTCAGGAATTCCTGAAGAAGGGCTTATGCCCGAAACGTCGATTCTCCTGTTCCTTGGATGCTGCCTGACCTGCGCTTTTCCAGCAACACATTTTCAGCAAATAAAGTTCTGTTTGCCAGCCCTTTCTACTCGACAGTTTGTTTGTTTATATTTTCACTTTGCATTGATTCCTGCATTTTACGCATCTATTTTGAGCATGCCTATTGGCAAATTAACTGAATCTACAAGATTCCCACCCTGTGAAGAGACCATGATGGAACGATAATAAATGCATTGTTGCACAACCTTGTTCATAAATGTGACATTAGATATAGTCAATGAAGGATTTTATTTCTAAAGGAAAATGTACAGTTTTCTCAAATTTTTGCCCATTCTTAATTAATAGATCAACTGCAAATCAAAAAATCCAGGTGTTAATATCAGCATTTTGAGGAGCATGCAAACTACTGAAAACACGATCTTAACCTCTATATCTGGACATCTGAGGTTGCATGTTACGCATTTAGTCAATCTGACAGATCTGGACAGTGTTTTTTTTGGAGGTTACTCTACAGTGACTTTAAGATATTATATTCACCTGAAGAGTTAAACTGCCATTAGCAAGTGCAAATCATGCATGTAAAATCTTTGGTCTCACCAGGAATGGAATCGTTGTATTTTGTAGCATATTTGATCTTCTGCTTCTGTACTATTCAGTTTGGCTCCTAATCAAATGTGTGTCCAACTACTTTGTTTTAAGTGGAATGGTGGCTCAGTGGTTTGCCCTGCTGCCTCACAGCAACAAGGTCCCAGGTTCAATTCCTGTCTCGGGTGACTGTGTGGAGTTGGCACATTCTCCCCATGTCTGCGTGGGTTTCCTCTGGGTGCTCCGGTTTCCTTCCACAGTCCAAAGATGTGCAGGTCAGGTGAATTGGCCATGCTAAATTGCCCATAGTGTTAGCTGCATTAGTCAGAGGGAAATGGGTCTGGGCGGGTTACTCTTCCGAGGGTCAGTTACAGACTGGTTGGCCCAAAGGACCTGTTTCCACACTTATAGGGAATCTAATCTATTTATTATGTGATTTTGCTCAAAATGATACAGAGTAGCTTTGAACAATCTAGACGTTTTTTGAAAAGGAAGGTTTTCGAGGGTATGGGCCAAGTGCTAGCAAATAGGACTAGATTAGGTTAGAATATTTGGTTGGCATGGACGAGTTGGGCCGAAGGGACTGTATCCGTACTATACATCTCTGACTCTATTCCTAAAAGGAGGTGAGAAGTTGGAAACTTTTCATCCTGCAGTACTTTGATGCAAGAAACAGACATGAGTAAAGTGACACCAATGCTGTATTAATTGGTGTCACTTTTAAGTCTGTTTCTTGTGTCCTAATCCTGAAGAGTGCAAGATGAAAAGCTTCTGAATTCCTGTCTTCTTTAGTGATGTTACTGCCAAGTACAAGTAGCCTTGCCTATTTACGCAAAGTTGAATTAACTTTTAAATGAACATACTTGAGATTCCTCTCTGTCCTTCTTCAATCTGATTGATAGTACTTCACTAAAAAAACTATTTCAAAATCTTTTTCCACATTTTCAAATGGCTGTTGTTTCCTTCTGAACATTTGTGTTGTGTTACATTACTTTACACTTCTGCATTAAAATTCATCTGCCATTCTTTAAACTATCAACTTTATTTGTCCAGGTTCCTTTGAATGTTCTCAATTACTTCTCATCAATAACTGACCATGAAACTTGAGCTCACAACAAATGTTATCATAACAGCAAAGAACTTTTTCCTTAGCACTAATGAATAATGTAAACAGTGGTAACCCCTGAATAGAATGTTACTGGCCCAGCTGAAAATTTTTCTGCTCTTCATCATCTTGTGCTTTTTATTGCTCTGACCATTCAACAAAGTGGCTAATTTACTATTCTATAACCCTAAATCTTAATTTCAAGCCTGACATTAGATCTGTCAAGTGTCATCTGAAAACATTAGTCTGCTAGTTTACTTCCCTCCTGAAACTGCCTGCAGATTGGTGAGGCATATCTAGAGCAAGTGATTTGTCACTGTGTGTTATACCACCTCAAGTCCTCTGATTTTCATTTTCATAGCACACCATTCCCAGTCAGTTTCTCTTGAACTGTTGGAACTTCCCAGGTTCTTCAGATTTAATCAGCAGTATGATTCAAAGTGTTCTGCCTCTCGCACCCTAGTTAAGAATAACAGTATTTTTTATCTGGATTCTGTAACATCTGTCACCCACCATCTGATATTAAGTTCACATTAGTGTCAGAGAGCTGACTGTAAAACTAGTTGTTACAGGAGCCAGCTCATCTTAGAAACTTTCCCCAGAGTCAGCACTTGAGCACCTAAAACTTTTCAAAGCTGCCAACAAGTTCCTGAAGACTTTGAGAGGTTAAACTTCCCTGGGCCAACGCAAGTTAGCAGCACAGAGGCAGAGACCAAAAAATGCTTGTATGTTAGTTGCTCATTCCCCTGAGGAGTCTTTTAAAGCTGAAACGTAAATAGTCAACATGTACTCTGCTTACTAACACTTAAATTTTAACTTCAATTTGTGCAGTGCTTGTTCACTTCGAGACTGATTGTTCCAATAATTAGGTTTCATATTAGATGGCTGAGAGGTGCAAATTGCCACTACTTGTTGATTAAAATTAAAGTGCTGGTGACAGAGCAAACTGAAAGGACTAACTCTCAGCTGTAAATAGACTATATCTTGCACTAACCCATAATTGTCAGCAATTTTGCCACAGCAAATCATTAAAGCGTGACCTATTTCTAAAGCTGTATTGACCATTATTGTATTCTTTGGATAGCAATCAACAATACTGTATTATATACTGTATTCTGTTTTTTTAATTGCTGAATTCAAGCCCTTGGGTTTGATTCCTATATTTATGTAGGTTTTCACACAGAAAGGGGTGATTGGGACTCCTTTTTGCCAGTGTTAAATTTAGGCATCCCTTGGAAAACTGATTTTCCAGAGTCTCAACTTTGCGTTTTCTTTCCATACCCTTTTGTAGCGCACAAATATGAAAAATCTAATCCATTTAACATTGATCACCATTTGTGATAAAACATTCTATGTGCCAGTGTAATTGTAAGAATAGTTTCTTCTACTCTCCACTTCCAAGTATATAGTTTCAAAGTCTTTTGTTGTCTTGTTTACTTATCGGTTGAAATCATCTATTTTAATTGAGCAGATCTGTTACTTTAGCTGTTTTCATTGTTTGTCAAATCTCTCTTTCCTTATTATTTTATCAGTCTAAGAGACTTCAGACCTAATTGCTCCTCCTTGGAACAAGACAACAGCTGTCTGTAAATAAAAGCAAAATACTACAGATGCAGAAATAAAAATAGAAAGTGATGGAGAAACTCAGCAGGTCTGGTTGCTTCTGTGGAGAGAGAAACAACATTTATATTTCGACTCCATGACTCCTCTTCAGACACTGTCTGAAACTGGTGGGGGGTGTGTGTGTGGCCGCCAAGGATTAGATGAATCTAGAGATGGAATTGGAAAGAACCAACTGGTTGATAAAATATCCTGTCTTAACATTGGCAAATGCACTACTTGGTGCTGGTCCTCACAAAAAGCCCCATCATCCCTGTTATTCTCTTGACACACATGCACTCACACCCACACACACCTACCCTCCCCACAAAATATATTCCCTGCAATGGTGAGACTGTCTAAAACATTACCATTTCCTTTTTAAAACAAACATCTATGGTGACTGTATAATCTGGGCTACTATGGACTTTTCAAACATTGCTTAAAATAGAGTTCAGGGAAGAAGTCATAAAATCAACTTAGCAGGTTTTAAAGAAAACTTATTGGAGAAAATATAGTGCAGTATCAAATTATGGCTTTGAAAGTGAAGTTTATGCACAAGTGAACGTTTTGTTTATGTTAACAGGGGTGATAGAGGTGTATAGAGTAACCAAACGTGTTGAGATTGGAATTAAAGCAACAGCAGTATGCAATGAGAAGCTCCAACAGCTGATGAAAGAAATAGAGAAGATCTGGAGTAGCTTGATGATATTCATGTCTCTCACCCCCCTCACGGTAAGACTGTCACTGAGTTCTATACTCTATTTCACATTCTCCCTACAGAAGATGTTTCTGAACTTACACTGTAAGTCCCAAGTGTTCACACTGAAAATCTCTTGTGCGGGGAGACATCCACATAGAATCTTGGGATGACCCAATGTACTGTTCTTTTGATTTGATTAATTTTTTTTATTGTCACATACCAAGATGCATCGAAAAATATTGTTTTTTGTCCTATTCCAGGTTAATCATAGCTTACATAAGTGCAACAGGATAATGGAATAAAATACAAAATAGTGTTACAGGTATAGAGGAAAAGGAAGCATGGTACAGGAAGGATGAGGCAACCACGGCTGACTAGGGAAGTCGGGGATAGCATAAAAGAAAAAGCATATAATGTGGCAAAGGGCAGTGAAAAGCCAGGGGTTTGGGAAGCTTACAAAGGCCAGCAGAAGGCAAGAACAAAATAAATAAGGAGGGAGAAGATTTAATATGAGGGTAAGCTAGCCAGTAATATAAAGGACAACTGTAAGAGTTTCTTTAGATGTGTAAAGGGCAAAAGAGAGGTGAAAGTGGACATTGGGATGCTGGAACATGATGTTGCAGAGATAGTAGGGGGAACAAGGAAATGGCTGAGGAACTGAGTAATTACTTCGCTTCTGTCTTCACAGTGGCAGACACAAATAATATCCCAAAAATTCAAAAATGAGGGGGCAGAGCTGAGTGTGGTGGCCATCACCAGGGAGAAAGTGCTAGAAAAATTGAATGTTCTGAAGGTGGATAAATCACCTGGACCAGATGGACTACACCCCAGAGTTCTGAGATAGCTATTAAGCGATGGTGGTGATCTTTCATGAATTGCTAGAATCAGGGAGACTCCCAGAGGACTGGAAAATTGCTAGTGTGACACTCCTGTTTAAAAAGGGAGTACGGCAAAAGACAGAAATTTACAGATTGATTAGCCTAACCTCAGTCATGCGTAAGATCCTGGAATTCATTGTGAAGGATGAGATTTCTGAATACTTAAGTCTGTGGTAAAATAGGGCAAAGTCAGCATTGTTTCATCAAGGGGAGGTCATGCCTGACAAATCTGCTAGAATTCTTTGCGGAAGTAACAAGCAGGATAGTCTAAGGAGAGTCAGTGGATGTTACCTAACTGTACTTCAAGAAGGCATTTGACAAGGTGCTGGACAGGAGGCTACTGAGTAAGATGAGGGCCCATAGTGTTAGAGTCAAGGTGCTAGCATGGATAGAAGCTTGGCTGTCTGGCCGAAAGCAGAGTGTGGATAAAAGGGTCCTTTCACAGCATGGCAGCCAGTGACAAGTGGTGTTCTGCAAGGCTCAGTATTAGAACCACAGCTTTTCACTTTATACATTAACAATCTAGATGAAGGAAATGAGGGCATTCTGGCTAAGTTTGCAGACAATACAAAGATCGGTAGAGGGAATGGTAGCACTTCTGAGGCAGGGAGCTGCAGGGGGGGTTTGGACAGGTTAGGAGAATGGGCAAAGAAGTGGCAGATGGAGTACAACGTTAGAAAATGTGAAGTCATGCACTTTGGTAGGAAGAATAAAGGCATGGGCTATTTTCTAAATGGGGAGAAAATTCAGAAGTCTGAAGTGCAAAGAAACTTGTAGGTTGAGTTAGTAGTTAGGAAGGCAAATGCAATGATAGCGTTTATTTTGAGATGACTTGAATATAAAAGCAGATATACTTCTGGGGCTCACTAAAGCTCTGGTCAGACCACATTTTGAGTATTGTGTGCCCCATATCTCGGGAAGGATCTACTGGCCCTACAGCGTGTTTAGAGGAGGTTCATGAGAATGGTCCCAGGAACAAAAAGTTTAATATGAGGAATGTTTGAGGATTCTGGAGTTCAGAAGGATGAGGGGGGAATCTAACTGAAACATACAGAATACTGAATGGCCTGGACAGAGTAGATGTTGGGAAGATGTTTCCATTGGTAGGAGAGACTAGGACCTGAGGGTATAGCCTTAAAGTAAAGGGAAGACCTTTTAGAACACAGATAAGGAGAAACTTCTTTAGCCAGAGAGTAATGAATCTATAGAATTCATTGCCGTAGAAGGTTGTGGAGGCCAGGTCATTAAGTATATTTAAGACTGAGATAGATAGATAGATTCTTGAGTATCAAGGGGATCAAGAGTTATAGAGAGAAAGCGTGAGAATGGAGTTGAGAAATGTATCAACCATGATTGAGCGGCGGAGCAGACTTGATGGGCTGAATGGCCTGATTTGTACCCCTATGTCTTATGGTCTAAGGTGCAGAGAAAGACCTATTGTTGTGTATGACAGGTCTATTCAAAAGTCTGATAACAGTGGAGAAGAAGCTATTCTTGAATTTATTGGTAGGTGTTTTCACATTGGTGATATTTACTCCTAGGAACTTGAAGTTCTCTATCATCTCCACCTGAACACTATTGGTATAGTTAGGGGCATGTCCTCCACTTTGCTTCCAGAAATCAATGACCAGCTCCTTCATTTTGCTAACGTTGAGAGAGTCTTTACAACATGCCACGAAGCGCTCTATCTCTTTCCTTTACTCTGTCTTGTCGTTGTTTATGATCCAACCCATTGTGGTGGTGTCATCAGCAATCTTGTAAATGGAGTTAGAGCAGAATTTGGCCACACAAGTTGTGTAGCCAGAAGAATGCCCTCATTCCCTTCACCTGGTTTGCTAATGTATAAAGTGAAAAACTGTGGTCCCAATACTGAGTCGTGCAGAACACCACTTGTCACAGTGAGTGTATAAGGAGTATAGTATTGGGCTGAGAATGCAGCCTTGCTGGGGATTGTTGTTGAGGATTATCATGGAAAAGGTGTTGTTGCCTATCCTTTTTAATTGCGGTCTGCAGGTCAGGAAGTCAAGGATCCAGTTGCATAGTGGGGAGCAGAGTACTATGTTATGGAATTTAGAGACAAGTTTGATTGGAATTATGGTGTTGAGGCCAGAGCTGAAGTCATTAAATAGGAGTCTACCATCGGAGACCTTGTTATCCAGCTGCTCCAGGGATGAGTGTAGGGCCAGGGAGAAGGCGTTTGCCATGGACCTATTGCGCCGTAGGTGAATTGTAGTCGTTCAAGGCAATCCAGGAGGTTGGAGTTGACGTGTGCTATTACTAACCTTTCAAAGCACTTCATAATGATGGATGTGAGAGCCACTGGACAGTAGGTTTTTAGGCACACTGCCTGATCTTTAGTTAGCACTGGGATGATTATGGTCTTCTCCAAACAGATGGGAGCCTCCAATTGTAGTAAGGAGAGGTTAAAGCTGTCTGTAAATACTTCTGCCAGCTGGCTTGCGCCATATCTTAGTACATGGCCGGGGATTCCATCCAGCCCAGTTACTCTCAAGAAGACCAATCTGATGTCTGCGGCAGTGACTGAGAGTAGAGGTGTACCCGAGGTTCTCAGGGCAGGTGACATCATTTCATTGACCTTCTGTTCAAAACGAGCATAGAATGCACTGAGCCGATCGGGGAGAGAGAGAATTTTGCCAGCAATTTTACTTGACTTCACTTTGGAGTCTGTCATATTGTATAAGCCTTGCCACAATTGACATGTTTGTGTGGTTAATCTGGAATTGTCTTTTGCTGTCCATGATGGCTTTGTGAAGGTCACACCTAGACTTTTTTGTAAATGTCAGGGCCACTCAACTTGAACGCCTCAGACCTGGACTTTAGTAAGGAGTTAGACGTGCTGGTTCATCCATGGTTTCTGGTTGGGGGGACACTCTGATTTATTTCGTTGGCTTGCAGTCCTCTGCACACTTACTAATGCCATGACCATCGCAGAAGTCATAATCATTTTAGGTTGGCTGCTAAATTCTTGAATAGGGCCTGTCCACCAAGCTGTATTGTAGGAGCTCAAACAGAAATTGCTGGAAAAGCTCAGCAGGTTTGGCAGCATCTGTGAAGAGAAATCGGAGTTAATGTTTCAGGTCCAGTGACCCTTTCTCAGAACTGATGATAGCTCGGAAAATGTTGTCTCCTTATACAGAAGATAGGGTGGGTGGGGGGAGGAAAGAAGGATGGGGATGGGGCAAGGGATACAGGATAGGTCTGAGTAGAGCCCAAGGAGAGAGTGGACAAAGTAGTGGATAATGATCTGGCTAGGAGGGCCATTTGCCATTGATGGAGACTGTTAGTGGCTAACAACGACTTGTGTGTCATAGTAGGCTGTGATAACAAGGCCTGGTGTGTGGGGGTGGGGTCTAGGGCATAAGAGAGTTCACATTGGAGCGTGTCTGTTACCACAGACCAGTACTGTAGGAACTCCTGTACCAGATCCTCATGCTTCAGTTTCTGCTTGTAAGCTGGGAGAAGGAGCACAGCCTTAAGGTCTGATTCACCAAAGTGCAGGCAGAGGATGGAGTGGTAGGTGTCTTAGGTTGCGCAGTAATGGTCAAAGGTGTTTGGGCCTCTGGTGGGATAGGACATGCGTTGATGGTATCTTGGCCTGGTTGAAGTTGCTGGCTGTGGTGAACAAAGCCTTGGGGTATTCCATCTCAAGGCTATTTGTGGTGTGTATATTACATCAAGTGTACTCTTTGCTTTCACATGGAGTAGGATGTAAACTGCTGTCAAGATAACTGACGTAAATTCTGGCTGCAGGTAGTAGGCCGAGAGTTTTATTCCTAAGAGTATTTGTAAAGTTCAGAGCTTCTTTTAAATTAGACAATATGCAAAAGATCTGATGAGAACAAATTAAATGTAAGTAAGTTGAGGATCATAGAAGTTACTATTTTAACAGGAATCTTCTTAGTTGACTCAGCAAGAGTCTTTCAGATCCTCAGGTGTTTGCAGTGTACCATGAACTAAATGTACAGCAGTGGATTATGGGCCTAATTTCCAAGGAACTTGGTGAGGAGGACAAACCCTAAGTACATACGAGCAGTCCCTAAAAGTTGGCATTTGTCCCTTAGACCTCAGTCTTTATCAGGTTAAGAAATTAATCAGCAGAATAATCTCTGCTCTCTTTGAGACAAATCATTTTGCAAATTTACTAGATTTTGAGGTCTACAGGAAAATTCTTGACTAATCCTTAAATTTTGTTCTATGTAATTAATTTGTGGTAAAATGAGATTCATGAAATCCTGGTAATGGACTGATGACTCTGACATCAGTGAGAAGTCACTAGTCTAGAACGAACATTTGAAGAGAGGTCTTAGACACTACATTAGAGAACTCTATTTGAGAACTTACTATGCAGGTTTGAATAAAGGAGTATGGCAGCACATAAGAGATTGAAGACGTTTACTTGGTGAGAAGGAGCAAGGAGCCTCGAGCAATTATGTACAGGCACCCAAAGCCACAGATATCTCTGATTAGTATTTCAGTCTGCAGGTAAAAGTATTAGTTTAAAACGCTAGAAAAAAAATGGAGATCCAATTTTAAGCTAGTGGTACTTTCTCGTTTTCTGTTTTGTTACTGTAAGCTGCGTTTTGCTTTATTGTTGGGGTGAAAAGCTGCAGAATGTCTTGAACATTGTAATGAAAAGATAATCAGAGAAATATTAAGTTGTTTGAAAATACAATTGAGGATGCATTGTGTAGGGTAAAAATATCTCCACATTCACTGAGCTTTTTTTTCCCTAATTGCTTTCTGTTGGGATGATGCAGAAGGTAAGAAAGCAGGTAGTTTCAGTTTGTTTTCATAAAAATTGTTGTCAGCAGTAAACTTATGCCATCAAGTGTACTTGCAAGAAAAAATATTTATAGTGATTAATGCTTTGGGGGTGGTGGAGATTTTTCTTTTTCAGCACACTCCCCTTCTTTTGAGATAAATTATCTTGCTGTTCCTCTTGGAGTGGTGTGTACAGTACTCAAACTCAGTTTAAATGCAGTTTCATTTTATGAATACCATTAAATAATGAGCGGAATACAATCATTTACAGAAGTTTAGTTAGCAACTTCACTTTGCACATCTGCATATCATTTTTAACAATGACACAACTATTTCTTCAGTTCAAAAGAAAGCAGCAGGAAATGCAATCAAACTCTTTTGCTTTCCCATCTATTGCCAGCAGTATAGTTTACAACTAACAACTTTAAAAATTGAAATGGACTGATTCTTAATTTTAAGTAGAAAATTGCTGTCACTGTCTGCTTGTTTGTACTGACACTAAGTATATATAAACAAGTATGCATGATTTCTACATGTCAAAGAAGCTGTTTTCTGTAATGGTGACCATGACAAAACTTATCAACTGTTGTTTTAAAAAAAAACTTGATTTACCAATATCTGGCCCACTTGTGACTCCAGATCCACAGCAATGTGGTTGACTCCTGTCGCTGAATGTATCCTAACAAGCCACGATACATCCCATGCAAAAATAAGGAAAATATTTGAAAATGCATTTTGCTCATTCATCTTCATTAATTTTGATCTTATACCCAGAATCGCTTTAACATCAGTGACTTTAAAGTTTGATAGACCATTTTCTGCAGGTACAGAGTTTATGTTCCATTATTTGTGATTGCAGCTTTAAGGTCCGATCATTAAAATTGCCTTGCAGAACATAAATGGTAAAGATTATTGTTGTAACTGTCCAATTTTAAGTAATTTTTCTTTCAAGCATTGCTGAAGCTGTAATGTATCAATTCAAGGCAGGTAACAAAGTTGGTGGGTGCATTTTGTCAAAATTTTGGCAAATAGAATTAAGGAGAATCCAAAGAGTTTTTACAAATACATTAAGGACAAAAGAGTAACTAGGGAGAGAATAGGGTGCCTCAAAGATCAGCAAGGTGGCCTTTGTATGGAGCCGCAGAAAATAGAGGAGATACTAAATGAGTATTTTGCATCAGTATTTACTGTGAAAAAGGATATGGAAGATATAGAATGTAAGGAAATAGATGGTGACATCTTGCAAAATGTCCATATTACAGAGGAGGATGTGCTGGATGTCTTGAAATGCATAAAAGTGGATAAATCCCCAGGACCTGATCAGGTGTACCCTAGAACTCTGTGGGAAGCTAGGTAAGTGATTGCTAGGCCTCTTGCTGAGATATTTGTATCATCGATAGTCACAGGTGAGATGTCGGAAGACTGGGGGTTGGCTAACATGGTGCTACTATTTAAGAAGGGTGGTAAGGACAAGCCAGGGAACTATAGATCAGTGAGCCTGACGTCGGTGTTGGACAAGTTGTTGGAGGAAATCCTGAGGGACAGGATGTACATGTATTTGGAAAGGCAAGGACTGATTAGGGATAGTCAGCATGGTTTTGTGCGTGGGAAATCATGTCTCACAAACTTGATTGAGTTTTTTGAAGAAGTGACAGAGGATTGATGAGGGCAGAACTGTAGACGTGACTTCAGTAAGGCGTTCAACAAGATTCCCCATGGGAGACTGGTTGGCAAGGTTAGATCTCATGGAATACAGGGAGAACTAGCTATTTGGATACAGAACTGGCTCAAATGTAGAAGACAGAGGGTGGTAGTGAAGGGTTGTTTTTCAGACTGGAGGCCTGTGACCAGTGGAGTGCCACAAGGATCGGTGCTGGGTCCTCTACTTTTTGTCATTTACATAAATGATTTGGATGCGAGCATAAGAGGTACAGTTAGTAAGTTTGCAGATGACACCAAAATTGGAGGCGTAGTGGACAGAGAAGAGGATTGCCTCAGATTACAACAGGATCTTCACCAGATGGGCCAATGGACTGAGAAGTAGCAGATGGAGTTTAATTCAGATAAATGCGAGGTGCTGCATTTTGGGAAATCAAATCTTAGCAGGACTTATACACTTAATGGTAAGGTCCTCGGGCGTGTTGCTGAACAAAGAGACCTTGGAGTGCAGGATCATAGCTCCTTGAAAGTGGAGTCGCAGGTAGTTAGGATAATGAAGAAGGCATTTGGTATGCTTTCCTTTATTGGTCAGAGTATTGTGTACAGGAGTTGGGAGGTCATGTTGCCGCTGTACAGGACATTGGTTAGGCCATTTTGGAATATTGCGTGCAATTCTGGTCTCCTTCCTATGGGAAAGATGTTGCGAAACTTGAAAGGGTTCATAAAAGATTTACAAGGATGTTGCCAGGGTTGGAGAATTTGAGCTAAAGGGAGAGGCTGATCAGGCTGGGGCTGTTTTCCCTGGAGTGTTGGAGGCTGAGGGGTGACCTTATAGAGGCTTACAAAATTGAGGAACATGGATAGGGTAAATAGGGCATAGGTTTAGGGTGAGAGGAGAATGATATAAAAGAGACCTAAGGGCAACTTTTTCACAGAGGGCGATACGTGTATGGAATGAGCTGCCAGAGGATGTGTTGGAGGCTGATACAATTGCAACATTTTAAGAGGCATTTAGATGGGTATATGAATAGGAAGGGTTTGGAGGGATATGGGCCGGGTGCTGGCAGGTGGGACTAGATTGGGTTGGGATATCTGGTCAGCATGGAGGGGTTGGACCGAAGGGTCTGTTTCCATGCTGTACATCTCTGATTCTATGATTACAGTATCAGTTCAAGAATTAAAACAAGGTTCTGTTTTGCTGGTTCTACCTTCCCCGGTTACCCAAAGAAAACAAATGAGAAGAATCAGTATTATTCTTGTAAATGCAGAATATGGCCTGTGCTTTCTGTTTAATTGTTTTGGCTCTTCCATTCCCCTGATATTGGCATAACTTATGAAAAATATTACAGAACATTTTAGATTAGATTCCCTACAGTATGGAAACAAGCCTTTCAGCCCAACAAGTCCACACTAACTCTCTGAAGACTAACCCACCCAGACCCATCCCCCCCCAACCCCATATTTACTCCTGACTAATGCAGCTAACACTATGGGCAATTTAGCATGGCCAGTTCACCTGACGTGCAGATCTTTGGATTGCAGTATTTTGTTAAGCAAGTGTTCAACACAATTAAAGGACCTGCAGACTTCTGTACTAATTTAATCACCTGGTGCTGGAAGTTGGCCCAGAACATCCCAGGATGAATTAGTCACCACTGGGCGTTTCTACTAATTGCACTTGCTTACAGACGTGTAAATTGGCTCCAAAGTTATGCTGGTTCTTTTTGGCGCAAGGGCTCTAATCGTTTAAAAAATAATAATTTACAGGAGCTAATCCTTTAAATCCCTAAAAAAAAAGTTTATTTTTTTAAAAGCTCTTTTGAGTAATTTAACTAATCTTAGCACTATGATTTGAAATGTTTTATTGTTGTAAATTCATTTTCAGCTGTATTCATTAAAGTTTAAGACTTTACTATTCTTAAATATATCAAGGAAATTCTTAAAAAGAGACTACACTGCTAAAGTGTGTCCCGTTGCATTGGTCCATGCAAATAAGTTTGAATGCAAGCACATCGAAAAAAGCTAACTTTCAAAATTGGTGCACTTTATACTCAAAATGGAACCTCTTGTTTAATTGATATAATGTCTTTTATCTTTCTTTCTCCCTATCTCTATCACTCTCCTTTTCCCTATCTGGATCTCTGTCTCTTACCTCCATTCCAAACCCACATCTATGTAACAATCTAGCTCGATCTTAATATGGGTTGCACAGTTGATATATCAGTATTCTGAATGTTAATTGAATGGCACCATAGATTAATTTATTTGATTAACTAATCAATCTGCCCAGATGGACCTTCCAGCTAGTTAATCTCTAAAACATGTATCGATTAGATTTTTAAACCAAAAATCAATTTGAGGTGAATTTGAAAGTTATTGATACGAGGTGAACGATTTAAGTTAGAATACTTAATATAAAAACTCTAAAATATCAGATTATTAAGTTCACCAAATTGATTTGCTGAATATGAATTGTTCAAAGCATCCAAGAGGAGTCAAGTCTCAAGTTATTGCGAAGAAGAGTTGTGATCAAAAAGAAAAGGCATTGGAATACATACATCAAGCCCTCCTTATTTTGTTATTTCCTGTGATGTTAGCATTTCTCATTCAGCCAGCATTTATAGACCAATAATAATTGCCCTTCACGACTGCCACCTTAAACCATTGCAGTCCATGTAGGTACGCCCACAGTATTGTTAAGAACATAATTGCAAAGTGTGACTTTGACTTTGAATCTAACTACATTGTCCAAAATTCAGTAGTAAATCTAAACTGTTTGCATTTCTTGCAGCCTGATGAAAACTCGCTGGACTTCTCCTCCTGTATTCTACGTCCTGGGATTAAAAATGCAAAAGATCTAGCCTGTGGAGTGTGTCTGCTTAATGTTGATTCTAGAAGCAAGGTAAGTACAAGGTTCCTATAACTTGCACACATTCCAGCAGTTATTTACATAATGAACTAATGCATTGTTGAGTAACTTGTAGGAAGCGTATCCAGGCCATTGAACATTTTTCTGTGCCCTTTGACATTCTATAGTTCTTTATTTACTATTCATAAATCAGAAACTGTATGTTTAAAAAAAAAAGCCAAAGCATTTCAAGTGTTATTGGCTTTCAAGTTTCAATTACAGTACAGATGCAGTGCATTGCTGAGCACTGGTTTGAGCTATAGTTTCAGTTTGAGATAGTACTTATACTGACTGAAGGTGATGAGATGTTCACTCAGCCAGGTATGTTACAAGATGCGTAGGGACCTAAGTCAACATCCACTAATGTTTTAGCAAGTGCTTTAGCTGGCCAAAAGGCAGCGCCAAGTAGTAAGTCTTAGGAAATGTTTCCAGTTATTTCTTCCTTGCCTTCCATGCACTTCTTTCTGATTCCTGTCAACCAAAGTCTATACTGTATGTACTGAAAATATATGAAATTGTGTTGATGCACAGTAAGTTGAAGAGAAAAAGTTGTTTTTTTTGACATTTTGAGGATTGTCATTCAGCTGATGTGATGCTAAAAAGGATACTGACTTCACATCTCACTTATTCCAGGAGGAAGAAAACTTGGAGGATCATCCTAAACAAGTATGACCTTCTAACAGTTACATTCTCAAAACATCTCATCTGCCAAATGGCTATGGAATTGGGCTAAATTAAAATTAGCCCTTGAACTGCCTGCCGGGCTAATTTTAATATCTTTCCTTTCCTTTCCTATGCTATCATCATTTTGGGATCTTGAGATTATTCGGAGTAATTTAACATCTACTGTCTTCTTAACAAACGTTATGGGTCCAACTTTCTTTTTGGTGCAAACATTATAATTTTTGGATTGCATGGGGAAATTGGTATTGCATTTGTCATAAATGGATGGTTTCACTATGCATGTTGGTGAAAATTAACACATTTGGTTTTTAAAGTAAATTTCTTTTTAACTATTTAAATTTCAGTTTAATTATTGTAATTATAACTAAATATACAATTCAATGCAACATGGGATTGCTCCAAATGGGTGGCATGCACTAAAATTACAGGACCGGGGGTTTTGGCTGGTGCATGGAGGACTCCAAAATGAAAGTACAAATTACTGTCCAAGAAGGAAAGGAATGGCTGTATTTGTCACAATGTGGCCATTTCATACTGTAGACAAGTCTGTTGCTAAACTGGTGTACCATCATGCATCCAATAGTCTGCAATTGAACTGTTTTGACAAATAGGCTTCAAGTATAGAGTTGAAGAACAAGATTCTAGCTCATGAATTTGATGAAGAGGTCATCGGACTCAAACTATTAACACTGCTTCCTCCCCACAAATACTGCCAGACCAGCTTAGTTTTGCCAGCAATTCTGTTTTTGTTTCAGATTGTAATCGCAATTCTTTGTTTCGTTTTCACGAATTTTATGGTCAGTCAAGGCTGAGTTTGGTAGTTTCGTAAGAGTGGTACTGGGCTTTCAGTAGCTATGCAGTCAATTTGAACTGAATATTGACTGAGAACAGAACTGAACATAGCCGTGATTCCCATTAGTTAATAGATTTCTGAACTGGCACAAATTGGGAATGTCCATTTAGATAACATGTTAGTTTTTAAAATTTCGATAGATTTTTAATTTCAAAGTTAACAAAGTAAGGAAAGGATGATCCAAAGCACATTAAAGTTAGATAAACATGTTTGAACATACCCACGGTATTATGTGGGAAATGTGACAGTGAGTTTGCTCATAACGCACTCTAACAGAGATGATGACATGATCATCCATTTTTTGGTGTTAGTTCAGAGGACAGAAGGACCTCAAAGATGAAACCTCCATCATTGCATCGCTGAACAATCATTTTTCAAGTGGGTAATGTACCTATCCTACACAAATAATTGCTATTCCATGAGAAGATATTGCAACAAAAGGAGCATTTATATCCAAGATTTAGTCAGTTACGTGATAATGGAGTTCTTAATTTTTTTACAGCACATAAAGGGTTAATAAATCTACAGGGAGTTGTATTCCATTTAAAAACAAAACATAAAGAGCTGAAACAGGCAATTCAGCCCTACTAGCCTGTTCAGCCATTGAATACAAAAATGCCTAATCTCATCTCTACCTCAGCTCCATTATACCACCCACTCTCTGTAACCCTTCAAACCATTGCTAATTAAAAATCTATCCTCTCCTTAAACTTACTCAACATCCTGGCATCCACTATACTCTAGGGTGGTGAATTCCAGTTTCATGACTCTGAGTGAAGTAATTTCTCCTCATAGGGGCAGCACGGTGGCTCAGTGGTTAGCACTGCTGCCTCACAGCGCCAGGGAGCCGGGTTCGATTCCGACCTCAGGCGACTGTCTGCCTGTGTGGAGTTTGCACATTCTCCCAGTGTCCGCGTGGGTTTCCTCCAGCTCCGGTTTCCTCCCACAATCCAAAAGATGTGCAGGTTAGGTGAATTGGCCATGCTAGATTGCCCATAGTGTTAGGTGCATTAGTCAGGGATAAATGTAGGGTTGGGGAATGGTCTGGGTGGGTTACTCTTTGGAGGGTCGGTGTGGACTTGTTGGGCCGAAGGGCCTATTTCCATACAGTAGCAAATCTAATCTAATCTAATCATCCCTGTTTTAAATCTGCCACTCCTTATCCTAAAGCTATGATCTCTTGTTCTAGATTGCCCACATGAGGAAACATCCTATCTACATCTAATTTGTCAATCCCCTTCATCTTATGTATGAATTACATCTCTTCTCATCCTTCTAAACTCCAGAGAATATAGGCCTAAACTGCTCAATCTCTCTTCGTAAGATAAATGTACTGACACTTTTCAGAAAAGTGTGAAATGGATATTGCAATTCTTCGAGAAGATTTCATCTTCCATTTGGTCTATTATTTAAACGTTAGTATATTTTGTGTACTCCATCTGTGGTATTATTTAATAGTGTTTTCCATTTCTTCACTTTTCACAAATCATTTATGCTCAAAAGACCACATATGTTTGTAATATTTAAATGAGTGTGAGGAGCAGAATTATTGCTGCAAATAAATGTCAGTTCAACAAGAAATGGTAACGATGCAGCTGAATGCTCGTAATATATAATCTCTATAGGAAAAAAACTACCTATTACACTACACGAGATATTTCAAAGAGTGTTTGACAATTTTTGTAGCAGAAACCATATTCCCTAACTCCCTAAAATAAAACAAAGAACTGCAGATGCTAGATAAAGGAGGCTGATTAGGCTGGGGCTGTTTTCCCTGGAGTCTATGAAGCTAAGGGGTGACCCTATAGAAGGTATAAAATTTTGAGGGTCATAGGGTGAATAGCCAAGGTCTTTTCCCCATGGTAGCAGAATCCAAAACTGGAGGTATAGGTTTACAGTGAGACGGGAAAGATTAAAAAGGACCTAAGGGACAACTTTTTGATGCAGCGGGTGGTGCATGTATGAAATGAGCTGCCAGAGGAAGTGGTCGGGTCTGGTACAATTTCAGCATTTAATAGGCATCTGGATGGGTATCTGAATAGGAAGGGTTTGCAGGGATATGGGCCAAATGCTTGCAAATGGGACTAGATCAATTTAGGATATCTGGTCGGCATGGACAAGTTGGACCGAAGGGTCCGTTTCTGTGCTGTACAGCTCTATAACTCTATCTGAAACAAAAGCAGAAATGTCTGGAGAAACTCTGCAGGTCTGGCAACACCTGTGGAAAGAAAGCAATGTTACTGTTTCAAGTTCAGTGATCCTTCATCAGAACTCAAAGCTAGGAGAGGAGTAGTTGGCAGGAGAAGCGAGTCACACAGATGGACCTGTGGTGTCTTGCGAGAGAGAGAGAAAAAAAGTGAGAAGCAAAGGGATTGCTGATGAGCTGGAAGAGAAATTAAATGCTCAATAGGTGTTAACAGGAAGTGTGAATCGTTGAAAATGGGTTGGCTGTGCTGGAAGCAAACTGTGCAGAACAGTACGTGGGGGAGTGGCATTGGTGATAAACATGGACAGTGTTTACATTCAGAAATTGTTAAAACTCAGTTTTGAGGCAGTAAGGTAACTAGACAGAGGAAGTGATGGTGTTCTTTCAGCTTGTGTTGATCTTCATGAGAGCACAGCATCAGGCCTAAGAGAGAAATGTTGGCATGGGAACACATTGGTGTGTTGAAGCGGCAGGCACGTGGAAGCTCGGGGTCATTTTTACAAGTAAAGCAGAAGTGTTCTGCCGAGCGGTCCCCCAGTCCTTATTTGGTCTCCCTGGTGTAAAGGACACCACATTGTGAGCAGTGAATACAGTAGTTTGGGTGAACTGCAGGTAAATCAACCCTTCACCTGGAAGGTAAAGGTATCTGGGGCCTTGGATAGTGAGGAGAGATTAAGTAAGCGGGGAAGGTGCTACACCTTCTGCCATTGCATGGGAAGATGCTGTGGGGAGGTGTTGGAGTGGAGGAGGAGGAGGAGTGGACCAAGGTGTCTCAGAGGGAATGGTTTCTGCAGAATGCTGGCAAGGAAGGGGAAAAGAATACGTGCATCGGCTTGGAGGTTCAGAGTATGTTTTGCATGCACCAGTTGGTCTGATGTCATATTGACTTCCGGTTCCAGCAGATGCTGGCCCACATGGGCCTCTGAGTATTGCACAGCAAATTAAAAATTAGGGAGACCATAGCGCTTCCTACTTACTACCCACCTTACCCTCCTGCCATGCAGACTTCACATAAGTGAACCAGCTGTCAAAGTGGTATTTGATACACCTTCACATTTCTGAATGTAGCAGTTGATTTCTATGAAGAGGGTGTAATTTACACACACCCACCCCTACACTCACACCTCTGCCTGTGCAGTTTAAAGTTAAAAATCACACAGCACCAGGTTATAGTCCAACAGGAATAATTGGAAGCACACTAGCTTTCGGAGCGACGCTCCTTCATCAGGTGGTAGTGGAGGACTCAATCCTAACACAGAATTTATAGCAAAAATTTACAGTGTGATGTAATTGAAATTATACATTGAAACATTGATTGTCTGTTAAGCCTTTCATCCGTTAGAATACCATGATAGTTTCACTTCTTTCATGTGTAAATCACAAAAACTTGTTTTAAAAACGTTGCATTCTCGGGTTAGCTGTTAACAATGGTGATAGCTAGACAATATGTTGAAGGTGTTAGCCCCCTGTGTTCTCTGTCTATGCCATGATGTTTAGATTGATCCTAATCGAAAAAGTGAGATAACGGAGTTTTACATGAATTCATGCAGTTTTTGAGCAAAGTACAATATAATCCTGCAAGTGCAAATTCAACCCACCATATGTGTGTACATGTGGGTCTTTGTCTGTGTGTCTGTCTGGGTTGGGGGTTGTGTGTGTGTGTGTGTGTGTATATAGGAGTATCTGTGTGTGTGTATAGTGCAATGGTGGTCATCTGTAATGTGACATGAGCCCAAGGTCCCAGTTGAGGCCCTCCCTATCGGTACCGAACTTAGCTATCAGCCTCTGCTCAGCCACTTTTTGCTGCTGCCTGTCCCAAAGTCCGCCTTGGAGGATGGTCACCAGAAGGTCCGAGGTCAAATGTCCTGGACCACTGAAGTGTTCCCCAACTGGGAGGGAACACCCCTGTCTGTTGATTGTTGCGCGGTGCCCATTCATCCGTTGTTGTAGCCTTTGCTCGGTTTCCCCAATGTACCAAGCCGCCGGGCATCCTTGCCTGTAACGTATAAGATAGACAACGTTGACTGAGTCACATGAGTACCTACCACGTACAAGCTGGGAGGTGTCCCCACGCCTAATGGTGGTATCTATGTCCACACTCTGACACGTCTTGCAGCGCCTACCGTGACAGGGTTGTATGGAGTTGTCCGGAGGGCCGGACAGCAAGCTACGAACAACGATCTGTTTGAGGTTTGGCAGTTGTTTAAAGGCAAGTAGTGGAGGTGTGGGGGAAGTCTTGGTGAGGTGCTTACCCTCATTGATAATGTGTTACAGGTCACAAAGAACATGGCGTAGTTTTTCAGCTCCTGGGAAATACTGAACAACGAAGGGTACCCTGTTGGTTGCAGCACGTGTCTGTCTCCTGAGGAGGTCATTACGGTTCCTTCTGGCAGTCAATGAATTGAGCATTGTACCCTGTTCTTGTGAGGGCATCCCTGAGTACTTCCAGGTGTCCGTCACGTTCCTCCTCATCTGAGCAGATCCGGTGTACGCGTAGGGCTTGTCCATGGGGATGGCTGTTTTAATATGTTTTGGGTGGAAGCTGGAGAAGTGTAGCATTGTGAGGTTGTCTGTGGGTTTGCGGTAAAGTGTGGTGCTGACGTGTCCTCAGCCTCAGCACCTCACCTCAGATACTCCTACGTGTGCGCACACAGACACCCACACACACACTCCCACACTCTCACATGCACCCCCTCACAGACTTAAGTACTCTGCACTCACTACAAGCACACACACATTCTCACACTCACAACCCCCAACCCAGACAGACAGGCACACATACAGACAAAGACCCACATGCACACACACATTTTGTGGGTTTAATCTGTACTTGCAGGGTTACATTGTACTTTGCTCAAAAACTGCATGAATTCATGCAAAACTCTGTTATCTCACTTTTTAGATTAGGATCAATCTAAACGTCATGGCATAGACAGAGAACACAGGGGGCTAACACCTCCAACATATTGTCTAGCTATCACCATTGTTAACAGCTAACCTGAGAATGCAACGTTTTTAAAACAAGGTTTTGTGATTTGCACATGAAAGAAGTGAAACTATCACTGTATTCTAACGGATGAAAGGCTTAACAGACAATCAATTTTTCAATGTATAATTTTAGTTACATCACACTGTAAATTTTTGCTATAAATTCTGTGTTAGGATTGAGCCCTCCACTACCACCTGATGAAGGAGAGTCGCTCCGAAAGCTAGTGTGCTTCCAATTATTCCTGTTGGACTATAACCTGGTGTTGTGTGATTTTGAACTTTGTACACCCCAGTCCAACAACGGCATCTCCAAATCATGTGCAGTTTAAGGTTGTCTGAGCCAGGGACTGCTCCTGCATTGGAAACGGATTTGTGCTTCACATTCATAATCACTTTCTGGCATTCCGCTGTTGGAATATGCATTGGAGGACCTCACTGAAAACCAGATCTCGCTTGGCTGTGACGACTTCCTTAGTTCATTAGCTCATAATCAAATATTGGCCTCTTAGAAAGAAGGCAGAAAGCAGCAACCGTTGGTTGGAGGTGCATGGTTCATTGAAGTTGCCAGCATCCACAAGAGAGGGAAGAAGAAAGTAGTCTTTTGGTTGATGATATGTCATTCTGCGATCCTTTGAATATACCACACAATGTGAGGCAGGAGCCACAAGGCTCTGGCAAAGTATCTGGGCTAGCTTTCTGATGGCACAAACTTAGGTAGGAATGTTAATTTGTGAGAAGGATACAATGACAGGTTAAGTGAACAGGCACAAACATGGCAGATATGATAGACGGTGAAGTTAGCCACTTTTATCTGGGATAAAAAAAGGAGGGCAGATTATTAAATGATGAAAGTTTGAGAAGTGTTGGTGTCCAAAGGAACCTGGGTATCCCTGTTCCTGAGTCGCTAAAAGCAGTTGCAACAAAAGGTAAGGAAGGCAAATAACATATTGGACCTCATTGCAAAGGGATTTGAGTGTAGAAGTAAAGATCACAGAAGTTGACTATACAGTCTTGCTGGAGAACTGTATGCAATTTTGGCCTCCTTATTTAATGGATATACTTGCCATAAAATAACTCTAATGAAAATTCACCAGATGAATTCCGGGGTAAACAGGGTGTTTTATGACAAAGTATTGTGGAACCAGTCTATTCTCCAGAGCTTCAAAGAGTAAGAGGTGATCTCATTAAGATTTGCAATATTTTAGCATGGCATTACAGGGTGAATTTGAATAGGATGTTTCCCACGGCTGATGAGTCCACAACTAGAGAGCCTAATCTCAAAATAAGGGATAGGCTGTTGAAGACTGAGATGAGGAGGAATTTATTCACTCGTAGGGTGATATTGATCTTTGAAATCCTCTACTTAGAGGGCTGCAGAGGCTTGATCACTGAGCACAAATTTGGTAATATTATGGAGACTCAGGGATATGGGGTTAGAATGGGGACATGTACGGAGGAAGCAGAGTAAACGTTTCAGATTAATAATCTGAAAAGGACTGAAAAAGTTTGAGATATAACAAGTTTTAAGCAAATAAAGAGGTATGGAAAAGTGAGTGAGAAGGCCAATCTGTGACTGGGTTCAAATAGAAAAGATGAAATGACAAAAAGAATAATGGTGCAGTGAAAAATGAGTTGATAGTGGGACAAGTGAAAAACAAGATGGCTTTAAGAAGATATGTGATCAGAGCAAAATTATCACCAGCTGATGTCCAAAAATTTAATGACCCAGATTATGATCTGAAATTGTTAAATCTATAAGACTGTAACATGCCTATCGAAAGATATGTTGCTGTTCCTCAAGCATGCACTGTATTGAGTTGCACTGGAATATTTCAGCATTTCAGAAACTGTTCCCTTTGTGACTTCATAATCCACTCCTTAATCACCTCCAAGACTGTCTGCCTCTTTCTCATGTCACCTTTTCAAAGGCAGAAGAGGCAAAATGTCCTTTCACCTCACTTTCTCATCTTCTGGGGCTCCGTACACTGAAACAGAAATTGACTTAGCTTTCTTTTAAGTTGGTACACTGTGCAGTGTTCTCAATGCTGTTTCCTGTACAGTGGAAAGGTTAAATGCAAATTGGATGACTGAATTGTGTGGTACTGGGTTCAATTAACTCCATGACTCAGAGCTTCCATTGCCTATTATTTTACTCCTTTACCTGACTGTCATCTTAACTTGCACTGTTCCAGTGAAGTTTAGCATAAGCTAAAGACGAAACACCTCCTCTTTTGAAGAGGTACTTTACAGCCTTGATACGGAGTTCAATCATTTCCAATCATATTGTCTTGTTGGACATTAGCTGTTGGTGATGATTCAGTTATTCCCATTTATATCTGCTCTAGATCTTTTGTTTCTTGTCTCCTTTTGATCTGTACCATCATAACTTTAATCAGTTAACTCACCTGCTGCCGACCATATGACAGACCATCCCTGTCCACCTTCTCCCAACATTTCCCTATCGTAAATGCTACTTGTTTAAAATCTTTTAAATCAAACAGAATCACAGAATTCTGATGATGCAGAAGGAGGCCATTTAGTCCACGGTTTCTGTGCCAGCTCTCCAAATGAGTTTTACTCTAAGTCAAAATTCTTGAATTTTTTGTTTTGGCAAAAGGTCAAGCTGAAACATTAACCATTTACAGGTGCCGCCTGACCAGCATTTAGTTTTCAACATTTCAGAACATTTTTTGAATGCTTGTTAGCAAATGACTAGAATACTGACTGGGTTTCTTTTGTGTGTAACAGTGAAAACTGAAGAGAATGTTCATGATGCAAGTTTGAGGGATGCAACAAAGTTTTAATCTTACTGGATACAGCATAGAAGAAATTAGTCCTTTGAGGAAGGCATGGCATTTCTTCTTTAAAAAAACAAATTACTACACAGAATATTATAAAGGAAGAAGTATTTGTTTTCATTTATTTCTTAATATGAAATCTGAAAATAGTTTTGCACATAATACAGAATTGTTTTATCTATCATTTTGAGCTTTTTTTTTGCTTTAAAGGCAATACAAATTGTAGTTTGTTTCTATTCAGAAATGACTTGAATTTGTTTTCTGTGTTGTCTGTTAGTATTTGTCAGCTTTCACTTAAGCAAAGTAAACTATTTTAATGAATATTTTGAACACAGTGAAATAAAACAAAACTATCTTTTGGAGAGCGATGGGTTTTTACCCATTAATATTGATAGGTAGCTGTATGGTTAAACTGTAGGGTTTATAATGAGCTGGAATTTAGAGAAAAGGTTAATGTTAATAGTTGGGTTAAGTAAAATTATTTTTGGCCAATTAATAAATATATCATTATTTTTGCTTTCCATTAGCTGCTCCTACAATGATGTTTATTGATTTGAGATCACTATTTAACACATGACCAATTTTCATGTTATCTGCAAACTTACTGATCATACCTCCTACATTTCTGTCTCTATCATTAACGTGCACTAAAAACAGCAAGGGACCCAGCACCAAACCCTGTGGTACCACTGGTCATGAACTTCAGTCACAAAACCATCAGTCAACTATTACCTTCTGCTTTCTGTCACTAAGCCAATTTTTGATCCAATTTGTCAAATTTTCCTGGATCAAATGGGCTTGCTATAGGACACCTTGTCAAAATCCTAACTGAAGTCCATATATATATAGACTACATCATCTGTACTATCTTCATCTACACATCTAGTCACCACCTCAAAAATTCTTGAATAATGGCACTACATTAGCTGTCCTTCAGTACACTGGGACCTTTCCTGTGGCCAGAGAGAATTTAAAAATTAATGTCAGAGTCCCTGTAATTTCTCCTCTTGCTTTTCATAGCAGCATTGGATACATCTCACCTGGGCTGGCAATTCATCCACTTTTGAGCTCGCTAAAACTGCTAATACTTCTCTCCCTCAATGCTAATTTATTCAAATACATCAGTCCTCCTCGCTGATTCTTAGACTTACATTGCATCTGTACTTAGTTGGTCGTAGAGATGTACAGCACGGAAACAGACCCTTCGGTCCAACTTGTCCACACCGACCAGATATCCCAACCCAATCTAGCCCCGTTCTGAGCCCATATCCCTCCAAACCCTTCCTATTCAGCTACCCATCCAGATGCCTCTTAAATGTTGCAATTGTACCAGCCTCCACCCACTTCCTCTGGCAGCTCATTCCATGCATGCACTACCCTCTGCTTGAAAAAGTTGCCCCTTAGGTCTCTTTTATATCTTTCCCCTCTCACCCTAAACCTATGCCCTCTAGTTCTGGACTCCCCTACCACAGGGAAAAGACTTTGTCTACTTACCCTATCCATGCCCCTCATGATTTTGTATACCTCTGTAAGGTCATCCCGAGCCTCCGATGCTCCAGGGAAAACAGCCCTTGCCTATTCAACCTCTTCCTATAGCTCAAATCCTCCAACCATGGCAACATCCTTGTAAATCTTTTCTGAAACCTTTCATGTTTCACAACATCTTTCTGATAGGAAGGAGACCAGAATTACACACAATATTTCAACAGTGGTCTAACCAATGTCCTGTACAGCCACAACATGATCTTCCAATTCCTGTACACAGTACTCTGACCAATAAAGGAAAGCGTACCAATTACCTGCGACTCCACTTTTAAGAAGCTATGAACCTGCACTCCAAGGTCTCTTTGTTCAGCAACACTCCCTAGGACCTTACCATTAAGTGTATAAGTGCTGCTAAGATTTGCTTTCCCAAAATGCACCATCTCACATTTATCTAAATTAAACTCCATCTGCCACTTCTCAGTCCATTGGTCCATCTGATCCATTGTAACCTGAGGTAACCTTTTTTGCTGTCCACTACACCTCTAATTTTGGTGTAATCTGCAAACTTACTAACTATACCTCTTATGCTGACATTCAAATCATTTATATAAATGATGAAAAGTAGAGGACTCAGCACTGATCCTTGTGGTACTTCACTGGTCACAGGCCTCCAGTCTGAAAAGCAACCGTCCACCACCACCCTCTGTCTTCTACTTTTGAGCCAGTTCTGTATCCAAATGGCTAGTTCTCCCTGTATTCCATGAGATCTAACCTTGCTAACCAGTCTCCCATAGGGAATCTTGTTGAACACTTTACTGAAGTCCATATAGATCACCTCTGTTGCTCTATCCTCATCAATCCTCTTTGTTATTTCAAAAAACTCAATTAAGTTTGTGAGACATGATTTCCCACACAAAGCCTTGTTGAATATCCCTAATCAGTCCTTGCCTTTCCAAATACATGTACATCCTGTCCCTCAGGATTCCCTTCAACAACTTGCCCACCACTAATGTCACGCTGGTCTATAGTTCCCTGGCTTGTCCTTACCACCTTTCTTAAGCAGTGGCACCATGTTAGCCAACTTCCAGTCTTCTGGCACCTCACCTGTGACTATCGATGATACAAATATCTCAGCAAGAGGCCCAGCAATAACTTCCCTAGCTTCCCACAGAGTTTTAGGGTACACCTGATCAGGTTACAATAGAGAAGGATAACATGCTCATTTAAAACCTAAGTAATGTCTTCTGGCTCTCTATGTACATTGCCATTTTGGTATCTAATGGGCTGTCCTCTCTCCCTGGTTATTATCTTGCCCCTAATATACTGAGGGAAAATCTAAAGGCATTCTGTGTTTTTTCTCATGTTTCCCTCCTCGCTTTCCTAAATCCTTTAAGCGATTTTCTCTGTTCTTCTCGAGTATCTACTGTTTTGAGTCTTCCGTATCTAGCATGAGCTTCCTTTTTTTTCTTATTTCTGTGCTTATTCTTTCTGTCACCTGTCACACCTACACTTCTGTCCTATTATTCTGGTTGAGACATTGAAGCTCAATTGTTCCTTCATTCTAATTAGGAGCATTTTCATTGTCGAGCACTTCTACAGCCCTCAGTGTGAGCTTTGAAAAAGTCATAGCCTTTTTAAACAATTGCCATTGGTTGAAGAACCTTTTGTTTCAGAGAGAAATACTCGGCAATCTGCAAGTTTAGGATTTACCTGCAAGAGTCGATTTTCCCAAAATCCAGCTTCTATCCAATCTTAACAGTCTTCAAGAACTTTGCTCTTTAAATTATTCAAACACACGAAACATAAATGAAGGCTGGATTTATGAATGATTTTCTGATTTGTATTGTGGCAAGCATTTGATAAGCTGGAGTTACACTTTATGCACAAATTTCAATTAATACTCCTTTAAATCTGCTCTATCTTAAGGGGCTGATCAATTAAAATATAATTAAATAGTAATAAAGGAAGCAATTACAGATGTGAGCAGATCCACATTTATTTTTGGATTGTACAAATCTTAACATGTGGCATACTGACTTGAGCACCTATAGTTCACATCAGTTCTGAGCATGTGGTAAGCGTTCTATATAAAATAGAATTCTAGATGACATTTTTCAGACAAGTAAAAAATAACTTTAGTTGAAATGAATCTACTGGGTGAGGTCAGTTTAGTTGACATTAATTTGTAATTTTCTGTAAAATATTAACCATCCTTCATTGACATTTTTCATTCGTATATATTTGTGTACAGTTACAAACCCTCACCAATTTCACCAAACAAAAAAAATGCTTATACTTTATACAAGATAAGGTTCTTTATTAAAAAGCTCTCGTTCGCCATAACTATATTGCATCTCCTCTTGTGTCAACCAATTGTTACTTCAGTCTTTGAGTAAGTGACATTTAAATGGCAGTGATTTGATGACTGGATCCTGACATCAATTTTAAATCTCTGCTCCTTGCATTTATCTTGCTGGCCTCTGCTATTTGAAGTAAATGGTGAGAACTTCAGCAGGACTCAGGTAGAAAGCAAGGTCGTAGTCAAATATTTGCAGCATTGGAGAAGCTGAGTAAAAGCAACAGCTCATGGACATGGTTTGTTATGGTTCTGTGTGGTCTGCCTTTAGCAAAACTCCTTGACAGGATGGAACCTGAGGGAAAATATGTCCCCCACATTTATCTTCTCAAGTCTCTACTTTAAACCCCAAATATTTCTAGTTGAATATGCAAATGTATGCTAGTAACCACATCTGGTGTCAAATACATACTGGACCATAAATGTTCATCAGCATATCCAGCTAACACTGTGTTTAATCTGAAAGTTCTTACTGCCACTTCTTCTTTTCCAGGCCTTCAACTCTGAGAGTGACAATTTTAAGTTGTCTTATGGTGGTCACCAGTATCATGCCAGCTGTGCCAATTTCTGGATTAACTGTGTGGAGCCTAAACCACCAGGTCTCATCCTACCAGACCTGCTCTGACCTATCTTCATAGGAATTGAAGGATATCAAATTTAACTTGTCTATCGCTTGCACTTCACTGACATTTCACAAAAATTGGAGGATGTAGCCCATAACAAAAATCAACTTGCAACTTTTATTTTTTTAAAGTATATTTAATATGCACCAAAGTTGTTTTGAAGTTATTTACACAAGTTACTATCTTAAAAAAGCTAAAGTTACATGATTGCTGAAAGGTTCTCCTTCCAAAAAATATGCAGCAGCACTTCAGATTCAAATGGACCTAATGCTTATCTGTCTGTCCCTAGCGACTTGAAGTCATGGGTAAAATTGGTTTAAATGTTACAGGATTTTAAATGAGCAGCCTTACTGGGAAGAATTAACCTCACTTTGATTTTTTAATTCTGTGAAAGGATACTAAAACTCTTTATTTTAAATAATCTGATTGTCTGATAGTTAAATAAGTAATGTCTTACTTCACATCATTCAGATGTCCTCAACTTTCAGTAGCTCTTAGCAACAATTGAATTAACTGGATGATGGAGGTTAAGTGCTTCCTAAATTAAGGAGGCAAGGAGAGGCACGAAATATATAATGCAAAGGTGGGCATAGAATTGCACTAATGTCAAAACCTCATATGGATTAGTTTCCTCACTTTCCTTGAATTCCTGGCAGAATGGAGGTGAAAACTTAAAAAACAGTTTACGGAACATATCCAGCAGAGTGGAACCAGCAGGTTATTGTACATAATCTGTCACCTGATGGGGCCAATGATCTTCATAATGTGAAAGCTCTTAGAATCTGACCAATCTAGTTAATCGCTGTGTGAATTTTAAAAATCTCCCTAATGGATCACATAGAGCAAGATCTTGTAAACTGCATTTGTTTATTTTCTAATGTGTGTTTGTCTAGGGTGTCAAATGCAACCACAGTTCAGCTCGTTTCATTCAAACACTGAGCTAAATTTGAAGCCATGGGTTATCAAAGTCAGATATTCTGTGGGGGTAACTTTGTTAATGGCCTTTGGTGTGAACTGGATCAGATGCGACTGGCCACCTTTTATACATTTCTCCTGATGAGACATGGCTAGTGCGCAGCCAAACTGATTTTGTCTGTTTTACACCATCACTCACGACCAAAAGTTTTCCATGCACCGGCTTTTTTATGATCACTGAAGTAAATTGCCGAAGTACAGCACTAAAATTGTATTTGGGAAGGCATTGAGGCAGTGTTGTCCTTTTTGTAGGTTTCTCTTGGTCAGTTAAATGTTTATCTAGATCACATGCAGTTAAGATATCATACTGAAACACCCCAGTTTCCTTGGGAAAAATTCAGTGTTCTAGTGCAATGTACAAATTGATTTGAATTTTTGTTAGGTACAGTTCAGTACTGCTTGGTTAAACATTTTATATTTATTTATATATCTACATGTAAAATATCATTAAAACTATGCTTTTTTTTCCTTCCCCTTTTAGAATAGATTTTACACTTGTCATTTATGTTTGTTCAGTGATCAGCTAGCAAAGAGCATGCTCATGACGGTGCAGTTTATGATGCACCTTATTAAAATGTGGACTGCATCAGCCAAGTGTTCCACTACCTCTGAAAGTGCTGCATTGGTTTTGATCGCTGGTATATTTAATGGGATAATGCCATTCAATAGAATTTGGTGTTTGATTGTGCTTGCTGGGGGACGCTGCGTGGTTAGATTCTTCTCCTTGAATGACTATTACAAGCTTAAATTCTTGCAGCAGAACTTCGGTTTTATAATAAAATGTCTACTTCAGGAAACAGTTTAAATTTTCTAAATTTGCTGCTGAAATCACAGAAATAGAGTACAATGAACTTTAGTCAGAACTGAGCCAGGTGCAGTGAAAATAATATTGATCACTGTACAATAAATTCTTTGAAGGTTGCAAAAAATTGCTCTCCATGATCGTGTTATTTTAATGTTTCAAGGGCTCACCTCTGATTTTGGAGATTGAAACCTTTGCTAATGTGAAGGAATGAATATGTGTAGAATATTTGAGATGAATTTCACTATTATCAATGTTAAGTGTACAGTTTGAAAGAAGAAACTCCAGGCAGTGTTTGCATTATCTGCATGGTCTTTTAAATGATTTGACTCCATTTTCTAGTCTGTAGTGTTTAAATGAAGTACAGAAGCAAACTCTGTGCTTTCCGTGAGTTGGTTTTAATTAACCCTCTGTGTGAGGACTTGGGGTGGGGGATGATGCATCTTTTGATTTATTATATATACAAGGTGAGCAGTCTTAACTGTAATTGCATTTTAATATCAATTTTATCCGTGTTAACATGCTGTGACAATTGTTTTCCAAGTGATATTTGTAATCATGGGAAGGGAGGGGGAGCGGTTTCTAGACTGGCTTTGCCTTGAATGAATTTTGTTTTTATTTGACTGTGTCATTTTGCTGATTACTGATACTGGCGTAAAACACTTTATTTCTCACGTTGAATGAGTATAATAGCGTGATTGAAAGTTTTAAATGCATCACCAGTCGCAATATTGTATTGCACCTTAAACCTTGCGGTTCGAGTTTTTGCAGGTGAAATGTATGTGTCACATATTGGCTACTTCTTTTCGCATGCATTTCTAATAATGGAAATTGTTTTTTTTGTTTTGGCATGCTTTCTAAATTATAATTGTAAATAAAGAATGTAGGATGAAAGTGTGTTTATAATCATGTTAATTATCAAAGATCTTTGACAATGGACTTTTTTTTAAAAATTAGTTAAGGTAATGACTGGAACAGTCTTTCATTGGCAATTTAGTCTAATTGGATGGCATTTCTCAGCACCAGATTTAACATCAGATTGGGTTCCTTCTCATTGCCAAGAACTCGTGTCCTAGGTTACTGTATCCAAGGTGATGTTTCCGTTGCTGTGGAAACCTTGTGCATTGTTACAGAATGTGCAGCAGGTTTCATCCACTTGTGGAAACATTAATGCTTCCTATGTTTGGAGTTTCAAACATTTTAGTTGAAATTATGCTTCAGTAAATTAATTGGAAAATCTCGATTGTCCCCATCAAGGATGGAACCAAACACAAACTGCATACACTGAAAACTTTCACAACAGCACTTCAAAAATCCAAACCCACATCTTTGAAAATTTAGTGTTCCCTTTTTAACTGGAAGGTTTAGATCCATAAGTCAACTCTGAGCAAAAGCTATTAATTCTTTTATGAACCCTTGTCTTTCACAAAATTTTGACGTTTGCAATTAAAATACATTTAAAATTTGATACATTGAAATTCTTAAGAATGTAGAATGCACAGGACCATAAAAATGTATTGTGGTATACACACATCTGGGAGTTATCAGATCCCGCAATTGTTTGTAAGAATCTGAAGGTTAGGTTTACAGTAAGTCAAAAAAAAAAGTGATATTAAAGCTGTGGTAGCATAAACTTTGTGTTTGAAAAGCTTACCTGTATTCTTCCCTTCATATCTTACTGTTTTCCAAACAATGCTTTGCTGTGCTTGAGTGGGCAGGATTCTAACCTTCACTGTCTACCAATGTTGCTATTGCTATGAATCAGCAGAACCAAACTGAATCTTTTTGCACTTTTGTCTGAAAGTGAAAACAGCTGATTTTGGGAATGGGAGATTGGACATAACATAAGAACAAAGAATAGGCAATTTTGCATCTTTACTGTAGACTTCAATCAAAATAATTTTAACATTAGTTGATCTATTCTGTCCGCAGATACAGTCTGATCTGCAGTGTTTCTGTCACTTTGTTTTTTTTTGTTTTCCTAGATCTGGAGGATTGCATTTCCAGATTCTGCTAAATTGGCCTCATGTCTCTGAATTAAGGAGAGAAAACTTAGTTTCCATTCTGGATCTCCATGATGAGTTCTAAAATTGATGAGGTAGTTACTGATTAGATGATGCTTGGCTGTGATGTCTTCTGTGTTCAGAAATGCTGCTGCATTTTTTTCGGGGCATGCACACAGATAATGGTTAGTTAGAAGAGGTGCTTAAAATTCATGATCTGTTGGGTCTATGCCAGCTCTCCCAATGAGCAATATACGTCATGCAGCACCCCTGTCTTCTCCCTGTAACCCTGCACATATTTCATATTTAGATAGTAATCCAATTCCCTCTTGAAGGTTTTGATTGAATCTATTTCTACCATACACTTAGGCAGCATATTTCAGATCCTACGTGCTTACAGTTTGAAATTTCTTTTTCTCATATCTCCATTGCTATTTTTAACTTAAGTCTGTGTCCTCTCAAACTCAATTCTTCCATCAATCAGAATGGTTTTTCCCTATCTATTGTCTAAACTCTTGATTTGAATACCTCTATCAAATTTCCTCTCAGATTTTCTTTTTCAAGGAAAATAATCTGTCAAATAAAAATCTATCTGAAGTTCTGCAACTTTCATTTGAACTCCAACATCAATGAATACTATGGGGCAGGGGGAGGGGGGGTGGTGGGGAAGCAGGGGAAGAGTTCCAGATTCACAATACTCTTTGTGGGAAAAACTGCTTCCTTACTCTACCACTGAATGGTCCGGCTCTCATTTTAGGGTTAAGCCCCCGTCTTCTGGGTTTCTTCAGAGAAAATAGTATATTTCTTGCTACCTTTTCAAAGTCTTTAGTCATTTTGAATGCCTCATATAGTCCACCCCATAATCTTTTATGGAAGCCTTGTTTACACAGCAATCATAATTTAACTGCTTAACCCCAGGTCAGAAGTCATAGAGGTTTACAGTGTGGAAACAGACCCGTTGACCCAACTTGTCCATATCACTCAGTTTTCACAATTAAACTAGTCCCGTTTGCTTGCATTGGGTCTATATCTTTCCATGCCTATCCCATCCATGTGCCTGTCTGAACGGTATCGTTCTGATGAACTGGCATTTAATCCTCCCAAGGTCAGTCTGTCCCCTGACATGTACTCCAAAAGCAAATGTTCACCCTGATCAGTAGGAGGGGAAGCTGAAGTTGGCTGCACCACCCAGTCTGAGGAGGAGAAAATCAGTCAGGGATCCTGTTCTTGCTGAATATCTTAACAGTTCCCGTTCGGTTGAACATTGTAGGTGTGGATTGCCGAAGACCTAGTAGCCTGCTAAAGGTCACTTCTAAACTCATGTAACTGGCAACTACTTGGATGTTGTGGCGTGGCTGGCATTACTTTTTTCCGAGCAAGACGTAGGTGCTGCCATAATTGGAATGTGGCAAAGAGAATTAGTATTAAAAATACCCCTCCCCATTGATATGGTTTTTAAGTAAGTGGACAATTGTAATCCAACTGTGGCGAATGAGAACTTGAATTCAGCTCAAAAACCAATCTGGAAATACTAAAGAACTGATCTATGTAAGAAAAATTATCATTATTGGATTGTTATTAAAATCCATATGATTTATTTATTATAACCTATAGTGAAGGAGCTCTACCATTGTCTGACCCACATGTGATTTCAGGCCAAACTGGCTGACTCTTAACTGCTGTGAAATATTTGGCAAACCCTTCAAGGCAGCTAAGGCAAGACAATGAATACCAGAGGCATCACACCCTACGGATAAATGATTTTAACAAGGAGAATTCAAATACACCTACATACTGTTGAGCTTTGAATGTAACTGTTAGTTCTGAGTCACTAGACTCAAAACGGTTAACTCTGTTTACTCCCTGCAACTATTGTCAGATGTGCTGATTTTCGCCAGCAATTTCAGTTATTGTTTCAGATTTCCAGCATCTGCAGTTCTTTATTTTGCTAACATATAGGATTTTATACTTATTACCTCAAAGTGCCCCCTTGCATTGTTGTTGCATTCCTCTAGTTGTCCAGAATTTTTCAAAAGTTAAATTTGTTATAATTTAACAAGGTGACATTTGTGCTTTGCAAGAACATTGGCAGGTGTATCAAATTACTATGTACCTGATTTTTCAAAATTATTCTATTGGTAGTGTAAATCTTGCTTAAATTAGTAAAATTAGATTGCAGGAACCAGGTGTAAGCTGCAGTAAATGCTGCTTGACTCATTGCAAATATATGGCTGACTGTTGATTTATGGTTGTGGTAATGAATGCTGGATTCACAAATCAGAATTATTCAGGTCGAAATTAAGGCACTTGTTTTAGGATAATCCCTGTGACTGAATGTTGAGACCTTAGGCACTTCTGATGTTGGACCTAACTGTTAGACAAGTGATCAGGCTGGAAATTATCAGTTCTGGAGGGTGTTCAAGATGACTGGGTAGATAGGCTACCGCTGGCTGGGTGAAGGTGGCAATGGTCAGGAGAATGGGGGTCAATCTTTAGGGACACCAAACAGTGGATCAGGACAGAAGTTGTGATGACTGGAGTAGAACAATCCGGCTAGAGCAATTAGTAGTTGGGAGAGTAATAGCTAGGTTTTGGGATTTGTATATGGGGAGGGCGTGGGAGTAATCAGTAACTGGTTGGGAGAATTAAAGACACTTTCAAGGAAAAGGAATGCAAATAACTGCACGTTTACTCATGAGTGGCACAGATGTCATGTCTCTACCTCTGGGTCTGAAGGTGTGTCCTAACATCTGGACAGGTTGATTAAAAATATCTATAATTCAACCAGTAAATATGGTGGGCAATGAATTCATATAGTATGTTCCTAATCTCATGGATGGGAACAGCAAATGAAGAGTTTTCCAAGCATAGTGTGTGTTAAATGGTGTTCCAGATGGAGATCACCTACTTCAGCTTGGCGGAGAGTGAGCTGATATTTATGGGTGAGTTATCTTCAGATTATACATTTGTTGATTGCACTGTGGGAAGCAGAAACATTGATACTGCTATCAAACTAAACCTAGTAATAAAGGTACAATATATATTGATTGGAACTACTGAATACAGGTTCCTGTTTTGCTGGACAAAACTTGAATCTGATGTGAAAATGTATTTGTAATGATGCAAAGTTGTACCTTCTCTGGTATACGGGAATGTTAATGCAGTGAACATTCAGGTGTTCTATATTAAATTAACATGGCAAGCTTCTACTTGGCAAATGAATGTTCTTAACCATTTGATAGATCTTTGTCACATGCTCCATTCGTAGGGAGGTTTCAGAGTGTCTTTGAACCATGTGGCAAAATATTGAATGCTCATTTGTAATCAGAACCCAATGACATTGGTTGCACTCTAGTAATCCACTGAGAAGTATTTATAGTAAATATAAACACAAGGCAGTGTCATTTTTTTCATTTCCATTGTTTGTTTTGATGAAAATACTTGCTTGCTTTTTTAATACCTCAGGATGCAGCATCTCAGTCTAAGTTTGTGCAATGTTTCAAGGTTACTTTAGGCAGTTCATTTAGAGAAAATGCACCATTCAATGTATTAATGTTGTCATCAATGCTATCTCAATATTGTCTGTGTGTGACCACAATGCTTACTGTTGTAAATATGCACTAACGTGAATTAAGTGTAACATTAGTTCTTGAGTGAAGTTTGTGTGTACTATTAGAGCAGACAGGAAAAAATGTGTTCTGTATAGACCAGTTCAGAGACACTTTAACCCTTAATAGTACCTAATCGTTGTGCTAATCCCAAAATCATTTATTTCATTGCTGTTATGTTGAACCCATTTGAAGTGTGCAACAAAACTGATGTTTGGTCTTTTGTGTATGTTTAGTATATTTTGTTTTCTTGTGTGTCTACAAATTAAATAGCAATCTTAAAATTCTGCCTTTCTATTACATAATTTCATATTCCATTTCATGCTAACACAGTTCATCGAGTCAGTATAACTATGGTGCAGATTAAGCTGGCATTTTCATAGTCTGTTGTATGAACTCTTGCAAACCAACTTTGCATATATCAAGCAATTTTTCTTTTTTAAAAAAAAGTAGAAACTTCAACAGCCTGAAGACAACTATTGTGCTTTTCTGGCATAATCAGCTGCAAACAATACACGTTAAAAAATCTGGACATCAATGCAAATTGTGCCAGGCACTATCTCATGAGATGTCCAAAGGACCTTGTCAGGTTAACATTCACATTGTGATTTTACATTTATGAAACGTTTGTTTGTTTGTTCTCATAGTTCATTGAAGCCCAGACCTAGGAGGGCTATAAGACCTGCAAGCATATCACTACCAAAACTCTTGATGTAAATTTAAATGTGCTACTTATATTTTCATCATTCCACTGTTGGCAGTCAAACCATTAACTGCCTAGATCCTAAGGTCTGGAATTCTATCCTTAAACTCCTCCATATCTCCTTTAAAAACTCTTCTGAAAACCACCTCTTTGATGATCATTAGTCAGTTATAATTCCTTGTGTGCTTTGGTGTTGCATTGCATTGTGTTCATTAATGTACCCTTGGGATGTTTTATTCCATTAAGGGTGATATATAAATGCAAATGGTTGTTTGCATAGTAGTAATTTGGAGACAATTTCTCAATAGTCTGAAGTGAAAGAGTGTAAACCTTTATGTTCACACTAGAAGCCTGCTAACATAAACATCAAACACTTTACTGGGAGATGATAATTGTATGTAAACTGTAAACATCGACTGCAAGTAGTACTGCATTCTAATTTTTGAATAATTGCTGCATTGCTATTGACAAACAAATGCATGATGTGTTTTAATGCAACACTGCAATAACTGGAAACCTGAGTGACTAGACTGAGAACATCTTCATCACTAAAGCCATTTAAAAATAGATGTAAATGTACAAAATACACACACACACACACACACACACACGTGACTGGTATCCCGAAGGCAACATATTTATCCTTTATCACGATAACTGTAAACTATATTTTTCTGTCACATCTAACATTTGTTAAAAAGTCACTAGCATGATTTGTAACAGCATCACGTCATCAAACTCTTAATTTGTTGTAAAGTATCTTGGTTACATCAGAGAGTTGTGAAAGGTGCTGTACAAATGCACCATGCAAAGGTTAATCTGTTTTACAGATCAGGCCATTTCAAGATCTGAATGAAAAACCAGAAAATCTGTTGAGTGATCTATACTGATCCAACTCACCTTTTATACTCCAAATGGAGCTCCTATAGCAACAGTACATTCATTTTCAAGTATTGCTGGTTTTTTAATGTTTACCCACTATCCAGGATTATATACTCACCAATTTATCTTGCATTTTGTCATTTTATATTAACCTTATAGTTCTGAACTCTCAAACCTGCTCTTATACATTCCCTTCTTAATGAAACCCTAATCCAGATTTAGTCTGTTTATGTCGTATAAAGCAAGTAACTTAATTGTCATTATGTTTTACTTATCATTTTAAAATACCTCAACAAAGCTATCAGCACTTTGCTTTCCACGCTGGGAATGAACAGTATGTAAAAATCAGTCCAGGGTTTCCAATAAGTTCTGTCTGTTTGTGGACATAAGTCCAGGATTAAAGAATTAATGTGAATCTGGTTCACCTCCCTGTGCTGCCATTCCGAGCTCACATGCTCAAAGCTCCAAGCAGTGAGGGAGGGCTGAGAGTGGGAACAAAATGTCACTGTTGTCATCATCTGCTCTTATGATTACTATTCTATGCAGGCGAAGCACGACAACCGCAGTCTGCCATTAGACTGCCAACAGCTTTATTCGCTTACAATAGGCACTGATCTTAATTGCAAACTTGGGCTGCAGAAAAGGATAGGGGAGGGCAAGTGGAATCTCTCACTGCCCAGGCAAAATGGGCTTTATTCACGCTGTAGGAAAGATACCCATTTTAGTGAAAAGAATCAATGAGTAAAAAAGGGTTATTCATTTTTGTGTGTTGCCCAAGCCACCCTTTTTTCTTTCCAATTCAAAACAGCAGAGCAAAAACAAAAGGTTTAGTAAGGTGAGCTATTGCCACCGCTAGACCCTGACATGCGCCGTTTGAAATAATTGCCTGAAGAGGGTAAGGTCACTTCTACCAGCCCGACAGAACTGGATTAATTGTGAACCAATCCTGCTCCCTGAACCTGCACATTCTTGACCTGTGATGCCAATTAGTGCATTTGGGGCTAATCAGGAAATTGTGCCTGTTTGAATTAGATGCACTTGAACGAAAAACTGATCAAAATGAAATAAGGTAGGCTGTGAGTCCAGTCATTGCTGCTGCCTAAAGCATTAAACAACTGATCATCTCATGGATTATGATGGGGACTTTTTAAAAGAAAATGTTGATAGGATACACACGTGTATATATACTGTAAACATTTAAACATAGGACATTACAGCACAGTACAGGCTCTTTGGCCCCTGAAGTTGCACCGATCTGTGAAACAAATCTGAAGCCCATCTAAACTACACTATTCTGTTTTCATCCATGTGTTTATCCAATGACTATTTAAATGCCCTTAAAGTTGACAAATGTCCTACTATTGCAGGCCGTACCAAACCCTACTACTGAGTAAAGAAACTACCTCTGGCATTTGTCCTTTTCTACAGGACGTTGGTTAGAGCACTTTTGGAATGTTGTGTGCAGTTCTGGTCTCCCTCCTATTGAAAGGGTGTTGTGAAACTTGAAAGGGTTCAGAAAAGATTTGCAAGAATGTTGTCAGGTTTGGAGGATCTGAGCTACAGGGAGAGGCTGAACAGGCTGGGGCTGTTTTCCCTGGAGCATTGGAGGCTGAGGGGTGATCTTCTAGAAGTTTATAAAATCATGGGCATGGATAGGATAAGTGGACAAAGTCTTTTCCCTGGAGTGGGGGAATCCAGAACTAGAGGGCATAGGTTTAGGGTGAGAGGGGAAAGATATAAAAGGGACCTAAGGGGCAACGTTTTCATGCAGAGTGTGGTGTCTGTATGGAATGAGCTGCCAGAGGAAGTGGTGGCGGCTGGTACAATTGCAGAATTTAAAATGCATCTGGATGGGTATATGAATAGGAAGGGTTTAGAGGGATATGGGCCAAGTGGTGGCAAATGGAACTAGATTAGGTTAGGATATCTGGTTGCCATGGATGATTTGGACTGAAGGGGCTGTTTCCGTGCTGTACATCTCTATGACTCTCTCTTTCTGAAGAACATCCCACCCATCCCTCCCACTCCTTTTTGGCTCACTATTACTAATGCTTTCTACACTTCTCCCTCCTACTTCTCCCTTTGTAAACAGGCTCTGGTTTTCACTGTTCAATGCACAGTAAAAGGCTCAGCTTTCTGTTGAAACAATTGTTCAGAGTTGGGTTTTTATCTGCTTTTGACATGAGTGAAGTAGCAAACCTTGTTACATTTCACCTTAGCTCAAGTTGGACTTGAACCTAGATCCCCGACCCAGAAGGAGGAACACTACCACTTGCATCACAAGAGGAGGCAAGCACAAGGAGGCTGGACTGAAATATTATTTTTTGATCCAAACCCATAACTTCTCAAATACTGTGAATTAAAGGCCCAAAGCAAGAATCATGCCCCTAGAACAAGCTGTAGACATTTTTATGGGAACATTTTTATGGAGGCCATTAATTTTTTTAAACCTGACTATCCATAGAGACACTGAGTAGCTGTCTGTAAAAGAAACTGATGAGTGCTTGTAAAATGGCTGACATCTGTACTGTACAGAGCAACAATGGTGCACACTTGGGTTCATATCTGCTGGATTTGTTGTGCCAGTAAATGGGATTGAATATACATGTATGCACAGGCAATATTCAGTAAAACCCAGAGTGTTGATTCTTAGCTCTAAGTATCCTGGGAGGAGTGGTGTTAATAATGCAGTAAATCTATAATTTCTTTACCCTGTTTGAATTTTATGGACTTAGTAAAAAGCAGTAAACTGGTAGGCAATTGGAGCAGCAACACAGAGAAGAAAGGGACTGCAACAGTTCAAGGCGTACCAATTATTCATTTTTTTACCCAAAGGAGATGAACATGTAGCCACGTTTTGAATAACTGTGGACCTATTCCTGTCAGTCTGCTGGTGAACTTTGTGGGTTTAAGTGCTACAAGTTCGCTACTTACTTTCCCCTTTCAGTCTTATTGCATGAATGCATTCCAATTCCCTACCTACTGTGTTTATCAGTGTCTGTGGCCATAATGGGACTTCTGCAGTTTTTCAAAATGTTAAACCCTGTTCAACTTTCCAATTCAAACACGTTTCAAGCCCAGTGCACTTGTTTTGAAAGAAAGGCACAAATGTGTTCTCAAACATTTTTGCAGAATCTCCTCAAAAGGTTGAAGATTACTAGTTTTCAGATTAAATCCCTGTAATTCAAATAATTCCGTGTGAGGGAGGCTGAGTCTGGGGTGAGTGTATTTGGAAACTTGATGCATTGTGTGAAAGAGGAGCTTTTAAATAAGGTTTACTGCAAAAAGTAAATTGTGCTGAGTAAGAATCTCAGAAAAGGATAAGGTGTTTTTTTCGACCTTCAGCATTTGAATTCCAACTTTGTGTAGCAGTAGCAAATAAATCAGTAACTGCTTTAATAAAAACTAAGTTTTTTTTATCATATTTGTTTTATTGATATTGTAAAGGTATTGGGAGAAAGGGCAAGATTATTAATTATAAATTATTTTGCAATCATTAATACATATTCAAGGTGACTGGGTGGGTGATGATATGTAGATAAGTATTTTATGAAGATGATATGACAAGGATACAAACGAGAAAATGACTGCATAACTCTGAGGTGCAGAGGCATCTAGCGCATGGGTCAAAACAGTGAGTATGCAGGTACAATGATTAAGCAAGCTAATAAAATGTAATCTTTTATTACAAGATTAAATTTTTAAAGTAAGGATCAAAAACAAATAGCTGGAGAAACTCAGCAGGTCTGGCAGCATCTGTGGAGAGATAGCAGAGTCAGCAGTCCTGTTTGAGGATTTTGGGAATGATATAGAAACGGGATCTATAGGGTTGGAGGGCTATGAGGGAGAGATCACCAGATGAAATGAGATTAGCGACCATTGTGGACACTGTACAGACTGCTATTGGATGGCGGGTCATGGTCCGAGGGAGATAGGAGGAGGTGTCTGAGAGCTGGTGAAACATCGCCTGTGCGATGTTAACAACAGCACCGCCCTTGTTGGAAGGCTTGATGACAACATTAGAGTTGGATCTGAGGGCATGGAGTGTAGTCAGTCGGAGGGAGCAAGGCTTGAATCGGTAACAAGCAGAGAAATTAAGGCAACTGACGCCAACAGTTCTCGATGAACAGGTTGAGTGCAGGTGAAAGGCCAGAGGGAGGGGTCCACATCGAGGAAGCGTGTTGGAGACAGGTGCAGGGGAATTTAAAAAATATATATAAAATGAAAGATGCTATACTTCATTGCATTGCAGAGAACACACCTCGAAGGCTGTGTTCAGTTTTTCGCTTACTTTTCACATTTCCCATTCATCTCCAAGTGTTGAGGCAGGGCATACTTTGACCCATATTGCTCTTATACTGAGGAGCGATTGCAGATGTGAAATTTGTTCTTCGTTTAAATAAACTGTGACAATTGCGCAGATCGCCTCTTATCCCCAAATTCGAAAGACATTTGCTATCCTCCGGAAAGTCGCCACCCGTACCCGTTTGGTGCAGGCACCTTCAAAACCTATTTATCATTGAATATTAATCCAGTCGGACATAAGTTTCACAGTAACTGAGAACAGCGGATATTGGAATTGTACGGTCCTCATTCCTCCTCCTGTGCATCCTTCACATTTCCATAAGTACTGGTACAGGAGCATTTTTTTCTAGTCTTCCATAAACATGATTGATGGGTTAAAGATTTAAGTGGCCAACTCCCACTAATTTGTCAAAGTTTCCATTACATTAATCAGTACAGGTGCAGTGTGAGTGAGAACAGAGCGTGGTGCTTACTGAGCCATTGAGCAATGCTGGAAACAGGGTGTGAATCTGAATGAACATTTCATCCCGGGACAAACAGTGAGTGTTATCTTGGTGATTTCTGGAGTAGTAACAGTACTTTTCCAGTCTTCCTGTTTACTTCCAGTAACAATGTGACTTTGCAAAACAACCATTAAAGCTTTGGAGTTATGTGGGTCTGTGATTTTTTTATTTTCTGTAACTTTTGCCTCTGACCTTCAATACTGCCCTTCCCTTTGCTAATTCAGCACTGCACTCTTTCTGTCTGTTTTGTATTCAATGTTAGTGCACTTCTTAGTCATAGAGATGTACAACATGGAAACAGACCCTTCCGTCCAACTTGTCCATGCTGACCAGATATCCTAACCTAATCTAGTCCCATTTGCTAGCACTTGGCCCTATCCATCTAAACCCTTCCTATTCATCTATCCATATAGATGCATTTTAAATTCTGCAATTGTACCAGCCTCCACCATTTCCTCTGGCAGCTCATTCCATACATACCCCACACTGTGTGAAAACCTTGTCCCTTAAGTCCTTTTCTATCTTGCCCCTCTCACCCTAAACCTATGCCCTCTAGTCCTGGACTCCCCCACTCCAGGGAAAAGCCTTGTCTATTTATCCCATTCATGCCCATCACGATTTTATAAATCTCTATAGTGTCACCCCTCAGCCTCCCAACGCTCCAGGGAAAACAGCCCCAGCTGATTCAACCTCTCCCTATAGCTCAAATCCTCCAACCCTGGCAACATCCTTGTAAATTGTCAATTCTCCTACTCCTCTGATGCTGCCTGACCTGCTGTGCTTGTCCAGCACCACACACTCTACTCTGATCTCCAGCATCTACAGTCCTCACTTTCTACTTCTACTGCTCTGCCCTCCTCCATCCTCTTTGTTACTACTTCAGAAAATTCAATCAAGTTCATGAGATGTGATTTCTGATGCACAAAGCTATGCTGACTATCCCCAATCAGTCCTTGCCTTGCCAAACACGTGTAAATGCTGTACCTCAGGATTCCCTCCAACAACTTGCCCACCACTGAGGTCAGGTTCACCAGTCCATAGTTTCCTGGCTTTTCCTTACCAGCTCCTCTTCTGGAATGTAAGCTATGATCTTGCTTGAAGGGACACAGTGTTTAAAGCACATTCCTCTCTGCATTGTTTTAATGACGTCATGATGTGGATCAGAAAATATAAAACACTCCAATCTCATTAAAGTTCATTTCTATTTAAGTAGCTTAACTCATCCAGTCCGGTATCCTATAACTTTGTGAATGATCAATGTATTTAAACTCTGCTTGGTAAATAAATCAAAGTCTGTACCTCTTTAATTAAATAAGTTGAAATTCATTTCTGGTGAAATTTTATTACAACCCATTCTCAAAATGAAATGGAGACTTTCTTAATCAGATCTAAACTGATTTATGACAAGTTTACTATATGTGTGTGCATCATTAGTGCTGCTGTATTATGTCCAAAGGATAACCATTCCTCAGTGGTGGCTGGAAAACAGAATTGTGCTCACATGTAACTCTACGAACAGTTCCCAGATTTATATTCTGACGGGGGGAAGTTTCCATCAGAAATAAATGACTGCCTGTGGGAGATTTGTCAGATCTGAAGCAGTCATCTTGTCACATTTTTAAAAGCCTGGAAACCATTTGAATCTCATATTAGTATCTGCTCGTTCTTTCCCAGGCTCAGTGAGTGGTTGGTCTTGCAGCTGCACTGATACCTAATAAATAAATGCTTTCCCAGTATAGGTATGTTCTTCTTTTACAAGAATCACAACATCAATCTTTCCCTGGCTACACTGGATTCCCTGTTGGATTAGTATCAGTGTGGTAGTGCACCTGTGTGCACAAAATGCCCCTGACTCACGTCATGTTGAATTCCAAAGTTTCAATATGCTTTCAGATGAGCCAATTATCCTGGACCCCTGTACTCAAGAGGGGAAGGATGGAAAAGATACTCGAACAGGAGACACAGTGGAGAGGATGGGTTTGGATAATTTTACCCTGCTCAATGCTCCAATAGCAACCCAGAGTAGTGGCAATCTGTTGCTTATCTGGCTACTCAGTTGGGAAGTGGCAAATAGTATTGGGACACCGCATGAGGTGAGATACTCCAGTAATTAAATTCCAAGCGATAACCTGTAGTTACTGTGCTGTTCCAGTAGAGGGAGCATTTCCAGCTATTTTCTAATAAACCCTATCCTCTCATAATGGGCTATTGTGCTTCTTTTTAAAAATGGATGGTATCACCTTGACATTTGGCCCTTAGTTATTCCACAATCTGTACATTTTAATAAGCATTTTACACCTAGTTTGTATATCATTCCTCAAAGTCCCACAATTGTGTATCAGATTAGCTCAAATGGCATATTCATTAAGCAGCTAATTAAATAGTAATAACCTATGCAATATAAGACACAGCAGTGGCATTGCAGGGAGTGGAGTGCTTTATTTCCCCTCCAACTCTTCCCTTCACAGTTTGATGACGCAGCATTGCCCTTTGATGGGAAGGGCATTGCTTGTCACTGGCCATGCTGGTGTTTCCTTTCTTCCTTGTAGTGGAAATTGAATAAAGATTTATACACCCATTGTCTTTCACTGTGTCTCACACCTGCAATAAAAAAAACACAGCAGTTTAAAACTGTGTAAAGGTGGAGGTCAGTTGGCTTGGACAACTGGTTTGCGATGCAGAGTGATGCCAACAATGTGGGTTCAATGCCCACACTGTCTGAAGTTACCATCAAGGATTCTCCTGAAGCTCTCCCCTCCCTCCAGGAGTGATGACTCTCCAGTTTAAACCACCACCAGTCATCTCTCTCTCTCTCATGAGTGAGTGGCTCGATGGGACAATGGTAACTTTAGTTTCATATATTTAAAAAAATCCATTTCATTCAACAAATCCTTTGGTCAGAAGGATTTTCAGTTTGCTGCCAACCCACATCAGCAGCAACCTTCAATCAGCAAAAAAAAACAATTATCTATTAACTTGATCTCAGGATGTGCCTTTTTGACAATTAAGGTCATAAAGATAAAGGTTGCTTGAAACAAGTTCCTCTTTAACCATTTTCCCTTTTAAGCAAAGGCATAATTATGGACACTATTGTTATTATTTAATAGGCTGGTGATGAATGTGATGTGACATTTATTATAATAAAACAGCATTCTGTCAGATCAGAATTATGTCTTGTTTAATGCTATGGGGATCCTTATTACATTTTGACTTATGAGACTGCCACTTTAAATTGGTTACTGTAAATTTGATTAATCAGCAGTGGAAGAGAATTCACCAGATATTAAAGACACTGTAAATGATGATGGGATCAGAAGTGAAATGGTGTAATAGAGTGGAATCTGCTGTATTTAACATTCTGCCTGTTATTTTGCTTTTACTTTGAATGATTATCCTTCTGTTCCCCACAGTGGGAATAGAAAACTCTGCATCATTTCACTTACAGTTAACTGGGTATTCTGCCTGACCGCAGGCAATACACTCCTACATATTGTATTTGTAAAAAGGTCAAACTTGTACTGAACTAAGCGAAAAGTTCTGGAAACCCAGTCAGTTAGTAGCTGTGGCAAAAGAAATAAATAAAATTTCAGGTCCTTAACTATCATTAGAAAAAAAGTGTGGATTTTTAAAAAAAAATGATGTCCATTTTGAAGGTGTTTGTTTGCTATGTTAAAAAAGTGGATATTCCAAAACAAAATTTTTACCTCTAGTTCCTTGGTATGATCTTGCTGTGCACAAGGGGGCAAACATAATTCACCACCAGTTTTTGTCAAGTGCTTCCCAATGTTCCTGAGGGATGACCTAAAAAGAAAGGCCTCCTTTTGCAATTTCAAGATGTCTCAGAGAGCTCTCCAGCCAATGATGTCATTTAGGGCTGTAGTCACTATTACAATGCAGAAGGTTCCCACTATGTTATAGTGACCAGATATTGAGATGTTGATTGAAGGGATACATATAGGCAGGATGGTGGGGATAATTCTCCCAGTCTTTTCCAAATTAACAGAGTATTTCATATCCACCCAAAGTGAGCAGAGAAGGCCACACAGTTTAACATCATTCAAGAGCTAGCTGTGCTCCCCTTCAACTGTGCAATACTCCTGGTATTGCACTAGAGGGTCAGTAGATCCTTATGATCAGGCAGTGAACTATAATGTTCAGGAATTCTTCCTTCAAAGACCAAACTTGTATTCGTAGGTTCTAGTGGTGTAAGTCTTCAAATCGAATGGGCAGCAGAGTTTAGACTTGAGTTAGCTTATGTGATGGTACCTTCAGAAGTCCATCAGAACTACCAAACTACAACCATCTTACCATTACCATCACTGGGCATCTAACATCTCCCTTCCCACAACATCAATTCCCAGCATTAATCTGAAGGTTGACCAGTTTTTTCACCGATCGCCTTCCAAACAGTCTGCTTGTCAACTCCACTGAACATCTTGAGCAATTGCAAACGCAAAGAAAATGAAAATAATAACAGAAGTTACAAAGATGTGAAAGCAAAGTTCTAGGAGCTTCAAAGTTGATTTTGATGGTGCTAATTCATCAATCCAAGGGATAACATGTCTAGAGCATGAAAACAGACCCTTCTGTCCAACTCATCCGTGCTGACCAATCACCCCAATCTGACCTTGTTCCATTTGCCAACATTTGGCCCATTTCCTTCTAGATCCTTCCTATTCATAAACCCATCCAGATGTATCTGAAATGTTGACTACCCCCCACCACCCTATCCCTGTAACCCTGCATTTCCCATGGCTAATCCATCTAGCCTGCACATCTCTGGGAACTACACAGTAATTTAGCATGGCCAATCCACCTAACCTGCATATCTTTGGTCTGTGGGAGGAAACCCACACAGACACAGGGAGAATGTGCAAACTCCACAGTTGCTCTCAGGGTAGCATCAAACCTATGCTGTGAGGCATCAGTGCTAACCACTGAACTACCCAAAAGAGAAACAGCTCTTCCAGCCACAACTTTTTCCTGTCATCCATCTTGGATTACCCAGCGTCCTTTAAAGTAAAGAGGTTCTCTGCCCTGGGGGTGGCTTCAAACCAACCTTGAGGTTAACAGCCGAACACGTTAGCCTATCGTGTCACAGAAACTTTGATCACACTATCACTGAGCTTATTTTCCCCAGCACTTGTGTGTGTTGGCACAGGGCCCACTGAAAACCACCAGGTGTGTAAATAAACTTTATTAATATTCTACCACCAAGAAAAACACTCACATGGCCAAGGAACCAGTGATAAGCAGAGCCCTGGGAGGGGCAAAGAAAACATGAGGGGAGGGTAAGGACAAAATCAAAATAGCATTAGAAGAGGAAATAAAGCACTCCACCTCCCTACCCAGTGCTCACCTCTCCCCAAAAGGCATGGAGTGTGTGTTGGTGGACACAGTATACAGTACTTGCACTCCAAGGGCACCTGGACTCTTACGTAACCATGGAAAAAGTCAGGCAGTCAGCTGAAATGATCCCCCTGCACAGCCCGCTGCCTGGACAAGCTAACGGCCAGGAGCAGACTCACGCAGAGATCCTCCAACCTCTGCCCATACCCCTCAGCACCAGGTGCCCAAAGATCAGCAGCCAAACACATTATCACTGAATAACCTTGGAGGTGACTACTTCTATAAACATGCATAATGAATAGCAATGTGCTTTTGCTTTCAATAATCAAATCATCCATTGTTCGTACATAAGATAAACTCTATTCAAAAAGGTGTCAATAGAGCTGGAGAAGACAGGATTGGTTTATTGTTTTTGTAGAATCGAGCTACAATCTGTGGGATCAACAGACCCTGTGCAGTAAGACAGATCAAAATAGACAAACAGACTAATTTATACAAAAAAAGTTTATTTTTTTTTAAAGTTGTACGTTATTGATAGAGCTCTTCCTACATTGCAATTTTCATTAAAGAAACAAGGAATTACAAGCAGTTCTGCAGATAAATTTAATTTCATTTACAGTGTTTGACACTGTCTGGATTACCCTTGTTCAGCTTTGCAGATACTCAAGCATAGACCATTCAATACATCATTTAGACAATGTGCTCAAAAAAAGACAAAAGTTTCTACAAGTCTCACATTGGTCTGAGTGATCTACAGCTGCCCAGAAATACAATTCAAAGTTGTTCACAGGTAAAAAGGGAGGAGAGAATGTGCACATTACGGTATAGTGAGTTTGGGCTCACTAACAGAGACTGTGCTGGTTTAAGGAAGAGTGCAGACCTGGAATTGATTTTAAAAAACCCCATGAGAAACATACATCACTGTGAAATATCTAAGCACTCACTGCATAAGCAAATAATCTCTCTCAACTGCAACAGATCCACAAATCAAACCAATCTTTCACAGATCCCTGTTATAGGGCTCAATTCTCTCGCAGAATGACAATGCAAAACAGCAGCGCATTTATGTTTCACTGACTATACTCAGACCTCACACCATACTATTTAAAACAGGCAAGCGCTCTCTCTGCTGGTTTCAACTCATCTCTCAGGTAGACCTAGAAAGGTAGTACACATGACACAACAATAACACAGCAGTGCAAATAGGATCATTACATCTACAGTTTACTTCTTGTTCAAAATGAACTTTCACTGTGATCGTCCCAAGTTCATAGCAGCAGCTTACAGGTAGAAGGGAGGTGGAGAGATGTAGACACTGAAGTCTGTAAAATTATCCACAAACCAAGCACAACTCTCTCCATTCCAAGGTCCTGTCCGCATCAATATGAGAAATGTTAATATCTGCCTGTGAGTCCCACTGAAAGGACTGTGATAAAAACATTAAAGACAAAATAATTAGAATTAAATTTTAGAAATACATCTATGTTTAAAAATAAATACAAAGAAATTAATTCCACTATTAAAGCTGTAGAAAGCCCAGCGACTTTTAATGGATTTACGGTATTCTGAATCACTGGTTTATCTGAGGGCCTTGTGGGATACAGAACAACTGACGTTCAATCCATTTATATTGGATTTAGCAATGTCTACACCTTAATATTTTCCATCAGAGTTATGATCCTTTGGGAGACTTTAAATCCTTTTTGTTTGTGAAAACAGAGCAGTAGCAGATTAGTCCCTCAAACCGTGTTAAATGCCCCAAAAAGGAGCGAGGTTCCTGGTTTCCTTTTCATAAATGTCAGGGATTACTCCGATGGGAGACTGCATCATTTTAACACTGTTCTTGCCAAACAGTTTCCGTTCGTACTCTATCAGCTGCCTCCAGAAGCCCACGTTGGGCCGAATGATGGGGCGACGAGATTTGACCCAGTTGTGAGCCTCGAGAAGGGAGATCTTGTGAAACTTCATCAGGTAGGCAATACACAGTGAGGCTGATCTGCTGACGCCGGCTACACAATGGACCAAGGCCGAGCCGTGTTTTTTACTGACGCTGTGGATTTTATCGGCGATGCTGTCAAAATACAGAGAGATGGGGGCGTGTGGTAGGTCAGCGACAGGCACTTTGACATACTCAACCTCCGGCCAGTTAGCATTGGGGATCTCCATGGTCGCATTAATGATGCAGGTAACACCTTTCGACAGGACCAGGTTGCGATTTGTGGCTGCATTGCCACTGCAGAGGTAGAGACATGGGGTAATTTGAGCGATCCCCCCCAGGACGCCCCCAGTTACCAGCCGGGGTTTGGAAGAGGGACCTGGTGGGGTCCGGTGGAAGAAGCTTTGGCTCCGGGAACTCATCGAAACGTTGGCTCAACGGGAAGGTGCAGTAGAATACTGGAGGGGCCTCAACACTTCTCCAGTGGAATTAAGCTCTTAGCCAGCTGGCTGTCCTTCTGCTCAGGTTATTGGCCCTGAAAAAGACACAGTGTTTTTCAAAAAGAATGTTATTGCATCAAATCATTTGTGCGGCCAACTCAAACACATCCAAACCAAAAACAGCGAAAACTATTCACCAACATATTTCTGCAAACCCGTCCAGAGAGAAAAATAAAATCCTCAGGACCAATCCTATCACAATTGGTTCAAGAATGCTTCTGCAGAGTCCCTTTCCTTCACCTGCGCCCATCCTCAAAAATCTCTCAAAATAATTTTCACCTGACAGCAGGTGGGACAAATGTTAGGAAGACTTTCCGCTGATCAGGACAGCGAGGCTGCTTATGGTCAAAGTTCAAAAATCACAACACCAGGTTATAGTCCAACAGGAGCCCTCCAAAAGATAGCGCTTCCAAATCAACCTGCTGGTTTATAACCTTGTGGTGGGAGATTTGTATCTTTGTAGACGCCAGTCAAACACTGGATCCTCCATCCCCAAACCCCATTCCACCCCCATATTAGACAGCCTAATGAACATAAACTTTGTTTTAATAGACTTTGTTTTAATATATTTATATTAATGAACAAAAAATGCTGCAGATCTGTCAAAAACATCTTTTGTTGATAGCTCTACAAACTTAGGATCAGCTGAGCTAACCCACATATGGTTATTATAGGAGAGGCACCTCATCCCTTGGTTATTTACCAGCTAGTAGAAGAGAAACACTGTGTAAGCAGTGGTGTCCCTCTTGATTGGATGGGAATCGGTCACAGGAGAGCTGACGGGTCGGAGGGTCTTGTTCCTTCCTGTCAAAGGCTTCAATCCACAAAGCATTCACTTCCCTCCAGAATCCATTTCCCTTTGTCCCCTCACAGCTCGAGAGTTCAGAGGACCATTGCGAGACCCCCAGAAGAGGTTAGGATCAGCCTTGGTCACACTCCCTTGACCTGCCCTGTTCCCACAGGAATTGACACATGCAGTCAAAAATCCCAGCTGAAAAATTGGCCTCCATATCCCAGCCTCCATTCTTGTACCACCAGAGAGAATCTTTCTGGGATTTATGAATGAGATGGGGTCGGAGAGAGATTACAGGTGCTCCTCACATCCCCAAGGCTGAACGGAGTCTGTAAAGTGGTGCGTGGCCTTGTATCCCACCATTGTTCACTTGAGAAATTACTACATTGAAATGGTTTGTGCTCCAAACAATGGGAACAGTACTTGTGATTGCTTGCCAACTTGCTAAAAATCTGTGGACTGAAACAGAAGGAGTTTTGTCTACAGAGATATAAAGAGAGAGAGTAAGACAAGAGTGGATACATAAAATCTGAAGTGGCAGCAATAATGAGAGAGAGAGACAGACAGACAAGTGTCAGAAAAGGATAAAAATCACAACACCAGGTTATAGTCCAACAGGTTTAATTGGAAGCACACTAGCTTTAAGAGCAACGTTCCTTCATCAGGTGATTGTGGAGGGCTGATGAAGGAGCATCGCTCCGAAAGCTAATGTGCTTCCAATTAAACCTGTTGGACTATAGCCTGGTGTTGTGTGATTTTTAACTTTGTACACCCCAGTCCAACACCGGCATCTCCAAGTCAGAAAAGGAGGGAGTAGAGCAGAAGGAAGATGAAGGGCTGAGATTTTTAAAATTAGAATTTAATGAGAAGCCTTGCAGTGTCTACAATATTTTATGTAGATTCCTTACCACCCCTGCACTTGTGTTTAAAATTAGTTTGTGCAATATGGATGTCCCTGGCTGCGTCAACATTTACTGTTGGTCCCTTATTGTCACAGAGAAGGTGGTGCTGAGCTACCTTCCTGAACCACTGCAATCCTGTGATGTAGACATAATTTTCAGGGAAACAATTCTGCAATAATCGCTTTTTAAAAAATACAGAAAGTGATTTGTGTTAGTAAACTCTCACCAACTCAAGGCAGAAGTGTAGCTAAGATGCTAATACAAAAAAAGAGAGGAGGAAGGCTTGCATAACACTGGTTGGGTTAGTTACAGATCAGAAAAAAAAGATTAACACATCCAGCGCTTAGCAACAGGCCACATTGGACTTAGGCCCAGTTCATTGTTCAAAATCAAATTGGCTTTTGATTGTTTGGAACTGTGTGTATTCTTGATAAAAATCATTTTTATGAAGATAACTGACATGAGGGAGAGAGTCAGCCAAAGTGTACAACTTGGTCTCTTTAAGAGCAAGGTAATGGGGTGGGTATTTGTGTCATAATGGCAAAGTGGTCATAAGCAGTGGGACAAATCCTGCACTGAGCTTGGGCAGGTGTTGATCACATGGTTAAAAACGTAGGGCTCTTAAATATACAAGCTTGGAGCCTGATGCCTGCTGAACGACCTTGTGGAGGAATGGATCACTGGATGTTGCGAGAACACAACTCTTTCTCCCCTCCCCCCCCCCCCACCAACCCCCACCCCAAACCCTGTCTTTACCACCTCAATCAGCACTGATATAAAGCGCATGGACTACACAGCATTCCTACACGTGGGAGGCAGCGGGGAATGCAAGCGTTACTGCACGGGAGTCACAATCAGCCCTCTTCCTACCCTACACTCCCATCACCATCCTCAATGATCCACATTCAATCTTTCTCGCTGAGGTCCCTGGGAAGGTGGAACGTATTGCAAACAGATCACACCAGATACGGAGACTTCACCAGAGTCCCATCCATCCTCGGGCTCTGACCAAATCCATTCACTGTATTCTGTAGAACAAACTCTTTCCTGCCTCAGTACCACCACTGTGGAAAACTACAACAGGTTATAAATATTTAATATAAATATTAATTATAAATTATAAAAAGTACTTCCTGAACATAACAAGCCTAGTTGGAGTGTATCCCATTGCTAGTGGTTTGTGTTGCATATGTGCCTCCTCCAACTCTATTAATGTATTATTCCATTGTTTTCTCCCTCCTGTTTGTATCTAGCATCTCCTTAATGGCTAGTTACTGTGGTAGCTCCATGTTCCCACCAGGTCGAACTGTTTGGCTCTGCACCATTTGGAGCACACACTATCACCGACTGAAGGAACTTTGATAACGAAGAGCGTCACAGCGGTGATCTGTGCAGGAATGCTCACCACCATGGCTACCCATTGCTTCAGTGAAGTGTCACCAGCGTGTGGGAGGAAGGATTTTCAAAGAATGTTGTCTTCCTGCAATGCAGTGCAGAAACAGGGAGATTGTACAGAAACAGCTTGTGCGGTTGCCATAGTGACAGCACCTTTGCAAAACCATTTTGAGCAATGAACCTGGACTCACAAGTCTAGCAAAATCAGACAACTTTGAGCACATCCTTTGGCGTGGTAATAATGTCACTGGATTAATAATCCAGGGGCCCTGCTAATGCTCAGGTTCAAACCTCAATATCACCACCACCACTGCTGGTGGGATCCAAACTCAATTAATCTACAAATGAAAGCTACTTCCACTAAAAGCTGTGACCATGAAAAACAAACATGACCTGTTTAACTAATGCGCTTTAGGGAAGGAAATCTGCCACGTTTACAGAGTCCAACCTACATGTGACCAACACTTGACCACTGCCCAAAGTAGCTTGGCCAAGTGCTCAGTTCAAGGGCAATTAAAAAATAGGCAACAAATTCCTGGCCTTTCCAGCAATATCCACTTTCTACTAAACAACAAAAAAAACCCCAAGAAAATTCCCTTCATCCCATTCATGCAATGTTTTCTCCTCGACTCGCTTTTCCTTGCACAAACATTTCTTCAATAATTGAAACGATTTCATCTTAATTTGTATTAATTGGGAGACTACATAAATCCCCAAGGATTATGTTGGCCGGACCAGATAGAGGGAAAGTTGTGAAGAGAATAACCACCAGGTACACCAGGTGACCCATGACTGATTCATTTGCAATTCCAAACACTCTGATAGGCCTTTCCATGAAATAAAATTCTGAATGCCCTCTTTACAAATGGAAGAACTTCCCTCAAATTCCTAATAAATTGGAAAAACATAGACAGAACATGCAGAGTGCTCAACAAACTGACATACTGGCAGCAATCCACAAGCCAACCTTCCATCCACTGACTCCATCTATACTTCCCCCTGCCTCAGAACTTAGCCAACATCAAAGACCTCTCCCACCCTGGTTATAATCTCTTCCAATCTCTCCCATCAGGCTGAAGATACAAAAGCTTAAACACACGTGCTACCAGATTCATGCACAGCTTCTTCCCCACTGTTATTAGACTTCTGAATAGACCTCTCAAATTTTAAACTTAAATATTGATCTTGCTCTTTATGTGCCTTCACTGAAGTCATAACATTGTACTCAATAAAAACTGCAAAATTAGTGGAAGCTGTAAATCAGAGACAAAAATAGAAATTGCTGGAAAAGCTCAGCAGGTCTGGCAGCATCTGAGGATAGGAAACTGATTTCTCTCTACAGATGCTGCCATACCTACTCAGCTTTTTCTATCTTTGCCTCTAACACTGTATTCCTCACTCTGCTCCGTGAACCTTATGCATTTTGTGTGGTATGATCTGCCTTTACTGCATACATCTCACTCACTGTACCTAGGTACATGTGACATTAATAAATCAAATCAGGTTAGAAATTCTCAGCATCTGATGGCAACTCCAACTTTCTAAAAATGGAAGCAATGCTCTGACAAGTGCTGTTCAAAAAGATCTGCTAGGATTGGTATGTATCCCATCCCTCATTGTTACAGCCCAGGAAGATTAACATTTATAAACATGCCATTAAAGTGTAAAGTAGAAATATTTGCTTAGAAATGCTGGGAATAAGACATAAAAATCAGAAAACGTGAAGAGATTCATTCATTCATTAATTCATTCACAGGGTGATGACGTCGTTGGCTAAAACAGCATCTATTGCCTATGCCGAATTGCCCAGAGGGCAGTTCAGAACCAACCACATTGCTGTGGGTCTGGGGTTGCATGTAGACCAGACCAGGTAAGGATAACTGCTTCCTTCCCTAAAAGACATTAGTGAACCAGATGGGCTTTTCCCAACAATCAACAATAGTTTCATAGTCACCATTAGGGTCATAATTCCAGATTATTTTTTATTGAATTCAGGTTCCACCACCTGCCTTGTTCGGATTCGAACCCAGGTCTCCAGAACATTACCTGGGTCTCTGGCTTAACCGTCCAGCGATAATACCAGTCAGTCATTGCCTCGCCTATAATCCAGCAGCATTCATGAGGAAAGACCAGTTATGTTTAGGGTGCAGACCCTTTAATCAAAAACCAAAAACATATGCGCTGAAATACCTTCCTGTGATCTCAATATGACATCTGGGTCCTCCTGAAATAGCACACAGAGATTCTTCACTCATTTAGAAACGTTTAATCAGTGTAATGGGCGATTAAGCAGGAACATGCATTTGCTCAGGACTCTCTGGGGTGGGGGAGTCTAGAACTAGAGGACATAAATTTCGGGTGAGAGGGGAAAAGATCCAAAAGGGATCTAAGGGGCAACCTTTTCACACAGAGGATGGTGTGTGTTTGGAATGAGTTGCCAGAGGAAATGGCAGAGGCTGGTACAATTACAACATTTAAAAGGCATCTGGATGGGTATATGAATAGGAAAGGTTTAGAGGGATATGGGCTAAGTGCTGGCAAATGGGACTAGATTAATTTAGGGTATCTGGCTGGCATGGACAAACTGGATTGAAGGGTCTGTTTCCATGCTGTACATCTCCGTGACTCTATCAAAACATTTTGAAAGCGATTTTAAGGCAAAACTACTTTTGTCTTTGAAGGGATGTTACTATTGTAATACAGGGAAGTGTACTGACTCATATGCACAAACACGTTATAACCATTTACAATTGACCTCTACATTTAAAGATACAAGGGTCAGAACAGACCTCCTCACTGATTCCTAATTACAGGATCAACACTCTGCTCAGAAGAGGAGATTAGAATTATTTATGATGCAGGATAAATATCGAAGTTCCAATGGTGGCAAAAGCAGACCACAAACCTTGTTTACCCGTGTTTATTACAAATTAATAACGTATTTTGTGTGATTAAGTATTTATGAACCAGCTTTGCTCAAAAAGGGAACATGCCTTTTTCTCTCACACAGCACGACAGTGAATTCAGCATCACCCAGATGTGTTCAGTTGATGCTCGGTGCTGGCCAAAATGAAAATGGAACTAATCGACGGCTGTGAGAAAGGCTCTCCTTACAGTTCCAGCTCAAACCAGTTTCAGAATAGAGGACAGCATCCAGATCACACAGCTCCCCATTGTCAAATCGCTGTGCCCGGTGACCAGGAAATACTGACCCAGAACCAGCCATTTCAAAACTTCAAATCATTTTGTGGCGCTTTGCTAATTATTTTGTGAAGCAGATTCCCAACCAGCGGTTTAACCATCACACATGGTCTGTGCATCATATTCTAAGATGGATTTTGATCAAGAATCGACAGAAATTGTAAGAAATGTCTCTTTCTCCTACATATTGTTATAAGGTAGAGAGTAAACATTGCAGGTTTGATAGTAAAAAGAAATGCAGGGGCTCTATGTTAATTAGATCAGAGTGTGTTTGTCCTTTTCAGGCCTATCAGGGTTAGGAACTCTACCGCTGCACTGCAAGAGGGCCTCTGCACTGGTCTTGTTTTTTCCCTTCCCAGGCCCAACCAGTACCCTTTATTTTCTTTGTTTTTCTCTCCAAAAATTACTTGTGCTAATTTTTTTCTTCATATATATCGAGAGACAGAACTGAGCTTGCTTTTTGTTTTTAAACTGAGTGACTCAGGAAAAAAGACACCACTGTTTATATACTTTATTGTGCATTTTATTCTACCACCAGGAAAACACATGTGGCCAAACTCTGGAATGTTGATGTAATGGAATATTATCCACACTGTAGCTCCTTAATGCTGTTTTAACTAAGTGCTCTGACTAGTTGTTCCAACAGCAGCTAATGTACAGGACACAGGGGAGTGTTCAGCTCCTGAGGGTGTTGGAGATCACCACGTGGTTACCAACTCTGGCTGCAGACCACGGGGATTGTTTCAGCCTGGGGTCTTCCGGCAGAGTTGGCCGACCTTGGCCCAGTTGGAGAGTCTGGTGGAGGAGCTGCCATCTCGAGTCGTGGCACCAGGATACTCTTCCCAAGGGCCAACAGGGTATTCCCAGGAAATCAAAACCTCAGTGCTCTGACTGCTTGACTGCACAGACGCACCATGGTGCTCTTAAGGCTGCGAGAATTAGGAATGGAAGGCCATTTAGCCCCTGGAACCTGCTCCTTTATTCAATTGTATCACGGCTGATCAGACATCCCTCGCATCACCTTTCATCACATCCCTCACTGATCAAGAATATCTCTCGGCCTTTGATGTACAGAAGGACTCTAAGCCCAGAGATCTAAGTTCCTTCTCATCTCTGTCTCAAATTGGTGCCCCTGTCCAGGCAAGGGAGATGTTTGAGCTCAAGGCCAAGATGGCAGCCAGCTGGGATTCCATCAAAGTTGTCCGCAGAGGCTCTGTCAAGTGGGGTCTCCTAGAGGTGACTACACAGATAGTACCATGGATGAATCCCAACAATTTGTAAGGAACCTCTTTTGTACAGTTAAGCCGTCACAGGTTTCACTTCCAGCTTGCTGAGCCCAAAGTCTCTAGCTAATTTTGCTACAAAGCCATTCTAACTCCCTACCCATGCTCCTACACACTTGTGTTAAAGTGCAGCTCTACATGAAGAAAGGGTTTAAGAGGGTTATGGGCCACGTGCTGGCAAATGGGGCTAATTATATTAGGATATCTGGTCAGCATGGATGAGTTGGACCAAAGAATCTGCTTCCATGTTGTTCCCCCTGCTGATTTACCCTCTGAACTACAACTGGTGCCAGTCTGTGAGCTGGTGAATACTGGTGTAAATTTGAATGACAACCTGCACTGCATAGTGCTCCCTCTTTGACATCTCAAAGGAATAACTGGAGCTTCTGGTGGTGTTCAAATGGGACTGAAAATAAAGGGCATGCATTAACATTTGGTGGCCCTGGGTTAATATTTAGCAGCAAGAGACGGTTGGCTTTTGTAAGCTTCCAGAATTTCTCTCTCACGCCATCTCCAATTATTCCACCCATTTTAGATTTCACACGTGTAGCCTTTTGAACATTATATTTTTTCACATTCTTTGCACAATATATGTTCTCAGCGTTATTTACACAGCTCTGAGTTTCCAGTTTGTAGACAGATTGTTTCCATTACCATTATTTATTTTCAATATTATATTTACAATCCTCATTTACTCCCATTATCATTGCTACACAATTTTCTCATGAATTTTTGCAGAGGCCTGCAATCCAGCAAAATATTATTAAAACTCAGTTCGGTAAACATGGTTCATTATGATTGCTTCTTTAGCATTAAGGTTTGGATAGAAAAAACTGAGCTGTCATGCCTTAATTGTTCCCGCCCCCGCCCCAAAACAGTTTCACAAATCTGATTTTCCATCTATCATCTGAATTCTGGCTTTTTCAAACGATTCAACTCTCTCAACAATAATAATGTTGCTGGTTAATTTTCTAACTATTTTAATGAATTGCTAACTGGGGTTATTAATTGACCTTCCAATTGCTGAACCTACTGCCACTAAAATGGTCAATACCTTAAAAAAGAAACGTTTTATCTTTCTCAACAAATATATTCTGTTGAGACATTAAAATCTTGACCTGATAAATGATCCACCCAGAGCTAACTGAGAAAGGATAATATTAGATTGAAATAATGGGGCTTATACTATTGCGAAAAGACTGAACCCAAAGAGGTTTAGAAGCCAGCAAATAATAAAGGCAGAGGAATAACAACTGGAAAAGAGGAAGAAAATTGGTAAACAATTTCTTCTCCGCTCTGACCTAAACTGAAGACTGCGAGATCTGGTCCTGGATGGCCCTGCCAAGAGAAACAATCTTCCTCACACATTTTCTTGGTCAAAAGGTCCTCAACAACATTATCATTTACTTGAGAGGGATCAGCCCTCATTCTCCGGAGCACTGGGCGATATAGGCCTACCCTATTAACTCTGCACCTTCCCCATAGTCCTGACATCTCTTAGTTTCAAAAAGTATGTTGCTCAGAACATGACAGAATATTCCAAATTGCAAACTAAAGAATATTTTGTATAAGTCAGGCCTTAACCCTTTGCTGCCTGAACATCTTCAGTATGAGGCTACTAAAGCCCTCTTTCAACTTCAGCTGTGAAATAGAAAGTAACAGGAAATACATGCGGAACTTATGTAATATGTGAGGAAGAGAGGGACCACATGGTTTTTAGGTGGTTGGATTAATTTTTTGCTGATGAATTTAGGTACCCTCTCTCGACCAGTGAACATGGTGGCTCAGTGATTTGCACTGCTGCCTCACAATGCCAGGGACCAGTGTTCGATTACACCCTCAGCTGACTGTGTCTGGAATTGCACATTCGCTGGGTGCTCCAGTCTCCCCTCTCAGTCCAATGATGTTAGGTGGATTGGCCCTACTCAATTGCCTACAGTGTCCAGGGACATTCAGGCAAGTTGGATTATCCATGGGAAACACAGGGTTACAGGGATAGGATAGGGATCTGTGTTGGATGCTCTTCAGAGGTTCAGTGTGTACTTGATGGGCTAAATGGCCTACTTCCACACTGTATGGATTCGACGAACAAAATTAATGAAGTGGGGTGATACTATGTGCTTTTTTAAAAAAAAGTTTAATCAAATGTGGCTGTATCTTCCAAACTAAACTCTCTCTTTTCCGAAGATCTCCTAGTCCTCCTTGAAGCACTTATTCATTTGATGATTGAGCTCCAGAAGGTTCAGAATTGTCTATTCTCCACACAAATCTGTTAAAGTGGAGTCCTCTTCTGTCGCCTGGTGACTTTCAGTTCCAGAGGATAGACCCTGTCCAAAGGGATTATTACCCCTCTCCAACCCAGGGATACATCTAGGGCCAGCTAACTCAGACATGAACCAGGAATACAAACCCCTTTCAAGCAAAATTAATGAGCTGGGCAGTTCGGACCCACTTCCAGATGGAACATTAAACTCCGATGGTGGGCTCTGTTCTCTCAGGTAGATGTGGAAGATCCAACAGCACCATTCTGAGGAGAGTCAGGAGCTAGCCCTGATCTCCTGGCCAATCTTTATCCCTCAGTTATCAGTTATAGAGTCATAGAGTCAAGGAGATGTACAGCATGGAAACAGACCCTTCGGTCCAACCCGTCCATGCCGATTTGATATCCTAACCCAATCTAGTCCCACCTGCCAGCACCTGGCTCATATCGCTCCAAACCCTTCCTATTCATATACCCATCCAAATGCCTTTTAAATGCTGCAATTGTACCAGCCTCCACCACTTTCTCTGGAAGCTCATTCCATATACGTACCACTCTCTGCGTGAAAATGTTGCCCCTTAGGTCTCTTTTATATCTTTCCCCTCTCACCCTAAACCTATGCCCTCTAGTTCTGGACTCACCGACCCCAGGGAAAAGATTTTGACTATTTATCCTATCCATGCCCTTCATAATTTTGTAAACCTCTAAGGTCACCCCTCAGCCTCCGACGCTCCAGGGAAAACAGCCCCAGCCTGTTCAGCCTCTCCCTATAGCTCAAATCCTCCAACCCTGGCAACATCCTTGTAAATCTTTTCTGAAGCCTTTCAAGATTCACAACATCTTTCCGATAAGAAGGAGACTAGAATTGCACGCAATATTCCAACAGTGGCCTAACCAATATCCTGTACAGCCGCAACATGACTTCCCAACTCCTGTGCTCAATACTCTAACCAATAAAGGAAAGCATACCAAACACCTTCTGCACTATCCTATCTACTTGCGACTCTACTTTCAAGGAGTTATGAACCTGCACTCCAAGGTCCCTTTGTTCAGCAACACTCCCTAGGACCTTACCATTAAGTGTATAAGTGCTGCTAAGAGTTGCTTTCCCAAAATGCAGCATCTCACACTTATCTGAATTAAAGGGGGCATAGCTTTAAATTAAGGGGGGGGTAGATATAGGACTGATGTTAGGGGTAGGTTCTTCACTCAGCGAGTCGTAAGTTCATGGAATGCCCTGCCAGTAGCAGTAGTGGACTCTCCCTCTTTATGGGTATTTAAGCGGGCATTGGATAGGTATATGGAGGATGGTGGGTTAGTGTAGGTTAGGTGGGCTTTGATCGGCGCAACATCGAGGGCCGAAGGGCCTGTACTGCGCTGTATTCTTCTATGTTCTATGTTCTAAACTCCATTTGCCCTTCTCAGCCCATTGGCCCATCTGGTCCAGATCCTGTTGTAATCTGAGGTAACCCTCTTCACTGTCCAGTACACCTCCAATTTTGGTGTCATCTGCAAATTTACTAACCGCACCTCTTATGCTCGCATCCAAATCATTTATGTAAATGACAAAAAGTAGAGGACCCAGCACCAATCCTTGTGGCACTCCACTGGTCACAGGCTCCAGTCTGAAAAACAACCCTCCACCACCACCCTCTCTCTTCTACCTTTGAGCCAGTTCTGTATCCAAATGGCTAGTTCTCCCTGTATTCCATCAGATCTAACCTCGCTAATCAGTCTCCCAAACATCCTGGTTGTTATCATATTAAAATACACCATAGTCTTTCTCTAGCAAGAGCAGGACTCAATTGTTGGTGGTTTAACCGGAGGGTCACCACACATAAGGCGCGGGAGAGGTTGAGAAGGAGAGCCCTTCGAGGTAACCTCAGTCAGGGCTGGAATTGAGCCCATGCTGTTGTCCTCACTCACGATCACAAACCAGCCAGCCAACTGAGCAAACTGATTCCCTACTCCTATCAGAGTGCGGTGTGTGGCAGCGTGCTGTGCACAAATTAGTTGATGCATTTTCTGCATGGCTCCGCACTTGTATCCATCTCACCCTGTTCTCAACAGACTAGGTAAAGCAAGAAAAGCCAGCATTTATATCACGCATTACACACTAGAATTCACAAAGCATTTTAAAAACAAACATTGGACTTTTTGAAGTGTATTCACAAAATCTTGAAAGAAACTCCTGTCTATAACTAAGAATACAAGATGTGACAACAGAATTTTATATTTGAAGCATTTTACCATAACTAAAGTACTACTGACTAATTAGGGAAATTAAACTTTAATCACAAAACTAAAAATACCCTTTTTTTCTTTTAGAGCAACTAAGATCACAGTTCACAGGAGGTATGGTCAGCACATTTGCAGATAACACCAAATTTGGAGGTGGTGTGGTGGACAGGTTACCTCAGATTACAACGGGATCTTGATCAGATGGGCCAATGGGTCGAGGAGCAGCAGATGGAGTTTAACTTCGATAAATGTGAGGTGCTGCATTTTCGAAAGGTAAATCAGATTAGGACTTATACACTTAAATAGTAAGGTTCTAGGGAGTGCTGGTGAACAAACAGACCTTGGAGTGCAGGTTCATAGTTTCTTGAAAGTGGAGTTGCAGGTAGATAGCATAGTGAAGATGGCATTTGGTATGCTTGCCTTTATTGGTCAGAGTATTGAGTATAGGAGTTGGGAGGCCATGTTGTAACTGCACAGGACATTGTAAGGCCACTTTTGGAATACTGTGTGCAATTCTGGTCTCCTTCCTATCGGAAAGACGTTGTGAAACTTGGAAGGGTTCAGAAAAGATTTACAAGGATGTTGCCAGGTTGGAGGATTTGAGCTATAGAGAAAGGCTGGGGCTGTTTTCCCTGGAACGTTGGAGGCTGAGGGGTGATCTTATAGAGATTTATAAAATCATGAGGGGCACAGATAGGATAAATAGACAAAGTCTTTTCCCTGGGGTGGGGGATTCCAAAGTTAGAGGGCATAGGTTTAAACGTGAGCGAGCAAAGATTTAAAAAAGGGATCGAAGGGGCAACATTTTCACACAAACCGTGGTACATATCTGGAATGAGCTGCCAGAGGAAGTGGTGGAGGCTGGTACAATTATAACATTTCAAAGGAATCTAGATGGGTATATGAACAGGAGGGTTTAAGAGGGATATGGGCCACGTGCTGGCAAATGGGGCTAATTAATTTAGGATATCTGGTCAGCATGGATGAGTTGGACCAAAGGATCTGCTTCCATATTGTACAGCTCGATGATTCGATATAATTTTACACCATCCTTGAAGTAGATATTTAATCCTCTCAGACTCAGTCAAAGGTGATCCTGAGCTCCCAAGTGTTTACTTTGTTCTCAGCAAGGAAGTTTTTATCTCTCAGAACTGTCTATTACAATGAGGTGTTCTCCATTAGAAATTCTTCCTCACACACAAACTACATAAATCTTCTGGCCTGGTTTAACATGAACCCCTCATTACAGCCTTAGTTCAAACATGGACAAACAGCAGAACTCCAGAGGCAAGGCGAGAGGGTCAGCCTTTGACATCAAGGCCACATTTGATCAAGTATGGCATCTAGGAGCCCGAGAAAAACTGGAATCAATGGGGATCGGGTGCTAACTCTCTACTGGTTGGGAGTCATAACTAGCACATAGGAGAATAGTTCTGGTTTTTGGAGGCCAGTCACCTCATCTCCAGGACATTTCTGCAGAAGTTCCTCAGGGTTGTGTCTGAGATCCAACCATCTTTAGCTGCTTTAGTGACCTTCCCTGCGTGGTAAGGTTAGGGGTGGGGATGTTCATTGATGATTGTACAGTGCCCAGCACCTTTCATGACTCCTCAGGTATTGAAACAGTCCATGTTCAAATATGACAAAGAGATGGACAATATCCAGGCTTGGACAGACAAGTGACAAGTAACATTTATGCCACACAAATGGCAGGCATCGATCATCTCCAAAAGAAAGACAAAAAAAAAGACCAGAAACTCAACTGGATTTGCCACATAAACAGTGGCTAGAAGGGCAGGTCAGAGGGGAATACTGCGGCGAGTAACTTACCTCCTGACTCCCCAAAGCCTGTCCACCATCTACAGGGCACAAGTCAGGAATGTGATGGAATAACTCCCCACTTGCCTGGATGGGTGCAGCTCCAACAACACTCAAAGCTTGACACCATCCATGATAAAGAAGCCCGCTTGATTGGCACCACACCCACAAACATCCACTCTCTCCAGCACTGATGCTCAATAGCAGTACTATGTATGAATTACAAGATGCACTGAAGAAATTCACCAAAGATCCACAGACAGAACCTTACAAACTGACCATTTCCAGTTGGAAGGAAGAAGGGCTACAGACACATGGGAACACCACCACCTGCAAGTTCCCCTCCAAGCCCCTCACCATCCTGACATGGAAAAATATCGCAGTTCCTTCACTGTCACTGGGTCAAAATCCTGGAAACCCCTCTCCCTTAGGACATTATGGCTCAATCCACATGAACAGCAGCAGTTCAAAAAGGCAGATCACCACCACCTTCTGAAGGGCAACTAGAAACAAATGTAAGTGATGGCCCAGCCAACAAACCTCATAACCCATGAATGAATTTAAAAAACCCATCTGTAGTTTTGTGTAGTGAACCACAGTGTCTTGCTGCTCTCAGTTTGATCCTGGCAGACAAACCTTGACTGGGATATCTTAGACCCTTTCTGTCTTAAAGCTCATCTCCTTGGCAATGTGAAGGGCCTTGGGCTTTGTATTCAGTTAGAAAGGCTGATTGACACTCCTTGAGGCCCCAACTCTGTTTTTTTGTGGTAGTAGATAGGCAGTTTAAAAGCCCAATTGTTTACAACAGGACATTCTCAACACTTTGCTGGGACTGTGGAGAGCACATTCTCTGTTAAATAGTAGCTACATGAGACATATGAACGCCTTAAACATTGTTTTTAATCTTTAGCGATCAAACCACTCAAGCTTGCTGTGAGGATAATTTTAAGAACAGGTCAGATGACCCTGTAGTTTATCTTCAAGACAGTCCCAAAACTAATCTTCTAAACCTCATAACTGCAACACCATTAACAGCGCCACAATAACCAGATTATGTTTTTTTAAATACTATTTATTTAGGGATAAAATATTGCTTAGGCAATATAGGATAAATTGTTTACTGTTGTAGAAAATGGTGTTATAGGATTGTGTGTGTTCTCACCTGAGGGGAGTAATGATAAACTTGGTTTAACAGCTCATCCAAAGGACAATCATTCTATCACAGCAGCATTGCACTGGAGTGAGCTTGATACTTGCAGTGAGGTGTCTGGTGTGAAATCAGAACCCACTGTGTTCTCACTCATGGGAGACAGTGTTACTCACTGAGCCACTGACCAATGCACCTTTCACTGTTAAAGCCACAGACAGCTTGCAGTGAGACAGGATCATCTGGACCAATTACTACAACAAAATGAGAACACTCCTCTCTGGAGGGCTTTGGATAAATTTTCAGCTCATTAAAATGACAGCACACTGCTTTCAAAAATCCACACAGTTAGGCAGAAGGTAATCTTATTTAGATTCCACCGTGTAAAACTTATTTCTGTTCAATTTCCTTCTAATTAGAGCTGGTAATTAATTATTGGTTGACGGAAGGAATGTGGAAATATGGAACGCCTGCCAGCCCCTGCTTTCCACATTAAGCTAATTGAGAGGTTTATAACAATAAATGGTTTCAATAGAATAGATAGAGAGGAAGACCAATTTCTTCTAGTGAAGTAATCCGGAATTAGATAGCAATAATTAGGATATTTTATTCATTCGTTGGGATATGGGCATGGCTAATAATGTCAGGATTTATTGCCGGTTCTCAAATGTCTTTAGGAAGTGGTCAGGTACTTCCTGAACCATTAATGTCCAGTTGCTGTAAGTGCACAGCGTGGAAGGGAGTTCCCGGTTTTTTTACCCAGCAACGCTGGAAGGGACGTGATTCCAGATCAGGATAGTCAGTGACAGAAAGGAACTTGCAGTTGGTGGTGCTACCCTTGTCCTTCTGGGTGGTAGAGGTCACGGGTTTGACTACTCTAATCTAAACTCTGGTTTCCAGCATCTGTAGTCATTGTTTTTACCGAGGTCACGGGTTTGGGAGGTGCTGTTGAAAGCACCTTGGTGAGCTGCTGCAGTGCATCCTGTGAATGGCACACACTGCAGACACAATGTACATGGGGCAGGGGAGGTGAATGTTTAAAAGGGTATTGATGGGCTGCATTGTCTTCAATGATATCAAGTTTCTTGGTGTTGTTCAAGATGCACGCAGAAGTTATGTTTATGCAACCTCCAAGCAAGGAGTGTTAGGATAGAAATCTGCAGGTTATTTAAAAACAAAGAAAGGCGAAGCTCTCAGTTTTGTGTGCATTCATGTAAGAAGAGTTCACAGGAACGAACTGGAGAGAATAATTAGGTTGAACTCTAAGATTTGATATCAAGGGAAATTTCTTCAAATGAATTTCCATAAAAGGTGGTGTTGGAAAACAGGATGCAATTTCACTTTGCTGTGTTTTAAGATCTTTCTAACTGCTCCATGTGTCGTTTTCCATCTTTTGTGTAATAACCTTCTAAAGTATTGTTAAATAAATGCTGCAGCCTTGTGTGACTATGTTTCAGTGAATTGATCACATTTATATATTTATTATGAGTTATTGGTCAAACCGGATTTCATTGTGATCGGACTTGTCCAGTAGTATCATTCACTAGGATAATACTTGCCACTTTAAAACTCTACTGAGCTGTGGTCTTGTAGCATGCAGGAATGGAGTGCTTTATTATGTGAAGACTTGCAATGGAATCAACTACTTTACCATCAGCAAGTGCCCCCACTCCCTGACCTTATGGTGGAGGTAAGGCCACTGATAAGCAACTGAAGATGGCTGGGCCTTGGGCATGTCCCAAAGGAACTCTTTTGGCGATGCCCTGTGGCTTCGAGCCTACCACAAACATAATTTGTTCCACTTTGTGCTCCAGCCTTTTCCTCAATCTGTGACATCAAGGTGAGCAACTCTCGTCTCACAGAGTCATAGAGATGTACAGCACGGAAACAAACGCTTCGGTTCAACTCATCCATGCCAACCAGATATCCCAACCCAATCTAGTCCCACCTGCCAGCACCCAGCCCATATCCCACCACACCATTCCTATTCATATACCCATCCAGATGCCTTTCGTTGTAATTGTACCAGCCTCCACCACTTCCTCTGGCAGCTCATTCCATACCCATACCACCCTCTGCATGAAACACTTGCCCCTTAGCTCTCTTTTATATCTTTCCCCTCTCACCCTAAACCTTATGCCCTCTAGTTCTGCACTCCCCCACCCCAGGGAAAAGACCTTGTCTATTTATCATATCCATGCCTCGCATGATTTTATAAACCTCTATAAGATCACCCTTCAGCCTCCGACACTCCAGGGAAAACAGCCCTAGTCTATTCAGCCTCTCCCTATAGCTCAAATCCTCCAACCCTGGCAACATCCCTGCAAATCTTTTCTCAACCCTTTCAAGTTTTACAACATCTTTCCGATAGGAAGGAGACCAGAATCACACGTAATATTCCAACAGTGGCCTAACCAATGTCCTGTACAGCTGCAACATGACCTTCCAACTCCTGTACTCAATACTCTGACCAACAAAGGAAAGCATACCAAAAGCCGCCTTCACTATCCTATCTACCTGCAACTCCACTTTCAAGGAGCTATGAACCCGCACTCCAAGCTCTTTGTTCAGCAAATGTCCCTAGGACCTTTACCATTAAGTGTATAAATCCTGCTAAGAAAATCGCTTTTCCAAAATGCAGCATCCCACATTTATCTAAATTAGATTCCATCTGCTACCCCTCAGCCTACTGGTCCATCTGATCAAGATTCATTGTCATCCGAGGTAACCTTCTTCTCTGTCCAATACACCTCCAATTTTGGTGTCATCTGTAAACTGACTAACTATACCTCTTATGCTCACATCTAAATCATTTACATAAAATGATGAAAAGTAGTGGGACCCAGCACTGATCCTTGTGGCACTCCACTGATCACAAGCCTCCAGTCTTGAAAAACAACCCTCCACCACCACCCTCTCTCTTCTACCTTTTGAGCCAGTTCTGTATCCAAATGGCTAGTTCTCCCTGTATTCCATGAGATCTAACCTTGCTAACCAGTCTCCCATGGGGAACCTTGTTGAATGCCTTACTGAAGTCTATATAGATGACATCCATCTCTCTGCCCTCAATCCTCTGTTACTTTTTCAAAAAACTCAATCAAGTTTGAGAGACATGATTTCCCACACACAAAGCCATGTTGACTATCCCTAATCAGTACTTGCCTTTCCAAATACATGTACATCCTGTTCTTCTGGATTCCATCCAACAACTTGCCCACCACCGTCAGGCTCACGGGTCCATAGTTCCCTGGCTTGTCCTTACCACCTTCCTCAAACAGTAGCAAGTTATCCAACCTCCAGTCTTCTGGCACCTCACCTGTGACTAACGATGATACAAGTATCTTAGTAAGAGGCCCAGCAATCACTTCTCTAGCTTCCCACAGAGTTCTAGGGTACACCTAATCAGGTCCTGGGGATTTATCCACCTTTATGCATTTCAAGACATGCAGCACTTCCTCCTCTGTAATACGGTCATTTTTCCAAGATGTCACCATCTATTTCCCGACATTCCATATCTTCCATGTCCTTTTCCACAGTCAACACTGATGCAAAATACTTGTTTAGTATCTCCCCCATCTCTTGCGGCTCATCTCAAGTTCTGCTCCTTTATTCACGTTTGGTACAGGGCTGTAGCGGGGTCAGGGTCTCAAGGAGTGGGGGTTGTTGCTGCTGGATAGCACTGCTGACATCTTCCATGAATTTACTGACAGCCGTGAGGAGACTGACGGGACACTAACTGGCTTGATTGGGTTTTTCCTGCTTTTTACGGACAGGACATACGTGAACAAAATCTCCACTTTGTTGGGTAGATACTACATTGGGACAGCTTGGTCAGAGACGCAGCTAGCTTTGCGGCAGTATCCAATTCTGTCAGCTATTTCTTGACACCACTACATCTAGTGCACCAAAATAATGACAGTCAAGGACATCTGGCTGAAAGTGTCTGCTAATTCTTCCATTTCTTTTTTTAATGTCTGTGCTTTTGAAAAACAGTAGAAATGGAATTCTTGAGTACTGAGTAGATCTTAAGACGTTTAAAAGCATAACTTAAAAAACATATTCTTTGATGTGATGTGCCAACGTTTGTTGGCATTCCTAACTGCCCTTGGCTAATGATGACATTCATCTACTGTTCATTGTTGAAAACCTCATCTGGTTGACTCATGTCCTTTGGGTAAGGAAATCTGCCATCCTTACATGGCCTGGCCTACATGTGACTCCAGACCTACAGCAATGTGGTTGATTCTTAACTGCCCTTTGGGCAGTTAGGGGTGGACAATAAATGCTGGCCCAGCCAAGGATACTCTCATTCCGAGAGTGAACAAAAAAAAATGAAGGTCCTTCTTACATTACTGGAGACAGTGGAGTAGGTACACCCACAGCACTGTTAGGAAGTGAGTTTTGACTCAGCCAAGAAAAAAAATGCAAATTGAGGAATAATTCAACCAACTCTTTATCTTTCAATATGTAATTTGTGTTAACAGAAATTCTGAGTAGACAAAGTCAAATCAAGAACTAGCACATATAAGATGGGCTGAATGGATTCTGCGTGTTGTAGGTGTAGCTAGCTTCAAATAACTGACCTGCCCCTTTCCATTTTTACATATTTTAGAGTTTCCAGTTTTCAGGAACAAACTGGCAAAGAAACGTGATAAAAATGAATAAGATTTATCTCTATTCACAATTGAAACTTGCCACAAGCCTAGCAGTTTGATTTGAATAATTTTTTTAAAAAAAAGATTCCCTTCAGCATATTTTATTTCTGACCAACAGCTCCATTGTCAAGACTTTTCCTAAATTAACTTAAGGTCCACTGCTTTCATTTGCAAGTCATGTCACCGTAGTCTTAGCTGACAACAGGCTGCCCCCTCATTACAGAGAGGTGACTGGTGGCAATTTAACTAGAGTCACCACACCTCAGGCAAGGGGAGAGATTGAGAAATGGAGTCCTTCATGGTAAACTTAGCCAGTGTGGGAATTGAACCCACACAGTCAGCATCACACTGCTTTGTATACCAACCATCCAGTCAACTGAACTAAACCAAGCCCCTCAACAGAGCTGTAACCAATGTCTTCTGCAAAGTTCGATTTCCTTATACAGAGAGTTGCAAAGGACAAAGTTCCAGATAATTCTGCACATAGGGAGCATTCACATATCATTGTTCAGTAGACAAGAGGTGTGAGAGAGTTTTAATCTCCGAATATTGCTATGCACTGTTTGTCACTGTACGTACTCTAGTTTGGATATCTCACAACTGCAGGTACATACCTGACTGAGTGTGCACCGAGTTAAAACCAAAGGGAACCCTGCTGGGTGTCTTTTGATGAGGCAACTATACTGAAAAAGATACATCAGCCAGAAATGTGACGTTTTGTTTGCCATTTCAGCACAGATGCATTCTACTTCCATAACTTTTGGGTGGCATGGTGGATCAGTGGTTAGCACTGCTGCCTCACAGTGCCAAGGTGCCAGGTTCAATTCCTGCATCAGGCGACCGTCTGTGTGGAGTTTGCACATTCTCCCTGTGTCTGTGCGGGTTTCCTCCGGGTGCTCCGGTTTCCTCCCACAGTCCAAAGATGTGCAAGTCAGGTGAATTGGCCATGCTAAATTGCCCATAGTATTAGGTGCATTAGTCAGAGGGAAATGGGTGTCTAGGTGGGTTACTCTTTGGCGGGTTGCTGTGGACTGGTTGGGATGAAAGGCCTGTTTCCACACTGTAGGGATTGATTTAGAAAACCCATTTCTCCTTGAGCTCTCCCAATAACTCTTTGCAAAGATTTAATCTCCACCCAGCTGGCATTCAGCAATAACCCCAAACGGATTCCCCTGGCATTCATTTAGGAAACTGGAAATCATAATAATACTGGGATTAGTGGAATTTTGACTGGTGCAGACCCGATAGGTCAAAGGGCCTCTTTCTGTGCTGTCGACCTCTACTAACCCTTTCCAAGTCATACATTAATAATCCCCACATGCCACTGGCCTCAGGTCTGATTAAATGAACCCAACGGTAACTCACTCTGGTGGAGGACAGACACGGTCATTTCCAAAATCCAGTTAAACTACATCTGTGCAAAGTGTGTTAGACTGGTGTCAAATCCATAAGAAATGGAGCTTGTGATATACAAAGAATCATAAAATTTTAAGTACAGAAGGAGGCCATTCAACCCATTGTCTCTGTACTGGCTGTGGAAAGAGCTATCCAACTAGCCCCATATTCATCACTTTCAATATATATCCAATTCTCTTATGAAACTGCACATGGCATCCACCTCCACCACTCTCCCAAGCAGTGCATCCCAAATCCTAACAATTCTCTGCACAAAGAAGTCTCTCTTCATCTCACTCCTTGCTCTCTTGCTGACAATCTGGAAATCGTGACCCTTAGTTACTGACATACCAACTAGTGCAAACGGAATATCCTCTTTGCCCTTTCAACATTGTTCATAATTTTGAACACCTCAAGAAGATTACCTCTTAAAAATTCTCTGCTCAAAGGAGCATAAGAGTCAAGATTAGAGTAGTGCTGGAAAAGCACATCAGGTCAGGCAGCATCTGAGGAGCAGGAAGGAAGGTGCTTGATGAAGGGCTTTTGCCCGAAATGTTGATTTTCCTGCTCCTCAGATGCTGCCTGATCTGCTGTGCTTTTCCAGCACCACTCTAATCTCCAGCATCTGCAGTACCCACCTCCTCCAAGGAGAATAAGCCTAACTTCTCTATTATTTCCTTTATCTAAAATCCTCATTCCAGGTATCAGTTCTAGTAAACCTCCAATTAATTCTCTCCAGGGCTTTAACATCCTTCCTTAAATAAGGCGCCCAGAACTGAACACATACACTAAATGTGGTCTGACCAATGATTTGTAGAGGTGGAGCATTAATTATGTGTCTCTTATGTGTCTCTATTTATAAACCCAAGGATCCTACAAGACTTCTTAAACACTGTCAACTCGCTTGGCACCTTCAGAGAATTGTGTACCTGAACGCCAAGGTCCCTCTGCTCCTGGAATACTTCTAGTGACAAAACATCAGCAGATTGAATATTCAAAAGATTAAAACTCTCTCTCACCTTGTCTACTGAACAAAGAAATATGGACGCTGCCAACATACAGAATTATCTACTCTTGTGCTCCCCGCAAAGTTGTTCTGTTGAGCCTGTATTGTCTCTCCCAGTTTCCTCTACCAAAATGCACTACCTCACATTTTTCTCGACATTGAAATTCGTCTGCCAGCTCTGCCCATTTGGCCAACTTGTCAATGTCCCATTGAAGCAAATTCCTGCACAGTTTGTGAAATCTGAGAATTACAAGGGACGGGGCAGGGAAACGTGTCATGCCTCCACTTTCACAGATGGAAATAACAGAAGGTTTACATGATTCATTCCTTGGATAATGGACTTACTTTATGATGAAAGGTTGACTAGACTGGCACTATACCCCTTTGGAGTTTAAAAGAACGAAAGCTGACCTGACTGAAGTATTGAAGCTCCTGAGGGGTCTGAATGTTTGAATGAGACTAAAACCAGGGATCATAAGTGGTCTTCCTTTAGAAGAACATTTAAAAAGAGTTTTGTTTTCCTCTGGGAGGGCTGTTTGAGTGTAGAATTCTTTTCCCTAGAAGGCAGTGAAGATTGGATCTTTAAATTTATTCAAGGTTGACTTAGATAGATCTTTGACCAACAAGAGGTAGGCGTTATGGGTGCAAGCAGCAAGGACTGGAGCAGAGACCACAACCTGATCACCCATGATCCTAATGAACAGTAGAACAGATTCAAAAGGGCTGAATGGCCTGGACCCGATCCTAAATGCTCCCTCATTCTTCAGTTGATGAATGGATAAATATAGGCTAAGACACCGGGTAGAACTCCCGTGCCGTTCTTCAAAATAGTGCAACTGGATCAGCTCCATCAAGCTGAGCAGAGAGAGATTTAGCCTTAAATTAACATCTCTTACAAGAGGCAACACCTCAAGCAATACAAACCTCCCTCAGGATTGTACTGGGATGTCACTTTGTAGTCAGTATTTGAGGTAAACACCTAAACCTAAAATCCTTGGTCACCCAAAGATAAGACAGCAATCAGGACCTGATCCAGTGTACCCTAAAACTCTGTGGGAAGCTAGGGAAGTGATTGCTGGATCTCTTACTGAGATTTTTGTATCATCGATAGTCACATGTGAGGTGCCGGAAGACTGGAGGTTGGCTAACATGGTGCCACTGCTTCAGAAGGGTGGTAAGGACGAGCCACGGAACTATAGACCAGTGAGCCTGACCTCGGTGGTGGGCAAGTTGTTGGAGGGAATCCTGAGAGACAGGATGTACATGCATTTGGAAAGGCAAGGACTGATTAAGTATAGTCAACATGGCTTGGTGTGTGGGAAAAGTTGAAGAGTTCCGAGGTGCGCCGATTTTCCTGCTCTTCGGATGCTGCCTGACATGCTGTGCTTTTCCAGCACCACTCTAATTTAGACTCTGATTTCCAGCATCTGTAGCCCTCACTTTTGCCTTTATGCGTGGGAAATGTTGTCTCACAAACTTGATTGAGTTTTTTGAAGAAGTAACAAAGAGGATTGAAGAGGCAGAGCAGTAGATGTCATTTATATGGACTTCAGTAAGGCGTTCGACAGGGTTCCCCCTGGGAGGCTGGTGAGCAAGGTTAGATCTCATGGAATACAGGGAGAACTAGCCATTTGAATACAGAACTGGCACAAAGGTAGAAGACAGAGGGTGGTGGTGGAGGGTGGTTTTTCAAACTGGAGGCCTGTGACCATTGGTGTGCCACAAGGATTGGTGCTGGCTCCACTACGTTTCATCATTTATATCTTCACATCCAAATCATTTATATAAATGATTTGGATGTGAAAATAAGAGGTATATAGTTAGTAAGTTTCCTGATGACACCAAAATTGAAGGTGCAGTGGACAGCAAAGAAGGTTACCTCAGATTATAACAGGATCTTGATCAGATGGGCCAATGGGCTAAGACATGGCAGATGGAGTTTAATTCATATAAATGCGAGGTGCTGCATTTTGGGGAAGCAAATCTTAGCAGGACTTGTACACTTAATGGTAAAGGTCCTAGGGACTGTTTCTGAACAAAGAGCTTGGAGTGCGGGTTCATAACTCCTTAAAAGTGGAGTTGCAGGTAGATAGGATAGTGAAGGCGGCTTTTGGTATGCTTTCCTTTGTTGGTCAGAGTATTGAGTACTAGAGTTGGGAGGTCATGTTGCAGCTGTACAGGACATTGGTTCGGCCACTGTTGGAATATTAGGTACGATTCTGGTCTCCTTCCTATCGGAAAGATATTGTAAAACTTGAAAGGGTTGAGAAGAGATTTAGAAGGATGTTGCCAGGGTTGGAGGATCTGAGCTATAGGGAGAGGCTGAACAGGCTGGGGCTGTTTTCTCTGGAGTGGAGGCCGAGAGGTGACCTTATAGAGGTTTACAAAATCATGAGGCACATGGATAGGATAAATAGTCAAAGTCTTTTCCCTGGGGTGGGGGAGTTGAGAACTAGAGGGCATAGGTTTAGGGTGAGAGGGGAAAGATATAAAAATAGACCTAAGGGTCAACTTTTTCATGCAAAGGGTGGTACGTGTATGGAAATGAGCTGCCAGAGGATGTGGTGGAGGCTGGTACAATTGCAACATTTAAAAGGCATCTGGATTTGGAGGAATATGGGCCAGGTGCTGGCAGGTGGGACAAGATTGGGTTGGGATATCTGGTCGGCATGGACGAGTTGGACAGAAGGGTCGGTTTCCGTGCTGTACATCTCTATGACTCAGCCATAATGACACAACTTCCCTAGCTTTTTTTTTCCAAATAAATCTCTTCTTGGTTTCATCCTCTCACTCCACAAGACATTCAACTCCAATCACATTCACTTGATTTTGTTCCAGCACCTTGCTCAAGTGACCAAGGGGCACAGAAGATTCCAGGACCTGAGCATATAATCTAGGCTAACATTGGCTGAGGGAGTGCTGCAGAAGAACATCGGAAATAGGGAGGAGGAGCAGCAGGAAGCGAGGAAGACGACGACATTAGTTTTCCTCAAGCCTGCCCTCTCATTCAATAATACCATGGCTGCTTTACACAGGGCTTTACTTTGGATGCAACATTACACAGCGACCACCATGTGTCTGCTCCGCTAGACATGATCGGTTATTGTATTAGTTTTGAAAAGCTGGGTGTTCCTCAGTGCCCTGGCCACCATTTATTTCAAATGAACCTCATTCTAACAATCATGCAACTGAATCCACCAAAAACTCAATCAAACAGCCATTTATCTGAGTGCTATGGAGACCAACTTGTCATCGAGTCCATTCCAGACATCAATCTTGGCACCTAGAACCTAATGGTTATTGACCAACATCCTTCTGTCCACCATCACTCATACAGCCACAAAAAAAATTGAGTAAAAATTAGAAAGTTCTTTTCTGATCTTCTTGGAACCAGAACCAAAAAGGAATTTCTTCCTTCAATCCAAAGGCATGTAGATTCCAGAAAAATGTCTAATGTTCTTCCCACAATTCTGAACAATGAAGAACCTCGCCGCACTGCACCTGAACAGGCTGGATTTATCAGAGCAGTTTCAGTATTTGCCATCTCTCAGATGGACAATGGTCAGTAGGAGGTTCCTTTGTGTAACATTGTAATGGCACCAGTGCTTTAATAAGAAAACAAATGCATTTGGGTCTGTATTAAAGACACAAATATAAAGACATGCAATATATTCAAATCAAAACAAAATTAACCTCCTTGGGGAATCAACGTTCTCCAGATACTACCCCAGAACAAAAACAAAATGGAGTCCTGATGGGATCATACAGGACCAAAGACCAAAATATCCTGCAATTATAAAACAAGCAATACAACACATGTTGGCAAATTTCATTCCTGCTTATAATAACAATTAAGTTCAATGTTGTGAACTCAACCCATTCTTTATATGCCAATTTATTTCACACCCTGCCACAAAGTGGCTTCAAATAAAGCCCAGTGGAACGGCTATGATACAAACGGGAGTCAAAGATGCAAATGCTGCTTTTAGCATCTGCCTTACTCATCCCTCCCCCCCCATGGTCACATTCAATCCCAGTGAGGCTGGAGTGTAGGGCAACATTTCATTGCAACATTACAAAAAAAAGAGCACAAGTATCAACCTGAATCCTCCAAAGGATACAGCTGATTTGGGACGGTTCTCAATTAACTGAAGGTTCAAAATGAGTATGCAGTTGTTCTCTCTCACACACAAACTGCTGGAAGAAGGCTGACTGTGCATACACAGGGCAGTATTAGTGCTCCTTTGATGCTGGAGAGGTCACATTTCCCTGCAATGCTTATAACCATTCTTTGTGTTGACCTACGCCAGCCATTGTTTCCCCGACAATAGCATATTCCAGAGCTAGAAATAGAGACTGGCACCATGGCTCTTCTCAGAAGCAGCTGCCAGCCACAGAAATAGCATCAGTTAGATCCGTTATAATCCTGTTGACACAAAATTCACAGGAATTACATGACCACAACCCTGTAACTATGCATTTGTCCACAACAACTGTGTCCCACTGATGCATGGAAGCAGACGTGATTGAAGTAAGGGGGCTGTGCTGGGAGTCTGATCTTCGTTATACCTCTGCCAGACTTAATTCCACTAGGAATGAAAAACCAGTTTTTCTAACACTTCTAATCTCACTTTAAGGGATTAAAAACACACACACACACACACACACCGAAGTGTGGGGGGAGGGTGGGGGGGGGAAGAAAACCAGATTTTGGATGTAAGTATTTATTTATCACAATCCATTTTAATACAATAGGAACATCTCTAGGGCTGCAGCATTAGATCACTGGACATGAATGAATGGCCTCTTCACATATTCAGCCCAATTTGTTCAGCATGCTGAGTTGCTGAAATCGGGTGCCCACAAATTTAATTAACACCATCCTCCTACTTCCCAGCACAGGAGCTGACAGTGGAATGTCAGCAATAGAGATTACACATATCTCCTGAATCAGCTAAGTGGAATCCCTGAAGTCGCAGAAAGTCCCTGGTTTGATTCTGAAAGCCACAACTTAGTCCAGTCCGATCCAAATGATTTAATTTTAAGTGCTGAATAGTTAACACCATGTCCTTCCCTTTTTGTTAAGAGATCTAACCTCAGGTAATACTTTGTTATTTTCCATTTTCAACTTAGTTGGTAATAAAAGGGTTGAATGTTGGGCAGGTAATAACAGGCACTAGATAGGATACAAGAACACAAATTTCTGATTCAGTTAAATGTTAATCTATAATATCACAAGAGTGATTAGACTAATTGACAAATACAACCAATTCATCATAAAAACAGCACATTAATACCGAGGAATAATTTTCCAAAACTAAGTATCTGCCACACTTCTGTTCCACATTTAGATTTTGACCAAAGTGCGGATTTTGTGCCAGATATAAATGGGTGAGCAAATGTGTTTTAACTCATAGTGTAACACTATCAGCTCCCACTGTGTTACACTCACATTTGAGAATCATGCAGACAGACATGAGCAAAATCCACCCTGGCTCATTGTGACACAGGAGGCGGAAAACTGGTCATCACAACAGCATTTTGGGGAAACTGAAGCTGTTGAAAAATGAAGTGACCTTCGATGATAACAATATGAAAGGGAAAAATAAATCTAACCAAACCAGCGAACTTAATGCAGTGCACTTAATGAATAAGATAATGAAATAAATTAAACTCCCTTTGGAATGACATGACTATAGAAACAGTTTAAAAAAAAAAAAATTTATTTGTGGGTGTTGCTGGCTGGTCAGCATTTATTGCCCGTCCCTATTTGCCCTTGAGAAGGTGGTGGTGAGCTGTCTTCTTGAACCGCTGCAGTCCACCTGCTGTGTAATGCATATTATAACATTTGAATAGGTTAGAGGCACAACAGGTCAAATAGCCTCTTTCAACATCATTCACCTGTATGATTCTAAACTCTAAAAGATCACAAAATAGCAATACATCATTTTATACTAGAGATCAGAAACAGATGTGGTTATCATGATACACTGAGTAACAATAATTCGAACTCGCGCTGTTTGGTTTATGTTTCCATTCAATCTCCCTCAAAATGCCATAAAATACACTGGTTTGACTGAAACATTTTGAAAGGTTGCTTTTATACCTGGCATGAGGAAGGTAATATGGCTGGGCTAGTAATCCAGAGTGAAGCTCAGAGGACAAGGGTTTGAATTCTACCATGGCAGATGGTGAAACTCTAATTCAATTTTCAAGAAAAAAATCTGAAATTAAAAACTAACCAAATGATGATCATGTAACAATCATAACATTCCCATCCGATTTTCTGGATGCCCGTTAGGGAAAGAAATCTGCCATCCTTACCCAGACTGGACAACATGTAACTCCTAACCCACAGCAATTCTTAACTACACTCTGGAATGCTCCTTAAGCCATATAGCTCAGTGGCAATAAGAGACAGGCAACAAATGCTGGCCCAGTCAACAGTGCCCACATCCCATGAATAAATAAAAACAACACTGAAGCACATTTTATTGTAAAATGAACAGACACCCTCCTACAAATGTGTGACATTCAGAACCGATTCAGGGCAGCTTTCATTTTGGAACCAGTTAAAATTAAATTTTAATTAGGTAAGGAAATTGACAGTGTTGAACTGTGGGGGAGGGAAGCAGGAATTAAGATGTAGATCAGCAATGATCTAAGCAAACAGCTGAACAGACTCAAGGCAAGTAAATGGTCCACTCCTGTTGCTTGGCTTTGTATTGGAATAAAATTCCATTTTGAGCGCCTAACATAAATTAAATATCAAATAACAGAGTAACATTTTTCAAGAATGAGAATAGCTCTATGTACAATGAAAGCTCCCAGGTATAAGCACAGTGGCTGTGTTACTGAATCCAGAATAATGTCAACATGAATTCAAATCAGAATCTAACAATTTAAAATTAAATCTATGGAATAAATCTGAAGTTTTTTAAAAATGGTTAATAATGGTGACAGTGAAGCTACAAAATTGTCACAAAATAACCCATATGATCCATGAATGCCCATTATAGTTGGAAATTTGCCTTTCTTACATTCTGTGGCCTTCATGATTCCCGAGCCACAGTGCTGTGGTTGACTCTGAACTGGCCAATGATATGGCCCAGTAAGCCGCACAGTTGTACTAAGCCACTGCAGGATACAGACTGGCCATCTCACTCTGACTTGGGCACAGGACAAGACATGCCAAACCAAGTCCATTTCACCAACAGCTGGAGCCTTGTCAAAACTGGGAGAACTGTCCCACAAAAATAGTGAAGCAACTTCTCTTACATAGATAGCCGCACCATGTGCCAAACTCCTCCATCACCAGTACTGGGTCTGTCCTGTCCCAGCAGCATGAGCAATGACAAACCTAGCACTGAGTAACAGTTGCATGCAGTTGAGAGAGAGCATCGCTGGGGGTCCTCAACATTGACTCCCAAAAGTTTCATGATATTAGATCAAAATATGAGCAAAGGATCTTCATGCTAATTACAATATAGTGTCCTTCCCCAGTTGTGTTGAACACCAATTTAGAAGCAGCACTGAGGACAGCAAAGAACAGCTTCTACACTGGGTGACAGGGCAGAACCTCAATGGCCATCACTAAGGGTGGCTCAGGAACCACACCACTGATACAGCTCGGGGTTCTAAAGGATAAGCCTATCAAACTAGGTCTGGTTTTCTTCCTGCCCCCTACAGACCATCAGAAATACCAACCAGACCTTGTTCTCAACAACTGCCCTCTTGTAGGTATATCTGGGATTGACAGTATTGGTCAACAGTGGCCAGAGTCCTTGTGGAGATAGAAGCCATGTCCTCACAGAGGGCACACTCCAATGTGCTGAGCAGGAGCACAAAGCAGGGCAGTTACAAGGCTCTGTGGGCCATCAGCAGCAACACAAGTGTACTCCTGCCCAGTCCACAATCTTGTGGCCCACATTATACCACTCCACGGTGAGTATCAAACCAGGGGATCAATCCTGGTTCACTCTGGCTGTACAGGATCATATCAAGGCAGCACCAAACATCAATAAAAATTTGTAGCAGCCCGGAAAGGAAGGCTAAATAGTAGAAACAGCATTTTCTGTAATATATTTGCAATCTGTGGGGGTCAAAGGCTAGACCTGCAGTTACTGCCCATCCCGAATTGTCCACAGCACAGAGGTTAAGAGTGAACCATATAGCTATGGGTCTGGAGTCACATGTCCATCAGACCAGGTAAGGATGGCCATTTCCTTCCCTAAAGGACAGTGATGAAGCAGACATATTCCCTCTACCACCGCTCCCCCCCCAAACAATAATTTCATGGTCATCATTAGAGACTCAATCTTAGGTTTTTATTGAACGTAGGATTTGAACCCAGGTCCCCAGAACATTACACAGCTCTCTAGATTAATTGGCTAGCAATGACACCGCTAGTCCATCACCTCCCTCTGATAGACAGGGCCAAGCAATCCTGCAGACAACAGATCAAAACAAATCTCTGCAGCTGTACTAGTGGTGATTAATGGTGGACAGTTAAGTAACTAACCAAAGGAGGGGGTTCTATGAACATGTCTATCCTGAATGTCAGAGATATTAGAGAGAGTAAAAGTCATGGCTAAAGTATTTCCAACCACCTGGAGTAGATGATTCATCTGTGTCTCCTCTTAAGGATCCCAACATCACAGATGCCAGACTTCAGCTAATTTGATCTGGCCCTCAAGATATCTATAAACGTCTGAGTGTGCAGATACAGTCCAATGGTAATGGCCCTCGACAATGTTCTGGCTGAATTGCTGAAAATGTCTGCTTTGGGATCATTGATGCACAACTGCATCTTTAACATCTATCCAATAAAATAGCTTCTAATCTACTTACCCACAGCCAGGTCAATCTTAGCTGACTCTCCCTCTGCACTCAAGTAATTGCCTTTGTTTAATTTTAAAATCGTTGTTTGTATGGTGATTTTGACTTTGCTATGAAATTTAAATTGAACTCAGTTGTATTATGATCACTATATCCTAGTGGATACAGTGAGATTACTGATTAACCTTGCCTTATTAGACATGCAAATTATCTCTAAAATAATGTTATCTCCAGTTACTTCCATTTCAGATTGCTCCAGGAAACTGTCACAAAATCATTCTGCAACTCAACTTTTAGACCACCCTTTCCAGTCAAAAGCTGATTAAAGTTGACCACAATGATTACACTGTCTTTGCTCTAAGCTCCAATATGTTTTTATCTAATGCTCTAACAATGTAACTGTTAGATGACATGGAAACTACACCCACTAGTGGAGTATGACACTAGTCCTGCCTAAACTCCACCCATTTTGATTTGATTTAGTGGTTTTCTGAATCAAGAACTTTCTCCACTACTGTCATTACTTTCATGGCTCCCCATTCTCCTTAATTATTTCACCAACCCTTTTAAAAAATATTCCAAGGTACACTTCTTTTTAAAACCTATTTTCTAATCAACCCGTTCAGTAATGTTATTGCACACCTCTGGAACAGGTAGGATCTGAACCCTGGCTTCCTGGCTCCAAGGTAAGGATACTACCACACACAGTGCAACCGCACCTTTGTGATGGCGATTAATCTACTTGCCTGGATAAGTACAGCTCCAAGATTAAAAACCTCAACCTCATCCAGAGCAAAGCAGACTATGACTGGCACCCCATCCATCTCCTGTAAACATTAGTCCCCGCTGCTATCGAAGCTCAGTAGCAGCAGTGTGTCCATCTACCAGATTCACAACCGACCAGGGTTATTTGACCCAGTACCTAGAAGAACATGGGTCGGAGATGCACAAGGACAGCGCTCCCTGCACATTCCACCCAGAGTCACACACCATCATGACTTGGAATCACGATGTATTGCTAACATTTTCACTCACTGAGAATCCTGCAGCTCCATTCCGAACAGCATTGCAGAAGTAGCTTTTACACATGGACTGCAGCAATTCACCACCATCACCTGACACAGTGTTAGTTATAAACCCTGGCTTCAGTGTCAATGCTGTCAGCCCACAGATGGATAAGAAGCCACTACAGTATTCAGTCATACTTGGAACATCAAGAAGAATGTCTATTTGGTACATTATTGCTGAGATAAATTGGTGCAGGGGAATCACGCACACACACACAAAAGCACATGCACTACTCTGGTCTCTTCATCCATTATCACAAGTTCTCAAGACACACAATCCTGATGAATGTACAAACAGAATGCCCAACTTGTCCTGTGGGGGGGTGGGGAAGAGAAAGGGCAGGGCTCCATAGCAAATGACGTCTTCTACTGTACACCTACCCATCCCTCCCTCTCTCTTCAACCGGAGCTAGGCTCAAGACACATGTGTAATGCTTCTCAGTATTCTGTCCAGAATTCTAGAGATTGGGATCCATTCCCTGATTGAGACGGTGCAGAAACTGACCTCGGAAAGTGTTCAAAGCAGCTTGCAAGCTGATGTATTACAAACATTTGATCTTGCAGCTTCTGAACATACATGAAAGACAACATTCGCGTCGGGTTTACAGCTACATAAAGACTACACAAAATACTGGCCACATAAAAAGCGTGCAAATGCTGTCTTTTGTAAAACAAAAAAAGTGTGCGCGCGCGCAGGGAGACAGTCAACTTCCCAGTTAGGGACCAATTAACCGACTCAAAATGCTACCAGGACGGTACAAGAGGTTGGCACAGCCCCAGGCACACCATCTCAGTTTAAACTTCCCCAGTATCATTATTCCACACAGTTTCTCGCCTCAATGGTTTGCAGATGAAGCAGGGCACAGGCCAATTCCCCGCTGACGTTGGAACTCGGGAGTACAGTAAAAGGAAATGTAGCTGCAGTGTAGCAGGTCACTGTGGTAACACTTCCTACACACTGAATGGAGACTGTTCGTTTCACCAGGTTCTCCGGGCCGTTTTGGCTGTAACCCTTTTACTGATCGATACCCCCCCCCATCGAAATGCTTTAATATGCAATGATGCGCGCACACACACGCACATTCCCCATCCCACGGCCGTGTACTTCAAATGGAACTTGTGACCGGGAGATTCACATTGTTGATTTTTTTTTGTTATAAATTGCAAGGGACTATTATGATGTGTTGAATGCTCTCGAACAGTGGGAGACTCCGCGAGGGAATCAGCCCCCCAGCTCCGCCGTTGATGCTCCGAGCTGCGGACTATATGCATTAAAAGCAGCAAATATTTACAAGAAGCAATCCATCTCTCCCTCGAACTCGGATCATTGACGGGCTCGGTTCACAATGCAGCGGAGTGTCGCAGTCACAGATATATTAAAAATTACAAAAATAAACCCCAAAAGCGGGCTGCATTTTCACTTCCATCTTCACTTTACATCTCGCCTCCCAACTTGCTCAACAAAATAAATGATGTTGGAGCCCAGTGGAAATTTTTCTAAGAGATATTTGGCGACCGCGATGATTTCAGGGTAATTTTCCATCCCCGGTCCAGTGTGTAATAATGACATGGATTAGTGTCTCTTTAAGACACCGAGGTTTAATACTCGGACTGAACTTCGCCCTCTCTATTTCTCTCCCTCTCTCGTTTATTAATAGTTTTAATATTTATTTTACCTGGTTCTGCTGAGGTGCCATTCTATAACCACCTTCACTGGGCTTCAGTCTCAGAACGGCTCAGCACCGGACTAGGAGCTGTAAGCTTCCCTCTACAGTCACCGGGATGAGACTGTGTTCACTGTCGATACTCCAAAAGCGAGTGGAGAGACGGGAAAACAGGAGCCAATACAGAACAGCACCACCTCCCAGACTCTGAGAGCAACGTCACCCTGTCCCTGTACCCCCCCCCCCCGAGCTGGCCAGCACAGGGACAGAGCTGCAGTTACGATTTAAAGAGGCACATAGTTCCAAATTCTTGTACTGAGATGGTTCGATTTTTTTTTGCTGCAAAATCCACGCACCTTTAAATAATAAGCACGGCTCCGTTGAAAAAGCCCCTCAAAATGGACAGTATTTCCAATTCAATTTCTAACATCTAGATTTCAATGGTTTCCAAATAAATAAATGCCAATTACAATGAATAACTTTCAAACACGCAGCTGGAGATGACAAGGGGCAGCCTGTGATTTGGAAACCTGATTTGGGATGGGGGGATATTAAACCTACTGACGGCTCTTGCGATCATGTCCCTACCTCTGGGACTGGAAACATGGGGTCAAGTCCCACCCACTCCAGGGGTGTATATTACTACCGAGAGTGTGGCGCTGGAAAAGCACAGCCGGCCAGGCAGCATCCGAGGAGCAGGAGAATCGACGTTTCGGGCACTAGCCCTTCATCAGGAATGAGGCCGTTTTATTCCTGATGAAGAGGTTTCTTGACTTGTTGTGCTTTTCCAGCACCACACTCTCGACACTAATCTGCAGTCCTCACTTTCTCCTAGTGTGGACTAATATGTCTCAACAGGTTGGTTAAAAATATTTGAACCCACTTCTTTCAGTTCCGGTTAGCATCCACACTCATTAGGATGGGCTCATTGCCCAAACAAACAATACTTTGTTTCAGGTTGAGAAGGGAAAATAAACAGAGTAGGTTAATAACTGGTTGAGATCTCAATATGTTATTATGTGATTGGATGATACAGTCACGTGTACAAACTTGGAATGCGAACTATGCAAATATGATTGGATGGAGATGGGCTCAGGAAATGTGTAAGCCATGATAGGAACTTCATAATTTGTAAAAGCAATAATATTGGAGATGTACTCCATTTTCTTAATAGGTACATCTCCTGCACATGCACAAACAAATATTTAACAGGGAAACACGAGTCTTATCTGGTTTAAGAGGAAATCAAGGGGCAAACTCACTCTTTAACGGAGTCTATTGACAGCAAAAGGACCTTTAACCTTTTTCTTGTGTTTCACATCCCTGATGGACAATTCCTGATGGAGAAAGTGAGGCCTGCAGATGCTGGAGATCAGAGCTGAAAATGTGTTGCTGGAAAAGCGCAGCAGGTCAGGCAGCATCCAAGGAGCAGGAGAATCGACGTTTCGGGCATGAGCCCTTCTTCAGGAATAAGAAGGGCTGATGCCCGAAACGTCAATTCTCCTGCCCCTTGGATGCTGCCTGACCTGCTGTGCTTTTCCAGCAACACATTTTCAATTCCTGATGGAGCCAACATTGCAAACACTTCTGATAGCCCCAGGCCAAATAGAACTACCATTAACTCGGAAGCATCCTGAACTGGAAATTACTTTTTCTAAAATAAAACCCTTCACGATAATATGATTTGCTGTTAGATTACACTATTTGACCAATCTAATTTAAAGGCTGTGTGATAAAATCAGGAAGTGCCGGAGAAACACAGATTCTGGCAGACCCAAGGAGTCATATCGCGTTTTTCTCTGCACAGATGCTGCCAGATCTGCTGAGTTTCTCCAGCAATTTCTGATTTATTTCAAATTTCCAGCATCTGCAATTTGCCTTCACCAGAGACAATGTGGCTGGCCGTTGGAAATCTATTGATGGGGAAGAGGATCAAGATAGAATTAAGATAATTTTATGAGGACAGTATATTAGAAATCACAGTCCTCTACAAAAGTCCTTTGACCTGTTTGCCTGTGTCAAATGATGACTGTAGAAAACATACCGTCCGGGTGCTACAGAAGGTTGTGTGCACAGCCCAGACCATCTCCCATCCATACACTTCCTGATGCCATGGAAAAGCTACCAACAGCATCAATGACCTATTATACCCCAGTATTGCTCTCTTCCAACCTCGTCCGTCAGGCAGAAGATACAGAAACAAGAACAGCTTTTTTCCCTGCTGTTATTAGACTGATGAGTGGACTCAACAAATAATGTTGATCTTGTTAATGCTGATCTTGTTTCATGCACCTCCTGTGCTTCACTCTGTCTAAACACCCCATGATCTGTATATCCTTACATACAATGATCTGTCTATACTGCTCACAAAGCTTTTCACTTCTATACATGTGACAATCAATTAAATCAACTCAGGTGATCAGATCACCTAATATTGCCATTGTCGCCTCTGGTCTCTGATATGCACTTGGGTTTATTTTTCAACTTCCTTGAAATCATTAAGGAAGGATACATAGTTTATCAATTTTCTGAGCATTTTGAAACATTATCATTAATAAGTTGCTTAGATGTATCTGCTATCAAGATAGAAGTAAAACAATGACTGATCAATTTTCAACTGCCTTCATCTGATTTTAATATCTGAGACTCTTCATGGACTAAAATGTTTTTTTTGGAAAAAAAAGGAGAAAACACTGCCTTAGGATTGACCACCTGACAATTTTGAGAAGGAAACTGGGTTTGCAGCACAGACCTGGGATGAGAGGAGGTGGTGTAGGTGGGTACAATTACAACATTCCTGATGAAAGGCTTATGCTGGAAATGTCAACTCTCCTGTCCACGGATGCTGCTTGACCTGCTGCGCTTTTCCAGCACCACACATTTTGACTCTGAGCCAGCCTTATTAAACCAATGTGAGATAAACAGAGATGGTCTCAGCTAAAACCAAAGTTTTATCTAAAGGCAACAAAGCTCAGGTGAGAAGAAATATTCATCCGCCATCTTTCATGTACGTGTCTCTGGAAGTTTCACATATTTGGTTGAAATTTTCATGAATATTTTCCAACTTGAAAAAACAATCATGCCAGACATGGGAATACACAAATGAACTTTAGGGAACACAGCTTTTGGGCAAAACAGAGAAGAAAAATTGGTTTGTACCACAGAACTGGGATGAGACGAGGTGGTACAGGTGGGTACAGTTACAACATTTAAAAGGCTTCTGGATGGGGACAGGAACAGGAAGATTTATGACTGGATAACTCTATACCTCTCCCTCTCCCTTAGCCTTATGACAAACAGCGCATGTTCTCGTTTCTGTATCTTCTGCCTGACGGAAGAGGTTGGAAGAGAGCAATACTGGGGTGTAATAGGTCATTGATGATGTTGGTAGCCTTTCCATGGCATCAGGAAGTGTATGGATGGGAGATGGTCTGGGATGTGCACACAACCTTCTGTAGTTTCTTACAGCCCTGGGCAGCGCAGTTGTGCACCCGGACAGTATGTTTTCTACAGTCATCATTTGACACAGGCAAATGGGGAAAAATCTATTCACCAGAAACTCAAGATATTACAGATTTTGTCACAGCTGTCAGGTTAAAATATAACATCCCAAGGACTCCAAAGACTTTTTAAAATGATGCACATCCTTGCCCTTTTTTGCACCAGAAACATACTTTTTAAACTTCATACATGTCTTTGTGCATGTATTTGACGTCACATTTTATTCTTCTTCTTGGGTTCAGTAAGTAATGTGATTCCTTTTCTACCACTCAAGGAAACTTTGTATTTGGCTCCTTAATTTTAACCAAGTCATAAAGTTGTGCAGCTCAGAAACAGACCAACTTGTCCATGCCGACCAGATATTCTAAATTAATCTAGTCCCATTGCCAGAAATTGGCCCATATCCCTCTAAACCTTTCCTATTCATGTACCCATCCAGATGCCTTTCAAATGTTGTAATTGTACCTGCCTCCATTACTTCCACTGGCAGCTCATTCCATGCACACATTACTCTCGGTGGGAAAATGTTACCCCTCAGGTCCCTTTTAAATCTTTCCCCTCTCACCTTAAGCCTCTAGTTTTGAACTCCCATGGGAAAGACCCTTGGCTATTCACCCTATCCACGCCCCTTATGATTTTATAGACCTCTATAAGGTCACCCCTCAACCTCTGATGCTCCAGGGAAAATAGACTCAGCCTGTCCAGTTTCTGTCTGTAGCTCAATTCCTGGCAACATCCCAGTAAATCTTTTTTGAACCTTTTGAAATTTAAACGACAGATTTTCTATAGCAGGGAGACGAGAATTGAACGTAATATTCCAAAAGTGGCCTCACCAATGTCCTGTACAACCATAACATGATATGCCAATTCCTATAGTCAATGCACTGACCAATAAAGGCAAGTGCCAAACACCATCTTCACCACCCTGTCAACCTGTATCTCCACTTTCAAAGAACCATGCACCTCCACCCCTAGGTCCCTTTGTTCAAAAATGCTCCCTGGGGCCCTATCTGAGTAAGTCCTGCCCTGATTTGTCTTACCGAAATGCAACACCTCACATTTATCAAAATCAAACTCCACCAGCCCACTCCTCAGTACTACAGTTTAATTTAAATGTAACAGAGCTACATGCTAAAAAGGCAACAAAATAACTCTTATGATGTCCACTAGCGTTATGTCCCACATTACACCCTTTGTTACATTGCCTTGTGTCCAATTCTCCATCTCATCATTTATGACAGGAATTCCAGTTTCCTTGATTTTATTTTAAAAATCTTTTTCCAAACCTGCCTCTTGCCACGTTCCGACCTCTCAATTCCCATCACGTTGTCTCTCTTTCCTTCTCTGTCTCTGTCGATTTATTTATTTCTGTATTAACCTGAAAAAGTGTTATGAAAGCAGTTTTGCTTTGCTCCTTGCTATTCTGCCCGTCCATTTGCAGGAAGGCTCTTTTCTGATATTTGTGAAGGATGTGATAAATGCTGTCGACGGGAGGGATTGCTTATACTTTATCAAACGAGATTATTCATTCCTTTTACAATTAACGCAGCTACGAGAAGGACTTTTCCACAAAACCATACACTTCGCACCAAGTCCCAAATATCCCTTCCTAAACAATTGGCCAATGTATTTTGCTTTCATTTTTGATTTCTGGTGATGCATTTTGATTCTTTCTCTTTGTTTGCCCAACATTTTGAGTTTGGAATGGTGCAGATACAGTTGCTATGGTAGCAGTTTAATCCAGTATGAAGAGAAACACTTTAAAGTGGCCATTTGAAGGATTAAACCAAATTGGTTGCCATGGCTAGGTGGCAGTTCATTCAAATTTAAATTACGTTCAGCCTTCCAACTCTGAAATCCAAACCTCACTGCCTGGTTTTATCCAGTATTGTTGTTGTGTCTAAATATTAGCTGTTCCATGCAGGTGAACATTCCATTTTCTTGTATCGTGTCCAGGACACAGTTGCTTAATCACAGCACTGTGTAAATGTGACACTGCAGGAAGAATTAACAATTCCAAATCCAACCCGTTCCATTCTCATTTTCACATGAGAGTAAACAAAAATATTATTTAGCTGTACCTTGTTATTACAAACTAGTTGTTGCAATAAACATACTCAAATGTACATTTAATTATAACCTAAACTAGTGTATCCCTTAGGGAAGAAAAATTACTTTTACAAATCCAGTGATTGTAATAATATGGTTTTGACTATTCGTGAATAATTAGCATCTGGGTAGAAATGCAAACTGCAACATGCCTAGGGCTTGTCAGATATTTTTCCTTCAGTTGTATTTGGTAAGGATTGTTTATAATGGAAGAGCTTGCTGCAAGGTGTAGTCAGGAGTCAAACATATGTCATGATCAGATTAACTTCCCTTTCCTGGAGGCTGTTATTCTGTTTCAGCAGTAGCACAGTTGGTAGTTCTCTCACCTTCAAGTCACAAGGTTCTGGCTCAAGGCAGCTGGAGAATGTAACTTAAAAGGAGATTTTGAATTTGCATATTAAAGGGCCTAAACCAACATATCCCCTCCTAAAAGATGCAAGACTTAACCTGTTTGGTTAATATAACATTACACCTCTGTGACACTGTAATCCTCTTGCTATAATTTCTGTGTCTTCTGGTCCTGCTCCACAACTACCTGATGAAGAGGCAGCGCCTTGAAAGCTAGTGCTTCCAAATAAACCTGTTGGACTTTTTTTTATTTCAAAAATATACTTTATTCATAAATATTTTGATCTAATCAACTGGACATGCCATACATCTGTAAACATTCCATTTTTTCGTGTATTGAAACAGAGTAGTCATTCCTATTTACAGGTTGGTGCGATTACATTGAGCTGAGGTACCAGCAGAGCCCAAATGACTGCATGGGCCCCCTGTTGTTTTTTATTTCAAAAATATATTTTATTCATAAAATGATTTGATGGTCTGTACATTTGGTCATGCTATACATATGTCAACATTTACATACACAGATCAGAATTTATCATTGTTATATACAGGTCTGTGCATTTCTCAATCATATGCCCATATATTTTGCTAGGCATCAGCAGAGCCCAAACGACTGCATGGGCCCCCTGTTCTTCCTTATTCATAAAATACTTTAATGATCTGTACAACTGGACATGCCATACATATGTAAACATTCCATTTGTTTGCATACCGAAAACAGAGTAATCGTTCCTATTTACAGGTCTGTACGATTACATTTTTAGCTGAGGTGTCAGCAGAGCCCAAATGACTGCGCGGGGCCCCCTGTTCTTCTTTAGGCAGGCAGATGTTACACGGTGGTCTTACCCCACCGTGCCTTGGCAGCAGCTGCCCCAAGCTTCAGCGCGTCCCACAACACATAGTCCTGGACCTTGGAATGTGCCAGTCTGCAACACTCAGTCGGGGTCAACTCCTTCAGCTGGAAGATCAACAGGTTTTGGACCATCTAGAGAGCGTCTTTCACCGAGTTGATGATCCTCCAGGCACAGTTGATGTTCGTCTCGGTGTGCGTCCCGGGGAACAGACCGTAGAGCACGGAGTCCCGTGTCACGGCACTGCTCGGGACGAACCTCGACAAACACCACTGCATTCCTCTCCAGACTTCCTCTGCATAGCCACCTTCCAGAAGGAGGTGTGTGACAGTCTCGTTCCCCCCGCAGCCGCTTCGAGGGCAGTGTGCAGTGCGGTAGAGCGTCCGGGCATGCATAAAGGATCTCACGGGCAGAGCCCTTCTCACCACCAGCCAAGCCATGTCTTGGTGCTTTGCATGGGCCCCCTGTTGGACTATAGCCGAGTGTTGTGTGACTTTTAACTTTATTTTTTTATATTTCAAAATATACTTTATTCATAGCAATAAATCTTTGGTACTTGTACAATTTGCCATGTCGTTCATAGATATATACATTGCATGTATTAACATTACAAAGAACAGATTGAATTAATCGAATTTATAGTTATCCTATTTACAGTTCCCTTTATTAACCATCCAGTCTCTTAGTATTTAGCTGTGGCTTCAGCGGAACCCACCTACTGAGTGGGTGCCCTCTTATATGAAAGCAAAGGAAACTTCTTTAGCCCCCAGTTTATGGGGGTTACCATTGTCCATTTGACTGTCCTGTCTCTGGGGTAGCTGTCTATATCCACAAGGTAAGCACGAACTGCTGGACCTTCGCTGGGCTGAGGTAGCTATCCAGCTCCTCACTGGGGTCATTTACCCGCTCTGGTGTCATTGAGCCAAGGCAAGGGTCCTCACTGTCCAGTTCTGGGTCTGACAATGGGACTGTCAGAGGATCACACCTCTCAGTTGCCTGTAGTTGTGGGGTAGTGGGTACCCCCTGAGGGTGGACTTCGGGGGGGTCTGTTGTTTCCTGGTTGGGAGGAAATGCCCTCCTCTTTACCTACGGTGCTCTGTCTCTACTTCTGGTCGTGATGACCCTCTTTGCGCCCATCTTCCCCATCCAAAGAGCTGGCCGACCCTCCCTCTTTTCCCCCTTTGCTGGGAGGCTTTGGGGGCCTGGCAGGATTTTCTCTTCCTGTTTTTAACAGGTATCCACTCCTCCGCCTGCTTGATTACCTCCTCCTCCATTTCTTCCATCTGCCCGGCTAGAGCTAGGATCAGCTGCTGTGTCTCTCCGCTGGCTGCCCCCTCCTCCACTCCAGCCTGTTCTTCTTTCTGGGTGTCACCAGACTCCGTTTCCCTGCTGTCCGGTTGGACCTCGCTGGTCTTTGGGGGTCCACGGCTCACATTGCCACCTCCCGCCATCTGTGCGTAAGTGGGACCCCCCCTGTCTTGGGCAGGTCTTATACATGTGGCCCGCCTCTCCGCACAGGTTGCAGCTCTTTTCTTCCTGACAGTCCTTAGTCAAGTGACCCTCCTGTTTGCAGTTCCTGCAGATGGTCACCTTGCAATCCGCCGCCATGTGTCCCGACTTCCCGCAGGTTCGGCACACTTTCGGCTGCCCTGCATATGTCAGGTCGCCTCTGCTCCCTCCAATTGTGAAGCTCGAGGGTGGGTGGAGGATGTTCCCACTATCATCGGCCCTCAGAGTTACCCTGACCTGCCGCTTACTGGTCCAGATCCCAAAGGGGTCGATCACATCAGTGACTTCTCCCTCAACTTGGACGTACCCTCCCAGGAAGGTCAGGACATCAGGCGCTGGAACGTAGGGGTTGTACATATGGATTGTAACAACCCGATTCCTCTGTGCAGGAAGCACACAGAATGGGGTCGCCGACAAGATGGAAAAAAGTGGCTCCCCTTCCTTCTCCTTGAAAACCTTCAGGAGCTGTTCGCACTGCTTCACGCTTCTGAAGGTCACATCAAAGTAGCCTGCCCCAGGGAAATCCTGCAGGCAGTACACGTCTGCTGCGGTGAATCCACAGCATCCCAACAGTACTTTCTTAATCAACAGGATGCGGTCGACTGGTGTACGATCCTCTACCTTCTTCACAGTCACCCGGACTGTGTTTCGAACCCCCTGCCCAGGGCTGCGGGCAGCTGTTGAGGCCATAGCTCTGAGGTTGGCTGATCCCTGAATTGGCGTTAGGCCAAAGCCAGCATAAAAACCCACCAAGAGCAGGTCAGCACAACCAAACGATCCTCCAACGTCCAATTATGATCCAGCGATGATCTCCTCACTAGCTCTGATGACTCGCAACCTGTTCTGATAAGAACAGATACTTGATCCTAACCTCGTCCTGGGAGAACCACCTTGGTGATCATGGTATCTTTACCGACGGCGCTCTGTCTCTTCTTCTGGTGGTGATGGCGTTAGGCTGAAGCCAGCATGAAAACCCACCAAGAGCAGGTCAGCACAACCAAATGATCCTCCAACATCCAATCACGATCCATCGATGATCTCCACTAGCTCTGATGACTCGCAACTCAACACCCCTCCTGATAAGAACAGACACTTGATCTTAGCCAAAAGGCCGAGAAGCGATCAACTTTATGCATAGAAGTCAAGACTTATGCTCCTAGTGCAGTGCTGCACTGTCTGGGAGCCACCTCTCAGTGAGACATTGACAAGGCCCCATTTGCCTGCTTAGATAGGTGTACCTGATTCTATGGCACTGTTTGGAGAAGAGTATAGATGTATTCCTAATGTTTTTAGCCAGTATTTATCCCTGAACCAACATTACAAAAGGAGATTATTTGATTATGTTGCTTGTGGGAACCGTCTGTATGCAAATTGGCTGCTGTGTTTCCTATACTATAACAGACACTACACTTCACAAGGACCTAATTGGCTTTGAAGTACTTTGAGATGTCTGATGGCTGTGTAAAGAACTACATAAATAAAATATTGTGTCAATTAAGATTTTATACAGTGGGTGGCTTTGTTTCTTCCTAGTGCTAGTCCATAAATTACAAGGTTCACGCAATTTTATTGATGGGATTTGAGTTTATAGCTTCTGGGCAGCTCTTCAATTATCTACATGAACAAAGAGGATCTAACCATCACCCTTTGACATTCAGTGACATTACCATTTCTGATTCTACCACTTAATATATTAGAGTTATCATTGAGTAGAAACTGACCTGGACTAGCCATATAATCAACATGGCTACAAGAACTGACCAGAGGCTTAGAATTCTTCAGCGTGGGGAGTTCACATCTTGACTGCCCTCAAATCCTGTCCACCATCTACAAGACACAAGTTCAGAATGTGACTCAGTTGGGGGGGGGGGAGACAGTGGCTCAGTTGGGGTGACATAGTAGCTCAGTGGTTAGCACTGCTGTCTCACTGTGCCAGAGACCCAGGTTCAATTCCAGTCTCAGGCGACTGTCTGTGTGGAGTTTGCACATTCTTCCCAAGTCTGCATGAGTTTCCTCCCACAAACCAAAGAGGTGCAGGTTAGGTGGATTGGCCACGCTAAATTGCCCACAGTGTTCAGGGATGTGTAGGTAAGGTGCATTAGTCAGGGGAAATGTAGAGTAATAGGGTAAGGGAATAGTTCTGGGTGAGATACTCTTAGGTGGGTTGGTGTGGACTTGTTGGGCCAAATAGCCTGTTTCCACACTGAAGGGATTCTTAGATTCTAATGTACGCCTGTCTGGATGAGTCCAGGTCCGGCAACACACAAGACGTTTTGACATCATCCAGGACAGAGCAGTCCGTCCACCATCTTAAATATTCACTCCCTGCACCACTTGGAAGTAGATGTTTGGAATCAACCTGTTCTGACTGTTCTGACACATCTCTGGAGCAGGTAAGAGTTGAAGTATCCTCTCCCCATAACAAGCCACAAACCATTCTGACTTGGAAATATGATGCTGCTATTCCTTGACTATTGTTGCGTCAAACACCTGGAATTCCCTTCCCAACAGCACTTTAGGAGTGCCTACACCATATCAAACGAAAGCGGAAGCTCACCATCACCTTGTCAACACCTATTAGGGATGAGCAATGATCACATCCCATGAACAAATAAGAAAATCCCGACTTTACTGTAGTAAAATCAAACAAAAAGTTGTGGATGCTGGAAATCTGAAACAAAAACAGAAATCACTGGAGAAACTCAGCAGGTCTGTTATAAAAACAAGACTTTATTCAATAAAATAAATATTATTAACACCCAGTTTGAGATCTACCCTTTGAACTAAACTATCACACTGGATTAATACTGCTTACAAGGGATAGGTTACAGTAGGGTTATACAGCAATGCATTAAACCCAAATACCTGAATGAGTGAGAATATCAACTGGTACAACATTATTTTTCATTTAATGTATAGATTTTCATAAATGGACTCAGACATTGAAATGTGGAAGTTTGAAGGACATGGCTTTGCAAGTTGATTATTGTCAGCGTTCTTCAGAAATTCTGATGTTGGGAGGGGTTGTAGTGCATTTGCAAAGTGCCCTGTCACTTTGAGGTCTCTCATCTGACTACAGTTCAGACTGAAGGGACCAAGTCTCCTCATATTCCAGAGGGTCACATGTAAAATGATTTTGGATTTTCACTTTAGTTCCTGCCGGATGTGATTTCAGAAACAGAACTACCCACAATGTGGCACAAGGTAACACTAAATTAGTGCTCTCTGAAATAGGACATAATATTTAGAATTAAGGCTGCCACATTAGTTCAGTGGATGAAATTATAATCATTTGAGATTATAATTCACGCTATGAAAAATGAAAAGGTGCTATTATGTCCAAAATGCATCACAGCCAAATCAGTGCTTTGTAAGTATTAGCAGCCAATGGAAGCACTGCAAAGCCCGGGGACAGATACTGGCTGTATATACTTACTGCTTTTGTAAGGTAGGTTAATGAATAAATATTCACCATGGCCATCAGAAAAGAAAGGCCCTGAGATCTTCTTCTTCTGTCTGTGAGGGTAGATGTAACCTCAGTTTAATCCCCAACTGAAGGTCAGAGCCCCTCTCAATGCCAACTCTGTGGTGCTAGTTTAGGCTCTCAAAACCTCTAGAGGGAGGAGTGAATGTTGCGTTCTCCGAGTCTGACGTGAGAGTGCTATCACTGAACTATAGAGCAATGACGGAGCAGAGCTGAGGGGCTGGATGGCCTAATGTTGATCCTTATTGTACGGCTGCAAGACAACCTATAGACAATAGACAATAGACAATAGGTGCAGGAGTAGGCCATTCAGCCCTTCGAGCCTGCACCGCCATTCAATATGATCATGGCTGATCATCCTTAATCAGTATCCTCTTCCTGCCTTATCTCCATAACCCTTGATTCCTTGAGAGCTCTATCCAACTCTTTCTTAAATGAATCCAGAGACTGGGCCTCCACTGCCCTCTGGGGCAGAGCATTCCACACAGCCACCACTCTCTGGGTGAAGAAGTTTCTCCTCATCTCTGTCCTAAATGGTCCAACCTGTATTTTTAAGCTGTGTCCTCTGGTTCAGCACTCACCCATCAGCGGAAACATGTGTCCTGCTGCCAGAGTGTCCAATCCTTTCATAATCTTATATGTCTCAATCAGATCCCCTCTCAGTCTTCTAAACTCAAGGGTATACAAGCCCAGTCGCTACAGTCTTTCAGTGTAAGGTAATCCCGCCATTCCAGGAATTGACCTCGTGAACCTACGCTGCACTCCCTCAATAGCCAGAATGTCTTTCCTCAAATTTGGAGACCAGAACTGCACACAGTACTCCAGGTGTGGTCTCACCAGGTCCCTGTACAGCTGCAGAAGCACCTCTTTGCTTCTATACTCAATTCCGTTTGTTATGAAGGCCAGCATGCTATTAGCCTTCTTCACTACCTGCTGTACCTGCATGCTTGCCTTCATTGACTGGTGTACAAGAACACCCAGATCTCTCTGTACTGCCCCTTTACCTAAAATGATTCCAGTGAGGTAGTAATCTGCCTTCCTGTTCTTGCCACCAAAGTGGATAACCATGCATTTATCCACATTATGCACATTTAACCCACAGACTCTTGGAAAGCACTTCTCTTTCTTATCACCATCATCCCTTCAGGTTAGCACCAAATTTTGCCTCCTACTTAGAATCATATAATCCCTACAGTGTGGAAGGAGGCCATTTGGCCTATCAAGTCTGCACCGACCCTCCAAAGACCATCCCACTCAAACCCAGCCCTGCACCCTAACCCTGTGATCCCACATTTCCTATGGGTAATCCACCCATCCTGCACATCCCTGGACACTATGGGCAATCCACCCTAACCTACACAATCTTGGATGTGGGAAGAAACTGAAGAAACGCCTCTCAGATAGTCACCCAAGCCTGGAATCGAACCCGGTCCCTGGTGCTGTGAGTCAGCAGTGCCCACTACTGAGCCACCATAACTCTGGCCCTCTAGCTACCTCACAGACGAAGTCAAGAGGTGAGAAGTTGATTGAGTGATGGCCAGCATGTCTGAGTAATAGGATTGACATGGGAAAAGGAATCTGAGGGAAAGTGTTGCGGTGAAAGGGAAAGACTTACCTTTGACGTTAATAATAGCCAATCTTTTCTGACACTCTACTGTTGTGTTTCGTACCAGACTTTCCATGTGTACAGGTATTACTGAAATAGTTTTTTAAATTCACTTATGGGATGTAGGCATCTAGATCAACATTTATTACCCATCACTAATTCCCCAGAGGGCAGTTCGTTGCCGTGGGTCTGGAGTCACATGTAGGCCAGACCAGGTAAGGACAGCTGATTTCCTTCCCTAAAGAATGTTAGAGAAGCAGAATGATTGCTTTTTATTTATTGAATTCAAATTTCACCATCTTCCATTGTGGGAATTACATTGTGGGGATTACTGGATTACTAGTTCTGGATAAGCAGTCCAGTGACATTACTGCGATGCCATCGCCTCCTCCTATAACTGATTTGTTGTTTCCTAGTGAGATAGGTGGGGTGAACATTCACTTTCTGTCGGTTGTCTGTCATGCTGTGAGAATGTTCTGGAAAACACATTACCGTATTTCTCAAATAAAGTCTTCTTTGCTCAAAGAATGTGGAACCTCCCACCACACAGAGTAGCTGAGACAAATATCACAGATGCATTTAAGGAAAAGCTAGTTAAGCACATGAGGAGAAGGGAAGGCCTCTAAGAATTTGGACAGACTGAGATGAAGTAAGAAAGGAGAAGGATTTTGTGGAGGATAATAACCAAGCAAGGAACCATTGGGCTGAGTGGCCTGATGCAGTGCTATAAATACTGGTAAAAATAGACTTGTTGTCCCATGATATAATATGAGTACAAACATTCTCTTATTTCCCTGTTGTAGACTAATAATGTGCAACATATGAAACATCCTGCCATGTGCCTTCCCTTAAATCTGAAAATAGATGAAAATTGCTTTCCCACTATTTTCCTGGCATTTGTGACTTCTTTCGCTGTCTCTTTATTTTGCTTTCTCCTTTATCCACTTGATGTGCCATAAAAGGATTAATTAATGACTCATGCTGAATTCTTCACATTTTTATTTACAATATGAGTGCTCATATTTAGGGGATCTCCCCAGCACTGTTCATGATTCATTTGGCACACAATTGTGACATTTAGTTACAAACCTGGCCTTTCCCCTTTAAGCCAATGTTTGAGTTTGACCTGTGAGAATCTAGATTATGATGGATACTTATAGTTGAAGTCAATGATGGTACAGTGGTTATGAATAGCAGATTTTGAGTCTTTAAATAATTCTTACCCCTTGATGGGGATGCATGGGGAGCAGGTGACTTGATTGTAAAGTGATATCCAGCCCAAAGCACCCCCATTCTCGTCAGGTGGGTTTGGTCATATAGTATTTATCCAACTGGTACATGACAGAAATGTGCTAGGCTTTCATAGACGCACCAACAAGTAGAGTCAGAGAGTCATACAGCATGGAAGCAGACCCTTCGGTCCAACTAGTTCAAGCCAGCCATAATACCTAACTAAACTAGTCCTACTAGCCTGCACTTGGCCCATATCCCTCCAAGTGTTTCTTAATCATATACTTATCCAAATATCATAGAGTCATGCAGCATGGAAACAGACCTTTTGATCCAACGTGTCCATGCTGACTAGACATCGCAAATTAATGTAATCCCACTTGCCTGCATTTGGTCCGTGTCCCTCTAAACCCATCCTATTCCTATTCATATACCCATCCAGATGCCTTTTAAATGTTGTAATTGTACCAGTCTCCACCACCTCCTCTGGCAGCTCATTCCGCACACATATCATCCTCTGTGTGATAAATCTGCCCCTTAGGTTCCTTTTATATCTGCCCCCTCTTACCATGGCCTCTAGTTTTGGACTTCCCTACTAGGGGGAAAAGACCTGGGCTATTCACCCTATCCATGCCCCTCATAATGTTCCATGGTGCTTGCTATAGAACACACTTATTTCATAAGACCTGCAGTTACTTGTACAGGGGGTTGGTGAGGCTGAACCTGGAGTAATGTGAACAGTTTTGGTCCCCACATTTAACAAAAGGATGGAATGGCACTGGAAGAAGTTTAAAAACGGTTCACGAGGGCTGAACCCTGTATTGAAGGGGTTCGTTTATCAAGAAAAGCTAAACAGGTTTAGTCTTTATTCATTTAGAAGAATGAGGGCGATCTTATTGAAACATATAAGATTCTGAGAGGATTTGTCAGGATAGGTGTTGAGAAGAAGTTTCCACTAGTGAGGGAATTTCAAACTAAGGGACGCAGTTAGGGAATAAGAGAACACTCGTTTCAAGCTAAGACACAGAGGAATTTCTTCACCCAGGGGATAGCACATGTCTGGAATTCTCTCCCCAAGAAAGTTGTAGAGGTGAGATCATTCAAAGTATTGAAGGAGAAGGTAGATATATTTTTGAAATATCAAGGAGCTAGAGGGTGATGAGGAGCTGACACTGAAGAGGAATTGAGGCCTGAGGCAGGTCAAACGTAATGAAGGGCTTATGCCTATAACGTCGATTCTCCTGCTCCTCGGATGCTGCCTGACCTACTGTACTTTCCCAGCGCCACACTCTTGACTCTGATGTCCAGCAGCTGCAGCCCTCATTTTCTCCCAGTTACCTGAGGCAGATCAGCCATGATCTTGGTGGGCAGGCTTGAGGGGCCAAATATCCCACTCTTCCTCCCGTTTCTTATGTTCTTGTTGAAGCGTGTAAGGCTGCTTTAATTATTTCACTGACAAGTGTGGCTATGGGTTTCTTGCTGACAACATCTTGATAAGTCTAACAGTAGATTATTCGAATGTCCATGAGGAAGACACACATCTTCTCACTCAGTGACCCTAGGATCTTTTAATAGATTTCAAGTGTTGACTTGGCAACTTTATATTCAAGAGTGGCATAAAAACATTGCATTTAACAGTTTGTTGCATTGACAGCAGGGTAGATGAAAACTGCATGAGTATGTAAATTTGTTGTAATATCGTTTGTTACTCTTGGCAAGGCTTTGCTATCTTATAACAACATGGACAACATCAGGGCCATTGGTTTATGCTGACTGAAGATGTATCTCGGAACTTTAATGTTGGTTTTGAGGTTTGAATTTCACAACATTGTCCAAAATTAGTAGCCTTATATTCAATATGTACTACTTTATCTCAGCATTTAAATTTTATGTTTTAACACTAGGAATACATAGCAAGGAGGTGAAAAAGATGCAACATTTCGAAGAAATTAGAAGCACACTTTTTTTATGTTGCTATTTTCTCCAGCCAGTAGGAAGCCTAATTGATGTTACTCATCATCCGATACCTTCATAAATTCTTAGAATCTGGTCATAGTAACACATTGTCAGCATCATTGATTTAGCCAATTTAAATTAATGCTTTGGCCTCCATCACCCTATAAAAACTCTCTCTTCCTCCTTTAACAGAACAATGATTCCTCACTCTTCTGAAGACTTGCTCCAAATTGAATAACTTGTATATGTTACTATGACTGAGAGCTAACTTGGCAAATAGGAAAGCAGTGAGATTGGATAATTTGTAAGGATTCAACAACATTACAAATGAGTGGAAGCCTTATATTTATAGAGCATGTTATCACATCTTTTTCCAATTAGCTTTATTTAACATCTAGAAAATAATAAATCATTTCAAGTCTCTTCTCAGGAATAATATAAAAACAAAAATCGACACTGAGCCACTTAAGGCAGATCTTGCTCAAATACGTGGGTTTGAAAGAACCCCTGAAAGGAGGAAAATGAGGTCGAAAGGTGGAGAAGTGTAGGGATAGAATTCTGGAGCTTGGGAAAAAGGCAGCTTAAAGGAGTAGCCATCGACTGGTGGAGTGATTCAAATCAAGGATGTTGGAAGTGCTGGAATCAGAGGAAGGCAGATATCTTGGAGGGCTGTGGGGCTGGAGGAGTATTACAGAAATAGGGAGGGGTTTGAATTCCCATCAAAGATGAGAATATTAAAATCAACATGTAGTTTACCTAGGAGCCAATGTAGGTCACGGTGCACAGGGACGATATGTGAAGGGGATTTGGCATGAATGAAGACATAGGAAGCAGAATCCAGGTAACACACAGTTTATGGTAAGTAGGATGTGTGAGACCAGTCAGGAGTAGGCCAGAATAAAGTCAAGTCTCCAGAGGATTAAAGACGTAAATGGGGGGTTTCAATGGAAAATAAGGCAAAGTGTCGCATAATTATGAAGGTGGACATTAACAGACTCAGAGATCATGATGGTGCGTGTATATGGTGAGAGATTTATTTTGGGATCAAATATAGTACCGTGATTGTGATCAGACTGGCTTAATCCATGCCTTGGAGAGAGATGGAACATAGAACATTAGAACATAGAACAGTACAGCACAGTACAGGCCCTTTGGCCCTCTATGTTGTGCCGAGCATTTATCTTAATCTAAGACCAATCTAACAACACACCCCTCAATTTACTGCCATCCATGTTCTTGTCCAGCAGTCGCTTATATGTCCCTAATGTAAACCACTGCTACCACCACTGGTAGTGCATTCCACACACCCATCACTGTCTGAGAAAAGAACATACCTCTGACATCTCCCCATACCTTCCTCTAATCAGCTTTGAATTATGACACCTTGTGACAGCCATTTCTACTCTGGGGTAAAATCTCTGGCTACCTACTCTATCTATGCCTCTCATTACCTTGTACACCTCTATCAAGTCACCTCTCTTCCTTCTTCTCTCCAGTTGAAAAGCTCTCGCTCACTCAAACTCTCTTCATAAGACAATCCAGGCAGCATCCTGGGGAGTTTATAAATAGGAGACAGAACTTGAAGCAGGGACTGAAAACAACAGCTTCAGACTTTCTAACATTTAAATGGAGAAACTTCGACTCATCCAGTACTTGATGCTGTATAGGTGACGAATAGTGGAGGAATCGCGAGTGCTAGTAATGAGGTGAAGCTGGGTGTTAAACTAAATATAAGTTTTTTAAAACTTGTTACTGAACAGTTACAATTTATTTCATTGACTTCCTAACCCCGGAGCTGTTATAGGATAGAAGGAGGCTGCTTGGTCTATAGTGCCCATCCTAATTCTCTCTAAGTGTAATCGACCCGCCTTTCCCACATGGCCCCATTCATTCTTACGTTTCAGTTAACAATCTAAGTCCCTCCACAGGGACTCTGAATTGAATCCTCCACAGTATTCTCAGACATTCCAGATCCGAACCAGACATGTTTCCTCATGGCGCTGTTGCTTCTTTTGCCAATTGTCTTCAATGTGTGCTCTCCTGTTCTCGATCCTTCCACCAATGGGAATGGTATTTCCCTATCTACTCTATCCAAACCCCTCATGATTGTAAATACCTCTATAAATCTCCTTTCATCTTTCTCCGAGGGAAGTCCTAACTTCTCCAGTTTAGCTACATTACTGAATGTAGTGAAGTTCCTCTTCTCTAGGAATATTGTTATGAATCATTTCTGCACTCTGTCCAGTGCCTTCACCTTATCCCGAATGACAGCTTGCAGACAAGTTGAAAGCTACACTCCATTTGAGGCCAAATCAGTATTCTATACTTTTCATGGAACCGACTTCCTTATTTTATACCCTGTGCATCGATTAGTAAAACATAGATACTATGTGCTTTACAACAACTCTCTCAACCTGTGCTGCAACCTTCAATAACAGGGTAAATGCAGGTTCCTCTGCTATTGTAGTCCCTTTAGAATGGCGCCCTTTATTTAATATAGTCTCTCCACCTTCTTCCTAACAAAATGATTCACTTGATACTTCTCCACAATAACTCTCAGACGATGTATTTGGTTGCCATATTAGCTTTGTCCTGTTATATCTATAATTACTGGTAATATTCACTTCCACCACCCTGACACACTTACATTGTACCAATGGCCTCTGAGATGGTAGACTATGGATTCAAGCCCTATCTAAGACTAAAACAAATAAGCCACATTAACACTTCAGTTCCTAGAGAATGCCTAGAGAACATTATTACAGGTTCCATATTTTAGATGAGATATTAAAGCTAATTAATGTGGAGATGAAAATTCTGGGCACTATTCAAAATATAGATTAGACTACATTTTCCACTGAAGCAAACTCAAAATATCTATCAACTCATCGGACCTCACTTTCTGAGAATTATTGGCTATGTTTACCCAGCAACCAACAAAGATTGTATTTTAAAATGTATGAAGAGCTGTAGAACATTGTGGGAACATGATAAGGTGCAATGTAATGCCAGTCGTTTCTTCCTAATATCTGTCAACATAAGACACGCAATTCAAGGGAGAAATCCCTTCTGAAATAGCCTGTGGGTGAACATGATTCTGGAGCTGCAACATTGGCTCGTAGGAAAGATTCACACAAGAGTAAATATGAAAGTTGATCAGCAAATGAACAAATTTTCATTAGCCCTAGAAAATACAGAGACAAGACTGGTAATATTACTGATTATATTTTTCCTGTGTGGGCATCCATACAAACATAAACACCACTGAAGTAGACATGCTTCCTCAAGGTATGCAACTGAAGTCACTGAGATAAAACTTCATGTAGGTATTCCTTTTGCTTGCCTCAATATATTACCTCTGAAGGATAAATTCAATCATCGGTGAGTCTTTGCTACCATTATGTGTTTAACTGCTTCTAATCTGCTAGTGGCTTCTCAAGATTCTTTCTTCTACTCTTAAAAACAAGCTATCAGCCAGCTAGCCCCAACAGTGATGGAACATGAAGAGGATGATAAAATGAAAAAGATTTGCCAGTGGATTTCAAAATCTCTTCTGAGTCACTCTTTATAAACGTGCAATTTCCTTCTCCCATTCTCTTATGGAATTGATGCCTCATGCTAGGATATGGTAGGGGCACGGGATATAGGGGCGGCACGGTGGCTCAGTGGTTAGCACTGCTGCCTCACAGCACCAGGGTCCCAGGTTCAATTCCAGCCTCAGGTGTCTGTCTGTGTGGAGTTTGCACATTCTCCCCATGTCTGTGCGGGTTTCCTCTGGGTGCTCTGGTTTCCTCCCACAGTCCAAAGGGCTTGTGCAGGTCAGATGAATTGGCCATGCTAAATTGCCCGTAGTGTTAGATGTAGGGGAATGGGTCTGGGTGGGTTGCTCTTCAGAGGGTCGGTGTGGACTTGTTGGGCCGAAGGGCCTGTTTCCACACTGTAGGGAACCTAATCTAATCTAATCTAATCTAATCGTAGCAACTCACTAAATTGGCCGTCCCTAGTAAAAAGACAAGTTAAGCTTACGTCAATTGTCTACATTGAGTATGAGGGTTATATAAATAACTGATGTGACTTCAGGATGTACACAGTGATGAGATCGTTGGTAAGTATTGTGGAGTTTAAATAGAAAAACAAAACCTGACAGTCAATAACATCTCATCTGCTCACACAAATCATCTCAGCAATACAACAGGAATCTGTAGATGATTAGTCAGACATGGGTCAAAGGGGTGGAGAGTTGCTTTTTTCTCCCCAACCCTTAAACCTGGGATGACAGAGGCAATATTGCAGTGGTTCCAAGGGGTAAGTAGGACTTGGAAATGTATCACACATTTAATACATTTCGTTGGGTTAACTGGGAAGCACTTCCTTTTTTTATGTTTAGACAGTTCTTCTTCTAATGTTTATTTTTATGACGTTATAGCACGGTGCAGACAGGAGCACATGCCAGGACAATGTGTTATGATGTGAATGCAAAATGTATCTCTTCAAGCAATGTTACATGAAGCTGGATGAAAATCAGAGTAATGCACTGCATATAGGATCTCCTTTGGCTAGCTTCACATGATATGTTATATCACAGCAATAGTTCCTGACTTAGAGTCAGTTTGCTGATGTGTTGTGCAACCAACCAAAATCACATCACAATTGCAAGAATCCTGCAGGCAGCTGTGAATTGGAACTAATATTTCAAGACATCAGGTACAAGATCCACAGAAACCAAACAGCAAACAGGCAGTCCTCGGGTTGAATATTTCAAAACAATGTGGAATGTTTCTTGTTTTCACTCACGCAACAGGAAAAAAGAAAAATATTCCTCAGCAAACCTAAAGCAACTTAAGCTCTGATGCAGCAATTGCCTATTTGGTGTATCTGTTTAGTGTGGAGAAAATGAGGATGACAGACGCTGGAGATCAGAGTCGAGAGTGTGGTGCTGGAAAAGCACAGCAGGTCAGGCAGCATCCGAGGAGCAGGAGAATTGACTTTTCGGGCAAAAGCCCTTCATCAGGAATGAGGCTTGTGAGAAATAAACGGGAGGGGAGTATGGGGCTGATGGGAAGGTAGCTGAGTGTGCGTTCAGTAGATGGAGGTGGGGGTAATGGTGGTAGGTCAGAGAGGGGGACAGAGTGGATAGGTGGGAAGGAAGTTCATCAACTTTACAAATACATTCTACCCCGACCTTAAATTCACCTGGATCATCTTAGACATCTCCCTCCCCTTCCTGGACTTCTCCATCTCCATCAACGGTGACTGACTTAACACTGACATCTTCTACAAACCCACCAACTCCCACAGCTACCTGGACTATACCTGCTTCCAACCAGTAAAATGCTATCTCTTATGCCCAATTCTTCCGCCTCCACCGCATCTGCTCCCAGGAGGACCAGATCCACCACAGAACACACCAGAAGGCCTCCTTCTTCAAAGACCGCAATTTCCCCTCCCATGTGGTTGATGATAACCTCCAGCGCATCTTCTCCACTTTCCGCACCTCACCCTTGAATCCCGCCCCTCCAACCATAGCAAGGTCAGAACCCACCCTGGCCCTCACCTTCCACCCCACCGACCTCCATATACATAGCATCATCCTCCACCATTTCTGCCACCTACACAGGATCCCCACCACCAGAGATATATTTCCCTCCCCACCCCTATCTGCTTTCCATAAAGACTGTTCCCTTCGCGACAACCTAGTCAGGTCCACATGCCCCCACCACCCCACCCTCCCCTCCTGACACCTTCCCCTGCTACCACAGGAAGTGCAAAACCTGCACCCACCTTTCCCCACTCATCTCCGTCCAAGGCCCCAAGGGAGCCTTCCACATCCATCAAAGCTTCACCTGCACTTCCACTCGTCACTTACTGTATCCGTTGCTCCTGATGTGGTCTCCTCTACAATGGGGAGACAGAATGCCTACTCACAGAACGCTTCCGAGAACATCGCTGGGACACCCGCACCAACCAACCCCACTGCCCTGTGGCTGAACACTTCAACTCCCCCTCCCACTCCACCGAGGACATGCAGGTCCTGGGCCTCCTCCATCACCAGTCCCTGACCACCTGACGACTGGAGGAAGAACACCTCATCGTCTTCCTTGGGGCCATCCAACCCTATGGCATCAATGTGGCTTTCACAGTTTCCTCATTTTCCTTCCCCCACCTTATCCCAGTTCCAACCTTCCAACGTGGCACCGCCCTCATGCCTGTCCATCTTCCTTCCCACTGATCCACTCCACCTTCCCCTCTGATCTAACGCCATTACCCCTTCCTCCATCCACCTATCGCACTCTCAGCTACCTTACGCTCAGCCCCACCCCCTCCCATTTATCTCACCATCTCCTTGGCTCACAGCCTCATTCCTGATGAAGGGCATTTGCCCGAATCATAAATTCTCCTGCTCCTCGGATGCTGCCTGACCTGCTGTGCTTTTATCTGTTTTCCACTCTCATATCTGTTTAGTTTATGTGATTGGTGCAGCTGTTTGGTGTATCTGCTTAATGTACATGTTTAGTGTTTCTGGTTAATGTATTTGTTTGCTCTTTCTGGTTAATGGACCTATTTGGTGTTTCTGGTTAATGTACCTGTTTAGTGCTTCTGATTAATATATTAGTTTAGTGTACCTGTTTGGTATATCTGGTTAATGTACCTGTTTAGTGTTTCTAGTTAATGTTTCTGGTTAGCATACCTGTTTAGTGTTTCTTGTTAACGTGCCTGTTTGGTGTTTGTGGTTAATGTGCCTGTTTAGTATCTCTGGTTAATTTACCTTTTTGGTGTTTCTGGTTAATGTACCTGTTTGGTATTTCTGATTAATGTACCTGTTTAATGTACCTGTTTAGTGTTTCTGGTTAATGTACCTGTTTAGTGTACTTGTTAGTGATTCTGGTTAATGTAGCAGTTTGGTGTTTCTGGTTAATGTACCTATTTGGTATTTCTGGTTAATGTGCCTGTTTGATGTTTCTGGTTTATGTACCTGTTTGGTGTTTCTGGTTAAAATAACTGTTTGGTGTTTCTGGTTAATGTACCTGTTTGGTGTTTCTGGTTAGTGTAACTGTTTGGTGTATCTGTTTGGTATTTCTGGTTAATGTACCTGTTTGGTATTTCTGGTTAGTGTACTTGTTGGTGTTTCTCGTTAATGTACCTGTCTGGTATAAAGACCAGGCAGCTGGGTTCTCCTTTGAATATCTTTTGGCAGAAGCTAAACTTGTTGGTTGGCAAGGAGTGCAGAAATGATTCATAGCTGCAGATGAAACATGTTTATTTTGTTAGTAAAAATGTTCAGCCGCAGGTTATATAACAAGGCCCCCATTGGCAGAATAATCCTCTGCAGTAACAAGTCAAAGTTGCAATTCATTTTGTGGCTCACTCAGTCTAAATGTTCTGTGTCAATTCATTATGGCAATCTCTCTTCTATGGCTAAAAATAAGTTACAAACATCGTAGGAAGGAATATGTGAGATATGACCACAGAAATACACACACAGATCAGTCAAATGAAAGGCCAGGTTAATATTTTAGCCAAAGTCATGGTTGGAAGAATAATCCATTGTTCTCTTGCTGAAGCTGAGCAATTGTGCATCGCAGCTATTTGCTATTTATTTCAAATTACATATGCAGCAGAGTTGTCCCATCAAAACCTGCAGTATGTAGTTTAACTGTCACTCCAGTTACAGTACCGAGTACAGAAGTGTAAAGAGGCCATGTCTCCATTGGCTGAACAAGAGCTATGCAGCCTAACTTTCCAGCTCAGATCTTCGACTGTTACCCTGTAAACTACTAGTGCATGCCCAAGGATTTTTTTTAACACAGTGAGGAATTCATTAGCTTAGACCACTCTTATAAACTGTGAGCTCCAGACCCTTAATCGAGGTGAACAATTATCCCTAACTTTGCTGTAATTCTCCTGCTAATTACTCTTATTGATTTCCATTTAAAGGAAATAGGAGATTTCTATTCACTCTCTCCTGGCCCCTCACAATGTTACACACTGTAATTACATTTTTACCTCATTTTCCTCCATTCCAAATGTCCCACAGCCTGTCAAACTTTCATTGTGTCTAAGATTCTCATTTGTAGTGACATTTGCAAAAGCACCTCCATACCCTCTCTCGTGCAATCACAAAACAACGCAAAGCTAGATTGAAAAGTTTTGCAGCCCTGGGCACTGAGAATATTTTCTGTATCTCTGCACAACACACTAATGACTCATTAAAATTCTAAGCTGTCATAAAACAATATAAAGAAACGGCCCCTTCTTTTTACACTCCATAAATAATGAAGGAAATCACAATACACTGGATCTGAATCTCCTTCTTTCAGCTCATCCCATATTACTTGAGTTTGTCACAACACTAATGAATCACCCATGAGCAGCTCCCCCTGTCAGTCATCCTCCTCTTCCAATCCATTTATGATCCTTTGGATCATTCATCTGATCTTAAGACTTCATCTATTCCTTCTTCCTTGGCAATGCCAACTCCGTCACCTACCTTACCATGTTTCCTCAGTCTCTCTTCCTAACAGAATGCTGTAACATTTCAATCTCTTCTCAACATTTTCTTTGATGATCCCACAACCTTCACTGACCCCCTGCTTTACTGGTTACTGGTAATGTCCTTTCTCATCATTCTCAGTGTCCATGTCTCAATTCCTGTCTAGTCAAGGTAACACTGTTCTCTATTTGTTGCCCAGGTTTCATCATTATTTAACAAAGCTGGTCTCACAGCTTTCTTACAGATTCCTCCTTTCAGTTTCAGCAATATTCTTTCACAAAACACTCCACTGAACTTCTTCAAATCACTCTATTTCAACAGTTTCATCTTCTGCTATCCCTGGCCCTGAGTACTGGAAACTGCTCATCTTCTCCAAGCTCACCCATATTCATTACACCTTCATGTTGTTCCCCTTCCCTGCTCTCAAACAGCCAGTCCATAGGCTGGCTCTTTAGTTGACTGATTCTCAAAGTCCTGCCTTTCAGAAATTGCCTCCAATTCTCTAGACACTCAGTCATGTTATCATTATCCCCACCACATTGCTCAATATTACATGCAAGAATTGATCACAGTACTTCAGGTCTTATTTTGGATATAGAATAGAATCCCTACAGTGTGGAAACAGGCCCTCCAGCCCAATAAGTCCACACTGACCCTCCGAAGAGTAACCCATCCAGACCCATTCCCCTATTATCCGATATGTACCCCTGACTAATGCACCTAATCCACACACCCCTGGACACTATAGGCAATTTATCATGACCAATTCATCTGACCTGCACATCTTTGGACTGTTGGAGGAAACTGGAGCAGCTGGAGGAAACCAACACAGAGACGGGGAGAATGTGCCAACTCCACACAGACAGTTGCCTGAGGCTGGAATTGAATCCGGATCACTGGTGCTGTGAGGCAGCAGTGCTAACCACTGTGCCACCATGCTGCCCTGTGTTCCATGATAATCACTGGATTAATGGTGCTGGAAGAGCACAGCAGTTCAGGCAGCATCCAACGAGCAGCTCGTTGGATGCTGCCTGAACTGCTGTGCTCTTCCAGCACCACTAATCCAGTATTTGCTTTCCAGCATCTGCAGTCATTGTTTTTACCTTCCATGATAATCAGGCTGATGAAGGGATCAGTGTGAATTCTTGGCTCATTGTCTGCTGATGCTTTATCCTGCTGATGCTTTATCCTGCTGATGCTTTATCCTGAGCCATTTTCCTGGTAGTTTCCTGTGGGCACTTGTTTGCCACTACTCAGGAGTGGGATGAGGATGCAGGTCCCAAATCTATCTCCCCTGGAATTGGAATTGAACCAGGGTTGTTGGGATTCTGAACCATGTGCTAGCCTCCTGAGCTAACCAATATCTAATGGACACTACACCGTGTTCGAATTAAGCTGTGTAATGCTATCATGCATTAATGGAAAAAGAAATCTGATTGTAAGTGCTCTAAAAATGACATTCAGCCTCCTTCCTATCACAGCAATGATCTAACATCAACTTCCAATCATAATTCGAATACAGAAACCAGACCAGAAAAACAAGTGAATACAATAAAGAACTGAGGATGCTGGAAATCTGAAACAGAAACAGAAATTGCTGGAGAAACGCAGCTCCTCGGATGCTGCCTGACCTGCTGTGCTTTTCCAGCACCACTCTAATCTTGACTCTGTGGAAAGGAAGCCATGGTTACTGTTTCGAGTCTAGTGACCCTTCGTTGGAATTGGAGTTCGGAACTTCAGTTCTGAAGAAGTGTCACTGGACTTGAAATATTGACTGTGATTTCTCTCCACAGATGCTGCCAGACCTGCTGAGTTTCTCTGGCAATTTCTGTTTTTGTTTCAGAAAAAAAAAATTCCTCAAATAACTGATATTTTCTGACTCTTTATTTCTACAACAACTTAACAGAAAACTTATTTGGAGGAAGTAATTATAAAAAATAATTGTGGAAATTTGAAGTTTGTGTAAACCATAATGATAGAATAAATGAGAACTGAGAATAAAAACATTGATAAGTATTGACAGGGCAGAGGTTATGATAGAAAATTAATTAAGTTATGCATTTATCTCTTGCTGCTTGCATATCTGACTAATTAGCAGGCAAAAGAATATATTTCTTCAATTAGAATTCTTCAATCTATACATATATTGTTCTGCTTTGGAAAGGAGATGTTAAGAGGTTCACAGGAAACTTGGTGGATGCTATTTCAATTCAAAACGCACACAGATTTGAAATATTTCTCAGCAATGAAAAGGTTAATAATTGAGTGAATAAGTTCATTCAAGCCCTCTCTCATCTGATTGCATTTTCTGCAAAGCAACATTGGATCCTGCTAGCAAATAAGCTTTACTAACATTTTTAAAAAGTGCACAAGCAAGAGAAGTTACAGATGACTAGAGTAAATGTCCTTATTATTAGAAAACATTTATGGAATCATACAGTCATGCAGTATATGAAGAAAGACTGGATCGACTGGGCTTCTACTCACTGGAGTTTAGAAGAATGAGGGACGTTTTCATGGAAACATATAAAATCCTGATGGGACTGGACAGAATGTTCCCGATGTTGAGGGAAGTCCAGAACTATGGCCCACAGTCTAAGAATAAGGAGAAACCATTCAGGACAGAGATGAGGAGGAATTTTGTCACTCAGAGTTATGAACTTGGGATTTCTCTCCCATAGAAAGCTGTTGGGGTCAGTTTGTTAGATGTGTTCAAGAGAGAGTTGGGCGTCACCCTTGCAGCTAAAGGGATCAAGGGGTCTGGAGAGAAAGTGAGGGTGGGAGACTGAAATCACATGATTAGCTGTGATCTTATTGAATGACAGTGCAAGCTCGAAGGGCCAAATGGTCTACTCTTGTTCCTCTTTCCGATGTTTCTATGGAAACAGACTCTTCGGTCCAACCAGCCCATGCCAACTTTTTTCCCAAATTAAACTCGTCTTACCTGCCTGCATTTGGCCCATATCCTTCCAGATGTTTCTTATTCACTACACCCACACTCACTACACCCACACTCACTCAATACCCTCCCTCACTACATTCTCACTCACTACACCCTACATCCAAATGTCTTTTAAACTTTGTAACTTTACCCATTCCACCACTTTCTCTGGAAGTTCTTTCGCACATAAACCACTGTTTGTTTAAAAAAATTGCTCTTCATGTCTTTTTGAAATCTTTCTTCTCTGTCCTTAAAAAAATGTGCCCTCTTCCCCCAGTCTTTAACTCCCCCACCCTAGGGAAAAGACCCCTGTTATATTGTGCATGGATTCTAGATGGAAAAAAATGTTGTTTAAGGTTAAGTATTAATATCTTAAATGACGTTGTATTAATTTACATTAACTTAAAGAGAAGCTGGAATATAATTACTCTAGCTCATCTGTCGCACTGGACAAAACACAGATTAAGTATTTTGAATGTACTCTATAAATTTTAAATGCATGCTTAGAGCTGAAGCATCTCTCAGTAAGAACAAGGTTAATGAATTTGAGGAAAGACAAAAAGTATAACTTTAAACGGGTATAAGGACATAGAAATACAATACAATGTGGGCAGCATGGTGGTTCAGTGGTTAGCACTGCTGCCTCACAGCGCCAGGGACCTGGGTTCAATTACAGCCTCGGGCAACTGTCTGCGTGGAGTTTGCACGTTCTCCCTGTGTCTGCGTGGGTTTCCTCCCACAGTCCAAAGATGTGCAGGTCAGGTGAATTGGTCATGCCCAGAGAGTTAGGTACGTCATTCAGGGGGAATGGGTCTGGTGGGCTAGTCTTCAGAGAGTCGGTGTGGACTAGTTGGGCTGAAGGGCCTGTTTCTACACTGTACGTAGTCTAACCAGTCAGTCTAACCAATACATACTTGGGAGATACTTGTGCCAAAAGCATTGCAGCTGATAAAGACAGGTTATCATTACATAGTATATACATATGGGACCCTTGACTTAATAACTGTAGACGAACAGGAAAAAAGGCAGCAAAGTTACACTAAACTCGAGTGAAAACATTGACACTACATGTTAGGAAGAATGTAGAGCCTTTGGAGAAGGCAGAGAAGAGAATATATTGGACTGATTCCATGGATGAGGGCTCAAAATGGATAAATTGGAGAAGCTGAAGTTGTGCCCCTTAGAACAGTGAAGTCGAAGAGGAGATCTAATTGAGAAGTTTAAGATCATGAAGGGTTTAGGTGGAGTGAGAGAAACTGTTTCCAGTGGCCGAAAGGTCTATAGCCTGAGGACATAGATTTAAGTCCAATAATGAAATCACTAAAGGTGATGCGCAGAAAAATATTTTGAGCAATATGCGATTAAGATAAAGAAGTATTGCTTGATAATGCTGTCACAGATTAAATTGTAGCCTTACAAAGGGAACTGAATTAATACTGCAGAGGGAGCTGGGGAAATAACAGGTGAGCAGATTAACTGGATTGCTCTTCGAAAGGGCCAGCATGGACATGACAAGCTGAACGATCTCCTTCTGTGCGACGCTGTCCCATGATTCTATGACTCTACCTAGTAACACCCAACTGAGGAATATCAAGCTGTTTATTGGCTACAATTTGGGTCTGTTGGTACTTGGATGATAGACTGTATTTCTTGGGTTGCTGTAAAGAATGTATTGCGCACAAAACAGGAATTCAAAACCATAAAGCGTCTGCCAGGAGCAACTTCACTGCAAGGTGCATGTTTGAAACCAAATTAGATTGAACTTGTATTGGAAAATGTTGGGCCTACACAGCAGGTCAGGCAGCATTGATCGACAGGGAAACAGGCTTCATGTCGATGATGTTGGGTAGAGTGACACTGGAAGGCCAATGACCTATAATATTAACGGTTTCTCTCTCCACAGATCAGGCTGATCTACTCTGTATTTCATATGTTTTCTGTTTTTATTTCAGGAAGCAGTAATATGTTTCAGAATGTGCAATTGTTTGATCTGAATCAGGAGTTGGCTTTCATCATTATGTTGAACTTGTGAGGATCTGCTTTTGATTCTTCCTTTGGAAATGGAGCAAATGTTTCCCACTGTGCTTTAGTGGCTTCATCATAGTGTAGACACTGTTCTGCCCCACACTGACTTTTGTAGGATTTAAGCCTTCCTCATGAAAGTTAATAAGTTGATCAAGGACGTGTCCATAAAAAAAGACTGCAATTGCTGCTTTGAGTGAGCCAATGTTATTAGTTTGTCAATCGTTTCAAAGTCTGATTTATGTGTCCTTCAGTTGAATTCATATATGTTTCATTTGAAGATTTCATTTACTGGTTATTCTGAAAGTTTGATAGTGGACAGGATCCTCCTGTAGAAAATATTCCATTGGCTCCACTGGTCCCAGAGTCATCAAAGGCTTTGCAAAATGTGTGTTCAGTTTCTAACACTAGGAGAATTATTGCTGGATTCACATGATTTGAACAATTAGCTATATTCACAAAAAAAGCCTCTCTTCAAACTAATTAAATGTTTGGTCATTATTGAACAGTTCAAACACAATGAAAAAAACACACTGTTTCAGAGATAGACAAGTTGCATAAAATATCAACATCCAAAAGAGAATGCTTTCTTTGAATTGGAGATATTTTAGTTTTGACTTTGACATTGCAAAACTCTTATCAGATACACTTGTTCATGATCTGCAAAGAGTTTATGTAACTCCAAGGTATGTACCTTCCATTAATTCACCCCCATATGGAGAAGTGCACCAGTATTAGTGTCATTTGCCCCATAACAGCTGCAGCTTTCTTGATGAAGGTTGAGTCAGACACCTCCCAACTCACTTGCTTCTAAGTATGGACCTTGAGTGGCAAAAAAGAACTCAACGTCATAGTCATGGAGTCAAAGAGATGTACAGACCCTTTGGTCCAACTCGTCCATGCTGACCAGATATCCCCATCCAATCTAGTCTCACCTGCCAGCATCTGGCCCATATCCCTCTGAACCCTTCCTATTCCTACACCCATCCAGATGCCTTTTATATGTTGAAATTGTACCAGCCTCCACCACTTCATCTGGCAGCCCATTTCATACGCACACTACCCTCTGCATGAAAAAGTTGCCCCTTAAGTCTCTTTTATATCTTTCCCCTCTCACCCTAAACCTATGGTTTCTAGTTCTGAACTTTCACACCCCAGGGAAAAAATCTTGTCTATTTTCCCTATCCATGCCCCTCATGATTTTATAAACTTCTATAAGGTCACCCCTCAGCCTCTGACACTCTAGGGAAAATAGCCCCAGCCTATTCAGCCTCTCCCTATAGCTCAAATCGTCCAACCTTGGCAACATCCAGTAAATAGTGAGTTTTGAGAAGACTTGTAGCTCAGGTTGAGGTTCTGGATATAGGTTCACTCGCTGAGCTAGAAGGTTCATTTCCAGACATTTCATCACCCTACTAGGTAACATCTTCAGTGGGCCTCAGGTGGAGCACTGCTGATAAGTCCTGCTATCTATTTATATATTTGGGGTTCTTTGGATTGCTGATGTCATTTCCTGTGGTGATGTCATTTCCTGTGGTGAAGTCACTTCCTGTTCTTTTTCTCAGAGGGTGGTAGATGGGGTCTAACTCGATGTGTTTGTTGATAGAGTTCTGGTTGTAATGCCATGCTCTAGGAATTCTCGTGCGTGTCTTTGTTTGGCTTGTCTTGGGATGGATGTGTTGTCCCAGTAAAAGTGGTGTCCTTCTTCATCCGTACGTGAGGATACCAGTGAGAGAGGGTCATGCTTTTTGTGGCTAGTTGGTGTTCACGTAGCCTGGTGGCTAGTTTTCTGCCTGTTTGTCCAATGTAGTGTTTATTATAGTTCTTGCATGGTATTTTATAATATCTCACTAGTACCCTTACATATGGATGAGGAAGGAAACCACTTCGACTGGGACAAGCTAAACAAAGACACGCATGAAACTTCCTAGAAGCATGGCATTCCAACCAGAACTCTATCAACAAACACATCGAGTTAGACCACATCTACCACCCCCTGAGAAAAAGAACAGGAAATGACAACACCACAGGAAATGACATCACCAACCCAAAGAACTCCAAACATAAATAGAAAGCAGGACTTACCAGCAGTGCTTCACCTGAAGCCCACTGAAGATGTTACCTAGTAGAGTGATGAAACGTCTGGAAACGAACTTTCCAGTTCAGCAAGCAAACCTACATCCAGATCCTTATAAATCTTTTCTGAACCCTTTCAAGTTTCACAACATCCGTCCGATAGGAAGGAGACCAGAATTGCACGCAATATTCTAAAAGTGGCCTAACCAAAGTCCCCTACAGCTGCAACATGACCTCTCAACTCAATACTCTGACCAATAAAGGAAAGCATACCAAACGCCTTCTTCACTCTCCTATCTACCTACGACCCTACTTTCAAGAAGCTATGAACCTGCACTTACAGGTCTCTTTGCTCAGCAAACTCCCCAGGACCTGACATTAAGTGTATATAACTCCTTCTCTGATTTGCTTTTCCAAGATTCAGCACCTCACATTTATCTAAATTAAACTCCATCTGCCATTCCACAGCCCATTGGCCCATCTGATCAAAATCCCATTGTAATCTGAGGTAACCTTCTTCACTGTCCATTACACCTCCAATTTTGGTGTCATCTGCAAACTTACTAACTAAACCTCTTATGCTCACATCTAAATCATTTATATAAATGATGAAAGGTAGTGGACCCAGCAGCGATCCTTGTGGCACTTCACTGGTCACAGGCCTCCAGTCAGAAAAACAACCCTCCACCACCACCCTCTGTCTTCTACCTTTGGGCCAGTTCTGTATCCAAATGGCTAGTTCTCCCTGTATTCCATGAGATCTAACCTTACTAACTAGTCTCCTTTGGGAAACCTCGTCGAACGCCTTACTGAAGTCCATATAGATCATGTCTACAGTTCTGCTCTCATCAATCCTCTTTGTTACTTCTTCAAAAAACTCAAACAAGTTTGAGAGACATGATTTCCCACATACAAAGCCATGTTGACTATCCCTAATCAGTCCTTGCCTTTCCAAATACATGTACATCCTGTCCCTCAGGATTCCCTCCAATAATTTGCCCACCACCGACATCAGGCTCACTGGTTTTTGGTTCCCTGATTTGTCCTTACCACCTTTCTTAAACAGTGGTACCACATTAGCCAACCTCCAGTCTTCCTTCACCTCACCTGTGACCATCGATGATACAAATATCTCAGCAAGAGGCCCAGCAATCACTTCCCTCGCTTCCCACAGAGTTCTCGGGTACATGTGATCAGGTCTTGGGGATTTATCCACTTTTATGCGTTTCAAGACATCCAGCACTTCCTCCTCTGTATTATGGACATTTTTCAAATGTCACCGTCTATTTCCCCACATTCCATATCTTCCATGTCCTTTTCCACAGTAAACACTGACTCAAAATACACGTTTAGCATCTCTCCCATCTCCTGTGCCTCCACACAAAGGCTGCCTTGCTGATCTCTGAGGGACCCTATTCTCTCCCGAGTCACTCTTTTGTCATTAATGTATTTGTAAAAACTCTTTGAATTCTCCTTAACCCTATTTGCCAAAGCTATCTCATGTCCTCGTTTTGCCCTCCTGATTTCTCAAGTATACTCCTACCACCTTTATACTCTTCTAAGGATTCGCTTGATCTATCCTGACATATGCTTCCTTCTTTTTCTTAACCAAATCCTTAATTTCTTTAGTCATCCAGCATTCCCTATACCTACCAGCCTTTCCTTTCACCCCAACAGGAATATACTTTCTCTGGACTCTTGTTATTTCATTTCTGAAGGCTTCCCATTTTCCAGCCGTCCCTTCACCTGCGAATATCTGCACCCAATCAGCTTTTGAAAGTTCTTGCCTAATACCGTCAAAATTGGCCTTCCTCCAGTTTAGAACTTCAACTATTAGATCTGGTCTATCATTTTCCATCACTTTCCATCACTATTTTGAAACTAATAGAATTATGGCCGCTGGCCCCAGAATGCTCCCCCACTGACATCTCAGTCACCTGCTCTGCCTAATTTGGGAGCCAACTTATTTCTTTCTTGTGAGCAAGAACACCACTACACCTTCTGTGGAAAATATTTCCCAGTAAATTTGCTTCCTAACCTATTTTATCATCTACGTAAAAACAATGACTGCAGATGCTGGAAACCAGATTCTGGATTAGTGGTGCTGGAAGAGCACAGCAGTTCAGGCAGCATCCAAGTAGCTTCGAAATCGACATTTCGGGCAAAAGCCCTTCATCAGACTTTTGCCCGAAACGTCGATTTCAAAGCTACTTGGATGCTGCCTGAACTGCTGTGCTCTTCCAGCACCACTAATCCAGAATCTATTTTATCATCTAGCCTACTTTAAAAGCATTGTTCACTCGATATGACAGAGGAACAAATGGAAGAAGAGATGTAAATTTTTGCTTTTCCCCCCAGGGTGGAGATCTTCCCTCTGTCAAGCCTACAACAGCTTACCCTCTTACCAATCTGGAAAACAAGCAAATCTTATTTATTTGTGTAGCAAAATAAAAAGGACGTGATGCTGCTTATTTCATGCATGGCCTGATGCAAACTGAGAGAATATTTGACTAAAGTTTGAAAAATTCTTAAAAGACTTCTGAAAAAATAAATGCGTTTCAACCATGAGTGTTTAACATGTCTTAAAGAAGCTGCATTATATATTGTTGCAGGACGTATTATACAACATAATGGGGTGACTCACTTGTGCTGCCAATAAGCGGTGAGATCACAAAATGTGAAAGATTCTCCAGAAAAAGTGGAGTCAAACAGTGAGACATTTCCTTATTCCATTGATGGCATACAATTTATTCTGCCTGGCTTTCATTTAGTAATGGCTAGTAAGAACAACACTTGAAGCGAGAATGGTAATTTTAAAAATTAATTTGGAACAACCCAAACAAGGTCATAACACTTTAGTTTTACAATAGTCATTTGGAAAAACAAATTTGAACACAAAAAGACATTTTGTTGAAGCTTTTAGTTTTACATTCATCAGAACATTCACAATAAATAAAAGGGTAAGAGGAATCAATATGTTTGATTTAAATTTACACAAAGCTTTACATTTAACTGACGAATACAAGGTTTGTCAGCGTCTTTTTTTCCACAATATCTCAGAATTATTTGTTCCAAAGTTCCTGCCCAACAGGTTGTTGGTTTGCTTGCTGAGCTGATGAGTTTGAAAACAAACCCACCAGCTCAGTGAGCAAACTGACAACCTGAGCTACAAACCTTCTCCAAGATCTCTGCCCAACCCTTTGTAACTAAGCTTCACATGGTCAAGAGGGAGTGAGACACAGCCCAGTGAGTATGTAGTTCGGGGAATCTGGAGGTAGTGTGGAAATTTGGCGCAGAGGGGAAAAGGTGTCTTTTGTTTGCATGTTTGCCTTGTAGTTTGTAAGTTTTTTTTTAAACAGGATAACTTGAAGACTAATATCAGAGACTCAGCATGAAAGAGTGACATCATAGATAAACAGAAAGTTCATTGGTTGGTGATAGCTATTAATTCAATTATTATTATTGATTACTTGCAAATTGAAGGTAACTAGGAGAAATATTTACAGGCTACAAACTAAAAGGCCAGTCTGAAATTTTTAATAAGTCAAATTAAGTAATTGAAATAGAAATGCTGGCCCAAGCAATGTGTTGTAATTACATGATGTGGGAGCTGGTGGACCATATTTAGGTTCATAGTGACCACAGGTGTAACAAGTGCTGGTTGTCTGAGGAACTCTGACTCAGAGTTGATGGGCTGGAGTCTGAGCTTCAAACACTGCGACACATCAGGGTGGGAAAGAATTACCTGGAGCTGTGTTTCAGGAGGAGGTCACAACCCTTAAATTAACTACTTCAAATCTGGTCAGTGGTCAGGGACAGGAGGGTGTGACTACAAGTGAGGCAGGTAAAAGGATCCAGAGGTGGCTGAAGGAGCCTCAGCCCTTGAGTTTGTCTAACAGTTTGAGTTGCTTGCTCCCTTTGTACTGGTGCCAATGACCCATGAATTTAAATCTGTTTTCCCCACAACAATCTTTGAGCCACGTGTTTACCTCTTTAATCTTGTTGACCTTATGCCAATTTGTTTGTGACTCAGGTAGTAATCCAGTTCTGCTTTTTAATTTAGCCTTTAGCTCCTCACATTCCCTCAGCAGATCAAAGTGGGGATTGTAGGGAGGATGAGCAAACTGACCAAAGCACAGTGGTGCAGGAAAGCCATTCAACAGGAAAGAGAAAAGGGAAGGTAGTTGTAATCGGGGATGGTATATTTAGAGATCTCTGTGGCCAGGATCGAGAATTCCAAAGGCTGAGCTGCAGAGGAATTGAGAGTGGGAGGGGAAAGATTCTGTTGTCCTGGTTCACATAGGTACTAACAATCTAGGTAGAAAGAGGAAAGAGGTTCTGCTGAGGGAATATGAGCAGCTAAAGGCTAAATTAAAAAGCAGAACCAAAAAGGTAATAATTGCCGGATTACTACCTGAGCCACAAGCAAATTGGCACAGGGTCAACAAGATTAAAGAGGTAAACACATGCCTCAAAGATTGGTGTGGTAAAAACAGGTTCAAATTCATGGGACATTGTCACCAGTACAAGGGCAGCAGGGAGCTGTCCCAATGTGTGGGGCTCCAGCTGAGTCATGCTGGGACCACAGTCCTAGTGAATTGCATAACTAGGGCTGTGGATAGGGCTTTAAACTAACTATTGCGTGGGTGGAAGGGTGAAATCAATTGCATGGAAAATTATAGAATAAGTTAAAAGGGATGCGGTGGAGAAGGCTCAGCAGATATTAAAGTTCCCAAAACAAATAATAGGTCAGAGAATAAAGAAGTAGTCAGAAATCTAACTTCAGGCACAGTAAGGGGGCAACTGTGAGGAGACGATTGGCGGGGGGCGGGGGGCAGTGGCGAAGGCAGTCAGAACAGGACTGAGTGTGTTGTATTTGAAGGCACATGGTAGACTTAACAAGGTAAATGTAGCACAGATTGAAATTGGTTGATACGGTGCTGTGTATATCACAGAGATGAGACTGCAAGAGGATCAGGGCTGAGAACTAAATATCCAAGGATATGCATCCAATTGAAAGGACAGGCAGATGGGCAGAGTAGCCTTGTGAGTAAGAAACGATACTCAATCGAAAGCAAGAAGTGATATAGGGTCAGAAGATGTGTGTGTGTGTGGGTAGAATTGCAAGGTAAAAAAAGAGCTGATGAGAATTGTGTACAGGTCACAGCAATAATCAGGATGTGGGGCAGAAAATAAACCAAGAGATAGAAAAGGCATGTAAGAAAGGCACTATTATAATAATCATGGAGGACTTCAATATGCAGGTGGACTAGGAAAATCAGATTGGTTGCGGAAGAGCTCACTACATATTACCAAATCAAGAATCAAAGTGTTCACTATTGAGGCAGACCTGATTAGGAAGCTTAAGAAATCTTCTTGGGGCAGTGACTGTAATATGATAAAATTAATCCTGTAGTTTGAGAGGGAGAAGCTGGAATCAAATGAAACGGTATTACAATTGGTAACTACAAAGGGAGGAGGGAGGAGCTGGCCAGAGTTGAATAGAAGGGAAGCCCAGCAGGGATGATGGTGAAGCAGCAGTGGCAGGAGTTTCTGGGGGTAATTCTGGGGGTAACTCATCCCAAGGAGGAAGAAGCAACCATTTCTGGGAAGGGAAGTCAGTGACAGCACAAAAGCAAACAAAAAAAAACATACAATGGGGTGAAGACTAATGAGAAGCCAGAGGATTGAAAAACCTTTAAAATTCAGCAGAGGACATCTAATAAAAACAATAAGGGGGAGAAGATGAAAGTGAGAGCAAGCTAGCTAGTAAAATATAAAAGATTCCAAGACCCTTTTTTTTGCATATCAAAAAGAGAGAGGCAAGAGTGAACATTGGGCTGATGGAGAATAAGGCTGGAGATGGAATAATTGGGATCAAAATAATGGTGGAGGAACGGAATAGGTGTTTTGCATCAGTTTTCAGTGTGGAAGATACCAGTAGCATACCAGAACCTTCAAGAGAGTCGGGGGCAGAGATGAGTGTAGTGTTCATCACTAAGGAGGTGCTGGGGATGCTGAAAGGTCTGGATGTGAATACATCACTCAGAACAAATGGATCATATATCCCAGAGTTCTGAAGGAGATAGCTGAGGAGATTAGAGAGACATTGGTACTGATCCTTCAGAAAACCCTGTAGTCAGGGAGGGTCCCAGAGGACTAGAAAATGGCTAATGTGAAACCACTGTTTAAGAAGGTAGGAAGACAGAAGACAGGAAACTATAGGCCAGTTAGCCTGACCTCGGTGGTTGGTAAGATTTTAAGTGCATTATTAAGGATGAGATTCCAAAGTACTTGGGAGTGCATGGTAAAATAGGGCTGAGTCAGCATGGCTTCATCAAGGGGACATCATGCTGACAAATCTGTTAGAATTCTTTGAGATAGTGAGCATGTCAGACTAAGGAAAGATAGTGGATGTGATATATTTGGATTTCTAGAAGGCCACTGACAAGAGAATGCTAAATAAAAGCCCATGGTGTTAGAGGCAAGGTACTGGCATGGATAGAGGTTGGCTGGTTGGCAGAAGGAAGAGATTAGGGATAAAGGGGTCTTTTTTAGAATGGCAGATGGTGCCATGTTGGGAACACAATTATTCACAATACATTAACAATCTGGATGAAGAAATGGAGGACACTGTTGCTAAGCTTTCAAATGAGACAAAGTTGGGGGGGGGGAGCAGGTAATGTTGAGGAAGGGGGAGGCTGCAAAAGGATGTGGACAAGCTAGGAGAGTGTGCAATAGACCACCAGATGGAATACAATGTGGGAAAATGTGATGTAATGCACTTTGGTAGGAAGATTAGAGACTTAAGGCTACAGTAGTCACCCCATACCCTCGGGGAATATGTTTCAAGACGTACCGTGGAATCGCAAAACCCCGGATAGGAGCGAACCCATTTAAATGGGAAATTTACCTTCCCAGCAGCCCCTGCTCCCTAGTCCCTGAAGGTTCCCTGTAATATGTTCAGGCTGCGGGAAACTGCGAGATACTGAAACCACAAAAACAATTCTGTGGATATGGTGGTTGACTTGTATTTTCTAAATACAGCAAGACATCAGAAATCTGAATCACAAAGGGACTTGGGAGTCCTAGTTCAGGAGGTTAACCTGCTGTTCAGTTGGCATTTAGGAATGGAAATTTAATGTTACCATTCATTTCGAGAGGGCTAGAATACAACGCAGATATGTCCTGCTTAGGCTCTATTAGGCTTTGGTTGGACCGCATTTGGGATTTTTGATAGCAGTTTTGGGGCCCCATATCTAAAGGAAGAATATACTGGCCTTGGAAAGGTTCAGAGAATGTTTACAATAATGATCTCAGGGATAAAGAGCTTGTCATATGAGACGCAGTTGAAGACTTGGGTTCTGTACTCAACGGAGTTTAGAAAAACTGGGGAGTGGGGGAAGGAATCTTATTTGAAATTTACAGAGTACTGAGAGACTTGGATAGAGTGGACACAGATGTTTCTAGTACTAGGAGAGACTAGGTCCCAAAAGCACAGCCTCAAGAATGAAGTGGAGGCAAATTTGTTTATTTAAGACAAATATAGATAGGTTCTTGATTGGTAAGGGATCAAGGGTTATGGGTAGAAGACAGGAGAATGGGGTTGAGAAACATCAGCCATGATTGAAGAGCAGACTTAATGGACCAAATAGTCTGCTCCTATATCTTTTGGTCTCAATCCCATTTCTCCTGTAACGATCTCTTAAGGAAAATCCTAAGGATTCTTACTGGCTTGGCAGGATAAATGCTGAGACAATGTGTCCCTTCATGAACCAGAGCTATACTCTCAGAATAGAGGGGCATCAAGTTAAGACAAAGATCAGGAGGAATTTCTTCTCTCAGAGTTGTGACTTTGGAACTCCTTGCCACAGAGTGCTGTGAGAGAAGGATCCTTCTGTTTATTCAAGACTTAGATACGTTCTTAATCAGAAGGGGAATCAAAGGTTATGGGAAAAGGGTAGGAAAGTGGACATGAAATGTCTCTGCTCAGCCATGATTCTATTGAATGGTAGAACAGATTAGACTGACCAAATGATTAACTGCTGTCCCTATTTCTTATGGTTTTATATTAAAAAAAAGTGTATCTCATGTAGGAGAAAAAAATGAAGCAGTGTTACTGATCTCTTTATAAGCTTCAATCCCTAATTCAAGATATTGATACTTTTAAAAGGTGCCAACTGAATCCAAATCAACTATTGCTTTGTTGAGGTGTCTATTCCAAATATGCACTGTGGTGTGTACAAAAAAAAAGACTGCAATGGTCCAGATTACTCTCAGCATTAAAAAAAATTCTTCAGGGTAGCTAGCACATAAGAGTTAGGATGCCAAACACTGGAATGCTGCAAAGTAAAACAAATTGCATTGCAAAACTTCTTTGCAGTACAAACACCAAAAATTTCTAAATCATCTGCATACCATCCGAAGTAGATTTGGATCAGTAGGGCAAAGGAGGATACTTGAGGAAGCAAATTACAATTTTTGTGCTATAGGTAGAGTTCATGGTCAGAAAAAAAACCAAATCTCAGGCTTGCCAACAGAAATGAGATTAATAATTTAAGGCCATTAGATTTTCTTCAGTCATCTAATGCACTTCTTTATCATAGGTTAACTTTTTTGTGTACAATGGAATGTAATGATCAAAATCATTCCTTAATTTTGTACTGGTCATCCTTGGTACTTTATGTTTAACTGGACTTTATGTACAATTTTAAATCGACCTGCTCAGACATGTTATGGCACACCTCTGGGGAGGGTGGAGCTTGAACCTGGATCTTATATGATGCCAGGGAGAGATGAGCATGATGCGTTCCAAAACCCTTGGGCCAAGCAGCTAGCTGCAAACAAATCTATGATTCTCAATACTGGAAATAAATGCAAGTATTCAAACATAATACTGCCCCAGTTAGTATCTTTGATTACTAGTAAAATCTGAATTTCAGTGAAATATTCAAACTTATAGTCAGTGTTTTGAATCAGAAAACCTTAACTCTTCATTTTGTGAAACAATTCACCGTCCTTCATTGATGCTGAATAGATTTATTACATATCATTTATTTTACACTAAGCGATGTCTTTGTGATGGTGAGACAGCTTTGTAAATACAAGAAACAATCCACAAAGAGCTAAACACTTAAGAAAATTTCATCAGATTTTATAATAAAAAAGTTTAAATATGCATCTTTACACAAACAACTACAAAAAAGCTGTTTATTATGCTGAATTCACACCACTAGTCACCAAACCATAAAAGATCCAGAATCAGTGAACAATTTCAATCTTTTACAAAAAGAGAATAAATAAAAATACACGATTTTCCTTTTTCACTCTGTACATCACCAACAGAAAAAGCTGAGGTTGCCAGGTGACAGTCTGCTATTTTCCAAGGTTGCTTAGTGACAGCACAACTGAACGTCAGCTTTGGGTTGCACATTTAAGCTTTCGTAATATATCCTTCTTGTATCAGGAAATCATAGATCTTTCTGGTTTTGTTCACATCTATTTTAATGAGAGTCCTGGCCTGGGCTAGCTTCAGGCCACCTAATCTGCTGCTCTCATTCATTAAAGCCGACTTATACTCCAAATATGCTCCTGGGACCAATCGTACCATCTGGCACAGCTATGAGATAGGTAGATAGAAAAGATTCATAAAGAACAATGTTCAAACATATTTGTTGTATACTAAAGTCCTACATATAAATATTACAATTATAGGAAGATCATTCCTTGCTATTATGATAAACATTCTAATCTGTCTGTCTCCTGAATGCTGAATTTCCAGCATTTTCCATTTTAATAAATAATGCTGAGGTTTGTTGTTCAATTACTGCTGCCAAAATGGAATGAAATTGCAGAAGATACCATAAAATGATTAAATAAAAGGGTTAAATGATAGCCTTTTGTTTGGAACTAATTAAATAACTTTCCCCTCAGACCCATGAAATGAAGGATTAATTTATAATTAGCATTTCAGAATCACAAGGAAGTAGACTAATGAATGTACCTCCTTTTCCTTATCATTGAGCTTCTCTGTTCCTGGAAGGCCTGTGAGGTTCAGTGGGGGTGCATTTCTCCTACCTGTTCCATCCATAATGAGAAAGGGGCAAAAATTATTAAATCAATATCACAAAAGGAGCATTCCCTACTTGTCTCTTCTGAAGCCACAGCTGCTAGAAAAGCATTTCAGAATTACTGAGTGTGCACATTCTTATTACTTTGATAATCTTTCTTAAATATTCCAAAGTACTTCACAGACAATAAATTACTCTTGAATTAATCACCACTATTATGAAAGTGACAATTCTGCAACTCTGGTGAAGGCTACCAAACATTCAAAACAAAGGACGGGACTTCTGCTCGTATTATGTCAATCACCTTTCTTCCTCTAAGATGATGAGTACATTTAAAACTACAGGAATCTATGGTAGTTGAGACTGGGTCAGGAGTTCATTAATAAGTGGAAAGCAAGAACCTATTACCAGAGGTGAATTCAGATTAAGAGAAAAATTGGGTGAGTGCTGAGTAGGATCCTGAAATGACAAACATTGCCATCCTGAAGTCCCTACACTTAATGAACGAATGTGTTGACACTAAAAATTGTGGCGAACAGCAGATAAACAAAATAGAGCACAAGGATTATAATAATTAAGACAGTAAATTCAATGAGATAGACTATTGGTAAATGAAGGTTATATTCAAGTGAAACAGTACAAATTAATAAAATAGGAAGCAATCTTGGGAAATTCACCATTTCCACTGGGAAAACTGGCTCAAAGATACCACAGATTGAAAATAGGATTACTCCATTGTAACACTAATTCTGACTCATGCATACTTCAAGCATATTTCCCTTCTGGACAGGTAGACTGCTGAACCTAACTCACAAATTTAAATTAAATGGTGTCATCTGATGAAGATTTTGAAATGAACTGTGTGCAGTGATTGACAAGCTGTTGAAATGATAAGTCAATGACATGAATCATTCTTTGCACAAACTGAATGTCTCCAGCCTTTTATTTGCTTCCGATTCCACAATGTTTTGCTTTTGCATACATGATGAAGCTGTTACAAGAAAGGGATACTGAGTTTTGGTAATTGGTAATAAACATTCTTTCACAGTAAAGTTCATTCAAACCCAAATTCAGACAAGAAAAAGCACTTGTTTTAAGTAAGAAAAAATGCAGCCTGCAGTGCAAAATGAAAAAAAACTAGGAAAAGAGGAGACAAGTGATCTGTTGTTTAAAAATTCCTTATTTTTTAAAACTGGCATGATAATGCTGCCAATAGGATTTTCCAATCTCAATCACAGGTGTGTAAAAGATTACAAGTCATAATGATACACAAGTTACTGTTTTCATAGTTTGCAATTCTATAAACAATCTACAAATTGTACAGGAATGCACATTTCTCTATGAAGAAGGCTCACAAACACATTAAGACAATTTGTACATCTGACTGGACAGGAACAGAATTTTTAAATATACAACCACTAAACACAGGGAATTCCTGTACATGCAAAAATGTAAAAGAAGTTAAGCAAATGAGATTCGTCCTTATTCATAATATATTCTGACTAGAATAAGTGCTAGTTTGATTTTGACAGAATGTATAAAATTACTGTGCACCTTTGCTCATTCATTTATCGTATTAATTCAACTTCGCCCTGATGCTCTGCAAGTCGTATGTACAATTTCAATCATGTATAAACCAGAGGAAGAAAAATATACTGGTTCATTGTGAAGATCTAACCTATTCTAAAAAAGCAAATTGTTAATATATTGAGTTAGTCAAACTCTGTAGTGACATGGTACATACAACATAAAATTCTGGTTAATAAAATTAAGGTTCATAGAATATGAGGGCAAGTGTGCAACTGAAAAAAAATTGGCTTTTTAAAATTCTGTTAGAAGTTGCAGCAGTTGCATATCCAATTGTGACCTTCTGGAACCACTTCAGCCGATGTTGCATAGATACGCCGCATTACTACAGATAAAGTTTCAGGATTCTCACCCAAACAAAGGAATAATGATACTTGTTTGGGTCAGAAAGGTTAGTGGCTTGGAGGCTGTTGTCCTCCTATGCAGTTCTTGCCCTTATAGATGGCATAAGTTATGGGTTTGGAAGGTGTTGCTGAACATGCCTGGTTAAGTTGCTGGAAGCAGAAACAATCAAAGAATTAAAAGAAAAATGAAAGGGTAGTTGAAGGATATGGTATAAGAATATGGGGCCTGAGCTGGGGAGTGGGACTAAGTGGATTATTCTGAACGACTTTGTGCTGTAAATGACTCTAGTACTTGATGAAGTTAAGGAAAGCTTCCTGCACTTCTCAGCCATGATCAGCAGTTACTTACCTGCAGTTGGAATGACGAGTGCCACAGGGTTTAATCCTGAATCACTGAAATGTAAAGATGAAATACACATTAGTGCATCTTCAGAACATGGAACCTAATTTAGTAAATCAAAGTGGTGGATTTTTTGATTTGGATGACATGCTGATTAAATGAAAAAAATGACTGAGCAGAAAAAAACTTATGTTCTTTGTGTAGATTATTCCCTGCCATCAAATATCAAAAGATATTCCTTCAGCAGTAAACATTTAAGAAGCCATCTGCTTGTGTGCAAGGGTGAATGAGCATAAGTTTGGTAGGGTATAAGCAATAGACAAATACAACTTGGCCAGTGGGTCATTACAAATTTTGACTTTATTTAATACTAAACATGAGGTATTTTAACTAGAAAATAACTCTAATATAGACTATGTACCTTCTATAAACAATTGCACCCTTTCTCCAAATCTTCTAAAGAAATAAATAAAACAAAACCAAACAATTTGCATGATATGCAAGATTTTTGCAAGTGCAAACTGCATGAGATACATTTTGGCAGAAGGGATAGGGACAGTCAAAACATACTGAAAAGCAATATTCTAAGTATGCAGAAATAGACCAAACCATGGGTACATATATGGACCAAGACGACTAGCAGGATATATTGAGAACTTTGTTAGCAAAGCATATCAGATGCTGGGCTGCATACAGTGTAATACTGAGTACAAAAGCAGTTTAAGTTTCACTAAATATTTAAAAAGCTCTAAAATTGTACCCAGTTCTGTTCAGTACACTTTAGGAAGGACATGGATATCTTTGAGATGGTGAATATGAGATTTACTAGGATGGTTCTTTGGATGACAGGATTTAGCTACAAAGTTTAGCTAAAGAAGCTGAGATTACTTTCCTAAGTGTTAAGAAGGCTGAGGGAAAATCTGAGCGAGGTGTATAAAATCATGACAAATTTACATAAGGTAGACAAAGAAAAACTTCACATTATCTAATAAAACAAGCACTAAGAAGTGCTCTTGTGGCACAACAGTACTGACCCTATCAATGAGCCAGGAATCCAAGGTTCTAGTCCTATCTATTCCAGAAGTATACCATAACAACTCTGAACAGGTTGATCAGAAAGTATCTTATAAAGCTGAAGGAAAGGAAGATATAAGGTTTTAGGTGAGTAAGAACTTTTCTAGGCAGTGAATTGAATTGGAACTTATTGTCCAAATGATCTCAATAAATACTCAAGGCAAATACATTTGCAGAGCCATGGGGACAAAGAGTGTGAATGGGACTGATGGGACTGCTTCCCAGTCTCCTAGCATGGGCTTCATGGGCCAAATCCCCTCCTTCTGTGGTGTAATCACAGAACCTTGCAGTACAGGAGGCCCTTCAGTTCATCGAGTTGACACAAATAAAACTAAATATACAAATCCACTTTCCAGAACTTAGACCACAGCCTTTTTTCTGTCCGGGAGCAGCGGGAGACAGAGCAGAGGTGACATGGAAACCAGGAGGGTGCGGGAAGGTAAGGAAATTGCTTAAAAACTTACCTTCGAAGCCCACACAGCCTTTTTCCTGTCGGGGAGCAGTGGGAGACAGAGCGGAGGTGACATGGAGACCAGGAGGGTGCCGAGAAGGTAAGGACTTAGCATATATTTGGGCAGCGGCTAAACCCGAGATACTAGATGTGTAGTATCTCCCTCCACCCTCCTCTAACCAGAAGTGAAAGGTTCTGTAAGGTAAGGCTTTATTTTTTCTTTTTTATATATTTAAGTGCATTGTTTGGCTCAATAGGTGGGGGCAGCAATTGCCAAGATCATGGTACCGTGGCAGGCACTGTTGTTCAGAAGGGCGGGAAAAAGACTCGTAGGGCCATAGTCATAGGGGATTCTATTGTAAGGGGAGCCAGTAGCGGTTCTGTGGCCAAAAACGGGAGTCCCGGATGGTACGTTGCCTCCCAGGTGCTTGGGTCAGGGATGTCACTGATCGGCTGCACAGCATTTTAAAAGGGGAGGGTGAACAGCCAGCATAAAGGCACCAACAATGTAAGTAAAAAACAAGATGAGGTCCTGAAGGCAGAATTCAGGGAGCTGGAGAGAAGTTAAAAGGAGGACCTCAAAGGTAGTGATCTCGGGATTGGCCACGTGCCAGCCAGTGTAGAAATGAAAAAATAAGCAGGGTGAGCACGTGGCTTGAGGAATGGTGTAGGAGGGAGGGGTTCAGATTTATTGGACATTGGGACCGGTTGTGGGGAAGGTGGGACTATTACAAAATGGACGGTCTACATCTGAACCAGAGTGGAAGCAATGTCCTTGGGGGAGTTTTTGCTACTGCTGTTGGGGAGGTTTTAAATTAATGTGGCAGGGGGCTGGCAACCAGAAAAGAAGACAAGTAGACAGCAAGGTGGAAACTGGAGGCTGTAAGAATCATGAAGATAGCGTTAATAAGGGGAAGAGTAGGCAGACAGTAGATGAACACAAAGGAACTGGTAGCCTCAAGTGCATCTACTTTAATGCAAGGAGTATAGTGGGTAAGGCAGATGAACTTAGGGCTTGGATTGGTGCCTGGGAGTATGACGTTATTGCAATCACAGAGACTTGGCTGAAGGAAGGGAATGATTGGCAACTAAATGTTCCAGGATATAGATGCTTCAGACAGGACACGGAGGGAAGTAAAAGGGAGGATGGAGTTGCATTGCTGTTCAGGGATGACACCACGGCTGTGCTAAGGGAGGACACTATGGAGGGCTTGAGTAGTGAGGCATCATGGGTGGAACTGAGAAATAAGAAGGATGCAGTTACATTGTTGGGGCTGTATTACAGGTCTCCCAACAGTGAGCATGAGGTAGAAGAACAAATACGTCAACAGATTATGGAAAGATGTAGAGGCAATAGGGTAGTGGTGATGGGAGATTTTAAATTTCCCAACATTGACTGGGATACACTTAGCATCAGAGGTCTAGAGACTGTCCAGGAGACTTTTCTAGAGCAGTATGTCAAGAGTAAGATGAGGGACAGGGCCATATTGGACCTGGTGTTGGGGAATGAGCCAGGCCAGGTGGTAGAAGTTGCGGTGGGGATTTCTTTGGGAACAGTGACCACAATTCTGTAAGTTTTAAAATACTCATAGACAAAGATGAGAGTGGCCCTAAGGGAAGAGTACTAAACTGGGCCAAGGCCAATTATATCAAAATTAGGCAGGAGCTGGGAAATGTAGATTGGACACAGCTATTTGAAGGGAACTCCACATGTGGGAGGCTTTCAAAGATAGGTTGAAGATAGTGCAGGATAAGCATGTCCCATTGAAGGCAAAGGATAGGAAAGGCAAGATTCGTGAACCGTGGATGACAGGAGAAATCGTACAACTAGCCAAGCGGAAAAGGGAAGCATACAGGCAGCTAAGAACAGAATGGGTCCTGGAGGAATATCGGAAGAATAGGACCAGTCTTAAACGAGGAATCAAGCGGGCTAAAAGGGGTCATGAAATAGCTTTAGCGAGCAGAATTAAGGAGAATCCCAAAGCCTTTTATTTTTATATAAGAAGCAAGCATGTAACTAAAGAAAGGATTGGTCCACTAAAGGATAATGAAGGAAGGCTGTGTGTCGAACCTGAGAGAATGGGTGAGATTCTGAATGATTACTTTGCATCAGTGTTCACTGAGGAGAGGGACATGATGAATGTTGAGATTAGAGATAGAGGTTGATTAGGCTGGATCACGTTGACCTAAGTAGGGAAGATGTATTGGGTAGGCTAGAGGTGGACAAATCCCCAGGACCAGATGGGATCTATCCAAGGTTGATCAGGGAGGTGAGAGAGGCAATAGCTGGGACCCTGACAGATACCTTTGTATAAAGGTGAAACGCCGGAGGACTGGAGGGTTGCTCATGTTGTCCCCCTGTACAAGAAGGGTAGTAGGGATATTCCAGGTAAGTACAGACCAGTGAGCCTGACGTCAGTGGTGGGAAAGTTGCTGGAGAAGGTACTGAGGGATAGGATTTATTTATATTTAGAAAAGAATGGGCTTATCAGTGATAGGCAACATGGTTTTGTGCGGGGGAAGATCGTGCCTTACCAACTTAATAGAGTTCTTTGAGGAAGTGACCAAGTTGATAGATGAAGGAACGACTGTTGATGTCACATACATGGATTTTAGTAAGGCGTTTGATAAGGTTCCCCATGGTAAACTAATAGAGAAAGTGAAGTCACATGGTGTGCAGGGTGTTCTAGCTAGGTGGATAAAGAACTGGTTGAGCAACAGGAGACAGAGAGTAGTAGTTAAAGGGAGTTTCTCAAAACACAGAAAGGTGACCAGTGATGTTCCACAGGGATTAGTGCTGGGGTCACTGTTGTTTGTGATATACGTAAATGATCTGGAAGAGGGCACTGTTGGTATGATCAGCAAGTTTGTAGATGACACGAAGATTGGTGGAGTAACAGAAAGCATAAGGTACTGTCAAAGAATGCAGGAGAATATAGATAGACAGGAGAGTTAGACAGAGAAGTGGCAGATGGAGTTCAATCCAGGCAAATGTGAGGTGATGCATTTTGGCAAGTCTAATTCTAGAGTGAATTATAAGTGAACGGAAGAGCCTTGGGAAAAATTGATGAACAGAGAGATCTGAGAGTTCAGGTCCATTGTTGCTGCAGAGGTGGATACAGTGGTCAAGAAGGTATATGGTATGCTTGCCTTCATCGGATGGGGTATTGAGTATAAGAGCTGACAGGACATGTTAAAATTTTACACGACATTGGTTCACTGCATTTAGAATACTGTATACAGTCCTGGTCGCCACATTACCAAAAGGATGTGGATGCTTTGGAGAGGGTGCAGAGAAGGTTTATGAGGATGAGGATGTTTCTGGTATGGAAAGTGCTGGCTATGAAGAGAGGTTGAGTAGGCTAAGTTTATTTTCATTAGGAAAAAGGAGATTGAGGGAGGACCTGATTGAGGTCTATCTACTAAATCATGAAGGGTACAGACAGGGTAGATATGATAAGCTTTTTCCCAGGTTGAAGGATTCAATAATGAGAGGTCACGCTTTCAAGGTGAGGGGTGAAAAGTTTGAGGGGGATACACGCGGCAAGTACTTTACACAGAGGGTGGTGGGTGTCTGGAACGCGTTGCCAGCAGAGGTAGTAGAGGCAGGCACGGTAGATTCATTTAAGATGCGTCTAGACAGATGCATGAATAAGTGGGAGCGGAGGGATACAGATGTTTAGGAATTGGGCGTCAGGTTTAGACAGTAGATTTGGATTGGCTCAGGCTCGGAGGGCCGAAGGGCCTGTTCCTGGGCTGTAAGTTTTCTTTGTTCTTTGAATGTTATAATTATTCTCCTTCAGTCAATCTGTGGTTGAATTATTTTCTACTTCAGCTTCCAAGAAAGAATATATATTAGTAGGGAGTACTGTGTAATTAAACTTAAGTGTCTTAGGTTAAACAAAGAATTGTTTCAATGTGCAAAGAGTTGCGTGCAAGCTTACTGAGTTCTGGTTGGTTCTCATTCCCCCTATGTTTACTAAGATGTTTGTATGATATTTTTACTACAGGATATCTGCAACACCAAACTGAAAATCCTTTTCTTCATAACATTTGCAGAATGGATTCTGTATTAATACATGAAATTCATCACTGAAGTTCGGTTTACACTCTCAACAACAAAAAAAAACCTTCCTAGTACTGTTGCACAAATACATCCCAATGCAACAAATATGTTAAGAGGTCACAGTCCCATAAGGCAAAGAAACAAATTCAAAGACAACAAAGTGGGAAGAAATTTCAAACATCAGAATATAATATGCATTTCTTCCTGTATTTAGTTCATGTATGAATATCTTAATTACAAGTTACATGAGCTTCATATACGGCACTGGTCTGATTCTATTTAAATGTAACTTGAGCCAATGCTGATTTTTTCTTTATAAAAGGGTGCAATAATAATAGGATGCAAACTGAATGACTTGGAAAATGTAGAACATTTATGTGATGCCAGACTCAGTGACAAACACATATTTTTACTGGAAATATCAGAAATGGAGTGTTATGCCTTTTGTGATAAGCAGTAAGTACAAAGAAGTGGAAGGAATCAACTGATACACAGCATCACGCCTCAACTGGTCAACAAGCATAATCATAAATTAGAAAAAGTAATCTGAAGTGGTCCAGCTTGTGGACTGGAATTCAGCTGCTAAATCTGGTATAAAGGTTTGGAAGGATGATGACCGTGTACCACCAGATGATTTAAAGTGACTAAAATCTAAGTGACTGCATAATTTTTCTCTTTCAATTTTCATGCACAAAACAGGATGTCATGCTATAGTACCATGCAACAGAAACTCAGTCTCTAACATCATACTATGGATGGATGGGAAGTAAGGATCCTGAATCCATCCTCAGAACAACCTTTGTTGGAATCATCAGGACTCTCCCACCAAAATAACTTTAAATCCTCCCATGAAGAGAAAAAAAATCAAACGGTGATAAAATCACAAGGGTTAAACAAATTTCTGGGCATTTCTAGTCCAAGAGAACTCACATTGCTGCTTGTTTGTGTAACCACTGCTGGCAGGCATTGGAGTCTTGCAGACACTGAAGAACATCTGTGAGCATGTTGCGTTTTAGACGCTCCTCCTCACGATGCACCTTCAAGCAGTCATATACTTTGGCACCTACACAAGATGTGATCAGAGCACCATGAGAAAATTTTAAAAAACAGACACAACTGGAAATATTCTAAAACTAAAATATTCCAGCAACTTCTCCAACACAACACTTCTTTAGAGTGGTTCTAAAATTATGCAATTTCACAAAATACAAACTATTCTTACTACATATTATACCCCATAGTTTGTTATATATCAAATTTAAATCATGCAAGTTGTCTAGACATACTTTGCAGCAATTTAATTGCAATTTTCACTGACTCATTTTCTGATTACATAACTAGAGGACACAAATAATGATTTAAACAACAAGATAAAACTCATATAGGCATCATAGCATAGGAGGAGGTCAGTCAGAATATCAAATCCACATCAGCATTCTGTAGAGAAATTCAGCCAGACCCATTTACCACCCAACTATCCCGTAGTCATGAAAGTCTATTTCCATCCAATTTATCCATCATCTGATTCCTGCAATTTTAAGAAAAATGCACACTTCCTCAGGCATTCCATACACACTGCTACTTGGGCCTGGATATTAATAGGATTGACTGCATAGGATGGGAGGGAGTGTGGATCCAGAGTTTCTAATGGAAAATCCCAAGACAAGAGTTTCTCCAAATTCTGAAGTTCTAACCTCATAAAATAAATTGCATCTTTCAAATTGAAGAAAACAGGATTGGTAGATCTGATCTCAAACTCGAAGTATTTAAATTGCCAAGACAGAAATGGATGAGTTGGAATTAGGGTGAGATCTTTAAAATTTTCAACATCTGACCTCTCTGTAAATTCAATCATTGATTCTTCGCCAATAAAACAGCAAATACCAACACTAATTAGTTATCAAGCCCAGCTATAAGAAGGGAGAAGGCAAGTGAAAGAAAGGGTAGAGATAAAAGAAGTTCCCCAAATGAGTTACACTTCATCCCAATTGTTTTATTATTAAACCACACATCAGGGTTAATTAACTATTAATGTAATCAATTAGTCATTGAATGCAGTTCCTTGAATTACGTTGCTCAAGAAGGTCTCAAAAACAAAACTAGAATTAAAGGTATATTTCACTTTGTTACTAGCTAGCCAGTTAATTCACAAATTATTTGATGAAATGGAAATCTATTAAAAGTGATGTAATCCATTGACTGCAATGTTTGAACAGTGTCTCTGCTCAGTACCACCACATGACATCTTTTGGATTCAGTTGGGCTTCTGATGTCTGTAGTGATTGTAATAAGACCAGCCAGGTGGATCTTACAGAATATAAGTTCCCTGATTAGTCCAGATTAATAGCCACAATGAGGGTGCCCTGGCTGACAGATATAAACAGGAGTATCAGAGCTTCTGTTCACTCAAAGCTGGCTCTGAGCAAGTTGGATCAATGTCATGGAGTCTCCATGTACAGTTAAAGGGCGACTTGGTGAAGGGATGCTGGCCTCTGAGGAGTTATTTCAGTGCAGAATTCTTGACACCGATTCAGTTTCCTCAGAACCAGCTCTCAGAGTGAAAAGAACTTCTGACACTCCTGGTTATATGTCAGCTAGGGCCCCCTGAATGGACCAGATTAACAGCCCCAATCAAGGAACTTATATTCTATGAGGTCCACCTGGCTGACCTCATTACATTCACTTTATCTCTGCCCCTCTGAGCCTGAGGACATAGGCCAGTTCTTTTCTTTGTAGCTCCGCCTGTGGTATTTCAGCACTGGGTCAGGTTCCTCCAAGTCAGCCTCTGATACAGGAAGCTTGTAATGGATGTTAGCTTGCCTCTTACACTCGGAAGAAATTCATACTCCTTTTCAGGCGGCAAAAGTGATGACGTCTGTGTTCATCTGAGATTCCAAGGCATCTTCAGTGCTTGAAGGAGAGGGAAAACCCATGAGTTCCAGAACAGTCAGAAAGGCAGTCGAGAAGCTGGTCATATTTTGCTCCCGCGCTGTTTGCGAGTTGCAGCTTTCATATGGTCACATGCTTGTTCAGGACCATCACATCTACCCAAGCTTTATATGTCACTGGACCTGACCTCACATCGACCATGCCTCTTACCCATGGAGGGCCATTCCCATAGACTTTGTCTCCCGTAGTAAGCATTCTCTCTCGCCTAGCGGAGTCTTGTGTCTGGCACTGGTATTCCTGATGCTGTTTCAATATCCACAAAATATTTCATAGAGTAAAGGTTGTGAGGAGAAAGGTCATGGAAGTGGCTAATAAACTGCTAAGCCAACTTTAGTATACAGAGGAACTAACAGTCTCTCAGAATAAATCTCAGCACTTTTGTCCACATTATTCTCCAAATAAAATGGGCAGGACTTTATTGTTCTATGTGAACTGGACGGAAGTAGCGATTGAAACATAAAGACTCTTGGTTACTACAGGAATTGTTCAAAGTTATTTTTAAAATAGTGTTACTCTGAACTAAAATTTGATACATAAAACTTTACTAATATATAAAAATCACAACAGCATATGCACACTAAAACTTTTCCTTCATACGCTAATGGAATCCGATGCTATAGCAAACATTTTCATCATATAATATAGCTTTGTCTCTCAGAACACTTGTCTGACCTGTTGCATTATATTTATGAGCTTAAGAGAAAGCATACTTATTAAAAAACATTTACAAACAACTCACCACGGAATGTGAAAATTCCTGCCAGTCTATATTCTTGTAGTCGTTTGATCTCCTTCCGAAGTTCAAAATCCACTGAAGAAACAAATATTGGTAGACGATAAATTTTCATTGAATTTTCATAACTGCACCCCTTCCGCTCAAAACATGATATTTGTGGATTCATAAATGAAGTAATTCTAAAGAAGTTGTTGTGAGTTTCCAATTTTGTTAAGGAATTTAAACACCAAAGATCATTATTTTTAAGATATTCAAGACAGTAAACAAAAGCAGGAATAAAGATATTTTTAAAAATCTTTCAAGTCAAGGAATTAAATGATTGATATTTTGATCGATGATGTTTTCATTCAAAAGCAATACCAGGGCAGTGAATTGCTTGGAGGGAAACTTGTAATTAGTGGTGGTCCCATGTATCTGCTGCCCTTATCTTTCTAGAAGATGTGGTCATAGATTTGGAAGGAGCCTTGGTGAATTTCTGCAGTATGTCTGTGGGAGAGGGAAAATTGTTTGTGGATGCGGTTCCAGTCAAGTAGACTACTTTGTCCTTGATAATGTCAAGCTTCTTGAGCATTGTTTGAACTGCAGACTTCCATGAAAGTGGAGAGTTAAGTGATGAGTTACTCAGTGCAGGAGTCTTTGCCTCTGACCTTGTGTTTATACAGATAGTTTGATTCAGTTTCTGGTAAATGGTAATGTCCATGATGCTGATAATGGGTGACTCAACAACAGTTATGAGGGGCAATGATTAGATTCTCTCTCGTTGAGTATGTTGATTGCCTGGCACTTTTGTGGCGCAAATGTTTGCTTGCCACTTTCCAGGTCTTGCTGCATTTGGATGTTGACTGCTTTAATATCCAAGGAATCATGAATGTGCAATGTTCAGCACTAATCATGTTAGATACAGGTGAAGATAGTTAGGCCCAGGACACACTATCCTGAGGAGCTTCTGCAAAGATAACTGATCACTCACAATCGATTTCCTTTGTATTAACCAGTGTGCCCCATTTTGCACTGGCCCCAGTTTTGCTAGGGCTCCATGATGCCATATTGAGCCAAATGTTGCCTTGATGTCAAGAGCAGTTGCTCTTATCTCACCTCTGGAATTCAGCTATTTTACCCATATTTAAACTAAGGTTGTAACAAGATGAGGAGCACAGTGGCTGCATTGGAACTCAGACTGAATGAATAAGCAGGTTACAAGTAAGCAAGAACTACTTGATAGCACTGTAGGTAATACTTTCCTTTGCTTCACCGATGATTGGGTACACATGATTGGAGCAGTTATTTGCTTAATTGGAATTGTCATGCCTTCTGTATACTGGGCTGAAAAATGTCTTGCTGGAAAAGCGCAGCAGGTCAGGCAGCATCCAAGAAGCAGGAGAATCGACGTTTCAGGCATAAGCTCTTCTTTATACTGACTGTATACTGGGCATAGCTGAGCAATATTCCACATTGTTGGTAGATGTTAGTGTTGTCGATTCACTGGAATAACTTGGCAAGAGATGCAGCACGTTCTGGTTGAACATATCTTCAGTAGTATTGTCAGAATGCTGTCAGGTCCACAGTCTTTGGAGTATCTAGCACCTTCAACTGTTTCTTGATATAATGTGAAGTGAATCAAATTTGCTGAAGACTGGTATTTGTGATGCTGGGGACTTCTGGAAGAGGTCAAGATGGATCTTGTACTTGGCAATTCTGGCTGAATACTTCCACGATTGCATCAACTTCAATGATGTGCTGGGCTCCCCCGTTATTGAGGATGTAGGTATTTGTGGTGCTGTCTACTCTAGCGATTGGTTTAACTGTTTACTACCATTCACAACTATGTGTGGCACACCTGGACAGCTTGGATCTGGTCTGTTGGTTGTGAAATCACTTAGCTCTATCACTTATTGCTTATGCTGTTTGGCTACAAGTAGTCTTGTTTAAGGCTTCACCAGGTTGACTTTTCAATTTAGTTTTAGATATACCTGGTGCTCTTCCTGACATTTCTTCTTGTAATCTTCACTAAACCCAAGATGGTTCCCTGGCTCAACTGTAAGTTGAGCAGCAAGTATTGCAGTATTGCAGATTGTGTTGAGATATGATTCTGCTGCTGATGGGCTACATTGCTTCATGATTCCCAAGTCTCGAGTTGTTATATCTGTCTGAATTCTTTCCCATTCAACACAGTGATAGTGCCACACAACGCAATGTGAAGACAGAACTTGTCTTTATAACAGCTGTGCAGTGGGTACTCTTACTGACACTGCCATGTGACAAATGCATCTGCAATAAGCAGATTGGGGAGCATGAGGTTACATATGACTTTCACTTTTGTTTGTTCCCTCCCACTTGCTGCAGACCCAGTCTGTCTTCCCTTGTTGTTAGTCCCTTTACCACAGAACCAGTCTAACAGTAACATCCTTTTGGAGTCAACAACCTTAATCAGTAGTGATGCTGCCAAGCCACTCTTCGTGGCAGACATTGGTTCCCTAACCAGAGTATGTTCTGCTAAATTTGAAAGGCTGCAACTACTGTGAAAAATGGAAAACATATGAATGTTACATACACGTATGGCTTTCAATAAATTTGTCATGCTCTGTAGGTCCCAGTAGTCTTGCAAAGTGTCTCATAGCTTCATAGAGGTCTTGAACTTCTTTAGGGTACCGTCGTTCAAGAACTGCAATTTTGGAAGAGGACATTTTTGATTATAGTTTTACAATGGTTATAAGGTGTAACTGCAATTAACTCCTGGTTAAACTTCATTATAATATCTAATGCTTTTTAACACTGACACACATTAATTATTTCCAGACATTCCAATAGTGCATTTCCTGGATAGAGACTCATTCATTTACAATTAATCTGTTTCAATGAGTTCAATGAACTGTCAGCAGTTTAAATGGCAAATTAGTTGCTGGTGAGTGAATTATTAGCATGTAAAATGGTTTTTTTTCTAATATTATTTTCTGACTCATAGCACTGATCATGGGTAATTTAAAAACAAAATTAATTTCACTGGCTTTCTCTCTCTTATTTCAAGGTAATTTTCTTTTCTTTCCCTGGCTATACAATTCAGAAACTTTGCTGTTGCCTTTTCTCTATTTCGAACACTTTAAAAGGTTCTATCTACCACATTTAATCATACATAGTTTGCACTATTGATACCATTTGCACTAATGTCCTTTATTCAAAGCAGTCTTTCCTTACAAGACTACAACAAGCTGCAACATAATTGGTAACATTTGGAACTATGGATATAGATGTCAAGCACTGACAGACAACAGTCATATGGAAACTGTTGCAATCCACTCACAAAGGACCTTCGCTCTTTCTATCTTTCTCCACTTCTCCAAACCCATCATTTGCCCATTAATATATTTTTATCCTCATTCTAGTCAACACAGTCTCTCTTTGATTTCAGACTCCCTTCTCTTAAGAAGATCTCTCTTATTCCATCCAACAACAACCTTAAGAGATACTTCAACTCAGACCCGAATATACTTATAATTACATTACGCTTCATTAAAACCATAAATACCGAGTCTATTAGATAATATTGAATTCTAATATGTTATTTAAATGAATAAGTTAATTTTCTTTTCTCCAATTATATCAGATAGGAAATAAACACAAGGGAAGAAGTCTTTTTAAATTGGCAATGAAAATCAATACAGTTCTCTATTATATATAATTTTCCAATTTATTTTAAAACGTTATCATTTTCTGAAGGGTTTAGGATATTTTCTGGCACTTAATATTGTAATATAGAGAGGATCCTGTAACTCATATTTATTGCTGCAGAGCAATACTGAATCCTGAAAGTGATCAGGGTTTGCAATGACGTGTAACTGCAACACTCAGCTTACGGCAATGATAATGAACTGTAATTTATCTGTTTGTTGTTTTTAATTTAATCTGCTCTCAGTTTCTGCTGTTACTGAGCGAGTGAAAGCCAAGTAGAAACCTTGGTGAGTATTAATTACATTAATTATTTATTGTGAACAGCTGTAAAGAAAACGGCAGGATACGACATTCTGAAGGGACATACCCCTATTATCAGAAATTGTCTCTTGTTTATAGCGGCTGACTCAGCTATGTATTTCTAATTTTTAGAAGTACATATAGTACCAGACACTAAATACGCTAAAAATCATGGTGATGCAATGTGCTAGGAAAACTGATATCCAATTTGTAGTATGCTGACTATCTACTGATGAAAGCTTCTAAGCCATTTTTAGCTCAGCGACTCACTTTCGTAACAACAGGATGACTTCCATTAAGCTTGATCACCATTATTGGCTTTTAAAAAAATTTCTCATTTCAACAGATTAACAAGTACTAATATTCCTCTCTCAATACTACTGACATCAGTACCACTAAAATCTGTGCATGCTTCAGCTTCCCTGTTTGCACAATTTATTATTGAAGAGTTAAATTGCTGAATGAAACCAAATCTGGACAGAGTGGGAAAAAGGTCTAATGAGTGGCTCATACTCAATATGTTATGTATATATATAGCATCTTTAACACAGAAAAATGTCCTAAGGTGTTTCAAATGCATAGTCAAACCAAAATAAATGCCAAGCCAAAGAATCAGATATTAGGAGAGTTGACCAAAAACTTGGTCAAAGTGAGGAGTTTTGAGAAAAAGGAAGGCAGACAGGCAGCGAAAACTGGGGGAAATCTAGAGAGTAGATTCGAAAAGACTGAAGTTGCAGCTGACAAAAATGGAGGCAGTTTTAGGGCTGATGGAGGCTAAAGAAAAGGAATAGAAAAGCCAATTTAATTGCAAATGTTGGAGCCTGGAGGAAAAAAATATAGGTCAGCAAGCACACGAGTGATGAGCGAAAGGATTCTGGTGTAGGATAGGATGTGGGTAGTAGAACTGTTGAGTGTTCAGACTATGGACAATGAAAAATTGACCAGAAAACATATTGGAATAGTTAATGATGAAAATTTCAGCAGGAGATTGAATCAGGCAGGAGAGGAAACAGACAGGCTACAAAAAAAATGATCATCCAAATGACTAGTGCAAAACCAAGTACAAATGTTCTTCAAATTGCAAACCCATTGCTTTGAATATGGAAGTTTGACTTAAAAGAGTCTGTTGTAAATTCATCAGGTAGTTACATGGAAAGTTACAGTCCGATCTGTCTAAAGGAAACATCAGGAGAGTAAGCAATTTTGTACAATATTAACTTTTGCATGGTGCAATAATTGCTGCTATTTTACCAGTTTGGCGGTACAAAATTACTGACATCGGTTAAAGTTGCAATTAGTAGTAGTTTAGATATGATAATTTCAGTTCCATACTCTTGGCACTGGTAGAAACAATAAAATGGCTGCTATATCATCGAAGTAATTGAGAGACAGGTTAGCTATTTATTGATGTCCTAAAAATTTAAATCTCCCATAAATCTGCTTTATTTCTTTAGGCTAATGTAAAATAAAGTATGAAAAACAAACGCAGCAACCCAAATCAAAAGCAGATCGTATAATCCAATTTTGAAGAATGTGAATTTTGGTTATAAAGCCAACATTTCACATTCCTAGCTTTTTTCAAAGACATGTGGATGGCCTTTGGCAACAAATGTTAACAGCTAAAGCCCTTCTTGCCAGCACAATGATTAAAGGAATTATTAGGTTAAAGGATTAATAGAGGTATGCATAAAAGGATTAGGCTGCAATAAATCTGACAACTTTATTACAGAGCAAATTTGTACACTAATTTTCCACACAAAAATGGAGTTACTCCTTTAAGTAGAATTAATAACGCAACATAATACAAAGTATAGTGCACAGAATGTGCATTCACAAGTTGGGCTCAAAACCCTAAATCCATCTCAACCTAGTAGAAGCAAATACTCAGCAGTAGCAGCAGCAAGTGCATCACTGATACTTGATGTACTTCTGCACTGACAGTGTAGACACCTGCAATTAATATTTATACGATACTGCCTGAAGAAGGAAACCTTTGAAAAGGTTAAGTTCTGCATGACACCTCCAAATGAGACCTGTACCATTACAAACTTGCCTTCTTTTGACATACTAGACATTGTTCCTACTCACTTTGAAATTTTCTGAGGTTGATCAGGCCATGGTCTCTCAAAATTCTGTGGAGAGAGTAAGATTCTCCTGTCACAAATTACTTTTTAAATTATTGGAAAAATCAAATCACTTCTAGATGAATACATAGTATCATAAGTTTTAATGAGAGAACATAGAACATACAGCGCACTGGCCCTTCGGCCCTCGATGTTGCGCCAACCTGTCATACCAATCTGAAGCCCATCTAACCTACACTATTCCATGTACGTCCATATGCTTGTCCAATGACGACTTAAATGTACTTAAAGTTGGCGAATCTACTACCGTTGCAGGCAAAGCATTCCATACCCTTACTACTCTCTGAGTAAAGAAACTACCTATGATATCTGTCCTATATCTATCACCCCTCAACTTAAAGCTATGCCTCCTCGTGCTTGCCATCACCATACTTGGAAATAGGCTCTCCCTATCCACCCTATCTAACCCTCTGCCTTTATAACATTTATAATTACTAAAAATAAGTTGAATACATTAAGAGAGTAACCTTGCCCCACAAGGGGTCAGTAGGATGGGAAAAATGGATGTAAACACATTTCATTATTTCACTGATATTTAAGTACATTCAAATACACCACAATCAACCTTATACAAAAACTGGCCTTTATATGGTATTAGAAAGTTCTGCAGCTGTGTTGAACTGATACAGATTCTTCCAGCTTTGACATAGCAAGGTAGTGCTGTATAGAGATCATTAACTTTACTACACTGCTTGGGGAGGTGGGGTAGGAGTCCAGATCATCTGATGATTTGAACAGAATTTGGATAACCTATTTCACAGCTAGTCCACTCCAAACTGAGTCCCACAAATTTCATACAGAATACGATTTGCTGCTTGGGAAAAATGATCTTGCAGAATAATCTCTGGAAATCAATGTTATTTTTAAATGTCATGCAGCAGGACACTGCTATTATTAAAACCAAATGACACCATGTAACTGTTTATCTAGATGCTCTGAAAATGTCAGTTCTGAGCAGACTGGAGGAGGACTTTGGGAATTAAGTGCCCTGATGTCACATTGAGAAAGGAGCAGTACAAAGCATTAAAATAGATGGAACAATATAGGTAAAGTATATCACATTTGATCAGTGTTGGGTATCCCTTCAAATATTTTCATGTACATTATAACACTTCAGACACACTTAATTTACTCAGAAGTTATTTGGAACACCTTGAAGCCATATATTTCTTTCTAAATGATGCACTACTGGCAACAACTTATATTTATACAATATCTTCAAAACTGTAAATAGGTTAAGATACTTCAGAAGTAGGTTGTAAGCAGTTGGTGGACACAGACAGGAAGGTGGTAGTGGTAGAAAAATAAAATTAGTTAGCTGCAACACAAGCTGTTTTGTTTATTTTGACAAACATACTGCCACCAACTGCACAACAATTTACGTTTCAAAAATATTAAATGTGATTTAACTGCAGACAGTTAAATGAGAACATAAAACATCAATTTCACTGTAAAGTTGTCAACACTGTAAAGTCTACTCTGGCTGTCATGGACCAGAAATCAATTTTATAGATTGTTATTTTTCTGTCTAGAATGTTTAATTCTAAGTCAAAGGATCTCTGTTTCTGATTCCATTATAAATTTTCAATTGCTTCAGTACACAATGAAGATCACAGCTATACCACACTTGTGGTAAACTATCATGGTTAGTTTACATGTTTACATTACTGGAAAATCTAACCTAGCAAGACTTCTCTACCATATTTTATAAATAGAACATAGAACAGTACAGCGCAGTACAGGCCCTTCAGCCCTCGATGTTGCGCCAACCTGTCATACCATAAATATACTATCTCTACCTTTAATACAGAATACAATCAATGATTCAGCATTACAGACATGCAATGCAACACAACAAACCATCTTGTAGTGTTTTATTACAACAATGTCAAGTGCACTACCGCTGATAAACTGAGGGAGATGAAACAGCAACTTATTTTGAAAGGTAAAAACAAAACAGAAAAGCTAACTGCGTATGAAAACAAAAAAAAACCAGGAGCAACTTACTTTTTTCTTCGTTGTCTCTCTTTTAATCGGGAATAATAGATATCAACCACTGCAAGTTTTAAAGCTGTTTAAATGAAGTGAAAAAACTATTAAAATGATGCAGGGGTTATGTAAGGAAATAGCAGTACCTAATTATCAGATGAACAGTGAAACACTGAATTACAAAATAAACCAATAGACAACATCAACAGTGAAAGGATGCTTTCACTGTAGTTTTTCATGAAAGACATTTTTTGGGCAAAGCCAATTCAATAGGCTCTAGATACAAGGAATCACAAACAAAAGTATTGGATTAACAGTATATTACAAAGTATTACCATGAGGGGAATTATTATACTTGGTGACAGGTAAATGGCTCTGAAGCAAAGAAATGTTGTCTTTTTTGTATGCCCTCAGTAACCATAGATGCTTTGTTTGCGATACAGGCTTCTTCCAAATTAAACCCAACAGTCACATGAAAGATTTCTGGACTAACTTCAACAAAATGACCACTTTACAATGGGATGTTATCATAATAGACAGCAACTGGCATTTTGCTATATACAAAGCAAGAAGGAATGCTGTTTGAGGGGTTTACAAGACTAACAAAAGATAATTTTGTCGATCAACGAACTTACCATGCAAAATATCAGAGTCGTCTTCTACAAAATCAATATCTCTCAAATCCCATTCTGCATAATTGTCAAATTCCTGTATTAAAAGTATTAATTTTAATTCTGCTTAAATATTTTTAGATTTTCAATAAAAAAGTAATGTGAAAAGCAGAGAAGTAATTGCTGCAACTTTTAGTTCCTGGCAACCGGCCAGTTGCAACAACCTGCTGAACAGCAAATATACAAAAATGTAAATCTATAATTCCTTGAGCTCCAGGGATTTGTGATCAATGCTATTCCTTTGATTTGCAAATACCCTTTCAGCATGTCTCCCTGGGTGTCAACTTTATCCCAAAAACTGTCAAAATCACAGATACTGGCATAATTTAGCTCTGCAGTGCAAATGTTAAAATGGGGCAATGCTGTACAATAACACGCTGCACTGCACCCAACAGCAAATCATTTTTTGCAGGTGTAGGGGAGGAAACAAAATTGAATGCTAACTGAGTACTAATGGACAAACAAAATTGAATGCTAACTGAGTACTAATGGACAAACAAAGTCAGCCAACTAGCTAACAATCAAACAAGCCCTCTCTAATTAACTTCTAACTATTTTAAAACTAACATTAAGATGCATGAATACCAAGGAAACTAATCACCATAGAAAATCAGTTTACTTGCAAGACTAAAGTCAGTAATTAGTGATTGTGTAGAATCAGTCATTTGTAGAATGATATTACATAAATTATACAGAACAAGACAGTTGGGCCTAACTTGACTATGATGTTATTTACACATTTAATGCAGGATGTGGGTGTCACGGGCAAAACCAGTATTTCTTGCTCCTCCCAAAGTGAGTTTGGGAAGGTGTAAGGGTGTGAACAGAGTAGTTTGCTCAGCCATTTTAGAAGGTAGTAGGTTTGTTTTACACATCAGTCAGATCTGTTTAGGGCCTAAAGAACATCAGTAATACAGTTATGATTTTTATGACACTTCTAGTTTCACATTCAGAATTATGGATGCTACCTTAATTTAGTTGGCTGAATTTAAATTCGCCAATTGTCATGGAGCAACATGAAATCACTTTTTCCGAATATTAGTCCAGGCCTCAGGATTACTAGCCTAACAACATTAACATTATATCATGGTACTCTGGTGCTACCCATTAAATACATTTTTGCCACATGCCTCAACTACTCATTTCGTATTCTAACCAGTCTCTGGGTTTACTTCTGTTTTTCTATTATTTACAAATGGTTACATTTGTTCCAATCTTTTAACGTAGATTGTAGAACAAATACACGAATCAAGTAAAATAAACAACTTACTTCAACAAAGTCTGCTCGTGCTGGCATATACCCTGCCATATCTCTTGACACTGCAGAATCAAACGTTGGTCGAGGAGGATCATCACAAGCTGCAATTAATTGGGAAAAGCAAGATCTATTTTATGGTAGCAGAATTTCATTTGAAGCAGAAGACCAAAAATTAGCTCTTAATGTAAGACAACAGCACATAAGATTCTATCCAGCTTCAGAAAACCCAAGTAGTGTTTTATGATGGAAGATTCAGCCTCATTTTTCCTTCCAGATGGTGATTGACCCTCTGCATATTTCCAGCATTTTGTCTTTTATTTCAAATTGCATTTAAAAAAAGACTCTGTTAAAAGTCCATTAAACTAAGAATTATTTTGCATTAAGAGGCATTGAACAGTTATATATTACCCTCCAGTAGTTATTTTTTGAAGAGTAGTGCTTCAATGCATGATGGTCACAGATGGACACTGAAGCAAAAGTCTTTCAACTTGATGGCAATCGCAATTGAGCCTAATCAAGTCTAAACTCAATTTGATTCCCCTTCCCCACCCCCTGCCACAACATGACAAAGAAGAATGACAAACTAACTCTTTCATGACCTAATCATCAAAGTCAACTGCATTAATTCCTACTGGCAGTGAGAAGAAAACACTAGCACAGCAGAGACTGAAGATCTCCCTGGTCTATATAGCTGAACCATCAGGGATGCACCATAACCATAAAACTTTTCACAGGCCAATCACAGTTCAGTTATTGGAGATATTCTCTTGCAGTTAGAATCTGAAATTCTAGTATCTCAAATTTAACAAATACTCACCTCTAAATGTGATTGCTGTATCAAGGTCTTTGGTTTCTTCAGACTGCTTCAAACTCAGTAATGTGGAAGAAAACAGAGGATTGTTGACAAAATGTTTCATGTAGTGCTTCTCGCAATCTTCCTTGGATTTTGTACGCATCTGATTGGCTACATCTTGCCTTCAAAAAGGAAGTTTTTTGGAATTGTTTTAAAATATAGTTAATAGGTTGCTATACATTTCTCTATTATGGTACTGGGCATAACTCAACACTGAACCAAGAGAAACAAAGCTACAGTTTGTTTCTACCCAGACTTTAGTGCAATCAGCACAAAAGACCAGAAAATTTTAAACATACATAAATTACACCAAAAACTGCACGTCTGTGCTTCCTGCAATCTAATATGCAAGTTTACTAACAACTTGCATTTAAATGGTGCCTTTAAAATAAAAATAAAATCTAAGATGCTTCCTAGCTCTGTTACCAAATACTGATATTGCACCATAGGAGATATCAGAAAAGATGACCAAAAGCTGTGTCAAGGTAGGTAAGATTTAAGGAACATGTTAAAGTAGTAAGGATAGATAAGTTCAAGGTGCGGATTTCGGAGGCTCGATTCAACGAGTTGAAAATATGATCACTAACTCCACAGCATTCAAAATCAAAGATGTGCACAAAATGCTAGAAAGGCTCAGAGATTACAAATCCTTGTGGGGCTGGTGAAGGCGCAAACAGTAGCCAAGGTAAGTCCTTGAAAGAATATGAAAACAAGGGTGGGAATTTTAAAATTGAAACTCAGTTTCAGATATCTTTGAGGGAGAGGTAAGGAAACAATCACTACCGAATAGTTTGTGGTTGGAATGCATTGGCAGTTCCAATATTCAGTTGGAGGAATCCTCTTCTCAGCGGAAGTGGGCACTGCAGATGGTGGAGATCAGTGTCAAGATTAGAGTGGTGCTGGAAAAGCACAGCAGGTCAGGCAGCATTTGAAGGGCTTTTGCATGAAACGTTGAGGAATCCTCTTCTCATTCACCACTGCATGCTAAACAAGATCCTTAGCTTGCAACTTCCAAACCCACAATTGCTTGCATCTAGAAGGACAAGGGCAGCAGATACATGGGAATACTATCACCTGCAAGTTCCCCTCCAAGCCACTCACCATGTTGACCTGGAAACATATCGCTGTTCCTTCACTGTTGCTGGGTCAAAATCCTGGAACTGCAACCCCCTCCCCCTAAGGGCATTATGGGATCCAAGTCAATGTGTTTGTTAATAGAGTTCCGGTTGTCTATCAACAAACACATTGTCTTGGATCCCACTTACCACCCCTGAAAAAAAGAACAGGAAATGACATGACCAACCCAAGGAAACCTGAACACATAAATAAAAAGCGGGCCATACTACCAGTGCTTCACCGGAGGCTCAATGATGATATTACCTAGTATGGTGACGAAACGTCTCAAAATGAATCTTACAGCTCCGCAAGCAAACTTACATCCAGCTATCAATAAGGTGAACATTGAACAATGCTCCACCCTGTGGGACACTCTCAAACAAGAGGCCATAAAGTGAGGGGCAGTATGTTCAAAACTGAGATGAGGAGTAATTACTTCTTTTAGAGTTGTGAATCTGTGGAACTCACTGATCCAGAATGCAGTGAAGACAGAATCAATCAAGATTCAAGAAAAGAAAGTATCTGATGAAAAGTTGGATAAAGGATCACAGGGAGCAGGCAGGAAAGTGGAGTTTAGACCAGGATAAAATCAGCCATGATCATGTTAAATAGGTTCTGTGGGCACAAAGGCTGAATTGCCTACTCCGCTCCTAATTCCTATGTTTTTATATGATGGAAATGCAGAGAGCTGAATTCTGACACAGAAAGTATCTATTATTTTGTTCAAACTAAAACGGATATTGTGTTCTTGAGTATTATTTGGGGGGGTGGGGGGTGGGGAAAGCTGTTAAGCCTCCTTTATTATTCCATAATGCCATGGATCAGATTTTAAGTGGACTGGAAGGAGTCTACTGTTACCTGAATAATATTTTAGTCAGAGGGAAATGAAGATGAGCTTCTCCACAATTTAGATGCTACTCTGCAGAAACTTGAAGATTATGGCCTAAGAGTAAGGAAAGACAAATAGAAATTTACAAATGTTTGCACTGAATAGTTAGGCTAAGTCATTGACACTAAGGAAGTGCACACATCACCAGCACCTAAAAATGCAAACCAACTGTGATTATTTTTGGGCTTGCTAAATTACTTTAGCAGGTTTGCCTCAAATGATGTACTTGGACTTCCAGAAGGCTTTGATAAAGTGCTGCACAGGAGGCTGCTAAGTAAGAGCCCATGATATTAGGAACAACGTACTGGCATGGATAGGGGATTGGCTGACTGGCAGAAGGCAAAGATTGGGAATAAAGGGTTCTTTTTCAGGATGGCAGCTGGTGACTAGTGGAGTTCTACAGGGGTCCACGTTGGAACCAAACTATGCACGTTATACATTAACAGTCTGGACAAAGGAACTGAGGACGTTGTTGCGAAATTTGCAGATGACACAAAGATAGGTGTAGGGACAGGTGCTGTTGAGCTGAAGAGACTGTGAAAAGACTTAGGCTAAAAGTGGCAGATGGAATATAATGTGGGCAAATGTGAGGCAATGCACTTTGATAGGAAGAACAGAGGCGTAGACTATTTTCTAAATGGGAAAAGCTTCAAGGTCAGAAGGGAAGGGGGGGAGAATAGGAGAGTGATAGTGATAGGAGATTCAATGGGGAGAGGAACAGACTGGAGATTCTGTGATCGTGAATGAGACTCCTGGATGGTATGTTGCCTCCTGGGTGCCAGGATCGAGTCTACAGGATTCTTAAGGGGGAGTGTGAGCAGCCAGAAGTTGTGGTACACATCGGCATCAATGACATAGCTAGGAGAAGGGATAAGGACCTGAAAAATGAATATAGAGAGTTAGATTGGAAGCTAAAAGGCAGGATGAGCAGAGTAGCAATCTCAGGATTGCAATTAGTGCCATGGGTTACTAAGGCTAGGAACAGAACGCGAATGCAACCAAACATGTTGCTGCAGAGCTGGTGTAGGAGGGAGGGCTTCAGACATGTGAATCATTAGGATACCTTCTGGGGAGGGTGAGACCTGTACAAGGAGACTGGGTTGCAGTTGAACTGAACGGTGCAATAAAATTCTGGATGGGAGGCTTGTTTGAGCTCTTCGGGAGGGTTTAAACTAGTTTGGCAGTGGGAAGGAACTGGAGCTACGCATCAAGATGGAGTAGCTGGAAAACAGGCAGATACAGCACGCAGAGAGTCTGTGAGGAAGGATAGACAGTAGGTAGGGCAAAGTTGCAGTCAGTGTGATAGGCTGAAGTGTGTCTATTTTAATGCAAGAACTGTCAGGAATTAAGGTGAGGAACCTAAAGAGCATGAATCAGTATTGTGGCCATTAAGGAGACTTGAATATCACAAGGGGAGCAATGGTTGTTGGATATTCTGGGCTTGAGATGTTTCCAAAGGAATTGGAAGGGAAGTAAAAGAGGTGAGAGAGCATTGGTAATCAGGAATAGTATCACAGCTGCAGAAGGAGAGGTTGTTGAGGAGGGTTTGTCTACTGAGTCAGTATGGGTGGAAGTCAGAAACAGGAAAGCAGCAGTCATTTTATTGGGAGTTTTCCACAGACCATCCCAATAGCAACAGAGACACAGAGGAGCAGACTGGGAGATTTTGGAAAGGTGCAGAAATAACAGGATTATTGGCATGGGTAACTTCAACTTCCCTAATGTTGAATGGAACCTCTTTAGTGCAAATAGTTTGAATGCAGCAGATTTTGTCAGGTGTGTCCAGGAAGGATTCCTGACTCAGTATGTAGATAGGCTAATGAGAGGGGAAGCCATATTGGATTTGGTACTTGGCAAAAAACCAGGACAGGTGTCAGATCTCTCAGTGGGAGAGCATTTCAGTGACAGCAATCACAACTCCCTGACCTTTACGATGGTCATGGAGAGAGACAGGAGCAGATGGTATGGGAAAGTTTTTAATTGGGGGGAGAGAATTACAATGTAATTAGGCAGGAACTGTGGAACATAAATTGGGAACAGATATTCTCAGGGAAATGTACGAGAGAAATGTGGAGGTTGTTCAGGGGCACGTGTTGTGAATGCAGGATAGGTCTGTCCCAGTGAGGCAAGTGAGAAATGATCGGGTGAAGGGATCTTGGATGACAAGATATGTGGAACATCTCGTCAAGAGGAAGAAGGAAGCTTATTTAAGGTTGAGGAAGGAAGGATCAGATAGCACTCTTAAGAGTTAAAATGTAGCCAGGAAGAAACTAAGAATGGAATCCAGAGAGCTAAAAAGGGGCATGAAAAAGCCTTGGCGGATAGGATGAAGGAAAATCCCAAGATGTTCTACACTTGTGTGAGGGACAAGAGGATGGCCAGAGTCAGGGTAGGGTCATAGAATCATAGAGATGTACAGCAAGGAAACAGACCCTTCGGTCCAACTCGTCCATGCTGACCAGATATCCTAACCCAATCTAGTCACACCTGCCAGCACCCGGCCCATATCCCTCCAAACCCTTCCTATTCATATACCCATGCAGATGCCTTTTAAATGTTGCAATTGTACCAGCCTCCACCACTTCCTCTGGCAGCTCATTCCATACACGTACCATCCTCTGTATGAAAAGGTTGCCCCTTAAGTCTCTTTTATATCTTTCCCTTCTCACCCGAAACCTATGCCCTCTAGTTCTGGACACCACCACCCCAGGGCAGAGACTTTGTCTATTTAATTTATCAATGCCCCTCGTGATTTTCTAAACCTCTGTAAGGCCTACCCCTCAGCCTCCGACGCTCCAGGGAAAACGGCCCCAGCCTGTTCAGCCTCTCCCTGTAGCTCAAATCATCCAACCCTAGCAACATCCTTGTAAATCTTTTCTGAACCCTTTCAAGTTACACATCATCCTTCTGATAGGAAGGAGACCAGAAATACACGCAATATTCCAAAAGTGGCCTAACCAATATTGTGTACTGCTTCAACATGACCTCCCAACTCCCGTATTCAATATTCTGACCAATAAAGGAAAGCATACCAAAAGCCTTCTTTACTATCCTACCTACCTGTGACTCTACCTTCAAGAAGCTATGAACCTGCACTCTCTAGGAGCTTACCATTAAGTGTATAAGTCCTGCTAAGATTTGCTTTCCCAAAAATGGAGCACCTCAGATTTATCTAAATTAAACTCCATCTGCCATTCCTCAGCCCATTGGCCCATCTGATCAAGATCCTGCTGTAATCTGAGGTAAGCTTCTTCGCAGTCCACTACACCTCCAATTTTGGTGTCATCTGCAAACTTACCAACTATACCTCTTATGTTCACATCCAAATCATTTGTTATATATGACGAAAAATAGCAGACCCATCTTGTGGCACTCCACTGGTCACAGGCCTCCAGTCTGAAAAACAACCCCCCACCATCACCCTCTGTCTTCTACCTTCGAGCAAGTTCTGTATCCAAATGGATAGTTCTCCCTGTATTCCGTGAGATCTAACCTTACTAACCAGTCTCCCATGGAGAACCTTGTCAAACGCCTTACTGAAGTCCATATAGATCACGTCTACTGCTCTGACCTCAACAAACCTCTTTGTTACTTCTTCAAAAAACTCACTCAAGCTTGTGAGACATGATTTCCCATGCACAAAGCCATGTTGACTATCACGAATCAGTGCTTGCTTTTCAAATACCATGTAAGTCCTGTCCCTCAGGATTCCCTCCAACAACCTGCCCACCACCGATGTCAGGCTCACCGGTCTACAGTTCCCTGGCTTGTCCTTACCACCCTTCTTAAACAGTGGCACCATGTGAGCCAACATCCAGTCTTGCGGCACCTCACCTGTGACCATCGATGATACAAATATCTCAGCAAGGGGCCCAGCAATCACTTCCCCAGCTTCCCATAGAGTTCTAAGGTACATGGGATTTATCCACTTTTGTGCGTTTCAAGACATCCAGCACTTCCTCCTCTGTAATCTGGACATTTTTCAAGACGTCACCATTTATTTCCCTACATTCAATATCTCCCACATCCTTTTCCACAGTAAACACTCATGTAAAATACTCATTTAGTATCTCCCCCATCTCCTGTGCATTTCCGATCTCTGAGGGGCTCTATTCTCTCCCTCGTCACCCTTTTGTCCTTAACATATTTGTAAAAACTCTTTGGATTCTCCTTAACTCTATTTGCCAAAGCTACCTCATATGTCCACTTTTTACACTCTTGATTTCCCTAAGTATACTCCTATTGCCTTTATACTCTTCCAAGAATTAATTTGATCTATCTTGTCTATACTGACATACGCTTCCTTCTTTTTCTTACCCAAACCCTCAATTTCTTTAGTTATCCAGCATTCCCTAAACCTATCAGCCTTTCCTTTCACCCTAACAGGAAAAAACTCTGGACTCTTATTATCTCATTTCTGAAGACTTCTCATTTTCCAGCCATCCCTTTACCTGCGAACATCTGCCCCCAATTAACTTTTGAAAGTTCTTGCCTAATACCGTCAAAACTAGCCTTCTTCCAATTTAGAACTTCACCTTTTAGATCTTGTCTATCCTTTTCCATCACTATTTTAAAACTATAGGATTATGGTCACTAGCCCCAAACTGCGCCCCCATTGACACCTCAGTGACCTGCCCTGCCTTATTTCCCAAGAGTACGTCACGTTTTGCACCTTCTCTAGTAGGTACATCCACATACTGAATCAGAAGATTTTCTTGTACAGACTTAACCAAATCCTCTCTATCTAAACCGTAACACTATGGCAGTCCTAGTCTATGCTTGGAAAGTTAAAAGCCCTGACCAAACCACCCTGTTATTCTTACAGATAACTGATACAAATTTGTTTCTCAATTTCCCTCTGACTATTAGGGGGGTCTATAATACAATCCCAATAAGGAGATCATCCCTTTCTTATTTCTCAGTTCAATCCAAGTAACTTCCCTGGATATATTCCCAGGTATATCCTCCCTAAGTACAGCTGCAGGGCTATCCCTTATCAAAATGTCACTCCCCCTCCTCTCTTGCCTCCCTTTCTGTCCTTCCTGTAGCATTTGTATCCTGGAACATTAAGCTGCCAATCCTGTCCATCCCTGAGCCACATTTCTGTAATTGCTATGATATCCCAGACCCATGTTCCTAACCATGCTGAGTTCATCTGCCTTCATCTGCCCTGACTGTTTGACTCGCTTCTTTTCTCAAGTGTACCAGTCTCAGATTTATCACTTTCCTCACTATCTCCCTGGGTCCCACCCACCACCAACCCTCCTCCTCCCCCCCCCAACCTTAATAGTTTAAATCCTCCTGAGAAGCTCTAGCAAATCTCCCTACCAGTATATGAGCCCCTTCCAATTCAGGTGCAACCTGTCCTTCTTGTACAGGTCACTTCTACCCCAGAAGAGATTCCAATGTTCCAAAAATGTGAATCAGCTCCCATATACCAGCTCCTCAGCCATGCATTCATCAGCTCTATCCTCCTATTCCTACCCTCACTAGCTCGCAGCACCAGGAGAAATCCAGATATTACTACTCCCGAGGATCTCCTTTTCAAATTCCTGCACAACTCTATATTCTCCCATCAGAAACTCATCCTTTTCTCTTCCTATGTCATTGATTCCAATGTGTATAATGACCTCCTGCTGGCTCCTCGCTCCCTTGAGAACATTTTGCACCCTCTCTGAGACATCCTTGATCCTGGCACCAGGGAGGCAACAAACCATTCTGATTTTTCGCTGCTGGCCGCAGAATCGTCTGTCTGTGCCTCTGACTAGAGTCTCCTATCACAGTTGATGGCTTGGAACCTAATGTACCCCTCATTACATTAGAGCCTGGCTTGATGTCCGAAACTTTGCTGTTCGTGCAGAAAATCCATCACCTTCTACACTTTCCAAAACAGCACACTTATTTGAAATGGAGATAGCCACAGAAGACTCCCGCACTACCTGCCTACCTCTCTTATCTTTCCTGGAGTTAACCATCTATGTGACTGTATCTGCAACTTTTCTCCCCTCCTATAACTCTCCCTAAACTCCCACATCCAACAAGAAGAGCATATCACCCTACTAAAGGCAATTTTTGCTTCTTTCAATCTACAGATCCAGAACATAGCACTGTCTTATTCTTCTACAAAACACTGCTTCAGGCTAACTTAATACTTATGGCTTATATTTTTAAGTTTAAACGAGAGATATATCTCAAAAAAGCATATAATCAAGAAAGAACCTACTCTATTCACTCAATCAGGAATAGTGGAGGAAACTTGTGCCTGGAGTTGGAGGAGGTCCTCAATGAATGCTTTGTTTCAGTATTCACTAGTGAGAGGAACATTGTTGTTTGTGAGGACAGCGTGAAACAGGCTTATATGCTCTAACAGATTGCTGTTAAGGAGCAGGATGTGCAGGGAACTTTGAAAAACATGAGGATAGATAAGTCCCTGAGCCAGATAGGATATATTCCTATTGTCTACATAGGACGATTCCTGATGAAGGGCTTATGTCCAAAATGTCGATTCTCCTGGCTCCTTGGATGGTGCCTGACCTGCTGTGTTTTTCCAGCACCACACCCTCAACTCTAAACTCCAGCATCTGTAGTCCTCACTTTCTGCCAGATAGGATATACCCAAGGTTGCTATGGGAAACAACGGAAGAGATTGCTGCGTCTTCGGCAATGATATTTGTATCCTTTCTGTCCATTGGAGTAATACCAGATGATTGGAGGGTGGCACATGTTATCTCCTTTCTCAAGAAAGGGAGTAGGGATAACCCTCCAAATTAAAGACCAGTCAGTCTTATGTCAATGTGGGCAGATTATTAAAGAGGACTCTGAAAGACCGGATTAATGATTATTTGGAGAAACATAGCTTGATTACACATAGTCAGCATGGCTTGGTGAGAGGCAGGTCATACCTTAGAAGTCTTCATGAATTCTTTGAGAATGTGACAAAACACATTGAAGAAGGTAGAGGAGTTAATGTGGGGTATATGGATTTTAGCAAGTCATTTGATAAGGTTCCCCATGGTAGGTTCATTCAGAAACTAAGGAGGCATAGGATACAGGGAAATTTGGCTGTCACATCCAGAATTGGTTGGCCCATAGAAGACAGAGGGTTGTAGTAGATGGAAAGTATTCAGCCTGGAGCTCGGGACCAGTTGTGTTCTGGGATCTGTTCTGGGACCTCTGCTCTTTGTGATTTTTATACAAGACTTGAATGAGGAAGTGGAAGGGTGAGTTAGTAAGTTTGCTAATGACATGAAAGTTGTTGGAGTTGTGGTGGTGTGGAGGGCTGTGGTAGGTTGCAATGGGACATTGACAGGATGCAGAGCTGGGCTGAAAAGTGGAAAGTTGTGAAGTGACTCATTTTGGAAGGTTGAATTTGTATACAGATTACAGGATTAAAGGCAGGATTCTTGGCAGTGTGGAGGAACAGAGGGATCTTAGGGTTCATGTCCATAGATCCCTCAAAGTTGCCACCCATGTTAACAGGGTTGTTAAGGTGGCGGATGGTGTGTTAGCTTTCATTAGTTGGAGCTTAAGTTTAAGAGCTGTGAGGTTATGCTGCAGTTCTATAAAGCCCTGGTTAGACCACATTGGGAATATCGTGTTCAGTTCCAATTGTCTCATTATAGGAAGAGTCTCATTGAAACTTACAGATACTGAGACATCTGGATACAGTGAACGTCAAGAGGATGTTTCCATTAGTAGGAGAGACTAGAACCTGAGGGCACACCTCAGATTAAAGGGATAATTCTTTAGAAAAAAATGCTTATCGGTTGAGATGAAAGCAAGTAGCAAGAGACTTATCTGGGCATGGAGCATTTGCACAGAATGTTGCTGTGTTGTACATTCTGTGCGATGATATGCCACATTTTAATATTTGTAAATTTTTCAATGAAATACCAAATAGTCTCACTTACACACATTCCATGTGTTCTGAAAGGCCTCAATAAACACAATTGGGACAAAGACTCAACTTTCTTATTATAGTTCATAGCAATTTTTTTATCTTAAACATCAGAAGCTGAAGTGTTTGATGGCCTGCTAAATCAATATTTTGGTGCTATTGGAATTCCTGTCTGAAAATTAACCAGTAAACATCTCATAGGAATCAGCTGGCTTAGTTGGCTGGGTGGCTGGTTTGCGATGCAGAGTGATGCCAATAGCATGGGTTCAATTCCTGAACCAGCTGAGGTTACCACAAAGGACTCTCTTTCTCAACCTTTGCACACATCTGAGGTATGGTGATCCTCAGGTTAAACCACCATCACCACTGAGAGAGAGCAGCCGAATGGTCCTCTAGCAACTTTACCTTTAAACATCTCAAAAATATCTTGACAGAGAATTCAGAAACCCACTTTCTTTAAGATTCAGTACGTGAAGATTGGCAGGACTAAGACTGAACTTGGGTGTTCCCCAACCCAGAACACTAAGGGGCAACAGAAATGCTGTGATTGATAATGTCAGTGATTGACATTGGATAATGCATCACAGTCCTCACCACAAAGACTTTGCCTGTGACTTGATCCATTTAATTATTACGGAAGAATCATAATGTAAAGACGCAGTTAAGCTCTGGGAGCTGTCAGTGTGCACCTGGAGGGTAACAACTAGGGTCTTTGGAGAGGAATAGTCGAGATGAGGTGATAAATTGCAATATCACAGAAGGCAAGGATGGATAATTATAATAATCTGGCCTGGCATGAGATGTTTAAGAGTGCAGGAATTGGACCTTATGCAGTGGTTTTCAACTGGTGTGCCGTATCAAGGTGAGAAGCGTACCATGAAATTTTTTTCGATCATGCTTCCAAACTGCTCTGGAGCCTGTGTCTATTATTGAAGGCAGTATCTGCTGCCATTTGTCACCGTGCATACGGAGTAAAGAAATCCATTCAATTATTCAGCTAGTGTGCCTTGATATTTAAAAGATTGGGAACCACTGATCCTATGGACTCAACTTCGAGAAGATAATGCAGATGGTTTGGCAAGGAGATGAAAGAATATTAAAATTGAAACAGCGACCAGCAAGATTTGGGACGTAAGCAAGATTTTGGGCAAGGAGATACGAACAGAGAATAGGAATTGCAGCTGAATGCTTTTAGCTTAGTAACAGAAAGAAACTTGAATTTGTGCAATAATGACTATAACAGGAGGACAAATTTTCAGCAGATAATACATTTTTCTAAAAGATTGCTGGAATGAAAGAGCTAAGACTTGAATTGCAAACAAAAAAATGACTTGTATTACCAATTTCCAAAACCACAGTCCATCACTGCCTCAAGTAGCGCCATTTCCTCCTGAGCAGTCCAGTTTGGATCCAAAATGGGGAAATCAGATGTCTGTGTACAGGTCATGGAAAGTAAAAGAAAATGCTGTTTATAGCCATCACTGTATCTAACTAATACTGAACTTTTAAGTAGAAAAATGGAATTTCTATTTTAAACTGGTGAAATCTTGGCACATCACAACTGATCTACATCTGCCCTGAGGTGCTGAAGCGACAGGTGCTGTATATTCTCAAATAAATGTTAATCTTGTGCTCAAAAAAAATTTTTGGCCAAAATCACACTTATTTTTAATGTATCGTGTGTATAAATCAACTTTGTAAATTTTGGCCAAAAAATCCAAAATCATCATACCACGCACTCACTGCTGTGGTCAAATATACCCTAATGCAAATCTGCTCATTAACAAATCAGCTATTTTTAATCAACCTGTTCGGAGATGTTAATACACATGTCTGAAACTAGAGGGACCTGAACCTGGGCCTCATGGCTCAAAGGTAGGGACGCTACTGACGGCAGCTGTTGAGCTTTTGTTGCTTGTGATTATCAATATGTAATGTCAAAGGTCAGCTCACGGTATGTGCTGTGCCCTGCCAATCTGCCTTCGCTCAAAAGGGAATTGCAGATGCACAGTCTAATTCAAACATGCCCAAGAATGAAGAAGCAAAGACAGGAAGGCCTAGCAGCTGGAAATCAAAGTTGCAAAATTCATCAATGACAATTGCAAGAATGAATCTGTTACTCAAGGATTTTTCCAATCTTTGCCCTGAAACAAATAAGAAAATTAAGCTCTGGCGATTTCAAAACTAGTCCTGGATGGTAAACCAATTTTGTACTGTGACAGAAGACTAAGATGACATTGTCTTGCCCAGCAGAACTCGATGACAGAGTTAGATTTTAGGGAGTCTTTAATTAGGCATTGACAACATAACAGATAGAGATTAGTCTGTATTGGGGACATGGTTTAAATTCTCATTAATTTTGACATGCCAGCTCATCAGATGGTGAACAAAGCTCAAGAGAAAACCGGCCATCATTATCAATGTCTGATGGGACAAGGTTTAAGACAGTGCCTATATTCATGGGAAAGAAACTTCCCAAAGCAGCAATTCCCAAAAGGAGTAATCATTCACATCCACAATAAAGGACAGATCGATGGAAGTGATTTGAAAACGTGGCTCTGAAGAGTCTAAGCTTCCAATGAGAATAATGTAAAGGAATAAAGTCTTCTCATGTGGCACATTTTCAATCACACACTGATGTTGTTCCTGAACCTAGATAGGAAAAAGTAATATTGCAGCTAGCCCTGGTGCTCTAATCAGTTTTGTCCAACTGATGCCTCTCTAAATAAGCCACCAAGAATAGCATGAGAAAAAGTGGAATCACTAGATAACTGGAGAAGACTACCATCAAAGAAGGCAGCATATGGAATCTTACATTACCAACCCTGTGTGAATGGCATTTAAAGGCCCAGAGATGAAATTAAGATTAGATTGTCACAAAATAATTCAAGAAATGTGAGATATCCAATGTATTTGATATTGTAGACGATCATTTAAGAGATGAAGAGTGAGACAATGACAACTGTTGAAGATGATCTTTACAATGATGGTGTGCACAAAGCAGATTTGGACATATTACTTGGTTCTGACAATGAGCAGTAGGCTAAATTTTATGGATTTCTACATTCTCAGTGCATACTCTGCTACAAAGTAGTACTTCAAAAAAAAAGAAACTGAGCTAAAATACATATATTTGAATAGCAATGCCCTGTAGTTCACTAATGATGTGTTCCCAGGGAAGGTTGCAACTGGTGTGTTTTGTAACAGCACAAAAGATTAACTTCACATGAAGAGTACACGACACATGCAGTGTGCAATTTTACTCCAGAAAGAAGCTTCCCCTCATTTTCTTTAAGACTGCAGATAAGCAAAGATTAAGATCACCACGAGCAAATAGGTGCACAGTAATAGTGTGCAGATAAGCAGATTTGCAGAATAGTGTTAACTTATTCTTCATGGCTTTCGTTTTTGATAAATTTGATTAATTTATAGTACACATTTTAACATCTATGGAGGATATTATTTATTAATAAGATTCAATAATCAAAGTACTTTTTGGGTTGTTCTTGCCTTATTTTGAACAATTTCTGACTTACCAGGTCCATGAAAGTAAGATGATGAGAGAGAGGAATTCAGTCTCTTAAAACGATTACTTACATTTAAGTTAACCATCTCACCTCCCTCACCCCAGGGTTGCCTAAAAACTTAGTCTCAGAAACTCAACTTGAAATGAATATATTTATTTAATCTATTTGCTCAATAACTTTCGTATAACTTACTTTGACAGTGTATTGAAAATATATAGAAACCATGCTGAAACAAACAAGTTACTTTGTCTTCACATCTATGTCCTTTTATACCCAATGCTTGACCTGCATGAAGGATGTAGACCTGTCATCTTGTAAAGACAACTGAGCGAGAGCTCCCTAACACACTAAATATCCTTATGTAATACTGTTAGGCATCTGCACAAGCTATGCACAGAGCTTCATCCAATCTCTAACATTCTTTTCCAATATCACAAATTCTCTAGCTTCCACATAATTACTTGTCTGCTCTATAATTTTATTGATTAAATTTGAATTGGAATGGTTTTTCTGCTGTTCCTTCTTGATTGCATGTTGCCTTCATAGAGAGTGGAACTGGCATAATAGATGGAAGTGGAGGTTAATGTGCACAGGCAACAAGAGCTGAAAATAGTATGATGTTGCCTTCAATGTTAGATAAACTATAACTGAAATCATTTAAATAAATGTACACTACATGCGGAATTGGATAAAAAATTATAATTAACATTAATGAAGTGATCAGAAATTTCTTACCTACAAAATAAATTCTTTATTTGACTAGCTATCTGTAAGAGAACTTTAAGAATCTCTGTACTCACCATTATTTCATAGCTGTGGTCACTTTCATGTTTCTTGTATTCAAACCCTCTGGTAAAGCACTACAATACAAAAGGTCAAAAATATTTCAAAATACCATTCTTCCCCTTAAATATTCTAAGGTAGCATTCAGTGCAATAATCTTATAAAGCAGCAGGACCAAAATTTATTTGGTTAATAAAACTTAAATATTTCTTCAGAATCTACTTTTTTTTCTTTTTATCCCCTAATAGTACCATTTGTAACCAAATCTTTCAAACTGATGCATAACCCACACCTTTTACAATGTTTTTCAATACGAACCATTTATGAATTTTAAGGCTTAATATTGTCACTATATCATTTAACAGCACCAGCCATATAAACATTGCTGTTTCAAGAACAGGCCACAGGCTAGGAATTAACCTCCAGACACCCCAAAACTTGCCCAACAACTCAAGACAAAGGTCCGAAGTTAAAGAAAATCTCTCCCCCTCCTGGATTAATGCATCCCCAAGAACAATTAAGAACTATACATTTGAGTTCAAAGCAGTCTGCTTGATTAGCAACCCTTCCAGCACCCTACGTATTCACCCACCATATCGAGTGGCAGCAGTGTGTACAATATAGCAAGCTGTATTGTAACAACTTCCCAAAGCTCCTTTGTTGGAACTTTCTAAACCCACAACCTCCACTACTTAGAAGAACAAGGGTAGCAATTTCACCAGTACATCCCACCTGCAAGTTCCCCTTAAAGACATCCTGATTACCTTTTCCTTGCTGTTACTGGGTCAAAATCTGACAAATCCCTCCCTGATAACACGATGGGTGTACCTACATAAAATGGACTGAAATAATTGAGGTGGGCAACAATTGTTGTTCTTGCTAGTAAAGCCCTTATCCCAACAACAAATTTAAAACAAAACACTCATCTTGAGGCTAACAGCTCACATTTCAGAAAAAGTCAAGCACAAAATTTGACATCAAAAGAGGACAGAAATTACTTTTTAAGTTCATACATGAAACTGTAGCAGAATCAAAGAATTGCACAGGTTTAAAATGATTATCGATGTGCTATCACCTACAATGATTTTCTGCTTTTCAGTAAAATAAATGATAAATGATTTATTTTTGAATTACCTTTAAGATGAAGAAGGCATTCTTTTAGGTTTTTTCTCTGTGATCAACTCAGTAAGGGATCTACAGGGTAGGTGGTCCGGGTTTGGAAAGCTAAACTTCAGATTTGTCAGACTTGGCAAGAAAAAGACTGAATAAGTGAATTGACTTGCAAAGTCAGAAAACGAAGCTGACAATTGCAGGTCAAACTGTTTTTTTAAAAGTATTGTTCACTGGTTGAGCTTGGTTTTACTGTTCATATCTAATTGCCTTGAGAATGTGGTAATGATCAGCCTTTTTGAATCCTTGCAGTCCTCTGTGGGTAGATATAGCCACAGTGCTTTTAGGAAGGAAGTTTCTGACTTTGACCCAGTACACTGAAAGAATGACAATATAACCCCAAGTAAGGACAAGGTATGGATTGAAGGATAACTTGCAGGTTGAAAGTGTGCAATCTGTTGCCCTTGTCCTTGAAAGTGGTAGGGGTCATTTTTGAAGGAACTGTGGTGAACTGTTGCAGTATGACTCATGGATGGTAAATGGTGATGCCACTGTGGATTGTTGGGAAAGGGCATTAATTATTGGTGGTGGTGGATAGTGTCAAACTTCTTGAATATTACTGGAGTAGCACTTATGCAGGCAAGTGGAGAAAGCTCCAAAACATTCTTGACTTTTACAGTGCAGGACAAGCTCAGTGGAGATGACAAATTATCGCTGTAGAATTCCCAAGTCTCTGACCTCATCTTGAGGGCATGATATTTATATGGCTGTTTCAGTTATTTTTGGTCAATGGTAACATCAGGATGTTGATAATGGGGGATTTGTGAAAGCAACCTCAAGATGATTCGATTCTCTTGTAGGATATGGTCATTGTCTGGCATTCTTGGGTACAAATGTTACTAATTACTGTAAGTCTGAATGTTGTCCAGTTATTGTTCCATAACAACGTAGGCTGCTTCAAATGGTGATGAACGTTGTGCAAACATCACCACTTCTGATCCTATGAGGACGGAAAGTCATTGAAGAAGTAGCTGAAGGTGGTAAGGCTTGAGATATCATCCTACAACTGAGATTATTGACTTCTAATATCCACAACCATCTTTCTTTGTGCTAAGTATGACTCCAATCAGTGGACAGGACATCCTCAAATACTTTATTGTACTAAATAAAACGTAATTGCTGAGCTAGAAACAGCAAGGAATAGAAAAATAAAACATCACATGATCACATTGCCTTGTTACTTTTCATTTTGTGGGATTTTGTTTCCTGATGTAAATCAATGAAGTATTATCTTTCTTAAAATCGTAACTATTTGTATTATTTTGGACTTCGATATTCATACATAGGTTTATTGCTGATCTATGATCAAGCTTTGTAAGTGCAGAATGTGAAATGTAAGTATGGAAGACAAACATATCACTGGCATTCTTTTATAAGGTCATTTTATGGGAGCGTACCTGTAAACATATAAGCAGTGGAGGAGGTCCACAGTCTGCACACTTTATGTAGGGTTCCATTAGGTAAGAGGAACATCCACGACATGGTGGTTGATCGAAGGGGTCACCTGAAATAACGTCAGAAAAAGACAATTCAGCAATTCCAAATAGAATGAACACATTTAGTGTTCAACCAATCACCTTGTGGTATCTGTAACAGGGGAACCGTTACATTTTTGCAGTCACCTAAGCCATTCCGACATCTACCTACAAACCACTTCTCAGTTTCGGTAATTATCAATGCGAATGAAACTGCCATATCAACCAAGAGAAAAAAACACAGCAGCTCAAATACAGACTTTAGCTTTTCAAACTTTGCTTTGTCTTTGAAAAAAACTTTTAGCTGTGTAGCACTAGGTTGGAGTATTGGTAATTACAAGCCATGATTGCAGCAGAGTGAATGAAATGATTTCAAAGCATCAACGAATAAGCAGATACAAAAGCCTTGTGTTAAAACAATGATTCAAAGTAATTTTTAAAATTATTTAAACGTAAAACATGACAATCGGATTAGTAACAACACTATTATACGTATATATTTTGTTAATACAAACATTCTTGCTCCCTGTATTCTTGAGTTTCTGATCAGGAAATGAGCCATTATACACAATTTGTGCAACTTCAATAAGAAAATGCCAGAAATACTCAGCAGGTTGGGTAGTATAGCCAGAGAGAGAATTAAGATTTTTAGTTTGATTACCTGTCAACAAAAATGGAAAAAGTTATAGATGTGACAAGCCAGAAAGTAGAGAGGCAGGAAAATTGTGGAAAGAACGGAAAAGCTTTGTTGATTGGGTGGAAGGCAGGAATGGTTAAATGCCAAAAGATAATTTTTTTTTCATTTTAGTCCTCCTGTATTCCACATTATAAAACCTTCCCTTTTATTCTAATCTCCTTTCCTGACCACTGTACTTGCTTAAAACTCTGTAAAGTGTGTAACCTGTTTTCCAGTTCTCGTGAAACGTTATTAACCTGAAGCACTAACCATTTCAATGTCTGCAGATGCTGCCTGACCTGCTGAGTGTTTCCAGCAAAGTTTCAATTTCAGATTACCAACATCAGCACAATTTTGCTTCTGTAAACAGCATACACGAAGCACTCCCATGATCTAACTTTCTTGACATGAAACTAGGGAATAACAGAAAACTAAATTCTGCTTAAAAACCTGGAAGCAAAGAATGTGACTTTCAATTTTTTTTGGGCAAATGCAGCATTAGTTTTTGGAAGGTCTCAAAATATTTTTGATGGCATTCTAGGAGGAGATAGAGAAAATCTGAAAACAAAAATCATTGCCCCTTGTTTGACTAATATCAGAAGCAACATTTGGTTTTTTGGACTGGATAATCAAAAAGGTTCATTAAAAAGATGTGGCATGGTCGAAGGGAGAAGATATTCAACAGGACAAGGTACTAGTTTGCAGCAAGGGTTTTATTTCCTTTCCCCTTTCACATGATCTTCTCAAGCCTGATGAGGGGCTTATACCTGAAACGTCGACTCTCCTGCTCCTCAGACGCTGCCTGATCTGCTGTGCTTTTCAGTGTCACACTTTTCAACTCATGCCTCAGCAATCCATCCTAACATTATAGGCATTTTCCCAGTTGTAAAGTTTGAGTGGTGCTCTGGTTTCATATGGATATTGTTAGAAAAACTTGCTTTTACATCTAGATTTTAATTTGGTGAGTTAAGGTAGGATTCGGTTACATAAAATTTCACACAGACACAAAATGAAGAGACAGATACAGGAGTTGGGGGGTGGGCGGGCAAGTGTTAGTGATTGGGGTCTTGCAATAACATTTAAATACCTGCATAGAAATGGCTACATTTGATACGTTCTGTACTCTCTAAAGATCCTAGAAAAATGCCTATCTTTTTCTTATCACAATAATGGACCAATCATTTCCAGGATATTCTGCATGTCTCAGATTTAAAGGTTTGTTTTGAGGGGTGCTGTTGAAATATTATGGAAGTGTTTTGACTGCCAGCCCAATTCAACCAAGGTAGATCTTGTTGCCTCAGTTGACATGAACCAACCTTGTCTGGTCTGTTGCAGCTCAGGTCACACAGTTTGCCTGCACTTCCCCCTGCAGCCATCAGAAGCGAGGGACAGCAAATGCACAACACACGTGGCATGTTCTCTTGACTAAATACAAAGCTCCAAACGCAATTTGTGACACAAACAAGTCAGTTGGAGGGATTAATCTGAAGAAGGTTAGTTTAATACGCTTTATTTGTAGGCGTGGGCTTCTAAAACGCTGTTTTTGTTAAAATAAACATTTTTTGGTGAAGGGGGGGGGGGATGAAGTCGCCTCTCAAACAGTGATTCACACATTAAAAAAAGCACAGCACATCACACTCCTGCTGCAGATTTATTTTAGGTAAAGACATTTGGATTTGTTTTTGGATTATGTTTGGGGGGAGGGGGGAATGAAAGTGGAGCTTTTATTGAGAAGCAAGTTCTCGCCCAAATGCGAGTCCGATTCAATTCTCAGCTCATGATAAACGCTGCAGCCACAGGCCGGAGGGGAGCCCCGATCCTCCGGTTATCAGCCACCCCCCCCCCTCCCCGAGGATGAGGCGCAGCGTCGGGGGGGCTACTCACTGCCGAAGGGCGCCAGCCGGTCCATGCTTCGCAAAGCGGCGCCGACGAGAGACAGTAAAAATAAGTCAAATTTAATTAAACCGCGTTGTCGATCCAACACCGGCTATTGCTTCCGATTTTGAAAAAAATATAAGTTTCTGACTAAAAGGCTGCTCTTGCTCCTCATCGCTCGCCCCGCTGGCCCTTTGCCGCCATTTTATTTCCCACTCACTCCAGCGGCCCGCCCGCAAGATGGCCCCCACCGTCACTCAGAATGACTGACACCCGCCCCCGCCAATCCAATGTCAGAGTTCCCCACATAATCCCGCCCCCCGCCAATCCAATGTCAGAGTTCCCCACATAATCCCGCCCCCCGCCAATCCAATGTCAGAGTTCCCCACATAATCCCGCCCCCCGCCAATCCAATGTCAGAGTTCCCACATAATCCCGCCCCCCCGCCAATCCAATGTCAGAGTTCCCCACATAATCCCGCCCCCCCCGCCAATCCAATGTCAGAGTTCCCCACATAATCCCGCCCCCCCGCCAATCCAATGTCAGAGTTCCCACATAATCCCGCCCCCCGCCAATCCAATGTCAGAGTTCCCCACATAATCCCGCCCCCCGCCAATCCAATGTCAGAGTTCCCCACATAATCCCGCCCCCACCAATCCAATGTCAGAGTTCCCACATAATCCCGCCCCCGCCAATCCAATGTCAGAGTTCCCACATAATCCCGCCCCCCACCAATCCAATGTCAGAGTTCCCCACATAATCCCACCCCCGCCAATCCAATGTCAGAGTTCCCCACATAATCCCGCCCCCGCCAATCCAACGTCAGAGTTCCCCACATAATCCCGCCCCCTCGCTGCCCAGTAGCTCCGACCTAAAAGTCCAGCACCTCAGTCCTTCCACCCCACCAGCCACAGGAACGGAATTCCCCGGTCCTCACCTTCCACCCCATCATCCGCCAACATGTCTGCCACCTACAAATGGACTCCACCATCAGAGATATATTTACCTCCCCACCCGTATCTGCTTTCCGTAAAGACCTGTGCGACTACCTGGTCAGGTCCACACGCCCCCACCAACCCACCCTCTCCTCCAGACACTTCCAAGGTGTGGTTCTCACTCCCTATCAACATTTTAATGAATGATTTTACTATCATCTGCATTTTACAGTAAGAATACAACAAAATACACATCAAAAAGCTTTCATTTGTCGCCACAGTCCAGCACCATTTTGAATGATTTAAGAATAAGGAATAAAAAGTATGTCTTAAAGAGACCATCAGTCCTGAGCCACCTTATTACCAATGTCAATGCTTGTGCCGCCATTCCTCCTCCACCGCTTTCTTTGCCATCCATAGCAGACCCAACCAAAGCCGTTGAGCCTTGGGTGCTAGCATTTGCTGCCGGGCTGATTCTCCACAACCTGTGCCAGACCAACCAGCGTCTGAGTCACATCTCTCATCACAGGACCAAACTCATCAATGCTGCTTTGCCGCCGCCAATGCCAGACCCAACCAACAATGAAGTTGCCGATCCTCAGGCACCATGGTCAGCACGGTGGCTCAGTGGTTACCACTACTTCCTCACAGCACCAGGGACCTAGGTTCGACTCCAAACTCAGGCAACTGTCTGTGTCGAATTTGCACATTCTCCCAATGTCTGCGTGGGTACCCTCTGGGTGCTCTGGTTTTCTCCCACAATCCAAAGATGTGCAGGTCAGGTGAATTGGCTATTCTAAATTGCCCATGATGTTCAGGGATGTGTAGATTAGGTGCATTAGTCAGGGGTAAATATAGGATATACGACATGGGAATTGGTCTGGATGGATTATTCTTTGGAGGGTTTGTGTGGACTTGTTGGGCTAAACAGCCTGCTTCCAAACTGTAGGGATTCTATCTTTTGCCCAGGGGTCTACCTCATGAACGGTGCCTCCACTGATTCAGATGCCAGGTCTTGCACTCAAACCAGAAAAATAAGTAATGGGCTCACTTTAGGTCTTTGCTGGGGTCTCGCTGCTGCTGCTGCTGCCATTCACACTCAGGACATGAGATAAGTAAAGATATATAGAGAAAATAAAACATGGAAAAAAGGAAATGGTTGAAGCAGATGAGCTCCAATTCAGGAGGCCTACTCTGCTGCCATCTTGTTTCCAGTCTCCAAGGTTCTCAAGTTTCAAGAGTCTGGACAGAATTTAAAATTGGTTTAGAGTTCACAAGTGACCATACATTCACCAGCAGCTGCATATTGCAATTTAGGTGCATGTGTGTACTGATTCATACCTAAATATGAGTGAACTGCATTGTACAGTTATTGTGACTTTCATGACTTGAAATTAATTGACTGAGAGAAGTGCTTCAAATACTGTTGAATACAGCTAGAAGCCACAAATTAACCAACTATGATCTAATTTTATTTATGTTGGTGGGATAAATGTTAATCAGCTCTCCTCCTCCAGAAAGCATAGAACTGAAGCCAAGAAAGCTCTTGTGGTGCAATGGTAGTGTCCCTACCTCTTAATCATGAGTTCAAGTAACTGAGGTGTGCCATAAGATTCTTGAGCACGCTGAGTGTAACAATCTTTAAATACATTTATATTTGTTTATTTTACACATTAAACGTATACAAACACAACCATTCTGCCTGTGGCTATTCATAGGGTCTAGTTAATCAATGCTCACAAGTTGCACAACACAACTAATATAGGATTAACAGTTTGTTTGACTGTACATGAAACAGAATCTGCATGTTTACAGCTACCATTCTCCTTGGAATCTCCAGAGCCTGTTCTACTGTGGTAGGAGAAACACTTTACTGGTCTTACAAAACAGGTTTTTGTATTAAATAAGCAGTAGTTTATTACATGTTGGCAACTAATTACCGGTTACTTTGATGGTAAATATAGTCTGCTCTGGATATTAGGTTTTACTCTTTTGAGAGGTAAGAACAAGGACTGCAGATGCTGGAAACCAGAGTCTAGATTAGAATGGTGCTGGAAAAGCACAGCAGGTCAGGCAGCACCCGAGGAGCTGGAAAATCGACGTTTCGAGCAAAAGCCCTTCCTGATAAAGGGCTTTTGCCTGAAATGTCGATTTTCCTGCTCCTCGGATGCTGCCTGACCTGCTGTGCTTTTCCAGCACCACTCTAATCTTTACTCTTTTGAGAGCCCATTCTTCCTGCAAAGACATGATATCTAATGGATGGTGCTTAAGGCACTCCATATTTACCCTTCAGACCTTTATGAAATTGATGCAATCTCAAGATTAAATATGATTAATGAGGATATTCTAGAATTGCAGTCTGTCCCTCAAAGCTTCAACATGGGCACTTCCCTGACACCCCTCCCAACAAGCTTCTGCTTAGAATGACTTCAGTAGAAACCCCATAAAAAGTTACACTTGTTTAATCAGACATGTGAGCTTTTAAAAATTATGAGTAAAATTTAATGTACAGAATTTTTGAAAAATAATTTATATAACCATTACATCACAGCCCATCTAGGGGTGACATGGTGGCTCAGTGGTTATCACTGCTGCCTCACAGTGCTGGGGACCTGGGTTCAATCCCATCCTCGGACGACTGTCTGTGTGGGGTTTGCACCTTCTCCCTGTGTCCGTGTAGGTTTTCTCCCAGTCCAAAAATGTGCTGCTTAGATGGCCATTCAAAATTCCCATAGTGTTCAGGGATGTGTAGGTTAGCTGCATTAGTCAGGGGTAAATGTAGAATAACAGGGTAGGGGGATGGGTCTGATCTGCAGTGCTCACTTTCTGCTTGTTGGGACAAATGGCCTATTCCACACTGTAGGGATTCTAAGATTTGTGGACTGATAAAATGATTACATTTTCTAAAGCTTAATTTAAATTTTAAAAGTTTTATTTAGAATGATTTCTCTTTTCCCTTACTGCACATATATGTACCATTATGTAGTTTGCTATTAAAAAAAATATTTCAGTATTTCGTTTCTGATTTATAAGATTATTTGTAAAAATATTTTAATGTTTTTGGATGTTTATATAGTCTGATAACATCACTGCTGTTTCAAGTTGTTAATGCCCAGTAAAGATTGCTGAATCAGTTGCTGCAAGACTGAATGGGACTGGAACTGAAATTTTCATCAGAGACATTGCAAGATTTCTCAGCAAAACGTACGTCACAGCCAATTTTAAAAATATATCATGTTGTGGGGTGTGGGCGTCGCTCGCTGGCCAGCATTTATTGTCCCTCCATAGTTGCCCTTGAGCACCCTTACTCTGTTGCTGCTCTTAAGTCTTAGTCAATAACTTCCAACAGGTCTGCACTGAAATGTCAGCCTTTATTGTGTTCAACTCTCTGAACTTGAAGTAACCAGCAAGTGTGCCAGCAGTAAGTCAGGATACATGGATAGAGCTGCGAAAATGCTATAATGCACAGTATGAATTATTCTTAAATATGTGTCATGCATTTTTGTTTGGTCTTTTGACATATGGAGAAATGGGGTTGCATAGTGGACAAATTTCTGCAAAGGTTATGCCACCTAGCTAGTTTCCCCGTTTGAAAATATTGGAATTACTCTAAATTGAATAGTGAATTGACACTAACTCAAGGATACAATTTAAAATTTGCTGATATTATTGAGGAGAAAGTTGTAGATCAATAGGAAGAAGCCAAAGATAGAATCCAAGGTAATTCTTAAAAGTTTTGTTTGCTTTCTTTCTGAAGTAAACCATACTAAAAACTAATCATCCAGTATGAGATCTCTGAATTGACAAGTAGTGTATCATATAAAGATCAATTTTAATTACAATGTTGATTAAAAAATCATTCAGAATCTGAAATTAAACAGAAACATTGGAAATACTCAAAACGCCAGCAATAACTTTAAAGACTTTGCTATTTACTCCGAAAGCTACTGTGCTTCCAATTAAACCTGTTGGACTATAGCCTGGTGTTGTGTGATTTTTAACTTTGTACACCCCAGTCAAACACCGGCACCTCCAAATCATTGCTGCAACTAGGCTGCCATCTGCTGGTTACCAGAAGTTTGGTGAATCTTTCTCCTCCATTCCCTTCAAATCTTTCCAGTTTTGTGTTCCCAATATGTAACTTTCATTAAGCATGCACATCATAAATGTGGATATAATTTCTTTCAGATCTTTGATCTAAATGTGCCAGAATTGTTGAAATCATATTTCAAGTAAGGATCTTGTTGGAGCATGAAATCAGAAACTACCCAATTAAGACTGAAGTATCATATTCTTTTATTCCTTTTTAACTAAATATTAAATTATAAATAGTATTGTTGTCTAATAAAACTGTTTGAGATTTTGTGCCAATGCTTTGTCCATTTCATTTTTTCTCCATTTTAAACGTAGACTGCTCAGATTAACTTAATCAATCTGTGTAAAGAAAAAGCAAGTTGACTGAAGCAAAATGCTTCCTTTATGATGCTCCTGTAAATTACTCTTAAAATAGTAGCTATAACAAACACCTGAATATCTCTGAATAGAAATATAAATTGGAGAGGCTGTGAAAGACCATGAGTTTTGTCATCAGGCCAATCCGTAACTCAACAGTAAACATGCACATGGCCTGTCAATTTAGTTGTGACTCAACCTTGGGTTATCCAACCATGAAAAGTTCCTTTCTGAACAACTTAGAAAATATTGGACTGATACTTGGAAGTCATCACATGAGAAAATAGTGCCTTTGAAGTCTAGAAGGGTGGAATCTTTCAATCACTAAAATTGATGTGGAGGACTAATAGGATCTGAATTTTCTTGCTTTCAGTATGAGTGCATCTGAGATTTCATAGCTGTAACATCCAATGGGCAGCAATACCTACAAATAACATATTAGAGAGACTGATAAAACAGCATTTAACAGCTCATCCAAAAGTTCACTTCTTCAACAATACAGAGCTCCCTCAGTTCTATACTGGAATGTCAACCTACATTACTGTGCTCAAGTCCTGGAGTGAGACCTGAACATTTAACCTCAAACTCAGAAGTAAGTATGTTATCTCTGTCCTGACAGCTAAATGTCTATTTGGATGAACTACTGAATGGCAGCATATGGATTTCATCCCAACACCAAAGTCAATAATTTGAGATGAAATTGAGTACAAATGAGGAAAGTAAATCCAATGGCTACTTCAATTAAATTTTTGTACTGAAACACATTCAGCGTAAGAATATACTAAGTAACACAAACAATTCTTGAGAGGTAACAGTGTTTTCTTATGAAGCCAAACCTGAAGGCTCTCATTTTCATAGCTGGAACTGAACCAGTAGGAAAACAAAAGCCACAATACCCATAAGTAATAGACTCTTATAATAAATACATAAGTAGAATAGTGGATAGTCACCATTAAGTGATAATTTAAAATATTTTGATAGACTGTCAAGTTTGCAAGTTGTCCTTTGTGACAATCAGGCTGATTTTCAGCAGTATTTGCTGGATATGGAAATAATATTCAAGATGGCAATGGAGTAGGGCCCTGAGCTGGAGCTCCTCTGCTCTGTCTGTTTCATTCCTTTTCTTGTGTTTTTCCCCCTTTCTACGTACGTCCCATCCTTGGATAGCATAGTTGGTGGTGGTGGATTGAGCTAGCGTGGACTCCTGGCCTCGAGGTGAAGCCCAGCATACTCGTGTCTGCTCCATCTGCTTTTTTTCTCTTGCTCTCCTTTAGAAGGACTGTAATGCTGAACTTTTGACTTTGTTTGTTTATTTTTCTAACCTATACCCAAGATTTTGTACCTGGGCACCTTTGTATCTAAGATAGTGACTTTGTACAATTTTCACTGCACTCACATACCCTGTATTAGAGTACATTACAATAAAATCTAATTCTAATTAGTGTTATTTGATATATGAAAGTCCCATAATGTAGATTAGCATGTGAAATGAAAATGAACTATTTATAGCTGAAGTCAGAATTCAAAAATTTAAGTTACTATATTGCAAATTTTAAATGTAAAAACAGACCTTGCAAGTTTCCTTTTTACGTTTATTAGACTTAAAACATATAATTGTAATCTTTAACTATGTACAGAAAATTTAAAAATGCATGAGCTTTATAACAATCAAAATTCAATTCTCTCTGTTCTACAAGACAAAATTTTATAATGCTAATATCTGAAAAAAAGCAGGCATGTTAGGAGTATGTGTATTACACAACTTGCACTCACCAACCTAAAGAAAGATGCAGAATGCATTCAACAAATAGAACAAAGCGAAACCAGTTTTTTTTGGTCAAACTGTATATGTCTAAATTACAAAATGCAACAGTGAACCACAATTTGTTGTATTAATATTATTCTGTTTCTCTGTAGAGGGTACGGTGATTATTCATTAGCAACTCATGTAGTGTAATCACCTATAAGTTTGATTTAAAATGTAATAATAGTGAGTGCTATGTAAAATATGTTTTGCTGATTGCTTTTAAATGTAAATGACATTCTCTACAGCACACACCAATTATTGTCTTGAAATCCACAGAAATCACACTAATATACACTTTCCTTCAGAAATTTGGTATGGTGATGAGATATTAATGGGATAATTCGTATGAGTTACAAGAAAAACTAATGGTATATTTCATCATATCCTGAAGTTAAAATTTTTAACATAGCTGTCTTAAATACAGTCAAGTGTCATAATTCAAACGTCTGCTACTAAAAAAGCTACTCAATGCGAACAAGATTGAATTGGTTGCTCCATTTTGCTAGATCCTTAAACACAACTGACAAAAATACAGCCACATTTAGTAAATAATTTTTACTGTTAAACACAGCCTGCCCTTCCTTCCTATAAGTACTTGTTAGCGTACACTCCACAGCCAGGACTGCAGATATCGCCTTCGGGGATTACTGCATGGTGTTGTTGAATTGTAACCTGTAGATCAAAGAGAAAATGTTAAACATCATAATTTAAGTTTGATCAGCTCATTAATTTTTTGACATTAATATTGTTCCTGACTACTATGTTCTTTGTTTACTTAGTCTATTCATATTTAAAATTTTAAAAACCTTATATTCACTTCCACTGCTATTGAATTCTCCATCATAAGTTTCTATATCCTATTCTATAATGTAAACTGTTTATATAAACACATCATGCTATAACTGCATTTAGATAGAAACTGGTTCACAGCCAAATGCTTCCCCAAACACAGTGAGAAAAAGACTACCACAACAAAACTATTGTGACAAGGACCTCAGAAAAGCATTCCTCTAGTCTTAAAGAAGCCAGTCATGATGTAGAAGGCAGTGCACCAGTCCATAAGAGGACAACTGTTAGTTGACAAGAATGCCATTAATATCAGGATGAATCAGGGCAGATGCAATGTTGGTGATCAGGAGAAAGGCAAGCAATGGCTATTAATTTCAATGTACTACTACTACTCCTAGTTCCACATTCAGGCAAATCCTTTCTTTAAAATAAAAGTTATGTATTTTTTAAAAAGGCTCCAAGTGTTGCCTTATAGGTCCACTGCTTTGGCTATTTTGGGCTGAGAAAACACAAAGCAGCAAGAATTCTAAACCAACGTCATCAGAATACTTCAATTAGTCTTCATTCTCTGTACAAACCAATAAGATCAATTAGTTATACATCTACATTTTATATCAAGGGTCAGTTCAGATCATTTATTGTATCCGTTGCTCCCGATGCGGTCTCCTCTACATTGAGGAGACTGGATGCCTCCTAGCAGAGTGCTTTACAGAACATCTCTGGAACACCCACACTAATCAACCACACCGTCCTGTGGCCCAACATTTCAACTCCCCCTTCCACTCAGCCGAGGACATGGAGGTCCTGAGCGTCCTTCACCGCTGCTCCCTCACCACCCGACGCCTGGAGGAAGAACGCCTCATCTTCTGCCTTGGAACACTTCAACCCTAGGGCATCAATGTGGACTTCACCAGTTTCCTCATTTCCCCTTCCCCCACCTCACCCCAGTTCCAAACTTCCAGCTCAACACTGTCCCCATGACTTGTCCTGCCTGCCTATCTTTCCACCTATCCACTCCACTCTCCTCTCTGACCTATCACCTTCATCCCCATTTATCCATTGTACTCTTTGCTACCTTCCCCCATCCTCCTCCCTGACCTATCAACTCCATCTCTACCCCCATTCACCTACTGTACTCTATGCTACTTTCTCCCCACCCCCACACCCCTCTCATTTAACTCTCCACCCTGCAGGCACTCTGCCTCTATTCCTGATGAAGGGCTTTTGCCCGAAACGTCGATTTTCCTGCTCCTTGGATGCTGCCTGAACTACTGTGCTTTTCCAGCACCACTCCAATCTAGATCAGTTCAGATCAATTTGAAGCTATTTCTTCTCTGTCTCAGAAAGTTGTAACTTCCAAGTTTATTAAGTTGGTATTTCAACACACCACTGAGGGAATGTTGCATTGTTAAGACACTTATTTTCTGTTAAGAAAAAGCGTTAAATCGAGTTCCTTTCCACACGAATGTAAGAGTTCTCCTGCTGTCTTCACCAATACCACTGGAGAAAAACATTTAACTTATGTTTGCATGATCTTGCAGTACAAAATTGGACTGTTGCATTTTTACTGACGGGTGACTTTATAGAAGTTTATAAAATCATGAGTGGCATGGATGGGATAAATAGACAAGGTTGGGCAGTCCAGAACTAGAGTGCATAGGTTTAGGGTGAATGGTGAAAGAATCAAAAGGGACCCAAGGGGCAACTTTTTCATGCAGAGGGTGGTGCGCGTATGGAATGAGCTGCCAGAGGCAACATTTAAAAGGCTTCTGGATGGGTTTTTGAATAGCAAGTGTTTAGAGGGATATGAGCCAAGTGCTGTCAAATGGGGCTAAATTAATTTAGGATATTTGGTCCGCATGGACAGAACAAATGTCATATACAAAATACTCTGCAAGGACTGCAACAAACATTACACTGGGCAAGTGGGCAGGAAACTAGTCACCAGGATACATGAGCACCAACTAGCCACCAAAAGATATGACCAACTATCATGAGTATCCATACACAGATGAAGAGGGACACCAGTTTGACTGGAACAATTCATCCATCCTGGGATAGGATAAACAAAGACACGCATGGGAATTCCTAGGGGGCTTGGCATTCAAAGCGGAACTCCATTAACAAACATATCGATTTATCATCCTCTCAGAAAAATAACCGGAAGTGATATCATCCACCGCAATAGACCAAGACACATAAATAGCAAGCAGGCTAGCACACCAGTGCTTCACCGGAGGTTCACTGATGATGCTACCTAGCATGGTGACGAAACATCTGAGAACAAATCTACCAGCTCAGTGAGCAAACTTACAACCTGAGCTACAAATCTTTTCCAAAATCGCAGATTCCATTTTTGATAAAAGAAATCTGTCAAAAACCAAATGAAACCCCGATATAAAAATGAAATGATCCATGCTTATTGTTGTTCACATTAACTTCACCCTTTAACTGTCATATTGAAATCACTCCGCTATCAATTGATCTTTTAACAAAATCAATTATTTTGGTTCTTTTATTACTGGACACATTTTTCAACATTATGCAAATATATCATGCCACATTGTTCAAGTAATTTTAATGTCCAATTGTACTTCTCCATTTTAAATTTCAGCACTTAGTTCATCTGTGTGCATTTTAAAAAGATCATAATAGTTGATACTTTTCACTTTGTTAATTTTAGTAAACAAAAAAAAAGCCACATAACCAGTGAAGTGATAGAAAGTGCTGAGTCCATCTCTCTGTTTGATGTTGATCTGAGGATTATTCCAGTTCAAAATGATGTTAAAGAAAGTGGAAAGCAAAAAAAAAATCCTTAATTTATTAGAGCACTTTGCTCAGTCTTCAACATATACTAAATGTCTTCACAACAAAATACTTATGTTCAATCACTGTGATAAATGGGACAATCAATTTCCACATCACAAAGCGTCACAAACAGGAAATTAGACGAACAATCGATTAATCTGTTCTTGATTACAGTGAATGCAGGAGGACCCAGCACTTAACTCCGCAGGTATGTGAGAAATCAAAGAGGTTTGGGCACCTGAGCTAAGTGTTGTGATAGTCACATGGGATCAGATCCATTTCGTGCAGACACAAGCCAGTCGTGTATTTAGTGTCTGGAAATCTTTCTGCTAATAAAGCCTACTAACCGGTTTGGGGAGTCTTCATGACAAACATGAAGGTATATGGTACTCAGCAAGACTGGTTTCAGATCGTACTGGCCTCTCAATCTGATTGTCTGGATCAGTGCAAAACCATACATATTGGTTGGCACTCTTAAAAACACATTGGTGACCAGCTTGACACAAGCTACAGAATACAAAACCCGACAGATCTCTGCAGGAAATCCTGGGATGATCCTTTAAAAAACAAATTCAGAACCAAGGTAAACTTCAATGCCACCTACACTTCTCAATGACCTAAGAATCTCCATCTTGGTATATAACTCAGTGGTCTCTACTTTGGAGAGGCATTTCCTTCAGTGACACTGCTTCTTAAAACTTTACAGGAAGCATGCCTCAGATGATACAGTCTCTAGAGGGTAACACCTTCTGAGAATAAGAGGATGGCTCTTGCCTCTTTGCATTCTCCTTGTCCATTCCCCATTATGTTCTTGGTGCCTCTCTTTGGGTGCTGCTCAGGCCCCCCTCCTCAATGGAGGTCTCTTAGCATAATTGAAAGACGCCAGTACAAACAGCCATACACTTCTCATGATCTCAACCCCTTTACTCCACACAACAAGAATGCGTGCTGTGCTAGCCAAGTTTGGCTTGCTGCTAGAATACTACCATGCCACAGTTTCTCTTGTAATGGCAGTTGAATGCAGCAAAGATTAATCTTCTGTTTTTTTTAAAACTATAAAGGCTCTGCAGCTTGGTTATTATTCAAATTGGTTATTATACTAAAATTCAAAATCAATACTTTATTACCTCCCCAACATTTCCAAGTGTGACCTCCTCTGGGCATGCTGGACACCTTTAGGAATGTCTCCTAGTGACATGAACAAGACAAGCTTCTCTCTTCACTGTTTTTCCACCCTATCCAAGGTTTTTGTGCATTCCACTGACCCTGATTTAGCTCAGTACTGCCCTCTTGACGACTATTGGGGATGGGAACAAAAACTGCCTTTGCCAGCAATGGTCATAGTTTTTGAATATAAAAATTTGATAAATAACTTGTCCCAGATGCCAACAAACACAAAACTGAAATAAAACAGCATAACAACTTATAGTATGTTAATCTTAAAGTTCAGATATTATGATCAATACACAATAAAAAAATGAAAACTTGTTTTTAATGTATATTCGTGTAAAATATCATTTTACACAATTATGTTTCAGCCTGGCTCTCAGTATCCCCAGTGAAAGAAGAACTGGTGAATCTCTTCCCCACCCAGCAGACACACAGTCCTCTTCCTAACCAGCTGATATTTGACTTACAACTTTCCCTCTCTCCACATATCCCCATAAATCTTGTTCTCTTGTGTCCTCTATTCCTCAGCCCACATTTACTCAGCCTTTAAATGTTAGAATGATGGCTTTAGGAAAACCACAAACCAACATATTCTACACCAAAAGATATCTTTGGACACAAATTGTTATACGGATGAGTTTGATCATTTAATTAACAATGGAGACTTAGAACATACAATGCACTAAGTTTAAGTAACTTATTTCCACTCTGAGTTTAAGGTACCAAACTAATTTTGAAATATTTACATCAATTTTGGAACTAATTGTGAATATTTTGATTGGTATTTTTAAATGTTCTGTTGATGGTTTTCATTTCATCGTTCTATTTGTTTATTTATTATATTTCCTACTCTTGGTTTCTTCCCTGGTTCAACAGCAAGAATGATTTGCGATTTGTATAATTATAGCAGTAAGTGTTTGGAAATTGAGTAGTTAGTGATGCAAGGGAACAGTAGTGGTACTAGTAATAAATGGTGAGTAATTGAAGAGGCTGAATAATGATACTGTATAAGTGGTAGGCAAGGGAAATGTTTGGAAGTGCAGCATGCATTTGGAACAGCATTCTGAGGGTCAGTTTCCCTAGACCAGCCACAAGGTGGAAAGAAAAATAAAAAAGTCAGAATTCTGTCAATGTTGGAAATTTCTTATCCCTCGAACCAGGAATAAAACTGCTATTGTGCAGAATACATGGCACAAACACATAGAAACATGGAAAGTAGGAGCAATAGGACATTCAGGCCTTTGAGTCTACTCTGCTTTTCAATTTGGTCATGGCTGATTATCCAACTCAGTACCTAGTTCTGCTTTCTTCTCATAACCTTTGATCCCTTTAACCCTAAGAACTATACCTAACTCCTTCTTGAAAACATTCATTGTTTTGGCCTCAACCATTTTCTATGGCTGAGAATTTCACACGCTTCCAGAGGCTCACCATTCTTTGCGTAAGGAATTCTCTACTTATCTCATATATAATACGTATTATATGTAAGTATAAGCACAATTGGTTAAAATCTACTCCCTTGTACAACAACCTACAGAGTGACAAGTAAATTTACTCAATCAGTTTGGCTGAAGCCACAGCAATAAATAACATCACTATAGTTTCTGCTGAAGCTTTTTAGACTTACCTGTCTGTGGTGTTGTAGAAACATAAATTACAGGGATAGTCTGTATCCTTGTCAAGAAGGCATTATAAGCTACAAGACAAAATAAATTGTAGTTATACTTATTTCCCTACTAAGGTCCATTAGTTTCCTATTATTTTTATTTTAATGCATTGTAGACCAGCAATGCAAAGCAATATTTAAAGTTCTGTATCTTTAGAAAAGAAAATCCTTGAAACCTATATTACTACAGTATTTGTTTGCAGTTCCCAATATTATATGTGAAAATCTAAACAAAAACAATAAAATGTAAAAAAGGTAGGAATTCTGGAGAGTTTATAGAAACTAAAATACGTTGATTGCTTCGACAATCTACAGCACTGAATTACTGCATATTTCTCATTTTAAACATTCTCATCATTGTTTAATAACAGGATGTATATTTAATGACTTCCAGGCATTTGATAATGTTGCTCTTGATGGATAATGCATAAAGTATATAAGAGTCAGAAAGGAGATGAATTCCTCATATCTTTTTCCACATTAGAGTAGCAGTCTCCCTAATCTCTTCTCCAGTTCAAGTAGGAACTCCCTGTGTTCAAAAAATGAGGGTGGGAGAACCTTATTATTGCTTCAGGGGAGAGAAGTGGAGTGAAGGTAGAAGTGTGGGAAAGTGAATCAGACACAGCTGAAGGCTAGGAGAGAGGACAGGGAGGGGGGGGGGGCGAGATCCTGATTTGACTAGCATGTTGAAAGCACTCCTGCGAAAGGTGGCATTATTGGAACAAATATGATGGAGATGGAGAAGCTGGGAAAATAAAAAGGAGTCCTTGCAGGAAGCAAGATTTGAGGAAACGTAGTCAAGGTAACTGTTGGAGTCAATGGGTCTTTAATGGATGAAGGTGGACTCTCTACTTCTGGACGTAGAAACAGAGAGGTCAAGAGAGAGAAGAATCAGAATGGACAGGGTGCAAGTGAGAAAGGGATGGAAAATGAAAAAAGTTAGTTAATTTGTGCATTTTCAGGTGAGCAGGAAGCAGCATTAATGATGTAATCCATTCCCTGGTATTCCCTCCCTAAGAGCACTGTGGGTCAACCTACATGGATTGCAACAGTTGTAGAGGGCAGCTTACCACTACCTATGACAGCAACACCCATATTCCATGAATGAATAAAGGGGAAGAATAGGACTTGAAGAAGAAATATTCCACACCCCCCACAAAGGGCAGGCATTACATGGACCCATGCAGTTACGCACAGCCATACCTATTACTTGAAGAACATGAGGCAAGTTGAAGGAGAAATTGTCCAAAGTGAGAACGAGTTCAGCAAGATGTAGGATGATGGTTATGAATGGGATTGCCCAGGCCCTCTTTTAAGGAAGCAGCAGCAAACCTTCAATCTACCCTGACGGGAATGGATGTGTAGAGAGATTGCATGAGCATATGAGGAGGTCGTAGCAAGGACGAAGAAACTGGAAATTGTGGAAGCATTGTAAAGTACTGGAACAATCTGGATGACAGGAGAAAACAGTGTCGAGGAATAAGAAATAAGTTCAGTAGAGCAGGAACAGGCTGAAATGACAGGTCAGCCATTAGACTTCGAAATAATAACAGAAAGTGCTGGAGAAACTAGCATGTCTGACAGCATGTTGGAAAGAGAACCAAGGAAGCCTGGCATATAGATACAGCAGGTAATAAGGCAAATGGAATTTTAGCATCTATTGCTAAAGGAATAGAGAATAAAAGTAGATAGTGTTGCTGCAATAGTACAGTGCATTAGTGAGACTGCACCTGGAGTACTGTATACAGTTTTGGTCCCCTTAACTGATGAGTACTGAAGAAGTTCAGAAGACATTCACTAGATTGATTACAGAGATGAGAGGTTTGTCTTATGAAGAAAGATGAAGCAGCTTAAGCTTATTCTCTCTCGAGTTCAGAAGAATGAGAGGAGATCTAATTGGGGTATACAAGATGCTAAAGGGGATGTAGAGAGCATGTTTCCTTTTGTGGGACAATCTAGAAAGAGGTCATAATTCTAGGATAAGGAATAACAGATTTAAAACACAGATGAGGAGAAATTACTTCTCTCAAAGGGTCATGAAACTATCCCAGAGTGTGATGGATGTCAGGATGTTGAGTAAATTTAAGAAAGAGATAGTTTTCATGAGTAATTGGTCAAAGGTCAATTAAGAGCAGGCAAGAAATGGAGTTGAGGCTGAGATGAGATCAGTCATAATTGTGTTGAATGGCAGGATATGGTCAAGCAGTTGTATTGTAAATGGATTCAGGGAAGTCGTACAGGAAGATATACACATAAAATTCAGATCAATGCGGATGGAATTTAACGCTGAAAAGTGTGAGGTCATGTACTTTGGAAGACTTAACAAGACAAGGGAATACTCAATGAACAGCAGAATATTAGGAAGCTCATAGGAACATACGATCTTTGGGTGTTTGTCCATATATTCTGGAAGGTGACAGGAGAGGTCAAAAGGGTAGCAAAGAAGACATTTGAGACACTCACCTTTATTGGCTGAGGCATTGATAATATGAGCAGGACATTATATTGGAGCTCTACAGGGCTTTAGTTAGGCCACAGCTGAATGCTGTGTGCAGTTCTGGTTTCTGGACTATAGGAAGGATGTGACTGGGGCTGCAGAGGAGATTCACCAGGATGTTGCCTGGAATGGAGTATTCTAACTCTGAAGAATAGTTGGATAAGCTTTGGTTGTTTTCTTTGGAGCAGAGAAGGCTGTAGGGGATCTTGAGTGAGGTGTATAAGATTTATGAGAGGCATTCATAAGGTGAATAGAAAACAGCTGTTCCCCATAGTCAAAGGGTCAATAACAAGACAGGGGGACATAATTTTAATGTGAAAGGCAGGAGGTTAAAAAGGGATTTTAAGGACAGCTCTGCTGGGAGCAAACCCATGTTAACAAGATATGGAGCCAGAAGAAGAGGGTATAATCAAAATGGAGGACACTGTTGAAAATGTAGAGTTGGTGAACTCAATTGCTTTGAGAAAAAAATATGCAACACCCATGTATAAAAGGTGAGTCCAAAAAAAAGTTAAAAAGAGATGTACTACTCTTTGAATTGGTCATCAAAAGCAGATAACTGGATGTTGCAGTCAGTGCAGTAGATGCCACCAGTAAATGTGATGTTGGTATGAACAGCTGTTGATTGCCAGCATACACATTGTGAAAGTCTTCCTTCACTTTCACCTGCAGATGTGCTTAAATGATTGCTCTCCAAGTGCTCTCTCATTTTTGAGTGGGAGCAGCGGCTGAGTAAAAACGAACCCGGAAGACTACAGCTTAGGTAAGACAGTTTGTTTTAAAATTACTTACTAGTAGCGGGCAGTGGTGTTTTTTTGTTCCTCTCTCTTCACAGAAAGAGCGGGAGCAGCAGGGGAAGTGACGTCTACCAGAGGGGCAGCCGGGAAGGAAAGCAGTGAGTATAAATACTCACCCTTCGATACCAACGGCCATTTGAGTGGGAGCAGCAGTGTGTATATAAATCAGGAAGGCGGCTAAACCTGAGATTCTACACCTGTAGTATCTCCCACCCACCCTCTTCCTCTAACCTCCTTAACTACACTGGTTTTCTTTTAAGGTAAGGATTTTCTATTTCTTTACCAGTGACTGGTTAAAAATTTACTTTGTTTTTGTGTGTGTATATATATATTAATTCTTTAGGGAAAGACTATAGCAGAGAGGTATCAGAAAGTATTCTAACTCAAACTTGTATAAAGTAACTAAGTAATTAATTAACTAAGCAGAGATGGCTGGGCAGGTGATGTGCTGTAGCTGTATGATGTGGGAGCTGGCTGATCCCATTGTGAATGGCAGTGACCACATCTGCAGCAAGTGTTGGTTGCTGGAAGAACTCCGGATCAGGGTTGATGATCTGGAATCTGAGCTTCAAACATTGCGGCACATCCGGGAGGGGGAGAGTTACCTGGACGCTTTGTTTCAGGAGGCAGTCACACCTGGCAGATTAAGTAATTCACATTCAGTTAGTGATCAGGGACATCAGAGTGTGACTGTAAGTGAGGCAGGTAGGGGGAACCTGAGTTCAGGAGTGGAGGAGGCTCAGCCCTTGACCTTGTCCAACAGGTACGAGATTCTTGCTCCCTGTTCGGATGAGCCAACTGACCAAGGCACCATGGTGCAGAAGGCCATTCAAGAGGGGGGAGTTAATAGACAAGTAGTGGTTATAGGGGATTCTATAATTAGGGGGACAGATAGTATCCTTTGCAAGCCGGATCGGGAGTCTCGCATGGTGTGTTGTCTGCCCAGTGCCAGGGTGCGGGACATCTCTGACCGGCTTGAAAGGATATTGGAGCGGGAGGGGGAGGATCCAGTTGTTGTGGTCCACGTTGGGACTAACAACATAGGCAAGACTAGGGTGGAGGACCTGTTTGGGGATTACGAGGCACTAGGCAGGAAATTGAAGCACAGGTCCTCAAGGGTCACAATCTCCAGATTACTACCCGAGCCACGTGCCAATTTGCATAGGGACAAGAAAATTAGGCAAGTATACACATGGCTAAGGGATTGGTGTGGGAAAGAGGGATTCCACTTCATGGGGCATTGGCATCAGTTTTGGAACAGGGGGGATCTGTACCGTTGGGACGGTCTCCACCTGAACCGATCAGGTACCAATGTTCCAGTGAAGAGGATAAATAGGGTGGTCAGTAGGACTTTAAACTTCTGAGTTGGGGGGAAGGGAAAGTGAAAGCAACAGGGAGTATGGCGTTAAATGGAAAGTCAAGCAGCAGGATAGCATGTGTCCAGGCGGATTTAAAATTGAGGCAGACTGGGAATGCAGAAAAAAGCAAGGATAACTTAGGACATCATATGACTTCCAATATCTCTAATGTTAAGAAAGTTAGCATTAAGGCGCTTTACCTGAATGCGCGTAGCATTCATAACAAAGCAGATGAACTAATGGCACAGATCATAGTGAATGATTATGATGTGGTAGGCATCACAGAGACTTGGTTACAGGGGGGTCAGGACTGGCAGTTAAACCTCCAAGGATTTTCAACTTATCGAAAAGACAGGGAGGTTGGCAGAGGGGGTGGGGTTGCCTTGTTAGTTAAGAACAATATTAAATGTATGGCACTGAATGACATAGCGTCAGATGATGTGGAGTCTGTGTGGGTGGAATTGAGGAACCACAAAGGCAAAAAAACCATAATTGGAGTTGTGCACAGACCTCCTAACAGTGGTCAGGAGCAGGGACGCAACATGTACTGGGAAATAGAGAACACATGTCAGAAAGGCAAGGTCACGGTGATCATGGGAGAATTCAATATGCAGGTGGACTGGGTAAATAATGTTGCCAGTGGATCCAAAGAAAGGGAATTCATGGAATGCTTACAGAATGGCTTTTTGGAACAGCTTGTCATGGAGCCCACAAGGGAGCAGGCTATTCTGGACCTAGTGCTTTGCAATGAACGATCTTAAAGTAAGGGAACCCTTAGGAAGCAGCGATCATAATATGGTAGAGTTCAGTCTGGAGTTTGAAAGAGAGAAGGCAAAATCAGATGTAATGGTGTCACAGTTAAATAAAGGTAATTATGAGGGCATGAGAGAGGAACTGACAAAAATAGACTGGAAGCAGAGGCTTGCGGGTAAGACAGTAGAGCAAAAATGGCAGGGGTTTGTGGGTATAATTAAGAACACTGTACAGAGGTTCATCCCCAAGAAAAGAAAGATTATCCAGGGAGGGATTAGACAGCCATGGCTGACAAAGGAAGTCAGAAAATGTATTAAAGAAAAAGAGAGATCCTATAAAGTGGCCAATAGCAGTGGGAAATCAGAAGATTGGGAAGGCTACAAAAACAAACAGAGGATAACAAAGAGAGTAATAAGAAAGGAGAGGATCAAATATGAAGGTAGGCTAGCCAGTAATATTAGAAACGATAGTAAAAGTTTCTTTCAATACATAAGAAACAAACGACAGACAAAAGTAGACACTGGGCCACTTGAAACTGATGCTGAAGCCTAGTGATGGGAGATAAGGAAATAGCAGGAGAACTTAACAAGTACTTTGCGTCAGTTTTCACAGTGGAAGACAGGAGTAATATCCCAACAATTAAAGGGAGTCAGGAGGCTGAGTTGAGTATGGCTGTCATTACAAAAGAGATAGTGCGAGAAAAGCTAAAAAGTCTTAAAATTGATAAATCTCCTGGCCCCAATGGGATATATCCTAGAGTTCTGAGAGAGGTGGCTGAGGAAATAGCGGAGGCATTGGTTGAGATCTTTCAAGAGTCACTGGAGTCACGGAAAGTCCCGGATGATTGGAAGATCGCGGTTGTAACCCCATCGTTCAAGAAAGGATCAAGACAAAAGATGGAAAATTATAGCCCAATTAGCCTAACCTTGGTTGTTGGTAAAATTCTAGAATCCATCATTAAGGATGAGGTTTCTAAATTCTTAGAAGAGCAGAGTCTGATTAGAACAGGTCAACATGGATTTACTAAGGGGAGGTCATGCCTGACAAACCTGTTGGTATTCTTTGAAGAGGTGACAAGTAGGTTAGACCAGGGAAAGCCAGTGGATGTGGTCTATCTAGACTTCCAAAAGGCCTTTGATAAGGTGCCACACGGGAGGCTGCTGAGCAAGGTGAGGGCCCATGGTGTTCGAGGTGAGCTACTGGGATGGATTGAGGATTGGCTGTCTGACAGAAGGCAGAGAGTTGGGATAAAAGGTTCTTTTTCAGAATGGCAGCCGGCGACGAGCGGTGTCCCGCAGGGTTCAGTGTTGGGGCCACAGTTGTTCGCATTAATATGATCTGGATGAAGGGACTGGGGGCATTCTAAAGGTCAACATGCAGGTTGAGTCTGTGATTAAGAAAGCGAATGCGATGTTGTCACTTATCTCAAGAAGGTTGGAATATAAAAACACCATTGTGCTACTGAGACTTTATAAAGCTCTGGTTAGGCCCCATTTGGAGTACTGTGTCCAGTTTTGGTCCCCACACCTCAGGAAGGACATACTGGCACTGGAATGTGTCCAGCGGAGATTCACATGGATGATCCCTGGAATGGTAGGTCTAACATATGAGGAACAGATGACGATCCTGGGATTGTATTCATTGGAGTTTAGAAGATTAAGGGGAGACTTAATAGAGACGTACAAGATAATACATGGCTTGGAAAGGGTGGATGCTAGGAAATTGTTTCCGTTAGGTGAGGAGACTAGGACCCATGGACACAGCCTTAGAATTAGAGGGGGTAAATTCAGAACAGAAATGCGGAGACATTTCTTCAGCCAGAGAGTGGTGGGCCTGTGGAATTCATTGCCACAGAGTGCAGTGGAGGCTGGGATGCTAAATGTCTTCAAGGCAGAGATTGATAGATTCTTGTTGTCTCGGGGAACTAAGGGCTACGGGGAGAATGCGGGTAAGTGGAGTTGAAGTGCCCAGCAGCCATGATTGAATGGCAGAGTGGACTCGATGGGCCGAATGGCCTTACTTCCACTCCTATGTCTTATGGTCTTATGGTGATCCTTGCAGCATACCAGTCCAAACACGAGGATGCCAATCAACTAACATACACAGGCTGGGGTTGAAACTTGCTCTTAATCCCTGAGCCTGTGTATTCTTGAAGTGGGGTGGCAGGGGGGAATGTAAAAATGTTTCTCATCCACACTGCTTTTGTTTTACACCATCATATTCACAAATTGAGATACTTGCAGGGGATTACAACTGCAGCCTGTAGTTCATTTTCTTCCTTCGAAGCATCTTTGACACCCTATCAGGTATTACATCCTGGAATCTCTCTACTGAATTTATATCTGTAGTTAACTTTGGGCTGTATGACTTTTGTTTTAAAAAAGCACACTGTAATTAAAATATAATATGCCTAAGTGTAGTTATGACTGTGGTCATGATAATGTTAATGCCAATTACTCTTTTGATAGTGACAAACTATCAAATAAATTAAGATGAAATAGTACTATATTACATTATTATTTACAACAATTGCAGCTTTTCCTGTTTGTTAAAAGAAGATGTAAAGATCAAATGTGGAAAGCTTTTCAGTACCCCAGGTCGGTGTGGGAGTCTGTCACTTAACCATACACCAACACTGTTGGATGCTGAAAATAACTAATTAATCTTTGAGTGTGACATTCTAAGAAGAAACAGTAACAAAGGCTATGTAATTTTAGATACTTACCAATAAAGATGATAGCAGTTGTAGCCAAAACCGCAAATAAGGTGAACATCAACACTTGGTAGGATTCCACCAGCTGGTCAAAGAAAGTGGATTCCTCAAAAGGGAATTCTCCTATAAAGCAAAATTGAGAAGTGGATTTCCATTGCAATTAGGCTGAATTTGTTAAACTGATCTACATGGAATTGTAAGTTACAACCTATATTTGGTTAAATCACACTTTGGTGATGGAAATGGGATAAATTTGAAACATTCTTTAATTGCATTTAAAAATTCATTTAAAAACGAAAATGCATCTTACACCAGCTTATCTAACTCTAAGCAATACATCCAAAATTAGATGCATATTAAATAACGTTCAAGATAATACTCGTTTTAAGGGGCATAGGAAAAGTTGCCATCTACAGCAAACCTTTGTGTTTTACTATCAGGCTCACTCTGCAAATTCAACATTAAAAAGAAATTTGGCCAGTGTCAATATTACTTCAATTATCTTTGTAAGTTGAGTTATAGGGAGAGGCTGAACAGACTGGGGCTGTTTTCCCTGGAGCGTCGGAGGCTGAGGGATGATCTTATAGAGGTTTAGAAAATTATGAGGGGCATGGATAGGATAAATAGACAAAGTCTTTTTCTTGGGGTTGGGGAGTCCAGAGCTAGAGGGCATAGGTTTCGGGTGAGAGGGGAAAGATATAAAAGAGACCTAAAGGGCAACTTTTTCACACAGAGGGTGCTACATGTATGGAATGAGCAGCCAGAGGAAATGGTGGAGACTGGTACAATTGCAACATTTAAGAGGCATTTGGATGGGTGTATGAATAGGAAGGGTTTGGAGGGATCTGGGCTGGGTGCTGGCAGGTGGGACTAGATTGGGTTGGGATATCTGGTTGGCATGGACGGGTTGGACCGAAAGGTCTGTTTCCATGCTGTACATCTCTATGACTCTAAGTGCTTAAACTATAAACGTTGTTGGAAACACTGAAGAATTGCTCCTTCAGTCTTCCTGAAGCAAGACTATTTTGAAACTTGTAACACTGATATCCAAGACACCATTTCAGCTTTTCTGCACAAAGTACAAGTTCCTGCACACATCCCTCTGATACTGAAGTCACCATCGACAACCCTTGCAAAATCCATGTTTTCTTTTCCCTGGTATTTCTGACCATCTGGCCAGATTTTGGAAACCCTGGAGAAGTTTGGTGAACCATGGAGAAGCTTTCTAAGGAGTTGCGAATATTTCAAAAGGTGAATGTTAATTGCTTGATCACTTCTAATGTAATAATAAGATGCTGTATTATGAGTTATATGTGATTTACTGAAGTAATGACAATAGGCTCCCTTGTGAATTGATCACCACTGAATAATTTTTGAGATGTATTAGAGTAATTTTTCTTTTTTGCAAAATATTATTAGACATTTAAAACCGAATAAAGCAATACCTGGGGACCCTGCTGTCATGATCTGAAGTGACTTATATGTCCACAGTCCTTTACATTTGGAAAGTAAGATCTTTGTCTGCAGCTTTCAGTTTGATAAATTTCTGCTCTTGGATTGTTTTGATTGATAGACCATCTGGCGCAGCTTAGAAAAATAATCAATTTTGCAGTGGTCTCATTTCCTCCAGTTTGTATTGACAGCCGGGTCAATTTGAATGCTTGGCTGAATTAAAAAAACCTACAGAACCACTTATCTCAGCAGTAAGCCGTGTACAGGTTGATGACAGCCACAGAAGTTATTAAATGATTAGCTGTTTTCGATGGTGTTTACAGAAATAAGTTCATTTTAATAACAAAATAACCATCTGAAGGGACTGACATTATTTTCATTGAATCAAAATCTTTTTAAGAATATAAATGTTTTTGTTTTGCACTGATAGCTCTAATAAGATTGTTAGACATAAAAAAAACTACTCAAAGGATTCCCACTATTATTGCATGGCTCCTGAGGACATTGTGAATGGTAAAGAAGGACACATGAGAGGGCTCATGGTGAAGATGAGAGGTGCATGGAGATGGGAAGTGAGTCAGGCAAACAGTAAGGATTAGGACGGCATAAGATTTATGCTGAAGAGCTGGACCATTTTAACAAGTCCACTTGGCAATTAACACTCTGCTGTAGCTTCCTTGACACGCAGAGACCTGAATCCTGCCCTCTAAATCTCCAAGGGGTAGAAGAAGATGGATGGGGAGAGGATTGTTGTAAAATTCTAAATAATCTTAATTTAGGGATTTGATTAGTAGGTCAGAATGCTTTGTTTACCTGTTCCTCTTACATTTAATTTACCCCCAGAGCTACAGTGGACTAAAACCTAATGATTAACCTTTGCTCTATTTTATCCTTCCTGCACTCGGAAACATGAAATCCCTAGGCAAAGGACAGAAGAACATATGCATTAATATGCTTGTACTATACCATCTGGTCTTCCTCTATCGATGTAACTTAAAACCTTCAGACAGATATTTTAATGCTACAGAATATTGTGGGACACTGCACACTTTTTTATTAAGGACTACTTAAGTAAGCTTCAGTTGCGAGACTATGAGAAGTAAGATTTGGATATTAAAGGAAGGATGCAATTAAAAAAGAAACTTGACAAATATTGTTATGAAAACGACAGTATTGTATTATTTGTGCTAACTCTTGCCTGTTGTGCCACCATTGCCTCCACTCCGCAGAACTGTGACGGTCACATGTACTGACTGTTTTGTCAAGATGCTGGATACACTGATATTGGTACATGGTAATCCTTGCTGAAGAAGGCTAAGATTTGCAGTACTTAGTGAATAAACAACATTGTGCAATGAATGTGACCTAACAGGCTTACTCACTACAATCACAGGTGACTGTGATCGAACCTAAGGATTAAATTAAATAAGGTAACATTAATGCTTTTATACATTAAAACAAAAGTACATCTCAAATAGAAGTCACAGGATATCTTACATAACATTTGTCTTAATTAGCTTTCATTCATCTCTGATCTTTGCAAAGCTAACTGATCTCATAGCAAGATGGGTTATAGACAAAAAAAACGGACAGAGCTTGTGCTTCATATTACCATTTGGCTGTGATCATGCATGCATGTGGATATCAAATGAACATAGGATCATGGTCAGCTGCGAACCTGTCAACATTGGCATATGAACAAGTTCATTTACAAAAGATATCAGGAAGTGACCAGAGCTCATGAAACTATGCCCCAGCAATCACTGATCAAACAACACAAGAAAGGAAGACAATGAGGTAATTTATTTATTGAAGTGTGGCTTGTCCAGTGGAACAATAACTTAGATAAAGATTTTTAAAAATAGGATGGTGTATGCTAAAACCCTAGCGACGCCACTCCTGTTACAAATTGTTCTCATTGCAAAAGGATTCTGGAAGATTTGTAAAATTCCTCTGATTTTAACTTCATGAATTCCTAAAAATACTATACTTTAAAAAAACTGCTTTGCTACTAATTACCTTTATTTAAGATAAATGCATGCAATTGAATATAAGCGTTTACTAAGATTAGTTTTTATTCCACTGTAACCGCCTAATCAGAAACACAGCAGCTTGGTTATGTATATAAATGGACCTCTGCCATGCTTCTAGCAAGATGTAGCAGTGATGCTCTGAGCAAATTCCTGGCCATGCATGCTGTCTTATAAATTTGACACTGTAGCATTGCATTTGATAACTGCTAATGCCCAAAACTTTGTTCAGTAAATCCTTACCAGTCTGAAAGTTCAATGCAACTGTGTCTCTGATTCCTTACCTCCAGTTCATTTAATACTTTAGCTATACCAAAAATGGTGATGTTTACTGTTGGCTCTTTGCAACTAAGAGTCACAACTGATTGGTTCATATAAAATCCAGGAATGAAAGGAATCTCTGTTCTTCCAACTTGACCTGCATAATGGCCTCCCAGAACAGAAGCTTTTACAGATATATAGGTGTCTCCACCTATACTTAACTCCTTATGTACAGAGTCTGACAGTTCTTTTATTGTGACGGTGCAACTGTAATGACCTAAAAATTGAAAGCAAAATAATAGATACTCAGAAATTTACGATTGCAGAATTCAACTAGTAGTTTTTTAATTCAGTCAAAACTGATTTTCTTTTGACACATTGGATTTTCATTATTTTCTTTTCAAAAATATTGTCATAAGGCGTTAAAACATTTTTTGAATCCACTAGTTCTAATCTTTCCCATAAGGGGAAACATTCTCAGCATCCAACCTGTCAAAATCCCTTAAGATTTGAATGTTTCAGTAAGGTCACCTCTCATTCTTCTATACTCCAATGAATACAGGCCCAAACCTTGCTCAAAAAAGACATTCCCCATTTTCTTGGAATAACACAAGTCAAGTGAATCTTTATACTATAGTAATAAGTAAGAAGTTCAAAACTGTATGCATTATCCAGTTGAGGTAGCACTAAAACTCTACGCAATATTTCCTATTTAGATATTTCATTACCCTTGCAATAAATGACATTCCATTTGCCTTCCTAATTGCTGTAATTCATATACCAGGAAATGCATATCTGTCTATACTGAAGAGTTTTGCAATCTTTTTCCAATGTAAATGAAGATGATTAGTGGAGTGAACCTTATCTCTTAGACATTTGCCACGATACTGTCTTTATGGCATTTTATTTAATTGACTCAATGACCAGAATTGGTATAAAGTTAAGTTTTGCATTCTATTTCCTTCAACAGTCTCTGGTAACAGCAGAAAATTAGTATTGGGTTCAATTGATCTAGATTAATAAATAACGTGGCTTTGTAGCTATGTGAGAACATGATGTAACCAGCTTTTTCATGTATTGATATTAAACAGTGCATTGATAAGTCAGTTATAGCTATCATGATTAACATGGAAATAATTAGATATATTTTGAAATACTGCCTGCATGAAACAGCAAGAGAGATCACAACATTCTAGAAGGGCTATGTTATTCATTTACCTGTATCAGCTATGAATTCTGGTACCACAGAGAAAACAGAAACTGCTAGGAACTGCAATCCAATATTACTAAACCGCACAGAACAGGCAAGGTTTGATGCAGGGTTTAGCTTTGACATAGCTTTAACTTGAGCAAAACTGCAGTCTCCTGGATGAACACAAAAGACTGATGTCAGACAGTTCAATATGAGTAGACTTTATGACTACAAAGTTATAATTTATCTGCATTAATTAGGTAAATATACAGATAGCCTGACAGCAATATAATACTGGAGCGCTACAGCCTTAAGTTGCAAGACAAATGATACTGCCTGTGATTCAGCACTAGGAGAAAGGGAGGGATAGTGATTCTTTCAAAGTATTTTTCATATGTTAAGAAAGATGTTGGGCATAGTATAACTCAACTGTAATGTTTGATTAGTGCCAACATCTAGGAGATAATGAGGACTGCAGGTGCTGGAGATCAGAGCTGAAAATGTGTTGCTGGAAAAGCGCAGCAGGTCAGGCAGCATCCAAGGAGCAGGAGAATTGATGTTTTGGACATGAGCCCTTCTTCAGGTTAGTGCCAACATTTAACAAACATTCCTGTTGGGAACGCATGCTGATTATAAATGTTTTGTTTGAAAGAGTTCACTCATTGCATGTCAGTGGAATAACTCTCCCTTCAATTGACCAATCTAAATAGATTTGCTTTCTTGGAAAAAAAAAGCAAAAAATGATACATTAAGATTCAGTCATTTATAAAGAACTTGCACAAGACCGTAGAGTTTGAATGCTGAAAATGCAGTATATAAATGGAGGAATTTGGAATGTATCAAAATTTAATTTGATTAAAGGACATGATGATGGAAACGCTAATAACGCATGCTACTTATGTGAACGTATACAAAATGAAGTCAGGCACTTAAGGAAACATAATGGCAATACATTGTCTAATTTACACAAATTGGGGTTCGGCTCAAGAGAGAGAGAAAGGTTCTGAGTGCTACAGATATCTAGTTCATGGTTTATGTGTTTTAGTATACAAGGCACTCAAGTTAACTGTTGGAAATTGGATAAATGTAACTGAAGCACTCTGGGATTTGTGTACTAGGAAGGTTTAGGTTGTGATTCTTTAAGAGGCCAACAGCTAAAAAGTAATTAAAAAGTTGGGATTTAGCGATTGCCAGAGGAGCCAAAACAATTGACAGTTCCAAAGGTTACAACAAAACTGAAAGAACTGCAGTTCCTGAAAATCAGAAACAAAAACAAAATGTAAATTGCGGGGAAAACTCAGCAGGCCTGGCAGCATCCATGGAAAGAAATCAGAGTTAATGTTTCAGGTCCAGTGTTCCTTCTTCAGAAGCCAAAGGTTACTCCTTTTTGTTTAACATAATCAGAATAGAAGAGATGGAACTATAAAACAAAGGGTGGGTTTGCTGGAGATGTTGTGTCTGCACAGCCTGCAATAATAGCAGTCCAAGAGGAATCTGGAGCTAATATAAAAATAAAATACTGCAGATATGGAAATCTGAAATAAAACCAGAAATACTGGAGAAACTCAGCAGGCCTCATAGGATCCGTGGGAAGAGAAAAAGAATTAACATTTTGAGACTGATATGGCTTCTTCAGAAAGCTTTCCGAGTTACATTAGCCTAGAGGTATTCAGTAAACTTCAATGGTCAGGTTAAGGAGAATCTGGAACAAGCCACAGAGTCAGGCAAGTGCATGGAAGTTAAGAAGTTCCTTGGTTTAACTTACTGGGAGCATGTTTGCCAAAAGTCAGTTGTAGTTTGGAATTACACGTGTTGAAAGTAGTTCCAGGTAGCACAGGGGCTGCTGTTAGCAGACACCAAGAAGTTAGGGCTCAGCAGAAGACCCAAAGATTGGTGGCTTCATGAGGAGGAGAAAGCATTGGGCTAAAAGGCTTTGGAAGCCACCAATGGTTCAGTGTAGCTGTTATGGTGGTGATGGGAGCCCATAAGTAGTATTTGCTTGGTGCAGCTGAGAAGGACTGGAGCTAAGGGAAGTTCAGCTGCAGCTCAGCAACACTGTTTGTTAAAAACTGAATTGCATTAGGAATTAGACACCTGGGAGCAGATTCAGGAGTCCTGGGGAACTTAGTCTCAGGAAAAAGGACTTATTTACCAAGAGGTGTGCATCTAGGAAAACTTAACAAAAACCGAAATTCACAACTGATCTTGGAGGAAACTGTGTGGGATGGCTCACAGCACAGGAACAGATAAGTGAATAGTTTTTAAGTGTAGCCTTGCTGTAGATCTACAATTGTGAGTAGAGTGAGTTCTTTCTTGATTATATATTTTATTGATATCTGTCTTTTGATTAAATTTTAAAAATATAAGCCATAAGCATTAAGTTAGCCTGGAGCAGTGTTTTTTTAGAGCAAGAAGACAGTGCTATTTTCTGGGTCTGTAGATTGTGAAGGAGCAAAGATGGCCTTTAGTAGAGTAATGCTCATCTTGTCGGATGTGGGAGTTCAGGGAGAGTTTTCATGTTACTGAGGATTATGTCTGCAGGAAATGTCTTTGGTTGCGAATCATATCATGTAAAATGGATTGGTTAGATTGACAATTAGAGGCAGTGAGGAATTTACAATAGCAAGGGGATGTGATGGATGGCAGTTATAGGAATGGAGAAAAGCTGCAGATATAGTCACACAGATGGGTTAACGCCACGAAAAGTAGGAGAGGTAGGCAGGTAGTGCAGAAGTCTTCTGTGGCTATCCCCATTTCAAACAAGTATGCTGTTTAGAAAATGTAGAGGGTGATAGACTCTCAGGGGAATGTAGCACAAACAACCAAGTTTCTGGTTTAAGGCAGTCCAAAGATGTGCAGGTCAGGTGAATTGGCCATGCTAAATTGCCCGTAGTGTTAGGTAAGGTGTAGATGTAGGGGTATGGGTGGGTTGCGCTTCGGCGGGGCGGTGTGGACTTGTTGGGCCGAAGGGCCTGTTTCCACACTGTAAGTAATCTAATCTAATCTAATCTAATGAGGGGTACGTTGGGTTCTAAGCCATCGAATGTGATAGGAGACTCTATAGTCAGAGGCACAGACAGGTGATTCTGTGGCCAGCACCGAAAAATTAGAATGGTGTGTTGCCTCCCTGAGGCCAGGATCAAGGATGTCTCAGAGAGGGTACAGAATGTTCTCAAAGGGGAGAGGGACCAGCAGGAGGTCATTGTACACATTGGAACCAACAGCATAGGAAGGGAGAAGGATGAGATTCTGAAGGGAGGATATCGAAAGTTAGGCAGGAATTTAAAAAGGAGGTCCTTGAGGATAGTAATATCAGGATTACTCCTGGTGCTATGAACTAGTGAGGGTAGGAATAGGCAGATACAGAAGATGAATGCGTGTCTAAGGAGCTGGTGCACGGTAGATGTTTTCACGTTTTAGGATTGTTGGAATCTCTTCTGGGATGGAAGTGACCTATATATTTCCAGGAATATATCCAGGGAAGTTACTTGGGTGGAACAGAGAAATAAGAAAGGGATGATCACCTTATTTGGATTGTATTATAGACCACCAAATAGTCAGTGAGAAATTGAGAAACAAATTCGTCAGGAGATTTCAGTTATCCATGAGCATAACAGGGTGGTTTAGGAAGGGGATTTTAACTTTCCAATCATAGACTGGAACTGCCATAGTGTTAAAGGTTTAGATTGAGAGGAATTTAAGTGTGTACAAGAAAAGTTTCTGATTCAGTATGTGGGATATACCTACTTGAGAAGGTACAAAACTTGACCTACTCTTGAGAAATAAGGAAGGGCAGGTGACTGAGGTGTTAGTGGGTCTGCACTCTGGGGCCAGCAACCATAATCTTATTAGTTTTAAAATAGTGATGGAAAAGTATAGACAGGATCTAAAAGTTGAAGTTCTAAATTGGAGGGAGACTAATTTTGACAGTATTAGGTAAGAACTTTCAAAATCTATTGGGGGGCAGATGTTTGCAGGTAAAGGGACAGCTGGAAATCACCAACCCAAGGAAAACCAAACATATAAATAGAAAGCAGGAAACACCAGCAGTGCTTCGTCTGGAGGCTCACTGAAGATATTACCTGGTATGGTGACAGAAGGTCTGAAAACGAACCTTCCAGCTCAGCAAGCAAACCTACATGAAGAATTTTTCATTTTATTGCACACTGAAGCCAAGATGAAACTCAGTCTTTTAGTGAAACAGAATTAGATGGGGAGTAATTGGAGTCATGGTACAAAAATATAATTCAGTTCCTAATTTGAAATCATGCAATCAAGATTTTCCTCAAATATATATTCCTATATTCACATTTATAACAAAATATCCTAGATAAAATTCCTACATTCTGACACTGTAATTTTCCATTGTTACTGGAGAAAATGCAGTTAAGCAAGTGTGTCTTAAATTTCTCTTCACAACTATGGTTTCCCACCTGTATTTAGAAACAATGAGCACTCACCTCTCAGACTGCTGTCTTTGTTCATAGTTGTCACAAGAAATCTGTACACATTAATATTAGGACGACCAATTACACAAGTGAAACCATGAAAGGAAACTGAGGCTTTTCCTACACCAATAACTGTGATCTGAAATAGAAAGAGGAGAACTATTGCATTTTGCAACATAACCAAGGCTATAAGGATTCAATACTAGAAATTTGTTTTTGCAAGTTTTGATTATAATGGTCATTATACTGGAAATAAGGAGAAAGGTGAAGTTCCATTTGATGAACATGTGGTAGCAGAAAGAAAGAAAAATCTCTGAAATAATGCCACTTTGTTTATGTTTTGGTGAACTCTTCACTTCATAGGAATAATATTTTGTGCATAACTAATGAAATTAGATATTATCATATTTCCACTAATTTTATAGTCTATCAAGCATGATTATATAAAATACATCAAAATTAAATGATGGAAATCTTACTTCTCTGTAGGTTCTCACAATTCCTGGAATTTCATAATATACTGTGGTTGACCCTGTACTCCTTGTAACTCCCAATCCTGTGGCCGGATCAATCTGTAGAACTTCACTTGATAACTGATACCAGTTCCCAGGTTCACCTAAACAAATCCTTCAGTTTTGATTTTAAGATAAATAACTTCAAGCAACAAAACAGCTGATTCCACATTTTGAAAAAAAAAACTTGCAGTACTTCTTCAGACATATCAGATGCAGAAGCAATTTCACATTGTGGAATATTAAGCATGTATTTGCTTATCATTATTACCAAGAAGTAAATCAAGAAAAATGCTCCCTTTAAAATACTTCTGGGTGTCAAAATTATAAACAAAAGATTTGAAGAGAATGGAATTTTTGCAGCTACTGTAAAGGGTAACATGACATATGGGACTAAGTTGTGGGCTAAGATACTGTTTCTTACACCATTTGGAATTAAATCTTTTGTTTTCCTCTCAGTTATAAGGATTATAAACAATTTGAGCTGAAGCAATTCCAATGCAGCGCTCACCATACAAAAGATAATGTCACAAAACTTTCCAAAAAGCAGGAGGTTGCATTAGATTGTTCTAATTTGGGGTAACTGAGGCACATTTCTGTCTTTGTTGAAATTACACTAACTATTATTCTGAAGAAAACACAAACATAATCAAGCAATCCCTTTATATAAGTGAAAACTGAAGGAAATTCATTCTGCCAGACTTTATTCTGCTTATAGCACAAATAAATTTTACTGTGGTGTCTGCCCCACATATTTTATTTGTTAGTCCTTGTTCTTGCTTCTGAGGAGGTCACAGGTTTAAGCATCCCCCCCAGCAACTTGAGCGCATAATCGAGCTGATACTTCAATGAATTTTGGAGAGAGTGCTGCAAAAGGTGCTGTCTTCTGGTTGATAAACTGAACAAAAGCTCCACCTGTCCATCTCTGGAAACAGCCTGCATCATGGGGTAGGTGGGAATGGAAAGAAAATCGCTAACAAATGGAAGCTGGTGACCTATGTACATCATTTAGCAGCTTGGAAGAGAATTCCTGCTCACCTTAGTTCCAGATTTAGAAAGCAGTGGGAGCCTTCTTACCATTGTGCTGCTAACTCAACGTGTGGTGAGTGAAGTACTGGGGCAAATGATTCTAAGGCCACCAGATAGAAAGCTGCAACAGCAGCCAGACAGCTTTTGATTCCAGCAGAAAAATTGCTTCTTTAGTTATTTTAAGATTTCCAGCCAACTATAATGCTGTGCTATTTCAAGTCTTTTGAATTATGAAACTAAACTTTGTGGTATCTTTTATGTCAAAAAACTAACCTTCTTGGTTTACCAGTACACTGCTGAAACATATCACATCACTCAGTATCACATGCTCTGATATGTTGGGCCATATCGCATATTGGGTAGGTATTGGGATATAATCTGCAATGCCTGGGTGCCTGTTATCCCAAACTGCTAACAGGGTCAATCCTATATTGGCAGCCTGTGCCACGTAAGTATTATTCCTAGTACCAGGTCCAATCAGCAGCAGATCATCCCTAGATTGGTTTAAAAAAAATCTATTAATCTTTCAAGCATATTTTATAGAATTAGACATGAAAAATCATTTTTTGCACTAATCATTTTGAAAACATAATGAAAGTTGGACCTAGGAAGGATAACTGTAAAAGTAGCAATGACATTTCTATCTATAGAACACTATGGTCCAGATTTCTAATAGGTGAACAGATAATGCAGCAGCATAAGCCAGATGTCGAGTCGTGTAGAAGTACCAATTCATCAAATTCCAATTCAAGTTTAAATTTCTGATAGACAATCACTCAGCATTGGGAAAACTCTGAAAATGTTTGAATTATAGTTGGAAAACTGAGGCAGAAAAATGGGAGTTACAGACTGGTTACCCTAAAGTCAACAATAGGGAAATGCTGGAGTCTATTATAAAGGGCATAATAACAAGAACTCAGAAATAACCCCTGGGATTCTCTATTACAAAACGATGTGGAGGCCAAATCACTGTTTATATTTAAGAAATGGATAGATTTCAAGAGGGATTACACAAAGTTAACATGAATTTGTTACAGAATTGTTATGGCACAGATGGAAGCCATTCGGCCGATCATGCCTGCACTGGTTCTATTACCTAATGCCAATCTCCTGCCTTTTCCCCATATCCATGCACACGATTTCAATCCAAATAATCAATCAATACCTCTTGAATACGTCAAGTGAACCCTCCTCCATTTCTCCAGGTCCTATTTGCTGTCTGGAAAGGATTTTTCTCAATCTATGAAAAATAAATCTTATTTGACACATTGGATGTTTTCAGGATCTATCTAGTAAAATAAAGGAGGGAGAATCAGTGGATATGCTGTATTTGGATTTTCAGAAAGATTTTGGTAGAGTTCCATGTAAGAGGCTGGCATGCAAAATCAAAGAACATGGGACTAGGGGTAATGTATTGGCATTGATTCAATATTGGTTAGCAGACAGGAAATAGAGAGTAGGAATGATTGGGGCTTTTTTTCAGAATGGAAGACATGGACAAGTGGGAAACTCATGAAAAAAAATCTGGGATTCTCTAACACAGAATGTTGTGGAGGCCATGTCACTGATTATGTTTTAAAAATGGGTACATTTCCAGAGGCTAAAGATTCCAAAGGGTATGGGGAGAGAGATCAAGAATACAGGATCCACTGCAAACATGCTGAATGGTGGAGCTGGCTTGATAGGCTGAATAGCCTACTGCTAATATTCCTCCTCCTACACTTTTAGTTCTAACTCATATCTGGGTCAATTACTTAGAAATAAAATCTGCTCTAACTCCTGAGTAACTATAGAATTGATAATCATACCTCCTCACTCTACACCTTCAGGTGAAATAGGGGAGGGTGTAAAAGAAGAACACAGTTACTACAGTAAAGTAGGACATTACCTTGGAAGGGATTTTGAATGAGGCTTTGTGGGTGGAGCTTAGGAACAAAAAGAATGTAAAAACTTTGCTGGGAGTGTATTATAAGCCCTCAAACAGTCATTAGGCAATAGAGGTGCATATATTCAGACAACTCACTGAGATGTATAATAATAATACGATAATCATATTAGGGGATTTCAATTCACAAACATGAATTGTGATTGTCATAGTGTAAAGTATTTTAGAAGAGGCAGATTTCTTGAAATGTATTCAGGAGAGCTTTTTATCTCAGCCCGAAGAAGGGCATGGTGCTGGGGAGTGAAGCCAGACACATAGTCAAGATGGCAATGGGGAGCATTTCAGTGATAGAGACCACAACACAGTACGATTCAAGTTTCTTATGAAAAAGAAAAGCGATGCCTGCAAAAAGAGAGTTTTAGATTGGGGCATGGCAGATTTTATTTTTAAAAAGGTTTGATCTAGCAAATGAATACTGGGAACAGCTACTTGTGCGAAAATCTGCAGATCAGTGGGGAGTATTAAAAGGTAAATGGGAAGAATACAAGCCCAACATGTTCCCTTCAGGGTGAAATGTAGGAGCAACAAACCCAGGGAAGCTGAGATTTATGGGAATATTCAGGACTGGCAAAGAAAGGAAAGAGGTTCTTAGCAGATACAAGGGAAGCAAATCAATGTAGGTCCTAGTGAAACACAGGAAGTGCAGGAGGGGGAGGGTGGGAGCTTAAGAAAGCAATTAGAAGAGCAAAGGGGGGCATGAGAAAACACTGGTGGGTAAAGTTAGGAAGAATCTCAAGCTGTTCTCCAAGTATATTAAGGGGAAAAGAATAACCAGAGGAAGAGTAGGGCCCATTAGGGGCCAAGGGGGAAATCTGTACAGGGAGCCGGAGGACAATGATAGAGTGTTAAATGAGTCCTTCACAACCATCATCACTCAGGAGGAGGATGACGTAGGCACAAAATTTGGGCAGATGGATTGAGAGGATCTTCAGCAAAGTGATATAGGGAGTAAGGAAGTATTGGATTTTTTAAAAATCAGATTTAAAAATAGATGAATCCTTTGGTCCCGATGAGTTGTAAACCAGGCTTGTGTAGGTGGCAAGGAACAAAGTTGCAAGGACCCTGTCACGTTTTTTAAAGCCATTTCTTGCCACAGGGGTGATGCCAGAGGACTTGAGGCCAGCTAATGTTGTTCCACTTTTCAAAAAGGGTGGTAGAGATAAACCAGAAATTAAGGAATTACAGATCCCTGAGCCTTAATGGTAGGAAACTGTTGGATAAGATTCTGAAGAGGCAAGATTTCATCGTAGGTAGTCAGCATGGCCTTGTCAGAGGTAGGTCATGCTGAACAAATTTGAATAAAAATTTTGAGGTGGTGATCAGGTGTGTAGGTGAGTAGTGCGTATGACATACACAGATTTCAGCAAAGCCTTTGACAAGATCCCACATGGGAGATTATTGAAGGTAAAATTACAAGATGTGGGATACTTGGCAAGATGGACCCAAAATCAGCTTAATGACAGGTGACAAGAGAGTGGTAATACAAGGTTCCTTGAGAGACTGGAAGCTACTTTCCAGTGTTTCACAGAGATCGCTCTGGGTGCTTATTGTATACATGCAAAATGTAGATGAGAATGTCCTGGGGGAGGGAGATGATAATTGTTTGCAGATAACATAAAAATATACTAGGTGGTTAACAATGAGACAGGTGGTCTTAGTTTAGAGGAAGGTTTAGATGGGTTGGTCAGTTGGAATTTAACCCTGAGAAATGAGAGATGATGCACTTTATAGGAAGTAACAAGACAAGGGAGTACTAAATGAATGGCAAGATACTAGGAAGGCCAGAGCATCAGAGGATCTTGGGATGCTTATATACAATTTCCTGAAAGTGGCAGGAAAAGTTAATACTGATGTTAAGACGACAGAGAGGACACTTGCCTTCATCAGTTGAAGCACAGATTATAAGAGCAGAGAGGTTATGTTGCAGCTGTACAAAACTTTGGTTAAAAATAGCTGAAGCACTGTATGCAGTTCTGTTTGCTGCACTTTGGAAGGATGTGATTGGACTGCAGGTTTACCAGTATGTTGCCAGATTTGGAGGACTTCATCTTGAGATTGTTTTCTTTAGAGCAGAGCAGGCTGAGGAAGAGACCTGACTGAGATAATACATTTATGAGGGGCATGGATACGATGGATAGGAAGCTGCTATTCTCCTTAGTTTAGAACATAAAACATTACAGTGCAGTACAGGCCCTTCGGCCCTCAATATTGCACCGACCTGCGAAACCAACCTGAAGCCCATTTAATCTACACTATTCTATTCTCGTCCATATGCCTATCCAATTACCATTTAAATGCCCTTAACGTTGGTGAATCTACCGCTGTTGCAGGCAGTGCGTTCCATGCCCATAATACTGAGCAAAGAAACTACCTTTGACATCTGTCCTTTATCTATCACCCCTCAATTTAAAGGTATGTCCCCTCATGCTAGCCATCGCCATCAAGGAAAAAGACTCTCACTGTCCAACCTATCTAACCCTCATGTCTCAATAAAGTCGCTTCTCAACCTTCTTCTCTCTAATGAAAACAGCCTCAAGTCCCTCAGCCTTTCCTCGTAAGACCTTCCCTCCATACCAGGCAACAACCTAGTAAATCTCCTCTGCACCCTTTCTAAATCTTCTACATCGTTCCTATAATGTGGTCACCAGAACTGCGCAATACTCCAAGTACAGCCACACCAGAGTTTTGTATTGTGTATTGATGTGGCCAATCTCCCTTACTTTTCCCTATTTATAAAGTCAACGTCAGTGCAGTGCTAATATAAAATGGTGGCTGTGAACAAATCTAAGATGTCCGACTTGACTCATTTGTCAGCAAGGGAGAGGGGGCAATGTGTCAAAAGCCATTTCCATTCATAGATCTTTGCAGAGATAGGAGATAGCTCTTTGAAGGTGATGAAAATGCATATTCCAGAACCTGTTTACAGGGAATGCTGAGACAATGCCACATTCCAGGTCTGCCTTACCTTCCAAGCTCCAAATATCTGAGAGACTCAAGTATACAAAACCTGAAATAGCTCAGCCACTGAATTGTAGATCTGAAGCCTTGGATCAGAATTTGTCACAGGCTAAGAATCCTGTGTGCCTTGGCCCGATCCAAATCTCCCCCAGTTCCTTCCTGACTTTTGTTCGCTATGATACTGTCCTTCTATTTCTCTCCCATCTTTCAGAACCCATGAAAACTTCCACCTTCCAATCTGTAACTCATAGTTTAAAGGCATCATTTTAAGGTTGGAGGTCCTGCAGAAATTTGAGGAAAACACTTTTTTATCCAGAGAGTAGTGGGAATCTGGAATGCTCTGCCTAGGAGGATAGTAGAGGTGAGAAACCTCACTAAAGATTGTACGTGCATGAGCACTTGAGACATTATAATATTCAAGGTTATGGGTCAAAAGTTAGAAAATAGGATTAGGGTAGATAGGTCAGCACAGTCTTGATGGAATGAAGGGCCTCTTCTGTGCCATGTGACTCTAGAACTCTGCTCACCAGTAATCTCCTCACCAGGCTCTCCATATCATTGTGCCTGCCCACCCTTCTAAAAATAAAGCATACATCTTTCCTTTGACACTGCCCCAACTAGAACAACACTGGACACCCTTCCTCCACCACCCATCCCCCCAGGCCTCAGGAGAAGGGTATGCAGAAGGAGCTAATCACAAAAGACTGAGACTTCATGTGAATTCAGGTTGGACAACACCACCCCCATTCCAAGTAGCTATCCTAATTCATGAGAGAAACAATGTGTGAAGAGTTGCTTTTCTAATCACAGGCTGTTTCTCACCTGCATCTACAATAAAAAGGTTCACTAGCTAATACACCATAATGGTTAGGCATGGTGTTAGTGAGGCATTTCCCACCACAATGTGAAGACGAAAAAACACCAGTCACTTGCCAGTACTGGTCTGATTTCTCATTGGCACTAAGGGGACTCTCCCACATCTGCACTAAACTGATTCCGAATAGAGATTATTAGCAAAGGAACCAAAATTTGCTGCAGAACCCAAGGAATCCATTTTCATTTTTCTGAAGTATGACAGCCTTCCTTTGAACCTTAAATTATTAATCAAAGGCTGTAATGTCCTCTTTATGTTTGGTGTTCTTAAATCAGCAAGTTTGGACATGTTAAAACACCTCCATGGCCTTCAAAAACTGAAGTGGCACTTGAATCTTGACCCTCTATCCTCAAGACCTTCTATCCTATGACACTACTGCTGTGTCATAGGATCCCTCATTAGTAATGTTTTTTTTATCAACCTCTTGTCCACTTTGATGCTGCTATCAACTGTAATAAGGAACATTTTGACCTAACTTCAACTGATATATGAATAAGACTGGAGACAATCTGGTGTCAAATCAAATGGGTGACACCAATTTGTCACACAGTATCATCAAGGCCTCCCATGAGTCCAGATACACAGGTATAGACAATGATTTTCCCATGATAGAATCCATACAGTATGGAAGCAGGCCATTTGGCCCATTGAGTCCACACTGACCATCCAAACAACGTCCCACCCACCCCCACTCTATTCCTTTAACCCTGCATTTCCCAGGGCTAATCCACTGACATCCACTGCATGCACATCCCTAGACATTATGGGCAATTTGACATGGCCAATCAACCTAATCTGCACATCTCTGGATTGAGGTAGGAAACTGGAGCACCCAGAGAAAACCCATGCAGACACAGGGAGAATGTGCAAACTCCACACAATCAGCTGCCCAAGGCTGGAATTGAACCCGGTTCCCAGGCACTGTGAGGCAGCTTGGCTAACCACCATGCCACCCTGTTCCTTATAGTACCTGCTAGATGTTGCCATTCACCAATAACACTGCTGGTTCAATTACTGCGGAGTTATTTTTCAATTGTGTGCTGGTAGCTGAAGGTGTTTCACCTTACAGCCACATTGCAGACAGCACACCACTACTGCCACCATGAATAAACATCCTGGCAATGATTCGGGATCTTTGGACATCCTACATGCTCTGGCTTTAAGAGGTGTATTTTGACCATTTTTTTAAAAAGGAGAGATCAAGAGGTGACAATTAGTCTGCTTCAAGCCAATAAAGTAAACATGTGACGCTTTGGAGCTTCTAAAAAAATTGGAACAGTTGAAGCAGCATGAATATGTGACTCCCACAGAATCAATGCTTTTGTTTAGATTTCAGTAGTTGCTGGGATTTAGAACCTGGGTGTGGAAGCCATCTTTTTCTGTGTTTCAGCTAAAAGCTGGAGTTCTCTATGCCAGAATTTTCTCTTGATATTCTTTCCTCCTGGACTGAAGAAACATTGCATGTGAGACAATCTATTTTATTCAATTTGCCTTTGCCAAGGGTGTATGGGATGTTATTATATTGTAACAGTTGCTGTTTAAAAGTTAAATAATTTATTATTGTGTTTAGTTTTCCAATAGAGTTAAAGCTGGACCAATTCTTATTTCTTTTGTTAGTATTTTAACTATAGAGTAAACATAAAGTGTGTTTTGCATAAAGCCCAGCTGTTTGACTGATGAAAACACATCTGGAACACAATGCCTTATACTTGGCTTCAAAGGAGAAGTTAGAATCTAGGTGATCTCTTAGGGGTTCTGAGGGGTTTGGTCTGGTCCATAACATAGTGCAAACTGATAAATGCTTATTGATTATGTACATGACATATAGAACAATGAGACAGAAGGATTTCAAAAGAACTTTCTTCCATCAGATCCTACAACAGTATAATCTGACACAGGATAATTATGCACTGTAGTTATTAATTCCATAGTTGGCTAGATGGCTAGTTTGTGATGCAAAATAACAATAGCACCAGTTCAAATTGTATATTGACTGAGATTATCATGAAGAGTCCTCTTTCTCAATCCCTCCCCTCATTTAAAGGGTGGTGGCCGCCAGGTTAAAACACAACTGGCAATTCTGTCTCTCCAATGGGAGAAAACAGCCCTATAGTCCTCTGGGACTATGACGACTTTATACTACTTCAATTTTATTTAGTTATGTTATTAAATCCCCAGCTCATGCAAAGCATTCCTGCTATAAATACCATGAGAAGGACTACTACATAGTATGAACTCCACAGAAGCTGGTACCCTGTCACCAAATCACTCTTTATTTACACATGAACAGTCCCTGACTTCAGTGTTCTTCAGAGTCAGCTCTCAAGAGTGGCAGTACCTCTGATACTTCCCTTTTTGTCTGTCAACATGGGCTCCCTGATTGGACCAGATTGACAGCACCAGTTAGAGAACCCACATTCTATGAGGTCCAGCTGGTTGATCTTGTTACATTCATTACATCTTACCCCCGAGTCCACAAATTTAGGCTGGTCTTTGTCTTGGAGAGCTCCTTGGGTGTTTTAGTATTAGGCGAAAGTGAGGACTGCAAATGCTGGAGATCAGAGTTTAGATTACAGTGATGCTGGAAAAGCACAGCAGGTCAGGCAGCATCCGAGGAGCAGTAAAATGGACATTTCAAAACGTTGATTTTCCTGCTCCTTGGATGCTGCCTGACCTGCTGTGCTTTTCCAGCACCACTCTAATCTACACTGTTTTAGCATTAGGTCAGGTTCCTCCAACTTGGTATCCAACTCAGGCATGTGTGCAATGCATGGGAGCTCACCTCTTGAGCCAGGGGCACCTTGGTAGAATTTCACTCTCCTGGTGGCAAAGGCGTTGAGGCAGCTACATTGTTACGTCCTTCTCTGATTCAGAGGACTCGATAATGTTTGATAGAGATGAAGATCCAATGGGTTCAGGTGGCCTTTCCAAATGTTCATAAGGCAGGTTTTGCTCCCTCACTGTTTGCAAATTTGGGGCTTTCATATGGTCCACATGCTTGTTCAGGTCTGTTGTACCTATCCAAATTTTAGAGGACATTGGTCCTGACCTCATGTTGATCATGTCTTTTACCCACAGGGAGATATTTCTGTGTTTCTTACATCAAAACTTCGCCCTGTATCAAACTCTCTCTTGCCTGGCCGAGTCTTGTGTCTGGCATTGGAGTTCCTGATGCTATCTCACTTTCTTCCCCATTTCCATGAAGATCAAACTTAATCTGGTGTGGACGCTTCTACCCATTAGCAACGCTCCTGGTGCTATCCCTGTAGTTGCATGTGAGGTGATTCTACAATCAAATAAGAACCGTGACAGCTTAGTATTTAGCAAGGCTGTAGGCTGTTTCTTCAAGCCAGCCTTCAAAGCTTGAACTGCTCTTTCAGCGAGGCCATGGGATGATGGGTTGTACGGAGGTGTCCGCATGTGTCAAATGCCATTCAACTTAAAAACAGAACCAAATTCCCCACTAGTAAACAATGGCTTCTTATCTGTGACCATCACTTCCAGGACTCTGTGTTCTAAATGCATTCGGATTTAGTGGTTCCTCTCTCCACTGGGCCATCTATAAGCTAATATCACCCCCAATACCATACAGAGAGTCATCGCATGTCAATGCCAGCTCTTTTTGGGGATTATGAAGTACCAACACCTTACAGGGTGATAACTGTTTCTTTATGTCATTGAAAGCTAGGATTTGTCTCTGCGACCATTTCTAAGACCAACCCTTTTTTTAAGGAGTTGATGCAAATATGCCAGTATGAGTAACAGGTTATGCATGAACTTCCCATAATAATTCATCAGCCCAAGAAGTTACCTTATCTCCTGGACTGATGCGGGAGGTGGGACACCTTTGATCACCTTACTTTATCTTTCAACTGGTGGTGTTGACTCTGTGGCCCAAGTAGGTCACTTGGGAGAACCGGAACACCTTTTTCCTTTCAGAGGTATATGCCTGCCTTGGAAAAACATGGTAGGATTATATCCAGGTTCTTTAAGTATTCTTTTTTTAGTTTTCACTGTTATTAGAATATCTGAGGTAGACCTTACAAAATGTTCTCCATTGTCTGTTGAAAAATTGATCAGGCTGATGAGACCTCAAATGACAGTCACTTATATTGGTACAAATCCTTATGGGCATTAATTGTAGCATACATCTGGGAAACGCAATTGCAAGTAAGCTTGGCTCACATCCAAATTCATATCAGAAAGCACCTCCATGGCCAGCTTTGCATATAAATCCCCTATCCAAGAGATTGGGTATTTATCCAGCTGCACATGGTTTCGCATTTGTTTAAAGTCCACACAAAGGCGAACCTAGCCTGTTGCCCATTCTGTGAATTGGACTCGTTTGATCTTTCCTTCACTTGAGAGCCTCCAGATGTCTGCCTCTACTTTTGCCCATAAAGCAAAAGGCATTAGGCAGGCCTTGCAGAATCGCTGAACTCCTTCTTGGTCCACAAACAAAGTAGCCTTGGCTCCTCTAATAAGTCTTCCAGGAGGGTCTAGACAAAGAGTCATAGAGATGTACAGCATGGAAGCAGACCCTACGGTCTAACCCGTCCATACTGACCAGCTATCCCAACCCAATCTAGTGCCACCTGCCAGCACCCGGCCCATATCCCTCCAAACCCTTCCTATTCATATACCCATCCAAATGCCTTTTAAATGCTGCAATTGTACCAGCCTCCACCACTTTCTCTGGCAGCTCATTCCATACACGTACCACCCTCTGTGTGAAAAAGTTGCCCCTTAGGTCTCTTTTATATCTTTCCCCTCTCACCCTAAACCTATGCCCTCTAGTTCTGGACACCCCCGACCCCATGGAAAAGACTTTGTCTATTTATCCTATCCATGCCCCTCACAATTCTGTAAACCTCCAAAAGGTTGCCCCTCAGCCTCTGACGCTCCAGGGAAAACAGCCCCAACCGATTCAACCTCTCCCTATAGCTCAAATCCTCCAACCCTGGCAACATCCTCGTAAAACTTTTCTGAACCCTTTCAAGTTTCACATCTTTCCAATAGGAAGGAGACCAGAATTGCACGCAATATTCCAACAGTGGACTAACCAATGTCCTGTACAGCCGCAACATGACCTCCCAACTCCTGTACTCAATACTCTGACCAATAAAAGAAAGCATACCAAACGCCTTCTTCACTATCCTATCTACCTGCGACTCCACTTTCAAGGAGCTATGAACCCACATTCCAAGGTCTCTTTGTTCAGCAACACTCTCTAGGACCTTACCATTAAGTATATAAGTCCTGCTAAGATTTGCTTTCCCAAAATGCAGCACCTCGCATTTATCTGAATTGAACTCCATCTGCCACTTCTCAGCCTATTGGCCCATCTGATCCAGATCCTGTTGTAATCTGAGGTAACCTTCTTCACTGTCCACTACACCTCCAATTTTGGTGTCATCTGCAAACTTACTAACTGTACCGCTTATGCCCACATCAAAATAATTATTTAATGACAAAAAGTAGAGGACTCAGCACCGATCCTTGTGGCACTCCACTGGTCACAGGCCTCCAGTCTGAAAAACAACCCTCCACCACCACCCTCTGTCTACCTTTTGAGCCAGTTCTGTATCCAAATGGCTAGTTCTCCCTGTATTCCATGAGATCTAACCTTGCTAACCAGTCTCCCATGGGGAACCTGTCGGACGCCTTACTGAAGTCCATATAGATCACATCTACTGCTCTGCTCTCATCAATCCTCTCTGTTACTTCTTCAAAAAACTCAATCAAGTTTGAGAGACATGATTTCCCACACACAAAGCTATGTTGACTCTCTAATCAGTCCTTGCCTTTCCAAATACATGTACATCTTGTCCCTCAGGATTCCCTCGAACAACTTGCCCACCACCGATGTCAGGCTCACTGGTGTATAGCTCCCTATCTTGTCCTTACTACCCTTCTTAAAGAGTGGCACTGTGTTAGCCAACCTACAGTCTTCCGGCACCTCACCTGTGACTATCGATGATACAAATATCTCAGCAACAGGCCCAGCAATCACTTCTCTAGCTTCCCACAGAGTTCTAGGGTACACCGGATCAGGTCCTGAGGATTTATCCACCTTTATGCGTGTCAAGACATCCAGCACTTCCTCCTCTGTAATATGGACATTTTGCAAGGTGTCACCATCTATTTCCTTATATTCTATACCTTCCAAATCCTTTTCCACAGTAAATACTGATGCAAAATACTCGATTAGTATCTCCCCCATTTTCTGCAGCTCCACACAAAGGCTCCCTTGCTGATCTTTGAGGGGCCCTATTCTCTCCCTAGTTAGCCTTTTGTCCTTAACAGATTTGTAAAAACCCTTTGGATTCTCTTTAATTCTATTTGCCAAAGCTATTTCATGTCCCCTTTTTGCCCTCCTGATTTCTCTCTTATGTATACGCCTACTTCCTTTACACTCTAAGGATTCATTCGATGTATCCTGTTGATACCTTACATATGCTTCCTTCTTTTTCTTAACCAAACCCTCAATTTCTTTAGTTATCCAGCATTCCCTATACCTACCAGCCTTTGCTTTCACCCTAACCGGAATATACTTTCTCTGGATTCTCGTTATCTCATTTCTGAAGGCTTCCCATTTTCCAGCCATCCCTTTACCTACAAACATCTGCACCAAATCAGCTTTTGAAAGTTCTTGCCTAATACTGTCAAAATTGGCCTTTTTCCGATTTATAACTTCAACTTTTAGATCTGGTCTATCCTTTTCCATCACTATTTTAAATCTAATAAAATTATGGTCGCTGGCCCCAAAGCGTTCCCCCACTGACACCTCAGTCACCTACCCTGCCTTACTTCCCAACAGTAGGTCATGTTTTGCACCTTCTCTCATAGGTACATCCACATACTGAATCAGAAAATCTTCTTGTACACACTTAACAAATTCCTCTCCATCTAAACCTTTAACACTATGGCAGTCCCAATCGATGTTTGGAAAGTTAAAATCCCCTACCATAACCACCTGAGATCTCCTTACAAGTTTGTTTCTCAATTTTCCTCTGTTGGGGGTTTATAATACAGTCCCAAGAAGGTGATCATCCCTTTCTTATTTCTCAGTTTCACCCAAATAACTTCCCTGGATGTATTTCCGGGAATATCCAGCCCAGCTGTAATGCTATTCCCTTATCAAAAATGCCACTCCCCCTCCTCTCTTGCCTCCTTTTCTATCCTTCCTGTAGCATTTATATCCTGGAACATTATACTGCCAGTCCTGCCCATCCCTGAGACATGTTTTTATAATTGCTATGAATTCCATGTTCCTAACCATGCCCTGAGTTCATCTGCCTTCCCTGTTAGGCCCCTTGCATTGAAATAAATGCAGATAAATCTATTAGTCCTACCTTGTCCCTGCCTTCCCTGACTGTTTGACTCACTTCTGTTCTCAGCTGTACCCGTCTCAGATCGATCTCTTTCCTCACTATCTCCCTGGGTCCCATCCCCCACCTTACTCCTTTAAATCCTCCCAAGCAGTTCTAGCAAATTTCCCTGCCAGTATGTTAGTCCTCTTCCAAATTAGGTGCAAACCATCCTTCTTATACAGGTCACTTCTACCCCAAAAGAGATTCCAATGGTCCAAAAAAAAAATCCTTCTCCCATACACCAGCTCCTCAGCCATGCATTCTCCTTCTATCCTATTACTGCCTTCACTAGCTCGTAGCACTGGGAGTAATCCAGATATTACTACCCTTGAGGACCTCCTTTTTAAATTCCTGCCTAACTCTCTGTAATCTCCCTTCAGAATCTCAACTTTTACCCTTCCTATGTCGTTGGTTCCAATGTAGACAATGACCTTTTGCTGGCCCCTCTCCCCCTTGAGAACATTTTGCACCTCTCTGAGACATCTCGATCCTGGCACCAGGGGAGCAACACACCATTCTGCTTTTTCGCTGCTGGCCACAGAAACATCTGTCTGTACCTCAGACTAGAGAGTCCCCTAACGCAATTGATCTCTTGGAAGCCGACGTACCCCTCATTGCATTAGAGCCAGTCTCAATACAGGAAACTTGGCTGCTCGTGTTACGTTCCCCTGAGAATCCATCACCCCCTACATTTTCCAAAACAGCATACGTGTTTGAAATGGGTATAGCCACAGAAGTCTCCTGCACTGGCTGCCTATCTCTCTTACCTTTCCTGGAGTTAACCCATCTATGTGACTGTATCTGAGACTTCCCCGCTTCCTATAACTGCCATCCATCACATAGTGTTGCTGTTGCAAATTCTTCATTGCTTCTGTCTCTCCAACCAATCCATTTGATCTGATAAGACCTTGCAACCAACAGGATGTATTGCAGATATAATCTGCAGTAACCCTTAACTTCTCTTTAAACTCCCACATCTGACAAGAAGCGCATATCACTCTACTAAAGGCCATTTTTGCTCCTTCACAATCTGCAGACCCAGAAAATAACACCGTCTTAATTCGTGTACAAAACACTGCCCCAGGTTGAATTAATAGTTACGGCTTATATTTTAAGTTTAATCAAGAGACATATCTCAAAAAGCATATAGATCAAGAAAGGACCCACTCTACTCACTACTGCAGACTTTCTGTAGGTCACACCTAAAAACAATGCAGTTATCTGCTTCTGTGCTGTGAACTTTGCCCAAACAGTTCCTTTGAGATCAGTTGTGAATTTCACTGTTTGTTAATTTTCCCAGACGCACTCCAACATCCAGCGATACATGAATTCAAACAGCAAAGGCAGTAACTGTGCAGGTTCACGGCTGTGTCAGTTTTTCTCTCTCTACTGCACTGACCTCACCATGTGCTTCCTTTGTCTGTTCTTCTCCCTTTAAAAACAGCTGTTGTTTTGACGTTTTTTTCAAAGATCTAAAACAATGCAACAGCATATAAAACAATAATTGCTGTTCCTGGAATTCGAAGAAATCAACTCCAACACCTAACATACCTCAATAAAGGAGTAGCTGTTACAGGCAGAAATTTTTTCCCGTCCTCCATCTTGGATTACCCAGAATCCTTCCAGGTAATTAAGTATGACTTTACTTAGGCAGCTATTTTCTAATTGAAACAAGAAAGTTGAGCAAACCTAGGCAAATCTCTTGCAACAAATTTCATCCAATAAAGGTTTGGCCTGAGCCTTTTAATACAATCACTGGTAACTGAACCAGCTACTTTTCATAACAGTCTGAAACTGAAGCTGTACCCTTCATCTATGAAGATTCCTCAGTATCGGTTCTCAGCTTAACGGAGATCTTGCACAAAGTTAAAGACAATGAATTTTGTTAATAATTGCAATGACTGACACAGTTGTACTGGTATCAACCTCCATTAGAAATGGATTTTCATTTAACCAGACTTCTATCTTGACTTGTTCTGATTTTGATGTTGCTAAACAATTTGACTGTTCAAAACCAAATGTGGATGGATTTTCTAGGATATGAACGCTCCTGGATACAGGCCGAAGTAATCTTACTCAGTTTAGGTCTAGTAGAACTGTTTTGCTCTCTCGGGTCCGCATATCCACAACAACTACAATGGCCTGCTGGCCAGGATCCTGAAGGAAATTTTAACCATTTGGCCTAGGGTTAGCTTTGTTTTGAGGTTTTGCTATGAGCCAACCTAAAGCCCCTCTGATCAAGATATGTCCTGAGTGAGTCGATGCAGTTTTCTGCACTCAAGTGATGTTCCCCCACACTTAATCAGACTGGTGAGGGTGTCCACTTCCAATGGAATATACTGTGGAATATCGTACGCTTCACTGCTGCATTTTTCAATGGTAAAGCCAGTTGTCACACGTAGTTGAAGTCCAGGTGGACTTCAGCTAGAAGACATTTTTGTATAGTTACATCATTCATTCCTGATATCAGATAGTTTCAGAGCATCTGATCAAGGCTTAAACCAAAGTCGCAGGCTTCTTCCAATTGCTTAACCCAGTCAAAAATCCCAATACAAATTCCCCTGGTTTTTGACTTGCTGAGTGAAAACAATAGCTTTTCAGAACTAGAGGCAACTTGGGGATGTAATATTCCTTAATTACGTTTGTTAATTCTTGAAAGGTTTTAGTGGTGCCTCAGAGAAAATTAAGCACCTAATGACAGAGAAAGCTGTAGCTACAGAGGCGGTTAAGAGAATTACTCATTTCTTCTCTGCCACAATATTATTTGCTCGAAAAGAAATACCAATTCTTTCTACGTACTGAACTCAGTTCTCGACGGCAAGGTTGAACGTCTCAAGCTTCCTAAACAAATGCTTAACCTCAACTCAAATACGACTGCTGAGAGCAGGTTTCTTTAGGATTGTGCTTTACTCCTATTGCCATTAAAATAACTCCAAATAGACGACTATGTTGTCACCAAGTTATTTATACATGAACAATCCTTGGCTTTGGTCCTACGCATTCAGTGTTGGGTACCAGGATGTCAATACCTCTGACACTCATCCTTTTTATATGTCAGTCAAGGCTCCCTGATTGGACCAGACTTAACAGCCCAAACAGGGAACACATTTTTTTTAATAGAATCATAGAAATGTACAGCATGGAAACAGATCCTTCAGTCAAACTCATTCATGCCGACCAGATAATATAGACAGGGTTTTATTTTGGTTAGGTAGTACCTTTTCAAAGGCAGCAACAACAGCACTATGTTTTCAAAGAAGGAAAAGTAGGTTTTCATGTATATATTGCAGTTTCTCCAGTGTTTCTCAGTATCCCAATTTCACCTCAATGGTGCAAAATCTGCTATCCAAATACTCCTTGTGAATGTCAGAATCTATGCCACAGATAGAAGGACAAATTCCAAGTAGATACCATTCATGAAATTTGAATTATCAGGCATGAGATTATTGTTCTCGAATATCAGTATCAAGCACTGTCAAACACTGAGTCGATTGATCCCATAGTTGGGACTCCTAGAGTCCATTTGCATTAGTCAATCCTGCAAGTAGGCTAAGGATTTTCTTTAACATTTATTACAGTTGACCCACATGCTCTATATTATTTGTATAACAGTACAAACCAGGTTTATAACATAATAACATTTTATGACCCAGATTAGACATTGCATCTTTAGGGAACATAAATAACATGAGTCCATGAAGATTGGACTCACTTATCACTATTGGTCGTATTTGCACTACCATACAGAACAAAATAAAAGGCATGTTTCCCTGCATTATTAATCTGGTTTCATGGACTTTTAACACATGAAACATTATAATTCTACTTTAGCATTGCTAACTTTTTTTGCCTTGATTTCGCCCTGACTCTGAGTAGAGAAAACTATGGCTCAAAAAAAACACAAGGCATTACAGAGCTAGATAATGTTGCACTCTTCTCTACAAAACCAGTGCAACTTAGGAACTGGCTGTGTTTTAAAGTAGTAAAAGAATAGCTCGACTAAAGATATTGAGAGTCTAATTTCTGGGTTTAAATAATGTTTGCAAATCTTCCAGTGAGGGTTAATTTTAATCTAACTTTGCAAGCAGGAAAACCAACAGAATTAAATGGATGATTGATATAGAATATCAGATCAGGACAAACCACTAATAATCTCCACTGAATTCAAGGGAAGGTAAACTACACTAAGTGGAAAACCCAGTATATCACCCATCTTACCGGTTACCCAAGTGACGGGCTACCCAATCAATTAGAAAGATGATTCTGAAATGAGCTGGAGTTCTGAACTCAGTATTCAAAATTATTGGATCCCTCAAATCAAACTCTCACCAGTCTTTTGAGGTTTTACATCTTTATTTTACACCTAATAAATGACTGTTAGCATGTTTCTACATTACTTTTATTGTAACAATACATGTACAGAAAACTCTGTATAAGACGTCTTACACACATTGTGTTAATAAGCCAAATTCCTCTTAATAAGTTGCTTTGCCATTGGGATGATGAAATCAATCTAACTTCCAGTTTCAATATCAGCAATTTCTATGATTGTAGTTTTTTTTCTCATTTGTTCACGGGATGTATTGCTTATCCTTAACTGTCCTTAAGAAGATTGTGATATGCCACTTTCTTACACTACTGCAATCCATAGGGTGTCCATGTATAGGCATTAGTGCTTTTAGAAAAAGAACTCCAAAATTTTGAGCCAGTCACAATTAAGGAATGTGATGAGTTTCAAGTCAAGATGGTGTGAGAGTCAGATGGAAATTTAACAGATGGTGTTCCCGTGCCCTTGTTCTTCTAGACAGAGGTCATGACTTTGGAATGTGTTGCAGAATTACTACTTTAGCAAGAGAAACTTTTGATTATTTGATTTTATCCCATTTGCTTTAGTTTTGCAGGGCTACTTGTTGCCCTATCAGTGATTTCAATTGAGCTTTGGAAGCAGCAGGCATTTGCATATCTCCAAATAATATTCCCCTAAGCTATTGGCGACCTAATGTTAGGGAGGCCCAAAGAATCAGTCATAGTATAAAAGATCTTGTGATGCAGTTGTAAAGACTCGACTTCAGGGCTAGAAGGCCTGGGTTCAAGTGCCAACTGCTCTAGAAGTGTGTTATAATGCATCTGAACAGATTGATTTAAAATATATAAAGGTTCAGTCCTTAAAATTTTAGGAGGTGCTGTGTAGCTGCAATGAATTAAAATTTCATAATGCAACAAAACAAAATTAACATTATTCCAATATAAAAGCAGAACAATAACAATATTATTAACACATTCATCGGATCACATTTTGCAGAAGTCTGCTGCTAGTATGATTAAATCTGTTCCTTACAGGTTTGCCTAAGGTTTTTGTATTACAAAGTAAATAAATTGCCCTTGTTACTTATAATTATGCTCGACGTGTTTTATTAATAATTCAGAGATCTATTAACATGTAAACAATATAAATAATATTCCTATTCTGATTGATGGGAAAATAATGATGAAAACAAAGTTAGGAAGCTTTTCTTGTTGAGTCCCCAGAACTATTAGAGTCAGAATTCCAAATAATATTCATTAACAATGATGATGCAAACTGAAACTAAGACTTGCAAACTAAATAATTTTCATTAAAAATACTTGAGAATTCAGTTGTATCATTTCAAAATGGGGGTTTATTAAAAATGTGTGACATCAAATTATGATTCCAATTTTAATCATCAGGAGTCTTTGGGAGTACAACTTTCAGATAACCTAAATTAGATAACAGATAATGCCAGCTATATGTCGAGTATTGAGTTCAGAGTGTATCCTGAGCTGAAGTCAGGGAAGTACGCTAGATCTATGGTAATAATTGCTGTCTGTGTTCACAAATGAAGACATTGGCTGGGGTGGCAAGTCATGCAGACTGGAACAATTTGCATGGGTGAGAATGCCTATTTTTAATTAGTAGAATGGAACTGTGTACATGAGGTGATTCTATAGAAGTCAGATGAATAGAACCAGGAGGTGTCAGGCTCAGAACTGTGATTTAACTGGAGGCATTCCTAAAACACTTGATTCCAGGAGACAGCAATGTTTCTATGGTGTGATATGGCGTTGATAATTTCAATGAACTAACTATGATGTCCCAAAGAGATTTAAACAACCTAACAGTTCGGATTGTAGACTTTGATCCTTTATTCTCCTTTCGATGCATTAAATGGTTAAAATGCCAGATTTAGGATAAGAATGTTTGTATCTGATGGGCACATTTACAGAAACAAAGAAAGGTGACTTGATATAGCAAAGGACATTTAATAATTTTTTCCAAGCCAATCTGATGTGAAAATTAAATTGTAATATATAAAGCCTTCATAAAACTGGGGAGTTTTACATTATGTTGGTAAAAGATATAAAATCTGAAGGCAAAAAATAATTGCCATTCATATTCTCTACTTTTTTGCTGCAGGCTAAATATTCATTTTTGATTTACCCATGGGAGAAAGCTAATACCAGCTGTCACAGACAAGTCCAAGAACTGAAGAGTAAAGAACTCAAACAACAAATTCAATATTGGAGCTTGAGCAAATAAACAATATGGAATCATAATGTTTAACTTTATTAAGATTCAAGATTGAAATGTTTGCTATCCATCTCCTGATACCTATAAATGGAAAGCCAGTCTTCTGTTGCTGCTGCACTCAGCAAAACCTATTATTGAGTTCTTATGCATGATGTGCTGAGCTCCAGGTATATCAACAGGTTACTTATTTTATCTAAATATTGCACTTTAATGTGCTGCAATTACCTTTGGATATATAAATTGTAAATCTGCACTGAATGAATTGACTGGTACAGAAGCTGCTTTTAATTACCAGTTGAGCACGTATCTCAACACGTATCTTTAGGAAATAAAGAAGGATATCAAATTTCTCATTTATGAAAGGTATTTAAAAGAGGATCACTCTGTACCTGGCACTTACTAATAATTATATCAGATTTCCCTGCTGTAACAAGAACACTGAATTGGTTTAGATAAAGTTTTAAAACAATTTGTATCAAAATAAATGCCTTCCATTTGTTCTTCAAGATATGTTAATACTTTCTATAGTCAGAAATACTGCTTACCTGTTAACAGCTAAATACAATTCTGTGTTGTGCGCGTGGAATTGCTCTCCACTAAGATCATAAAAGTTAACCATAAAAGTCAATGTCATTCCAAGAGGGACAGCAGCCAGTTCTTCATTTTTGGCAATATGTAACTTGGGGCTGGTGTTAATACTGAGGTATGCCACTGGAGCCACCTAATAACAATGCAGAAGCAACATACATGCTAAGTGAATCTTAGTTAGCACATGAGGCTAATGTTAGTGCAGATTAATAACTGTTAACCAGAACAAATTTTGACAAATTTCAGCTAAGTGAATTGACAACCAAAGTATGTTAAACCTTTTTCTTATGGTACATTATCAAATAACGACTGCAGATATAAGACCTTAAAACATAGGAGTAGATGCAGACCATTTAGCTTACTGAACAAAGAAAATTACAGCAGAGGAACAGGCCCTTCGGCACTCCAAGCCTGCACCCATCCAGATCCTCTATCTAAACCTACAGCCTATTTTCTAAAGATCTGTATCTCTTTGCTCCCTGCCCATTCATGTATCTGCCTAGATACATCTTAAACGACAATATCGTTCCCGCCTTTACCACCTCCGCTGGTAACGCGTTCCACGCCCCCATCAACCTCTGCTTTCCACACACATTTCCCCTAAACCTTTCCCCTCTCACTCTGAACACGAGAGCCCTATAATTGAGTTCTACACTCTGGGGAAAAAAGCTTCTCACTATCCACCCTGTCTATACTTCTCATGATTTTGTAAACCTCAATCAGGTCCCCCTTCAACCTCCAACTTTCTAATGAAATAACCCTAATCTATTCAACCTCTCTTCATAACTAGCGCCCTCCATACCAGGCAACATCCTGGTGAACCTCCTCTGCACTGTCAGTGTTCCAAATGCAGTCGAACCAAAATCTGGTACAACTGTAACACGACCTGCCAATCTTGTACTCAATACCCCGTCCGATGAAGGAAAGCATGCCGTATGCGTTCTTGACCATTCTATTGACCTGCACTGCCACCTTCAGGAACAATGGACCTGAACTTCCAGATCTCTCTGTACATCAATTTTCGCCCGGACTTTTCCATTTACTGCATAGCTTGCCCTTGAATTGGATCTTCCAAAATGCATCACCTTGCATTTGCCCGCACTGAACGCCATCTGTCATTTCTCTCCAATCCATCTACATTCTGCTGTATTATCTGCTACTCCACCAATTCAAAGTTTGTGAGAAGATTTGTAGTTCGGGTGCTCGTTGTTGTGGTTCTGTTCACTGAGCTCGGAATTTGTGTTGCAGACGTTTCGTCTCCTGTCTAGGTGACATCCTCAGTGCTTGGGAGCCTCCTGTGAAGCGCTTCTGTGATCTTTCTCTCCGGCATTTGTAGTGGTTTGAATCTGCCGCTTCCGGTTGTCAGTTTCAGCTGCGGATCCATGAACACCAACTAGCCACGAAACAACATGACCAGCTATCCTTAGTAGCCACACACGCAGATGACAAGCAACATGAGTTCGACTGGGACTACTATTACAGGACAAGCCAAACAGAGAACAGCCAGGGAATTCCTAGAAGCATGGCACTCATCCACAGATTCAATCAATAAACACATTGACCTGGACCCAATATACCGACCACTGCAGCGGACAGCTGGAACTGACAACCGGAAGCGGCAGATTCAAACCACTACAAATGCCGGAAGAAAGATCACAGAAGCGCTTCACAGGAGGCTCCCACGCACTGAGGATGTCACCTAGACAGGGGACGAAATGTCGGCAACACAAATTCCCAGCTCGGCAAACAGAACCACAACAACTCCACCAATCTTAGTGTCATCTGCAAACTTTCTAATCAGGCAACTGATACCTTCCTCCAAGTCATTTATAAATATCAAAAACAACAGTGATGCCAGCATGGATCCCTGTGGAACACCACTGGTCACAGGTCTGCATTTTGAGAAACTCCCTTCCACTACTTATCTCTGTCTCCTGCTGCCCAGCCAGTTCTCTATCCATCTAGCTCGGACATCCTGGACCCCATGCAATTTCACCTTCTCCATCAGCCTACCATGGCGAACCTTATCAAATATATTACTAAAGTCCACGTATATGACATCTACAGCCCTTTCCCCATCAATCAACTTTGTCACCTCCTCAAAGAATTCCATTAAGATTTGTAAAACATTACCTTCCCCACAAAAAACCATGCTGCTCATTACTGATAAGCCCATTTTCTTCCAAATGGGAATAAATCCTATCCCTCAATATCTTCTCCAGCAGCTTTCCTACCACTGACATGAAGCTCACCGGTCTACAATTACCTGAAGTAATCCTGCTACCCTTCTTAAACAAGCAATTCTCCAGTCCTCTGGGACCTTACCAGTGTTCAAGGATGCTGCAAAGATATCTTTTAAAGCCCCAGCCATTTCATCTCTCATGCCCCTCAATAACCTGGGATAGATCCCATCCTGACCAGGAGACTTGTCTAGAATACCCAAAACTTCATCCCTTCTTATGCCAACTTGACTTAAAATACTCAAAGATCTATCCCTAACCTCACATCCTTGGTGAATACCGATACAAAGTACTCGTTAAGAATCTCACCCATTTTCTCCACGCAAAACTTTCCTCCTTTATCCTTCAGTGGGCCAATCCTTTCTCTAGTTACCCTCTTGCTTCTTATATATATGAAAAAAAGGCTTTGGTATTTTCCTTAACCTTGTTTGCTAAAGATACCTCATGACCCCTTTTATCCCTCTTAATTCCTTGTTTCAGACTAGTCCTACATTCCCAATATTCTTCCAAAGCTTTGTTTGTCTTCAATAACCTAGACATTATGTATGCATCCTTTTTCCTCTTAGCTAGTCTCACAATTTCACCTGTCATCCATGGTTCCCAAACCTTGCCATTTTGATCCCTCATTTTCGCAGGAACGTATCCCTCCTGAACTCAAATCAACCTCTCTTTAAAAGCCTCCCACATATCAAATGTGGACTTACCCTCAAATAGCTGCTCCCAACCCACATTTCCCAGATCCTGCCAAGTTTGGTATAGTTGGCCTTGGGTCTTCTCTGCAGTTCAATGAAATCCTGGCAGAATTGACATGCTCAGCTCCACTTTCTTGCCTTTCCCCCATAATTCTCAAATCCTTTACTGATCTTGGCCATGAATATATTTGATGACATTGCCTCTACAGCTCTCCGTAGTAAAGAATGCCAAAGGTGAACTGCCCTCAGAAGAAATGTTTCCTCATCTGTCTTAAATGCACGACCCCTTACTGAGATTATGCCTTTTGGTCCTGGAATCTCCTGCAAATAACCTATCACCTACCCTATCAAGCCCTGTAAGAATCTTATATGTTTCAATATAGTTGTCTGTCAATCTCTTAAAGTTCAATGAATACAAGAAAACTGAAAACTCTGAGGGAGCTTTATCCATATTATGGTAGAATTTAACGTTCAGTCTGAGAGGGAGAAACATGAATCAGACGCAACTGTGCTAAGCTTAAATAGGGTAATTACAAAGGCATGAGGGCAGAGCTGGCTGGATTGGGAAAAGAGTTTAGCAGGTATTCAGGAATAAGAAAAGACCTGGCATATGGAATATAATGTGGTAAAATGTAAGGTTATGAACTTTAGCAGGAAAAAGAGCTGAATATTACTTAAATGGAGAAAAACTACACAAAGCTACAACACAGAGGGATTTGGAAGTGGTCGTATATAAATCTCAAAATGTCAGCACACAGGTGCTAGGAAGGCAAATGGAATATTCGTCTTTATGTCAAAGGAAATGGAGTGTAAAAATGGCAGGAGGAGTCTTGCTAAAGCAATAAAAGGCATTTGTCCGACAACAGGTGGAATACTGTGAACAATTCTGGACTCCTTATGTAACAAAATATACACTGGCATTGAAGGCAGTCTCGAAATGTTTCACCAGGCTGATGCCAGGTATGGAGGCACTGACTTATGAGGAGCAGTTCAGTAGGTTGGGCCTGTATTCAATGGAGTATAGAAGAATGAGAAGCAACTTTATTGAAACGTACATTCTTAGGACTTGACAAGGTAGATGTGGAAAGGTTGCTTTCCCTTGGGGGAAGTTTAGGACCAGAGGGCACAAACAGAATGAATTTGACCTTTTAAGGCAGAGAATGAGGAGGAATGTCTTCTTTCAGAGGATAATGATGTTGTGCAATTGTTTACTATAAAGGGCTGTTGAGGATGAATAGTTGAGTGTATTCAAGGCTCAGATAAATCTTTTAAGCAGTAAGGGAATCAAGGGATATGGGGAAAAGGCAGGGAAGTTGAGTTCAGGATTATTAGTTCAGACATGATCTATGGCATGCTCGCCTTTATTTGAAGGATCAATAACCGGGGGGATAATTTTAAGGTGAAGGGCAGGAGGTTTAGAGAGGATTTGAGGAAAACATTTTTCACGCACAGGGTGGTGGAAATCTGGAATACACTGACTGGGAAGGTAGCAGAGGTGGAAAACCTCAAAACCTTTTTCAAGAAGTACATTAAAAAGCACTTGAAATGGCATAATATTCAAGGCTGTGGGCCCAGAAAGTGGTATCAGAGTAGTCAGGTCAGTGCAGGCTCAACAGGCTAGAGACTTGCTTGTTCTTAAATCTCATAATCTACGGAGAGGTTGTTGGAGTCATGGAGCTGAACTGACCCAGCTCTTGTGATACCCACCCTATCTTCCAGGGCTGGCAAAATACTGGTCTAACTGTCCATCTCATTTTCATGTATGGATTCTACTTTCAAGAGCTACTGACATATTTAGAAGAATGGGCAAATGGAGAAATAAAAAGTGAAAAATGAAGATTATAAATTATAAATTCCAAAGCAAATGATTTCCAGTGCTATTTCCACTGGTCTCTTTGATTTGGACAGAATCACACTATTACATACAACAAACATATTAACTGAATTGGGACTCATCTAAAAGGATATCTTGCTTTACAGGTGTCCCCCTGTATCCACGGGTGATATATTCCAAGACCTACTGTGGATGCCAGAAACCATGGATAGCAGCGAACCCTATCCCATTTAAATGGGAAACATACCTCCCTGGCAGCCCCTGGAATTATTTCTGGAATGTTTCATGTAATATTTTTTGGTCGCGGTAAACCACAGATAACTGAAACTGTGGAAACCGAATCCGTGGATAGAGGGGTTCTACTATATTCTGCAATTTGGTACACTTCTGCTACTTGGAGGACATGCTAACTATTATTTATCTTTTCCATTCATGCCTGCACATGCATTAAGTATATATTGAATTTTACAGGAAAATGATATACCTATGCAAAAAGTAGAATTAAACTGTAGTTTGCCTCAAATTTAATTATTTTAGTGATAAGAGAATGTTATTGGCTTTTATTCACTATTTAGAGTACATGTTGGAAATCATTCAAATGGTTCAACGAGGGATTTGAAGATGTAGGACTGATAAGTAAAACATTATTAGTTTTACAAGCAATCTAAACATTTTGTCCTTTGATGGTAATATTTCTGTGTCTTCAATTGCATGTCATAACCCAAAGTTTTTCTGAATTGACTCAGTTGAAAATAATTTGTCTCCAAAGGTCTTCTAGTTACCCAAGATTCTGAGCTGAAAGCCTTCAGTTATATTAAGTAACTTTTAATGAATTCTAGTCATGCACTTGTACTTGCATGTAATTTTTTATTATTTTCTCCCTGTGAGGAATAGGTTTCTTCTACATGCCCTCAACAGTACATATAAGCATCTGCTCTAAGACTTCCAACTACAGTTTACTGCAACAATTTACTAAGGACTCAATCATGACAACCTCTGGGTTAATTCTTTTTTCCCCATTCATGAGATGTGGGCTTCTTGGCTATGCTACAATTTATTGCCTAACCATAATTGCCCTCAAGAAGGTGATGGCCAGTTGCTTCTACTGCTGAGAGCTTCTTCTACTGCTCAGTGTTTGGAGGCTTCTAATCTGCTCTTTGTACATTTCAAGTTACAACATAGTTGTGATTAGGATCATATTGCACACAATGATCAATTTGTATTTTTTGGCTTCAATGAAACATACCATTTCTAAGTTCACTGCTAGAATAATTAATGCAACACGGGGACTATTTAAAATGACATTTAATGCTTAGCATTGGAACTCACTATATTGCAAAATAGTGAAATACTTACCCTTACTCCTGTTACAATAGTTTGATTCAGTCCAAAGTATTCAAGTGATGTTACCGTGAGTGCAGAAGAACCAGTTCGAGGTCCCGATGTCAAGACACCATGTCCATCTTCCATTATCACAGACTTATTGTGAGGACATTTGCGCACTTCATAGTTGACATAGGCTTTTCCATCCCTGTTGATTTCAAATGAGAACCTTAAAACTTTAGCACAGGTATACAGGCTCACATTTGGTAAAGGTATACCTGCTCCACATTACATTTATGTCTTATTGGAGAAACATGTTATTTCAAATGGATTGTTAAGAAGCAAAGAGTAAAATTTTCCCCGCATGTTTCGGAACTCTGCAATTAAGGTCAAATGGGGATCAGAAGCCAACAACATTGGCAAGGAGTTGAAAAAAACATAGCATGAAGGATGACACATTGACCCTCACGACATCTTGTTCTAATACCATTTGCATGCTATATCTTCTTTCTTTCGCTGGCACTAGGTCAAAATGCTGAACTCCTTCCAAACAGCACTATGGAGTGGACTACAATGATTCAAGAAGGTGTACCATCACTCTCACCTCAAGGACAGTTAGAGGTGGACAATAAATAGTGGCCTAGCCAGCAAACTATTCAACACCAATGAATGTTTTACAAACATGTGGCATCAGTCAACAGTGCTGCTGCTGGTTATGGATTAGTTAGTCAAATCTGGAGCTATTACATCACTGCTATAATGTACTGGTCAGAGATTCCACACAACTCTAATTGAAGAATTATTCAGATCTCAGTGTTATTTCCTATCTTTTCCTGTTATTTCCCCTTCTGTTGTGTAAATTAAGCTTTCATCTCAGTTCCATTCTCTTCCACATCGACTCCCTCCTTGAAGTCTGAATATCACAACAAACCAGCATACCCTCTACAATGCCTCACAATTGTTACGACACAACGGCGAACCCCTCTGTTAATTAAACTAAACACCCAGAAAAGCTCACCTCGCTTCGTAACCCGTTAAAGTATGAGTGAGAGAACTCTCAAATTTCACTATTTAAAGAAAATAATATCAATTTATTCTTTAACTCTAAAAGTGAACATTAAATGACAACTTTTCACAACTCTAAGCTCCCTTTTCACTTAACTGCTTATTATCTGTCTTCAACTTTATCACAATATACTGTTCCAATAAACCACTTATTAAAATTACATCAACTTAATTTCAAAACCATACAGCGGCTGGTGTCTTCGGTGTCTGTCTTCTTCTGGCTAAAGATCTCCCCGGGTTGTCTTCTTTCCTTTACTGCAAATATGCTTCATTTGAAAAGGTACCTTTGATAGGTAGTGTTCCTAATTTCTTGGTTCTCGATGGCAGTTGCTTGGTCTGCTTTTCAAAATGCCTGCCTTTTTAATACTCCCGACATCAGATCGTCTCATCAGTTCGATGCTGGCAAACAATAAATTCAAACGCCATTGGGTTTTAGTATCCTGGGGCATAATTTAAACTGATTGGTTAAATTCAAATTGTTGTCAAACCAGGAACCAACTCAGGTATCAATTTCACAGCCAAATCTTACATATTTTCAATTTTTCAATACAAAGACTGCTGTTTCAAGCTCAGTGCAGAATTCTCAGCATTCACTCTCTTTTCAAGGTAGTATACATGCCTTCAACTTCACAACACCTCCCTCCTTAAGAAAAAAAAAGAACCATCATTCTGAAAAGATGGCTTCTTTTTTTTGCTAATTCTTAATCCCATTACAGTATAAACACACAGGACATTAATCTAAGTTCATACTAATTTCTGCACACACCCACACACAGGAATCTGTTCAATCTTATCCATACTTTTTCCTTTAAATCCACATACCCACATTTTTATGACCTGCAACATGTACAATTGTAAATTAAAAGTCTGTAACACAAGACTCCAATGAAATAGTCTTATATTTTTGTCTTTAGATCATTCCAAGAATGTAAGAGGAATGTGGTCAGTTTACACAACTATCTCTGACACATTGCTCATCACATAAACATTAAAATTTTGTAAGGCCAGTACCAAACTTAATCATTCTTTTTTGACTGTGGAATATTTTCTCTGGTTGGGTGTTGAGTTTGAGAAGTATCCAATTGGTTGTTCAATTCCATCATCACTATCATGTAGCAGTACAGCTCCAACTCCTATATTGCTTGCATCAATTGCAACTTCAAAGGGTTTCAAAAAATTTGGTGTAGCTGCAACTGGTGTGGTTAACACTGATTTTAAATTCTCAAATCCCTCCTGACATTGTTCTGTCCACTGTAAGTTTGTATTCTTCTTTATCTGTTAGTGGTACCACCGCACTGCTGAAGTTTGGAACAAACTTCTGGTAGAATCCACTTAGCCGCAAAAATTGAAGCACCACTTTCTTTGAGGATGATTGTGGAAATTCCTCGATGGCTCCTGTCTGCGCGTTCCTTGGGGTCAACCTTCCATGACTGATCTTAAGTCCCAAGAATGTCACCTCTGCCTTTGCGAATACTGTTTTCTCTAAGTTTATTATCAGTTTTGCTTCTCATAATAATTCAAAGAACTCTGCCAACTATACCATGTGATCTTTCCATGACTCACGAAAGATCAGTGGGCGGCACGGTGGCACAGTGGTTAGCACGGCTGCCTCACAGCGCCAGAGACCCGGGTTCAATTCCCGCCTCAGGCGACTGACTGTGTGGAGTTTGCACGTTCTCCCCGTGTCTGCATGGGTTTCCTCTGGGTGCTCCAGTTTCCTTCCACAGTCCAAAGATGTGCAGGTCAGGTGAATTGGCCATGCTAAATTGCCTGTAGTGTTAGGTAAGGGGTAAATGTAGGGGTATGAGTGGGTTACGCTTTGGCGGGGCGGTGTGGACTTGTTGGGCCAAAGGGCCTGTTTTCACACTGTAATGTAATCATTAATCATCACTACATCATCCAGGTAAACTGCAGTTTGTTAATCCAGCCACAACTCTGTTCATGAGTCTTTGGAATGTGGCTGTTGCGATCTTCACTTCAAAAGGCTCACTTTGAATTGATACAGCCCATTCACAGAAACTTCTTTTGCCTTCTGTGATAAAGCTACCTGCCAATAACCATGCAGTAAACCCGACTTTGTAACTGGCTTGTCCAACTTTCTCTATATAGTTCTCCAATCTTGGTATTGGGTATGAGTCCAATTTTGTTATGGCACTGACCTTCCGATAGTCCACACAAAGTCCTCGAGTCCCGTCAGGTTTGGGAACTAACACAATCGGTGAACTCCATTCACTCTGACTCGGTTTGATGATATCTTCGTTGAGCATCCCGTCCACTTCCTTCTGGACCTGTGTGACTTTGGGAGGAAGTCTGTAGGGTTGTGTTTTATTGGAACAGTATTCCATACTTCCACCTCATGCACAATAGCATTAGTCCTCCTAATCTTATTCCTGCATATGTCATGTAGCAGATCTTTAGATCATTCCAAGAATGTAAGAGGAATGTGGTCAGTTTACACAACTATCTTCGACACATTGCTCATCACATAAACATTAAAATTTTGTAAGGCCAGTACCAAACTTAATCATTCTTTTTTGACTGTGAAATATTTTCTCTTGTGGGTGTTGAGTTTGAGAAGTATCCAATTGGTTGTTCAATTCCTTTCAACAAACCTTTCAACTGGGTTCTTTGCTCCTGAGGCAGATTGCTCACTAACCTATCCCACTCCTCAAAGATGTCATCAAACTATGGAATCCCTACAGTGTAGACACAGGCCCTTTTGGACCAACAACTCCACACCGACCCTCAAAAGAGTAACCCACTCAACCCCATTCCCCCTACTCTATATTTACCCCTGACTAGTGTACTTAACCTACATATGGGCAATTTAGCATAGCTAATACACCTAACCTGCACATCCTTGGACTGCGGGAGGAAATCTGAGCACCCGGACGAAACTCACGCAGACAAGGGGAGAATGTGTAAACTTAACATCAACAGTCACCTGAGGCTGGAATTGAACCTGGCACAATTAAGTAGCAGTGCTGACCACTGAGCCACCGTGCCGCCAATTCTATGATATCCTCATTATTTAACGTATTTTGAGGCACATCAAACTCCACGACATCTGGATTTGATTCCTCACTCTGTGGGGCAATAGCTAACACCCAGTTCCCTGTCTCTATTATAGTAAGGCTTCAACATATTCACAAATCATACCTGAGACAGTTTACCTGACTTAACTTTTTCTCAATTTGATAGGGACCATTAAACCTGGCTTTGAAGGGATCTACCATTGGTAAAAATACTAAAACGTCATCCCCACAGGAAAACGTCTGACTTTCAGAGTTTTTATCTGCCACCTGTTCCACTCTATGCTGTGCCCTCTTCAGGTGCTGTTAAGCTAATTCACCTACCCAGTTTAATCTCTACCTCATCTCAGATACATAATTTAAGTGTGAGATCTCAAACTTCGGTCCTGTCAATTTTTCTTTAATTAATTTCAAAGGCCCTCTCACTTCATGTCCGAATATTAACTCAAAGACAGTAAACTGAGTCAATTTGTTTGGAGCATCTCTAATGGCAAACAATATGAATAGGATACCTTTATCCCAATCATTCGGGTAATCCTGACAGTACACTCTTAACATGATCTTCAGGGTCTGATGCCACCTTTCCAAAAGCTCCTTGGGACTCAAGATGATACGCACTTGATTTAAGGTGCTGTATGCCTAAGCTATCCAAGACTTCCTTAAACAGCCTAGGAGTCAAATTAGACCCTTGGTCTGACTGAATCTCTCTGGGTAGCCCATACCATATGAAGAAAACTACTAACTCCTCTACCAGTCTTTTTGCCTTAATGCTTTGTAACGGAATTGCCTTCAGAAACCTGTTAGATATATCTATTCTGGTTAGCAAGCACTGATGCCCACTTTTAGTTTTCAGGAGGTGACCTACACAATCAATCATAACCAGCATAAAAGGTTCTTCGAATGCAGAAATTGGCAACAAAACTGCTGGTTTTATTACTGCCTGCGGCTTACCTATCATTTGGCACGTATGGCAAAATTTAACCACATCCTTGCGCAGTCCAAACCAATAGAAATGCTTTTGTACCTTAGCCTGAGTCTTCATCACGCCTAGATGTTGTCCTGCTGGTAATTCATGTGCTACCTGTAGCATCTCCTGTCTGTATGCTACCTGCAACACAATCTAGTGCACTTCCACCCATTCCTCCTCTGCATTAACCTGCCATGGTCTCCATTTTCATCTGAGGATTTTATCCTTAAGATAACCCTCAGGAAAACATTCTGATTCCATTTCTGAGTATGCCTCTCCTATAAACATATTTTATTGTCTTTCTGTTCTAAGTCCATTAGCCCTTCAGGACTAAACACTTCTGCCTGTTCAGGTTTTCCTGCACCATTACATCAAACAGGGTGTACACTAACTGAAACTCAAATCCTTCATCTGTGTCTTTAGTTTTTGCTTCTTGCTGTGACTTATGATAGTTGAATCTTGTTACTATACAGTCTGAAAAAATTCCAGGGTATTTTTCTTTTAACTCCTCAGTTCCCTAGTCTTCCTTTGGCTTCTCCACAACAAGGGTTGTTACTCCCACCTTGGATCCTGCTGAATCGTTCACAAGGACAAACTGTATTCCTGGAACTGACACTGTCAATCACTTCCACTGTTACTTCCCAGTCTTGTGTTGGCTCTCCAACCTGATCTTACACAGGGGAATGCTAAATTACCACTCTCTTAGGTAACAGGTCAAAAAGAGTGCAAATACGTTCATGTCTTAGAACATAGAACATTACAGCGCAGTATAGGCCCTTCGGCCCTCTATAGTGCGTCGATCTGTGGAACCAATCTGAAGCCTATCTAACCTAAGCTATTCCATTCTTCTCCATATACCTATCCAATGACCATTTAAATGGCCTTAAACTTTGGCGAGTCTACTATTGTTGCAGGTAGTGCATTCCATGTTCTTACTACTCTGAGTAAAGAAACTACTTCTGACATCTGTCCTATATCTATCACTCTAATTTAAAGCTATGCCCCCTTGTGCTAGCCATTGCCATCTGAGGAAAAAGACTTTCACTGTCTACCTATCTAAACCTCTCATTATCTTATATATCTCAATTAAGTTGCCTCTCAGCCTTCTTCTCTCTAACGAAAACAGCCTCAAGTCCCTCAGCCTTTCCTTGCAAGACCTTTTCTCCATACCAGGTAACATCCTAGTAAGTCTCCTCTGAACCCTTTCTAAAGCTTCCATATCCTTCCGATAATGCGGTGACCAGAACTCCACGTAATAATCCAATATGGTTGCACCAGAGTTTTGTACAGCTGCAGCATGATCTCATGGTTCCAAAAATCAATCCCTCTACCAATAAAAGCCTACACACCATATGCCTTCTGAACAACTCTATCAACCTGGGTGGCAACTTTCAAAGATCTATGTACCTGGACACCGAGATCTCTCTGATCATCTACACTACCAAGAATCTTACCATTAGCCCAGTACTCTGCATTCCTGTTACTCCTTCCAAAGTGAACCACCTCACACTTTTCCGCATTAAACTCCATTTGCCATCTCTCAGACCAGCTTATCTATGTCTTTCTGCAACCTACAACATCCTTCGTCACTATCCACATATCTACTGACCATCCCCAAATTTACTAACCCATCCTTCTATGCCCTCATCCAGGTCATTTATATAAATGATAAACAACAGTGGACCCAAAACAGATCCCTGTGGTACCCCTGAGTAACTGAACTCTAGGATAAATACTTCCCATCAAACACTACCCTCTGTCTTCTTTCAGCTAGTCAATTTCTGATCCAAACAGCTAAATCATCTTAATCCCATGCTTCCGCATTTTGTGCAATAGCTTTCTCATCAGTTCAAATTCTCTCTCCCTTTCTCTTTCTTCTCTCTCTCTTTGCTCAGCTAAGAACCTTCTATCTCTTTCTCCTCTCATGGCTCTTCTTTCCCTTCCTGTATCTTCTAACTCCATTTGCCTCAATTGCAACTTACATTTTTTCTAACTCTACTGCACTTGTTTGTTTCACTGACACATCTAAGTGCTCAATCAACTCCATTACAATTTCAACTTTCCTTTTGTCCCTGGTTAAACCCAATTCTAACCTGTTTGCTGATTCTAAAAGAATGCCGTTCCTATCTTTCTAAACTTTCTTGGCAAATTTGGGAAGCATTTTCAAAACCTAGAACTTCTTTAGCAATCTTAAGAGCCACTTCTCTCACTTTTAATTTAACCAACCACAAGTAACCAAAATTAAACAAATTGTCTCACCTAAGTTTTATTTTAAAATCTAGGACACTAATCGGCAAGTGTTTAAGTCTGCTGGGATCTTTCGTATCTCAAATCTGTCCAACTCTCAAACCGTATCTGTCTAAACCTGTCTAAATCATGGATAAGCCCCCAAACTGTTATGAGATGGCAGTGAACCCCTCTATTAATTCAACTAAACACCCAGAATAGCTCACTTTGCCTCGTAATCTGTTAAAATATGACTGACAGAACTCTCAAATTTCACTATTCAAAACAAAAATCGTGAACATTAAACAACAACTTCTCACAACTCTAAGCCCTTTTCTCTCTTAACTGCTTTATTATCTGTCTCCAACTCTATAACAATATACTGTTCCAATAAAACACTTATTAAAATTACATCAACTTAATTTCAAAACCATACGGCAGCTGTCATCATTAGGGTCTGTCTTCTTCTGGCTGAAGATCTCCCATTTTTCTTATTGTATATATGCTTCATATGAAGAGGAACCTTTGATAGAGAGTGTTTCTAATTTCTTGGCTCTCGATGGTAGCTGTTTCGTTTGATTTTCAAAATGCCTGTCTTTTTCATATCCCCAACATCATTGTTTGATGCTGGCAAAACAATAAATTCAAACTTGATTGGGTTTAGTATTCTGGGGCATAACTTAAACTGATCGGTTAAATTCGAATTGCTTTCAAAAAAGCAATCAACTCAGGTATCACACATAAATGTTAAATATTTTCAAATTTCCAGCACAGTCTGAGACTGCTCTTGTAAGCTCTCAGTGTAGAATAGCACTCACTCTCTTAAAAGATACAGTACACGCCTTCTACTTCATAACACAATACCCAAATCCTTCCGAGCCCCAACCTTTTACCAACACCAATTCTTCTCCCACCCAACCGCTAACTTACCAATGCTCATTTCAAGATTCATTCAAGCTTGTCAGTCCTCTGTGTTTCTTCTTTGTGGCACAGAGTTCAATATATTTGGATACAAATACACAGTGTTAACTGGTGCATGATACCTTTAAAGAAGTGTAAACCACGTTTAACAAGATTCTCTTGAGTCACTCACTTTTTCTAAGGGCAGAATACAATTACAGTTTCATGCTCATGCATGTTAGTGGCAGTTCCATGTTGGGATATGCATGGCTTGAAGGTGGACGCGCTGATGCTGCTGCTTTCATGTATCTGCTTCCTCATCATTGTAAGCAGTAGAGGTTATGGGATTGGAAAATGCTGTCAAAGGTACCTTGACAGTCTGCTTAGATGCATCGTGTAGATGGTTAACAATACAACCATTCTGCATTGGTGATGGAAACAGTAAATAGAATGTCAAATAAGTGGACTGCATTATCCTAAAAGTGCTGAGTTTCTTGCAAGTTAATGGATTAGCACTCATCTAATCAAGTGGGGAGTATCTCATTACACTCTGGATTTGCACCTAGTAGATGCTGTACAGGATAGAGTTAGGAGGTAATATGCTGCAGAATACTTGGTTCTAAGCTAAAATTACAGTTGCAACCAGCATAATTTGGAGGTGCCGGTGTTGGTCTGGAGTATACAAAGTTAAAAATCACACAACACCAGGTTAGAGTCCAACAGGTTCATTTGGAAGCCCAAGGTTTTGGACTTTATAGTCCACAACCACCTGAAAGAGCAGCCCTCCAAAAGCTAGTGCAACTAGCATATGATGCATCAGCATATAGAGGATGATTATTTCGGACATATGAGAAGACAATAGCTTTTGCATCAAGAGGAAGAAGCTCTAGGAATCACTTTTGCATTACAGAATTCCACCAATACCCGTAGGGCTCGGAATTTACCCTACCAACAGATCACAAACTATTGACTACAATATTTAGACCTCATACAGGGATACAGTCTTTAGCAGCAAGCCAACTCACACTTACACAATTAAGTATTTGCAATCAACTTACAATGGAAATGCTGATGGTCTCGCTAGGTTATCTTTGCCAGATGAGTTAACTACAAACAGTCCTTATGTAGACATTTTCTACTTCAATCATGTAGACAACACCATAAGAATGGTGAGAAAGATCACGCCAAAGAATCCATATTGGGTTAGAGACAAAACAAAACTGCAGATGCTGAAGTCCAAAGTAGACAGGCAGGAGGCTGGAAGAACACAGCAAGCCAAGTAGCTGTTTAATATTTCAGCCTTCCTAGCCTATCTGGGACCACAACATTAAGAAATTAGGAAGGTGAAATAGGAGTGACATTTCTCTGGGTTGCATATCTAAAAAGGATATTGTTGGTAACAGGTTGAAATGTTGTTTTGCTGATTACATTATGTTAAGATAATAAACATAATGAACTGTCATATATATAAATAAAGCTTTCTCCTATACTATGCATAATAAACCTGTGTTCTTCTGCTAAAGAACACTGGCAGCCTCATGTGAATACATTCAGTGACTAATCACCAAGAAAGAATTAAACTTAGGACTTATCAAGCCAGGTTTCATTCTGAAGTCCGACTTGTCAAGTATTACCATCTGCTCAGATCATGACAACATGACTTTGATTTTCCCAGTCTTCACTAAATATAACACAGGGTAACTGCAGCAATACATGAGCAGGCTTGGTTAAGATGAGCTTAATCAATGCAGACTTAGAATCAAAACTAATTTTTGCACTGCTTCGCTCAGTATTACCTTGGAAACAAGTAATTCCTGAGACAACCGGAGGAGTTCAACATGCAAACAAACTTAACATGCGAATATATCTAACAATTAGAAAGGCAAACAGTCTTGGTTATTAACAATTGTGAAAGGACACAGTAGGATACAGACAGATTGGCAAATTGGGCACAGAAATGGCAGATGGAATTTAATCCAGACAAATGAGAGGTGATGCATTTTGGAGGATCAAACTGAAGTGTGAATTATAGTGCAAATGGCAGAATCCTAAGGATTAACATACAGATGGATCTGGGCATTCAGGTCCACAGTTCCCTATAATTGGCAACACAGATGGCCAAGGTGATTAAGATGATATATGGCTCCCGGGGTAGACACATGCCAAGGAGGCCTGGTGGGCACATTTATGCAATCTAGACAGTTGGTGGCCTTGTGAAAGTTGGGATTCGTGGATGTGTGGAGGTATCTCCACCCAAACGGGAGACTTTATTTTCTATTCCAACACACACAAGAATTGGTATGTTCTTTATGCCGTCGGTCTGTTTGGACAGAATACTGCTTGCAAAATTGCTAATATAACTATCTCACACCATGTGTCAGTGTATTTAGATGTTAAAATCAAGAGTGACTGAATAGATGCATAACACTGACGCATGGACCCACTCCCATTAAGGAATAGCAAATTTGCTGAGTACATTGTAAGAAAGTTCAGGACCTTCTGGGATATCAACTCTGGTACGGCCAGTAATCCATCGGTACTTTGGGAGGCCACTAAGGCATATTTATGAGGCCTGACAATTTCATATTCAACAACTAGAGAGGCAGAGAGGGGAAGCAGCAACAGATGTTGGAGGCCTGGTTGAAGGTGCCTGAAGAAGCATATTATAATAGATCTTCAGTGGTCAAGCTGCAGAGGATCACGGCTCTCCTGGCTGCTCTTGACTCAGTGCACACACGTGTGGGAAAAAAAGGTCTCCTTTGCTAAACAAAGGTTGTTTGAACTTGGAGGTCAGCAACATAGATATCTGACTTATCTGGCTAGAAAGAAAAGTGTTTCGCAATCCTTTATATCTATCAGAGAGAGGACTGGCACAGTTACCTGTGAGTTGAAGAAGATCAATGCTAGATTTCCGGAATACTTTGCAGACTTTTACTGGTTCGAGGGTGGCGAAGATGATGCAGTGAGAATACAAACCTTTATTGAGAACCTGGACTTCCGCGGTATAAACATGGAACTTGCCTCCCTGTTAAATGCACCTAGTATGACACAAGAGGTGCTGGAAGCAATAAAGCATCCCCAGGGTGGCAAAGCACCGGGGCCAGATGGATTCCAGAATGAGTTTTATAAGGAATTCATAAATGAGTTGGCGGAGCTACTTCTGGGGATGTATAGTCATTCATTTACTCAGGATTGTCTCCCACCCTGGCTAATATCTCCCTCATTTTAAAGAAGGGGAAAGACCCTGAAGAATGTGCTTCATATGGACCAATTTTGGTGTTGAATGTGGACTTTAAAATTCTGTCTAAGGTGCTGGCCCTGAGGTTGGAAAAGGTATTGCCCGATATTATAAAAGATCAATGGGTTTTATCAAGGGCCATAGATCTTATGACAATGTCAGGAGGATACTGAACATGGTGCAAGTACGCCAAATATTGATCCCAGGTTTGGTCGTCTCCCTAGACACGGAATAACTTTTGACCAGGTATAATGGCCATACCTGTTTGGGTCCTAGATCACTTTGGTCTGGGGGAGCCTTTGCTAGGTGAATGGTAGTATTGTGCAATGATCCTAAGGTGGCAGTCATTACAAACAGTACTAAGCCAGATAACTTCAGTATTGGGAAAGGTACAATTGGGATGTCCTCTCTCATTGCGTTATGGCGCCAAGGATGGGAATGGTGGAGCAGAAGATCATCCTATACGCTGATGATGTCCTTTTGTTTTTGGCCAATCTGGAAAAATCCATACCCTGATCGATACAAAAGATTAGTTTAATTGGCAGTTTTTCGGAATAAAGGATCAACTTCACAAAATCAGAAGTCATGCCGGTGCGGGAATTAGTGGAGGTGCCTGATCTGAAGGATTGAATGCAGTTCCTGTTTAGATGGTTATCAAAAGGTTTTCTGTATTTTGGGAACCTCTATTACCCCTGCCTTACACCAGCTATATAAAGCTAACTTTGCATAGTTACTGGAGACGATAAAACAGGATCTGCAGTGGTGGGAAGGATTACTGTTATTACGGTTAGGCTGAATACCCCTGATCAAAATGAATGTTCTTCCTTGCCTGTTGTACCCCATGAGAAAGCTCCCATTATTGCTACCCAGACGAGTGTTACGGAGACACAAATAGTTGGCTTGGGTCCTTCATTTGGTGTCACAGGCTCCCCCTAATTAAATTTACTAAATTGCAACTCCCGCAGGGTGGTTGGGGTGGGGGTGGACCTTCCAGACTGGAAGAGATATCAAATAAATACTGTTAGCATACGTGGATGACTAGGTACGGGGGGATTTGGGCCCATTTGGCTTGACATTGCAGCCTCGCAGTTGAGATGTCCCCGGGTTAATCTATTATTTATGGCTAAGGTGAAATCTGTGACTGAGCAGTGTAAGAGCCCAATCATTTTGAATATGGTGAAAACTTGGAGGATAATGAGGTAAGATGAGGGCAATTGGCTTAAGACCTTGTTGTTTACCCCTTTGGTGAGAGTCCTAGGATTTAAACCTGTGACGATGGACTCTAGCTTTAAGGCACGGGGGAATAAGGGAATCTCTTGTTTGGGAAATTTATTCAAGGGGGAGGTCTTGATGTTGTTTAGTCAACTAAGTCAGAAATATGGATTGTCTAATAGGGACATCTTCCAATACTTTCAGATAAGGAATTATATACAGAGGAGGACCACGCTCCTGGCTCAGCCTTTCAAGTCAAACAGGGAGAAAAGTGTGCTCTGGTGCACGGGCGCTCTTTTGGTTACTACTTTGTATCATTTATAGAAAGGGTATGCCTTAGGAGATATGGAGAGGCTATGTGGGACTTGGAATCGGGAACTAGGAGAGGATATTTCATTGGAAACATGGAAAGATATATGGGAGAATGTAAACAAAATCTCAATACATAAAGTGCAGGGCATGCAAATGAAGATTTTACACAGGCTCATATGCGGCCAGAGAGGCTAGCTAAATTCAAGAGAGGAGTGTTTCCAGGATGTCCCAATTGTAACATTAGTTTAGGCACTCTTGCACACTGGGCGGCACGGTGGCACAGTGGTTAGCACTGCTGCCTCACAGCGCCTGAGACCCGGGTTCAATTTCCCGCCTCAGGCGACTGACTGTGTGGAGTTTGCACGTTCTCCCCGTGTCTGCGTGGGTTTCCTCCGGGTGCTCCGGTTTCCTCCCACACTCCAAAGATGTGCAGGTCAGGTGAATTGGCCATGCTAAATTGCCCATAGTGTTAGGTAAGGGGTAATTGTAGATGTAGGGGTATGGGTGGGTTACGCTTCGGCGGGGCGGTGTGGACTTGTTGGGCCGAAGGGCCTGTTTCCACACTGTAAGTAATCTAATCTAATCTAATCTAATCCAGAGATACAAGAGTGCCATAGTAAGGGAGCTGAAGGAATTCCTGGGAATTGAAGTCAAGGTGGATCCGGTATTTCTTCTCCTGGGGTTGCCAAACGTGTCCTCTGAGGGGGAACAAAGGAAGAGTTGCGTAACATTCTTAGACACTATGTGAGGAAGATCATTCTAATGAATTGGATGTTGGAAAAACCCCCTAGGTCTTATCGGATGGTACAGGCTGGTGATGGAGCATCTTCCCCAAGACTATCTTATAAATATCGTGCATCACAAAACAGAGCAGGTTTATAAAGATGAGTCAGCCCTTTCTAAATTATATAGATGCAGACTCATAGGCAATATTAACCAGGATTATACTATAGCCATGGGAGTTAGATTGGGCAGCCCGTGGGCCCTGAGAGGGGGAAAGTGGGAAAATACGGGAACAATGACTGGTGCTCCCAGGGATGGGAGCTTCAATGGAGGTGCAGTGACTGAAATAGAATAAAGTAATGTGATGTTATTTAATTTAGCTTGAATTCAACTTAATTTAGCCTTTATTTAATTTGATTATAGTTCAGTTTAAGTAGATATGTTTGTTCTGGTAGAATTGTAGGTAGTTTATTATTAATAGTATTGTGATATGACACTGCTGTACTACCTCTATACTTTTGTATTCTGTTGCATTTGTAAAAGATTTGAAAAAGTTTTCAATAAAAAAACATGCATGTCTTCATCAGCCAGGGTATGGAGTACAAGAGTTGGCAAATGATGTTGTAGCTACATAAAACCCTTGTTAGGCCACATTTGGAGTATTGTGTGCAGTTTTGGTTGCCACATTATCAGAAGGATGTGGAAGATTTGGAGAGAGAAGGTTCACCAGGATATTGCCTGGTCTCGAGGGTATTGCCTATGAGGAAAGTTAAAAAGACTAGAATTGTTTTCATTGGAAAGATGGCGACTGAGAGGAGACCTAATAGAGGTCTACAAAAGTATGAAAGGCACAGGTAAGGTGGATAGTCAGAGGCTTTTTCCCAGGGTTGTAGTTGCAATTACAAGGAGGCACAGGTTCAAGGTGAAAAGGGGAATGTTTAAGAGAGATGTGCGAGGGAAGATTTTCAGACTGTGTAAAGTTCTGGTTGCCACATTACCAAAAGAATGTGGACGCTTTGGAGAGGGTGGAGAGAAGGTTTATGAGGATGTTGCCTGGTATGGAAGGTAAAAACAATGACTGCAGATGCTGGAAACCAGATTCTGGATTAGTGGTGCTGGAAGAGCACAGCAGTTCAGGTAGCATCCAAGGAGCAGCGAAATCAACGTTTCGGGCAAAAGTCCTTCATCAGGAATAAAGGCAGTGAGCCTGAAGCGTGGAGAGATAAGCTAGAGGAGGGTGGAGGTGGGGAGAAAGTAGCATAGAGTACAATGGGTGAGTGGGGGAGGGGATGAAGGTGATAGGTCAGGGAGGAGAGGGTGGAGTGGATAGGTGGAAAAGGAGATAGGCAGGTAGGACAAGTCCGGACAAGTCATGGGGACAGTGCTGAGCTGGAAGTTTGGAACTAAGGTAAGGTGGGGGAAGGGGAAATGAGGAAACTGTTGAAGTCCACATTGATGCAGTGGGGTTGAAGTGTTCCGAGGCGGAAGATGAGGCGTTCTTACTCCAGGCGTCTGGTGGTGAGGGAGCGGCGGTGAAGGAGGCCCAGGACCTCCATGTCCTCGGCAGAGTGGGAGGGGGAGTTGAAATGTTGGGCCACGGGGCGGTGTGGTTGATTGGTGCGGGTGTCCCAGAGATGTTCCCTAAAACGCTCTGCTAGGAGGCGCCCAGTCTCGCCAATGTAGAGGAGACTGCATTGGGAGCAACGGATAAAATAAATGATATTAGTGGATGTGCAAGTAAAACTTTGATGGATGTGGAAGGCTCCTTTAGGGCCTTGGATAGAGGTGAGGGAGGTGTGGGCGCAGGTTTTACAGTTCCTGCGGTGGCAGGGGGAAGTGTCAGGATGGGAGGGTGGGTTGTAGGGGAGCGTGGACCTGACCAGGTAGTCATGGAGGGTACGGTCTTTGCGGAAGGCGGAAAGGGGTGGGGAGGGAAATATATCCCTGGTGTGGGGTCTTTTTGGAGGTGGCAGAAATGTCGGTGGGATGATTTGAAAGTGTTAGCTATGAAGAGAGGCTCAGGCTTGGAGGGCTGAAGGGCCTGTTCTTGGGTTGTAAATTTTCTTTGTTCTTCTTTCACACAGAGTGTGGTTGGAGCCTGAATGCATTGGTGGAAGCAGGCACATTGGCAACATTTAAGAGGCATCTGGATGATTACATGACTAGGGAGAGAACAGAGAGATATAGACTGGATAATGGCAGCAGGTTTTTTTAAAAAGTCTATTTAGGACATGATAATCAGCACAGGTTTGGAGGGTCAAAGGGCCTGTTCCTGTGCTGTACTTCTCCCTTGTTCTTAAAGGGGGTTACAGTAAGAATAAAATGATTCAACTGAAACAAATTTCTTAGAAACCTTGACAGAGTGGATAGTAATGTTTATTTCTCTGGCTCAAGAACTGGAGAATGAAAACATATCATCAAGTTCATGGATTGTCGACTTAGGACTGAGATGAGGAGAAATTTCTTCACTAATGGAGTGGTGAATCTTTGAAGTGTTCTACACCAGAAAACTGTGGATGCTTCTCAAACTGAGATTGATAGATTATTGAATACTGAAGAAACCGACAAGATAGGGTGGGAAGGTGTAGTTGATGTAAAAGTTCACCCATGATGAACTGAATGCTGCAGCAAGTTCAAGGGTCACTGCTGTGTTTAACTGTTGCATTATAATTAACAGCATACAACCACAAATTCTGGCTGCAGATGATCACACTTAAATGTAGCTTTTATCTTTCTGTGACCAGTTTTCTTACTATGTACTTTATTAGCCTTGCAATATTAATCTATGACTAAAATAGGAATAGTCAATTCTCCCTGTCTGTGTCACTATAGCCAAGCACTAGAAAATACAGAAGAATCACTCATGTTGTATTGCCTTACTGTGAAAGGACCATTAACCACTGTTTGATGCAGCTTTGAAATTTCTTTTTGTGGTCAGTTCAGCATGCAAATAAAGAAAGGGGTTACAAAAAAACTCCCACACATGAGCTAAATTTTAATATACTATGACATTATGATACATTGCAACTATGCCACCCTGAAAAGAATAAAACTTAAAATAAACCACATCCTTTGCTTTGATGTGACCACTCCAGATTTGAAAACATTTACACAATCCCAGAAATATGTTTACTTACAGTTTTAAATTGACATGAAAGATAAAGCTAAAATATATAATTGTGCTGCTTCATTGGAAATGCATTTAAAAAAGAATGCAAATGAGTAAACTTTCTTGGTTGTAGCCACATTTGTTACTCATACTTAAGTTGCCTTGAGAAGGCAGTTGTGTGTCTTCTCCTTGAACTACTGCAGCTCTTGAAATGATTATGCTTTCACAATGGTGTTAGTTTGGGAAATTTCAAACAACTGATCTTTGACAATGAAGATTTAATAGATTTGTCTAAGTCAGGATGATGTCCGATTTGTAAAGGGAAACACGGAATTAATGTTACTCTGACAATGTTCCACTTTGTTTTTCTTGGTGGTGGATGGCATGGAAGGGCTTTCTATGATGTTAATATCATGAGTCCACTTTAACTTGGGGTCAGTTAGATATTTTCAGGATAATGGGTGACTTGGCATTGGTGTTATCATTATAGGTCAAAAGGAGATGTATGGGCTTTCTCATGTTCAAGATAGGATTAATTTATGTATTATGTCACTAAACACTTGCCAGTCTGTCCATGCTTCACATGAAAGGAGCTGAACACTGAATTGTTAATGAGCAGCTACACACCTGAACCAATGATCATCCAGCTTAAGATGACTGGGTTGAGGCTGCTTCCCACAAAATAAATTGTTCATGCTTTAGGTAATACCCAATTTTGATCAAAATAATTCGAAGTACAAAAGCTCACCTAGAGGTTTGTAACTTTAGATGAGAATTTGGTGACATCAGTACTTCTTTTGCTGGCAGAGAGAGAGGCAAAAGTTGCAATATTCCAAACACCTTTAGTGAATAAAATAAGAAGTATTACTGTAAAATACCTTCATTAATCCAAACATGCACCGCTGTTGCAAAAAGAAATCACAATTCAGAGTTTAATGTAGTGAGTTTTGAACAAAAAAAAAGGCAACTTTTTTTTTAGGTATTGTAAGAATCTTTTCTAATGAAGTATTAAGTAACATCAGATAACTAGTTGGAAATACTGAAACTAGGGTTTCAGTATTAGCATAATTCCATAATTAGCAAATTTATTTTGTCTTTACATTTAGCATTTACTGAAGAAAATACATGGAATGTATAGAACTGGGTTATCTAGAAGTGTTCAGTGTTAAGAAGATACATTAAATAGATAACCAATCCCTATCTTTTACATTAAAAGCTTATTTTTATCTGAATATACTTAAAAGTAGTGTTGATGAATTGACCTTTTAAAAAAAAGAAAGAAAATTTACAGCCCAGGAACATGTCCTTTGGCCGTCCAAGTCTGAGCCAATCCAAATCCACTGTCTAAATCTGTCGCCCAATTCCTAAGCATCTGTATCCCTCTGCTTCTCACCTACTCATGTATCTGTCCAGATGCATCTTAAATGAACTTACCGTGCCTGTCTCTACTACCTCTACTGGCAATGCGTTCCAGGCACCTACCACTCTCTATGTAAAGTACTTGCCGTGTGTATCCCCCTTCAACTTTTCACCTCTCACCTTGAAAGCGTGACCTCTCGTTATTAAATTCTTTACCCTGGGAAAAAGCTTATCTCTATCTACCCTGTCTATACCCTTCATGATTTAGTAGACCTCAATCAGCTCTTCCTCAATCTCCTTTTTTCTAATGAAAACAAACTTAACTGTCTCAATCTCTCTTCATAGTTAGCACCTTACCAGGCAATATCCGCGTAAACCTTCTCTGCACCCTCTCCAAAGCGTCCACATCCTTTTGGTAATGTGGCGACCAGAATTGTACACAGTATTCTAAATGTGGCTGAACCAATGTCGTGTATAATTTTAACATGACCTGCCAGCTCTTATATTCAATACCCTGTCCGATGAAGGCAAGCATACCATATGTGCTCTTGACCACTCTATCCACCTGTGCAGCAACCTTCAGGGTACAATGGACCTGCACTCCTAGATCTCTCTGTTCATATACTTTTCCCAAGGCTCTTCTGTTTACTGTATAATTCACTCTGCAATTAGACTTGCCAAAATGCATCACCTCACATTTGCCACTTCTCCAACCAACTCTTCAGTCTATATTCTCCTGTATTCTTTGACAGTCCCCTATGTTTTCTGCTATACAACCAATCTTCGTGTCATCTGCAAACTTGCTGAGCATACCAACAGTGCCCTCTTCCAGATCATTTATGTATATCACAAACAACAGTGGCACCAGCACTGAGCATTGATCCCTGTGAACTGTTTTGGATAACAGTTGTATGAAATAAATATATTAAACATAAAGCAGTATACAAAATAAAAATCATGTTCCTAGGACATCATTAGCAATGTGGAATTGCAATTGTACAAAAGCAGCTGAGTTGATGTGCTTTCTATTTTTTCGTTTCTGCAATTCTAATCATCAACTCAACATCCTAAACTGAACTGCAAGTATAACATTTAAAGTCTCTTGCAGTTCAACATGCAAAATTAATATATGTCACTACTTGAGAGTTGATCCTAAGTGGAGTACAAATATTATTAAACTAAATTACCATAATTTGAATCTCATCAGAAAATCTGTCAAAGTTTCCTTCAAACTGAGCAGCAGATGGATTCTGTGAGGTTACTGTGACTTTTAAACCAGTTTTCCCTTCTGCTTTGCTATACAGTAGCATAGCAAAATTATGTTCTGCAGAAAGCTGTAAAGAAATCTATAAAACAATCACAAGTATTTCACATTACAAAAGGTGCTGTGCCGGTAACAAAATGCTTAAGAACAGTAGTTTCTTTTGCAATACAGACAAAGAACATATTTAGGACAATATTTTAACATTTTTCATCTCTGCTGGTAGTTAAGAAATGTATGTCCCATCAAGGCAACAACAGTTGAAGAGAATTTTAATTTTGCCTATAAGGAGAACCAAACTTATTCTCTCAATTTATTACGTTTAATACTGAGAAGTTTAGGTTTAAGAAGTCAAAGAAAAATACTTGAAAGTGTAGAGTGATATTCAACCTTAATGATCCATTGCACTAATCATTATTTCAAATTTCTATATCAACCAAATTACGTTAAAGGGCATGGATTTCCTCTGCAGAAAGAAGCTTTATATGAAGAATCAACCAGGCTGTTCTTTTGCATGGCTGGGTATCCAGATCAATAATGAAAGGTCTTCATGTAGGTCATTAGTTTCCACAGACTAACAAATCGAGCTATGGCCTATTAAAGGTTGGAATGGTAGGAAATTACATATATTTATAAATGTGGAAAAGTTAAGGAATATTACAGTTACCAGGGAGAGAAAGTAAAGCTACCTGACCTACATGCCCAATTCTGCTATGACTGAAAAAAACAAATGTTTTATTTTTTTTCCCCTAAATCTGCTGGTTTCCATACTAAGGGTAGTTAAATATCAGTATTTTATGTCAGTAAAAACAAATTGGTACAAATAAAGACAACCTCAAAATATTTCAAAAAGAAATGTATGAGTATCTGAGTTGTGAAATCATGTTGTGGCTATACAGGAGATTGGTGAGGCCACTTTTAGAAAATTGTGTTCAATTCTGATTGCCTTTTATAGAAAAGATGTTGTTAAACTTGAGAGGGTGCAGAAAAGATTTACAAGGATGCTGCCAGGACGAGGGGGTTTCAGTTGCAGGGAGAGGCTGAATAGGCTAAGGCTTCTTCTCTTGGAGCTTCAGAGGCTGAGGGCTGACCTTACAGAGGTTTATAAAAACATTAAGTGCATGGAAAGGGTGAATAGCCAAGGTCCTTTTCCTAGGGTAGAAGAGTCCAAAACTAGAGGGCATAGGTTTAAGGTTAGAGAGGAAGGATTTATAAAGGACCTGAGGATAAATTTTTTCATGCAGAGGGTGGTGTGTGTATGGAATGAGCTTCCAAAAGTGTGGTGGCAGCAGGTACAATTACAATAGTTAAAAAGGCATCTGGAAGGGTATATGAATAGCAAAGGTTTAGAGGGAAAAAGGTCAAATGTTGGTAAATGGGACGTGGTCAGATTGGGATGTCAGTTTAGCGTGGATGAGTTGGATTGAAGGGTCTGTTTCCATGTAGTATGACTCTACGACTCTAAGTGCAGTTGCTACTTCAACACAAAAATATTTTATTCATTACCAACACTAAGTAGTAATCTACACTTTTTATTTGAGCCATAATTTTTTTTTAAACAATAAGAAACTAACAGCTACCTCTGAGTGCCTGCTGACAAGCTCAATCACCTCCCGCTTTGTTGTTGTCCAGTGAAACGTCAGTCCTGGTACCGCACTACCGAAGGTGAATGGAGTCTGGCAACTTGTGACTCCTACCACATATACAGGTAGCTAAAATATAGCACATTTGAACTTTTTTTTTATGATGATGCATTAAATAACAGACTAGACTAGATGTCATGGGAGAGTGGAAGGTTTGGATAGGCTGATCTTCAATGGATTGCTTTTAAAAATGCCTGACCCATAATAATTTAGCACACTAGAAACAGGCTAAACAGGTTGTGATCGAGTCAGTTAACAGGAACCACAACTCTCGAGAGCTGCTGGCCAACATAATTTAACCACTACAACTAAGCAGCATCGGAACTCAATGGTGGACACCACAGAGGTTATAAAGAGGTCCTAAGAGGACGATCATTGTGACCAAAGATAGGCAAGTCCTAGGAATTTAGTGCAGGGAATAATTTGAGAGTCTAACTAGGAAGGGTGGGTGCAGCAGTCCAGTTTTGAGGAGCAAATAGAAACAAAAGGAGGTGAAATCTTGAGGGCTATGCCCTGGATGTACACAGGGTGCTCCCAATTAATAAGTGATCTCCTTTTTCCTCCTTGACTCTTCAAAGGAGTTGTTTTCACAATGCTTTGCACTCAGGTTCATCTACCACTGTCCAGCATAATGACAGTGGAGATAGATTGAGGGCCTTATTGAAACTTGTTTGGGCAGTTATTGCCTCAACAGGCCTAGGGTGGGCAGGTTATTGGGTGCCTTACTGCTCTCTCGCAACCCCCATATTACAGGGAACAGGGCGGGTGCAAGGAATTGCGCTTGGAATCCGACATATTTTATATGCTCAATCCACCAACAAACTTAATTTTATAATAAAATTGGTCATAAATTTTAAAATTTAAAGGATTAGTACATCTTATTACAAGACTTGATTCAAAATGTAATTTGGAACTTAACATTTTTAAAAGATATTGTTGAGCAAAACATAGAAAAGTCTCATGCTTATCCAATGTTTTTCCTAAATTATGCTCTGTGAGATATTCTAGACATCTGGTTGATGAAAATTACAAATCGACAGTGAGCATTATAAACTTAAAGCAAAAGCAATCTGTTGAACAGCTTGCATAATCGGAGATAAAAGTTAGTTCACTTTACTATATGTCTTAGGTTACTGATTGATTTTAATGATTTCAAACCTATAGTTGTGACATTAAAAAGGAACTTAACAACAAATTACAAAGAACGGTACACAGTCAAATGTAATTCATATATATATTGGATCCAAATGTTTTTGTTATTTCTAGTGGAATTATATATATATATGCTGACAGGGAAATTTTCACAAGAGTAAACTGTGCAGACATGCTTTCATATAGTTTTAGTTATAACAAAATGTTCAGGGCAACATACATCTTTAAGTTTCTCAGTTGGTTAGGCTAATTACTAAAGAGATGTGACATGAAGGTTTGCCATTGCAGTCATCTTTCCAGAAAGAATAACATCATGAAACTTTTTCAGCATTGGACCAAGTTTTCCCTCACTTCACCTGCTCATGTTTTCAGCCACCTCTATCTATGCCTAATTGGTTGGGTATTCTACCTTCTGAAAAGAAAAGTCTGCTTTCTCACTGTCTCAGGTTTGCACTTCAGGTCCACAGTTGTAAAGAGCGAGTAAGCCCTACTGTAGAAGCCCTCAGCCTCTCCTGAAATCCATGGTACTTATACTTCTGTAGTTACACGCCTATTAATACAGTCTGTTTCAATGAACCTGCACTTCAGCAATGCAGCCACCATTTTCTAGTCCATTCCCAAGGCAATTAACAGATTGCCTCTATCAAATCAGAGATTATGAGTGCTTTGCCCAATCCCCTTCCACTGTTACGAGTGGGACCTGGAACCAGTCCCACCATCTGCCCAGAATAAAAAGTAGGCTGTTTTGATTTATGGAAGATTAGGAAGTTTGGGATTTCAGCAACACAAATCTTTAAAAGTGAGATGTCCAATTCGTAAAACTACAAATGCTTGTATGATTCTTATTTGGATAAATAAGAGTACAATATATAATCAGTGGCTAGGGCACACATGGAACATTACTTCCTGTTTTGGGCACTTTATTTCAGGAAGAATATCAAAACTATTAAAGGATGGTTGAAGAGATGTACAAAGATCTATCAGTTAAAGGTAATGACTGCAGTTTATTTCTGTAAGAAGAAAGAGGTTCAAACATGTCAAAGGTGGTCAAGATGATGAAAAGTTTTGATAAATAGCTAGAATCTATTTTCACTGATTGGTGATTGGTACTGAAAAGATATAAATTAATTATCAAAAGAATAGAGAAGCGAGGACCTCATTTAAATGAAAATTGTTATTTGACCACAGAACATAAGATGGGGAATGGAATGAGGCCATTCGGCCCATTGAGTCTGCTCCGTCACACAACCATGGCTGATGTGTTTCTCACCCCATTCTCCTGTGTTCTCTCCATACCCTTGAACACCTTACCAATCAAGAGCCTGTCTATATCTGTCTTAAATACACTCAATAATTTGGCCTTAAAACCCTTCTGCAGTAATAACATCCACAGATTAACCACCCTGTGGCTGAAGAATTTCCATACGTTACTTCTAAAGGGTCATCTCTCCATTCTGAGGCTGAGGCCTTGGGTCCTAGCCTCTCCTATTAGTGGAAATATCTAACCTACATCCACTCTGTCCAGGCCCCTCTGTATTCTTTAAGTTTCAATGAGATAACCTCCTCACTCTTCTGATCAATTAGACCCACAGTCCTCAACCACACCTCATATGACAAGCCTTTAATCCAGGGATTATTCTCGTAAACCTTTGTATTTTCTCCAACACTAGCACATCCTTCCTTAGATAAAGGGTCCAAAACTGGCCACAACAATCCAAATGCAGTCCGACCAGAGCCTTACTCACCCTCAGCAATACATCTCTGAGCTTGTACTCTAGCTCTCTTGAAATTAATACTGACATTGCATTTGCCTTTCTAAATATCATGAACCTGCATGTTAACCTAAAGAGAATCCTGAACTAGGACTCCCAAGTCCCTTTTTGCTTGAGATTTCTGAAACCTTTCCCTATTAAGAAATTGGTCTATGCCTCCACTCTTCTTGCCAAAGTGCATAACTTCATACTTTCCCACAATGTTTTCCATTGTCACTGCGTTGCCCACTTTTTTTAGCCTGTTCAAGTCCTTCTGCAGCCTCCCCACTACCTCAACACTACCCATCCTTCCACCTACCTTTGTGTTATCTGCTGTCATTAGGACATAGTAAATCTAACATAAAAGCAGAATTTATAATGAGGTTTTAAAAAAGAACAAATATCTGTAAAAGAAAAACTGTCACGACTACACATTGGGAATGAGCAAAAATGGGCCAAATTAGTAACAAGATTATTAAAGTAGAAAGACTTATGATTCAAATTACACATATAAAATGTTGCTTGGCTAACATTCCTGATTTGAGCCACTGTTATAAAACAGTATACTACATAAAATATTTTTTAACAATATTAATATTAATTCACACAAACATGTAAATGATTATATATTGTACCTGAGTTCCAGTCCTCAATCTAGTTACTGGAGCATGAATTTTTATCCCTCTTAGTTGAATCACATTTACAGTCACTTCATCCTTTTGTGAAAACATAAAACTCCAGTTATTCTCAACAATGAATCTCAACTATGCAGTGCTTTGAAAAGTTATTTATTCAGCTTTATGGTTAAAAAAATCCTTTCTTTAAAAAAAAACGTATTTGCACAATTCATCAAACTGGTACAGAATGACCCCTCTTCATAGTTAGTCACCTTTACTGAAATACCTGCAAAATTTTTAATGGGACCAGTTTCACTTGTCTGTAATTTACAGCAGGTGAGAAAACCCAAATGTGGTCTGTCTGTCCTTGCCCTAAATGAGGCCCTTATTTGATCAATTAATGATCACTTGCTATCCGGCCTCAATTTTATGTCTGGTGGGAGGTGATCAAGAACAGAAAGATAACAGGTGGGATAACCTCAACTTTGTCCAAGTCCCTGCCATGACATCTGTTCACCTGCATCCATCCCAACACTGAAAGTGACTTATGGGGTTTCCTATAGTCCCAAAAGTGGCCAAGATTCCTAATGGCAATGATGGGATGACAGTTGTTGGTCATTTGGATTGGCTAACAAGTCTGAAATTGAACTTCTTCTGAAGAAATACTTAATATCTTGCCTCCAGATCAGAGTAGCTGACATTAGCTGGGAGTATTTTCTGCTGATTCTCTAGGCAACAGATACACAGTCACATCAATTCTTAAGTTTTGCCTGACAAATACAGGAAATGTAACCAGATCTTGACCCAAACAATAAAACCACATTGCTCTTATGCTGACAATTCTGACCTAGGCCTGCTGCAATATTCAACATAGGACAATGCAAGCTCAGGTACACCACCACTTAAGCAAATTACAGACTCTTGGACTCAATATTGAATTGCACAACGTTACAGCCTGACCACATGATGTCTGTCCTCCATTTTTCTTACAGCTTTCACCTCCTCAAACTCCAGTGTTGTTATGTTTACTTTGCCCTCAGCAAAGAGGACTCTTTCTCTATCTCACATCTTAATTTTTACGCATTTTACATATTTATTTTTCTTTCACCATTTTTAGCAACTCTAATGTCTTTTGTACTGGACCTCCACACCATCTGTTGCTCTCACTCCTCCTCTGCCTCTGTCAAATGTATAAAAAACATTTTACAAAATCTTTCAATTCTGAAGAAGCCATATCAGATTTGAAACATTAACTATGTTTCTTTCTGCACAGATGCTGCTAGGCCTGTTGAGTTTCTCCACACTTTCTGTATTTGTTTAAGGTGATCTATCTGCTGGGTTTTGGGAAGCCACTCTAGTTGCTTCAACCTGAAGTCACTGAACCATACCCCTTTACTTGCCTGTAACATGCCTCTCTCCGTGGGACCCAAAATAAATAGATAAACCTCCTGACTGTTGGATTCTCTGAAGCTTGATCTCTAGCAGTGATTTCTAGGAGCCAGAAGCTACTGGCATAAAGATTGGATGGCAATTTCTGGTGGGACAGGACTTCACTGTTGAGGCGATGAGTCACTGACCAACTCTGAAGTGGCTAATTGGAGCTTGATTTGGGCAAGTTTTCCCATTAGTGTGAGCAGGAGGCAGTCATCCCTCAAGGCATCTGCACTCTCCTCCACACTGAATGCATAGAACCCTAAAATGCAGCCACAGAGATGTTTCCGTATGTCCCTAATTCTGAGTTAGACAATCTGTCTTTACTAGATTTCTCAAAAAGACTGTTCCTCACAGAACCTCTTTTCCTCTTCATGTATTTCTGAAAACTACCAGTGACATTCTCACTACTAACTGAGGGAAGAATAAAACAGCTTTCTAGGATTTTAGCAAGTAGATTAAATAGTAACATGGATAGCTTTTACAGAATAAATAATAAAAAATAATCTTTCAACACATTGTACATATTTCATAACCATTGTGTTTGATGTAAACTGAAAGACATGTACACTGGAACACTGAACAATGTTTCAAGAAACACTGAACAATGTTTCTCCAGTAATCAACTCTGTTTTGGTAGGGGTGTACAAAATCACCATCGACTTTCCAGTTACTGTTGACGGTAAAATTAATCATATCTCAGTTGTTTTGGATTGGAAAGAATTACAAGAAGGTTCTGATAAATAAACTGCTAATCTTCAACATCCATTTATGAGCCAGATTGACAGCTGAGTCTTTAGGTGGAAATGCAAACTCATAGTCAAACCTTGCATTACCTTGGAGAAAACAACCACTTTTCCTGTATCATCGTCGGCAGCTTGAATAATACCAGTCACTTTTGCTGTTCCCACCATTAGGGCAGTCAGCTGCCCTAATTCATTTACTTTAGCAATGGTACCATTATTAATAGAGAAATGAATATTTGTCTGTGGTTGTGGACCACCTTCAGACATCACCTGCAATCAATTACATTATAAAGATCAGAAAATAATAGTTTGACTCTAGGACAAGCTTTTAATCAACGCTCTATATTAAAATATAGCACAGTTTTAGTACTTTTCAGGAGAAAGCACTGTTTTTCAGGTGTTTTCTCTATAATTTTGGCCTGTTCTCCCCACACATTTTTAAAAAAAATGTATTTATGGGATGTGGCATCACTGTCAGGGCCAATATTTATTGCCCATTCCTAGCTGCCTTAATAATGATGAGCTGCTTGCTCAAAGATCTGCAGTCCATTTGGTGTAGGTAGATTCACAATGCAGGAGGGAGTTCTGGGATATTGACCCAGTGACAGTGAAAAGAACAGCAATGTATTTCCAAGTCAGATTGGTGAATGCTTTGGAAGGGAATTTGCTGTTTGTGTCCACAAGTAGCTGGTGCCCTCTAGATGGTAGTGGTAATAGGTTTGGAAGGTGCTAAGAAACATTAGTTAATGCTGCAATGCATCTTGTAGATGATGGTAATTGTTACTAATGAATATTGGTGATGGAGGGATTGAATATTTGTGGCTGTAATACTGATCAAGCACACTGCTTTGTCCTGAATGATGACCGCTTCATGAATGTTGTTGCAGTTGCATTCATCCAGCCAAGTGAGAAGTATTCCACTGCATTCTTGACTTGCAGATAGTTGACAGGTTTCAGGGAGTCAGAATGCGAGTTACTCACTACAGGGCTCTTAGCCAATGATCTGGTCATGTAGCCACAGTATTTACGTGACTGCGCCAGTTCAGTTTCTGGTCAATTGGATGCCCCAGGATAATAATTGTAGGGGATGCAGCACAGTAATCCATTCAACGTTAAGGGATGATGGTTAAATTCACTCTTATTGGTGATGGTCATTGTCTGGAAATTATGTGGTGCAAATGTTACTTGCTATTTGTTATCCCAAACCGGATACTGACCAATTCCTGCTGCATGTGGAAATGATCTCCCTCAGTATCGGCGGAGTCAGGAACTGTACTGAATATTGTGCCATCATCAGCAAACGTATTTGATTTTATGATGCAGGCAAGTTCATTGATAAAGCAGCTGAAGATGACTGGGCCTAGGACATAACCCTGAGGAATTCCTGCAGAAATGTGTAATCAGGTGTTAGTTCATAACACTGTTTATAACACCTTCCATCAATTTACTGATGATTGAGAGTAGACTGATGGAGTGGTAATTGGCCACGTTGGACTGGGTCAGCTTGGCTAGGGGCATGGCAGGTTCTGGAGCAGACATCTGGAGTAGTAATGCGAGAATATTATCAGGGTCCATAGCCTTTGCAAGTATTCAGTGTCTCCAGCCATTCTTTAATATAACAGAGTGGAATGAATTGGCTTAAGACTTGCATCTGTGATGCTGGAAAGTCTGGAGTTGCCCGATGAATCATACACTCAACACTTTGGGCTAAAGATTGTTGCGAATGGGGCTCATGTATGTAATGAGCAGTGGATGTGCATGAGTGAACAACATTACAATTTAAGCCAAACCTTGAGAAGTTCCCTTTGGGAGTTTATCAAGTCCATGAAATTTTCTTTTTACCTTCCATTTACTTATTTATGTGTACTTAACAAATCTCTCCTCACTTTTATGTTCTGCACATACCAATGATTTATTCAATGACCAAATAGCGATCAGCAAAAACTACACTTCCAGTTGTTCCAAGCAGATATAAAGCATGATTCTAAACCTGGCAGCACCAGTTTTCTCATTTAAGACAGCCACAAAAAAAGGTCACAATAGTGGAAAATCATCAGTTTTTCCTTCCCAGAGCATGTTATTAACCTTTTATATGATTTACAAAGTATATTCTATGTTCACTGCGAAATCCTCAATTACATGACATTCATTACAATCATTTATAGAATCACAGAATCTCCACAGTATGCAAACAGGCCATTCGACCCATCATGTCTGTACTAACCCTCCAAAGATGATCCCACCTACATTCATGCCCTCACCCGAGCCCCAGAACCCCATATTTACCATGGTTAACCCAATTAGCCTGCTCATCCCTGGACACTACAGGGAAATTTAGCATGACTAATCCACCTAACCTGCACACCTTTGCATTGTGGGAGGAAAACGGAGCACGTAGAGGAAACTCCTGCGGACATGGGGAGAACATGCAAACTCCACATAGACAGTCACCAGAGGCTGGAATTAAACCCGATCCCTGCCACTGTGAGGCAGCAGTGCTAACCACTGAGCCACTGTGCTTTCCATTCTTGGTCCTTTATTCCTGATCCTTTTTATGTCAATCTTATGCTAACATCCTGAAAATGTTCGGCTCCAATATCACAACAGGATGTCCATAAATCTTATATTCATGCAATAAAGTTAGTGTGTGAGTTTATTTATGTTTACTGACCTGCATCATACCACCAATGATCAAGGTCACTTTTTGTGGGATTAATCTAAAAGGGGGGAATACCTGAAACCAATGCAAATTGTGGGTTAGGATCACGTGAGCAATCTATTCCTCATCTAAATATTGAATACACAATTTTTATGTCTATCATGTGCATCATTAACTGCTAATACTGATTTAGAAAGCAACGTGCCTCCCTAGTTCTAAGAACAAATGGTCAATTGTCAAAACATTTATACAAAAGAAAAATATTGCAAGTTTTCAAGCTTAAAAAGGAATAACAACATTAAAAATATTCAGCTGCTTGGACAACATTGATGGTTAGAAACAGAGTTAATGTTTCAGGTTATCTCTCATCTGAAAGATCACATGTGAGAAACGGGTTTTGAATTCATAGATATGGGGAAAATCTACAGCATTCTGGACTCAATATTGAATTCAACAACTCTCGGGCTTGAGCTTCTCCTATGTCCTTACCCCAACACCTGTACACCAGTATTACATGGTCTGCTACTAACGCAAGCCAATTTTAGCCACTAACAGTCCCCATTAATAGCTATTCATTTTCCTAGCCTGATCACTATTCATTTCTTTGTCTGTCCAACTGGTCTGTCTCTTTGGGCTGTATCTCCACTTATCAGTTAATCCTTACATCCTCTCCCCACCTTGTCTTCTGCATATAAAAAAAAATTTCCTAGCTACCATCAGTTCTGAGGAAGGTTCACTGGACCTGAAATGTTAACTGTGTTTTCTCTTTAGAGATGATGCCAGACTTAGCTTTTCCAGCAATTTCTATTTTTGAATACATGGGACATTGGCATCAGTACTGGGAAAGGAGGGAGCTGTTCACATAGATTGGGCTCAACCTGAATCCTGCTGGGTCCAAAGTCCTGGTGAATCACAAGGACATCTGGACAGAGGGATTGGGAATACCTTGTAAATATGAAATGAAATGAAATTCAACTGCTAGCAAGAAGTGATATTGGGTCAGAAGACATAAAACCTATATGGGTAGAGTTGAAGAACTGCAAAGGAAAAAGACCCGGATGAGATCTGTGTACAGGCCTCCAAGCAGTAGTCAAGATGTCAGTAGTCAGAAAATCAGATAATGAGCAGCTACCAAGAAAAGAAATTTGTAGAATGCCTATGCGATGGCTTTTTGGAACAGCTTGTGGTAGACCCCACTAGGGAACAGGTAATTCTTGATTTGGTGATGTGTAATGAGGCAGCCTTGTTTAGGGAGCTTAAGGTGAAGGAACCCCTAGGAGGCAGTGACCATAATATGATAGCATTGACCCTCTAGTCTGAGAGGGAGAAGCTTGAATCTAATATAACAATATTACAATTGAGCAAAGGTAACTACAAAGACATGAAGAAGGAGTTGACTGTTGATTGGAAGGAAGAGCCCAGCAAGGAAAATGGTGGGGCAGCAATGGCAATGGGAATTCAGGAGGCACAGCAGAAATTCATCCCAAGGAAGAAGAAGCATACTAAGGGGAAGATAAAGCAATCATGGCTGACCAGGGAAGTCAGGAACAGCATAAAAGTGCATAAGAAAGCATATGGTAAAGATTAGTGGGAAGCCAGAGGACTGGGATGCCTTTATAAAGCAGCATAGAATAACTGAAAAACCAATAAGGGGAGAGAAGATGAAATGGGAGAGTAAGCCAACTAATAATATAACAGAAAGTTGCAAGAGATCTTTTTAGATATCTAAAAGTTAAGAGGCAAGAGTGGACATTGGACTGCTGGAAAATAAGGCTGGAGATATAGTAATGGGAAATGAAGAAATTGTGGAGGTTCTGAATACTTAGACAAAACATTTTAGTTTTCCAATAGTAGAGTAATGCTAAGTGACAAATGCAATTTTCTGCAGGTAATGCAAAAACTACTCATTAGAACAAAACTAGTTCATGCAGGGTTGCGGGTTAAGACTTCTGTCCCAGTTTCCTTTCTGGAACATCTTTAATAAAGCAAAAACAGCTTTTACTGGGAAAAGCTTTTACCAACTTTTACCAAGAGGAAACTCACAGCTGCAAGACGTCAAACATGATCAGTATTATAATCAATCACATCTTGCAGCATCAGAGCAGGCAAGGCGTGGTATTAGTGGGCCAGCTAAGTCCCACAGATTTATTTTTCCTTTGGGTAATTGCTGTCTAATAAACACTGGATCTCTAAAGAGGAAGAGGCCAGCGTGAGAGAGGGGTCTTCCACTAAAGCTCCATTACTTCAATATGCTGCTCAGCATGATTGCCACACAGGCCCCATGGCTTAATGCTAATACCCTTTTTAGCAAAACAAGGCAAAGAAATTGTACTCAGCAGCAGGCCCTCATTCCCATGACACTGGAAGAGCAGTGTCTAAGGAGCAGGATTGTATCAGAAAGAAAATTTAAGTGGGTTTCAGGCCCCTAGTTCAATTTCCATGACCTCTACTCCCATTTCACGAACATGTCTAATGCAGTAAAATCCACGTTTCCTTCTTCAGAGGTAATAACAAATATAATCTTAAACATAAATGCTACTAATTTACTGCTTGAAATTGAACAAAACATTCTCAAGGTGTTGAAATTTATTACTGTTTGCGTTGTGGTTAAACTAAATAATATGGTGATAGAAATGCTGACTTAACTCTTAGTCAATACAATAAAAGGAACATACTTCAATCTGACGTGGGGAAGAGCTCAACTTTCGACCAAACTTGTCTCTGGCCATTGCTATAAGAGTGGTTTGACCCAAAGCCACAGCTCTCAGTAAGTAACTTGCAGCATATTTATCCAAGTCAGTAATTGGTCTGAAAATTAAAATGTTTATAGAAGTACTGTATTTTAACAATATTTAACCACCTCCCCATAGATTGTCATAAGTTGTTGAACACCAAAAATTGTTCATCAACTTAACATTTTAAGGGTTTGGTTCGCTCCATAACTACTATCGGCATGATTTTCACAATAAGTGGCAATGTGCACAAAATATCCAAAGACAGTCAGTTATGTTGCTTGTTCTACAGAAAATCATATTTATCCTTTCCCATAACAATATGAATTCCACTTTTAAACCTATTGCAATTTGAGAGAAACGCACAATTACTGAGCTTCATAAAATTCAAAACAAATTTTCAACATTTATAAAGTGTACAAACTCGCATGTTCAATCACACATACTGGAATTGACAGCAGGGTTCCCATAATCTTAAAATACACAAATGAGGGTAAAGTCTCCCACTGACTTGATGAATTCAGAAAATTACCTCAATATTGTCATCATTCTTACCAGTTAACCAGATTTCTTTTCTTCATTTTCTACTTCTGTTTCTCTTCTCCCAGCTCCATTTCTCAACCTCACCCTTATCACTTGCTTTCCTTGTTATTTCTCCTATCTTCCACTTATGTTCCTGCTGCTTTTCCCCTCCTGCAAATTCCTTTATTTCTTTCTATATTTACACATTACTTCCATACCTTCACTTTCATACCTAAAATGAGGTAGACCTGGTACTAATCCAATGAGAAATTGAATAGGGTGAGAAGTAATGTATGGGAAAAGTCAAGTTTGAGGTAGCAGATCGGGAGTCAGATATCAGGCAATCCAGGATGAGAGGTACTGAAACAGGATAGGTTGCATACACTCAACTTTGAGATCCACAGCCATAGTAAGCAGTGAAAACCTATGTCAAACCATACATCTATTTGTGCTGTGAGTGAGTGTTTCCATGCAAACATAAAAGAAAGATCAATATACTCTTTGAAAATACATGAATTTTACTTCTAATATTTTGAGTTGGTCTTTCTAAAATGTCTTTCTCAAACAATTAGACCTTTCGACTTGTGTTTAATACTTACTCTAAGGTGACAATTGGGGAAGCTGCCTGTAAGCTTATATTCATGTAACGAAAGTATCTGTTCAAAAAGGGTTTCTTGAAGAAATCCAACACCCTGACGTTAACTGGAACAGACTTTCCAATTTCAATCTGTAGGTTCAGATATTGAAATAACTATTTTAGTTGCAACCACTGCCTCATTTTCTAACCATTGTCCTATTAAGATCCTTTGCACCAGGCATCGCTGTGATTTTTCGAACTCTTTTAATCCCACCCAAGTACTATTGTTCTAAATACAGACACCAGAAGTACTAGATTAGTCTTATATCACCAAAATTTGATCTCAAGGAAGTTTACCAAGCTAAATATTATATAAATTTAATTTTTCTCATCTTACAAAAATAGCAATTTAACTTGTATTTGATCAGCAATTAAACTGCTCTGAAGTAACCGCTTAGTAATAGATTTGCATATTTACAATGTACTTACCTTGTGAATAAAATTTAGTTCAAAGTCTAATATATCTGATACACAGATTTCTGCTCTGGCTGGACCTTTGCATGTCAGGCAGAGGTCATATGCTTTCATTGTCACAAAGCCTGGTTGTAGTGGCCTTATCTGCAGCAAAAAGTTTAAAAGTATCAATGCAAGCCAAAAAAAAAGTAGCTATAATTTTTGAAAATTGATACTGACTTGTACATAGTTTTTGGTCTCCAGGTATGTGCTAGTCAGAATCTCAGTATCAGTAGTATTGACGAAAAAGTATCCAGAGCCCTCAGTTAAATAAACTATTTCCTAAAGAAAAATAAAACAAAAGTTACCAACATTACTTCGCTTACAAATACACAAATATAGTCCATAACTCTTTTAAAAGATGCAAGCTTACTTTACATTGTGCTTTATCATGGACTCAGGATATCCCAAAATGCTTCTTTCAAGCAGTCACAGTCATTATACAAGATTATGCCAGAACTAGAGGGCATAGGTTTAGGGTGCGAGGGGAAAGATATAGTAGAGAACTAAGGGGCGACTTTTTCACACAGAGGGTGGTATGTGTATGGAATGAGCTGCTTGGAATGACCTGCCAGAGGAAGTGGTGGAGGCTGGTACAATTTAGATGGGTATATGAATAGGAAGGGTTTGGAGGGATATGGGCCGGGTACTGGCAGGTGGGACTAGATTGGATTGGGATATCGGCATGGATAGGTTGGACTGAAGGGTCTGTTTCCATTCTGTATATCTCTATGACTCTAATATGCAGGTTGCCCAATAGGCACAGAGTGAAGACATGTATTTAACAAATAAACCAGTTAGTTTATTTGTAGTGGTTCAGTGGAGAGTAAAATGCTATACAAGCTCTTTCACAACCACCTGAGATTTGTTCTTAAGTTAATGCCTCATCTGAAAAAACAGAAGTAGGTCTTTCTGTGCCTTGAGCTCTTTTCTTTGGCTTCATTTTAAAACTTTTTTCAACTGATATGGGTATTACTAGCAAGGTCAACTCTCTATTCCTAATTCCCATAACCAAGTGGCAGTGAATCATCTCCTTGGATATGGTTCAATTACAAAACCTTTTAAGAGATAACTTAAGAGACTACGTAGAGTCACAGAGATGTACAGCACAGAAACACACCCTTCAGTCCAACTCGTCCATGCCGACCAGATATCCTAAATTAATCCAATCCCATCTGCCAGCACTCGGCCCATATCCCTCTAAATCCTTCCTTTTCATATACCCATCCAGATGCCTTTTAAATGTTGTAATTGTACCAGCCTCCACCACTTCCTCTGGCAGGTCATTCCAAGCATGAACCACCCTCTGCGCGAAAAAGTTGCCTCTTAGGTCTGCTATAAGTTGAGAGTCACATTTTGGCCAAACTAGTTAACGATAACAAATTGCCATCTCTGAAGGACGTGACTAAACCAAATAAGAATTTACAACAATCCAGCGGCTTTGCGGTCACTATTATTAATGCTAGCCTTGTATTCCATATTTATTTAAGATTAATTTAAATTCTCCAGCTGCCATTCATAGAATCCCTTCGGTGCAGCAAGAAGCCACTTGACCAAATGAGTCTGCACCGACACTCCTAAGAGCATTCCACCTCGTCCCCTTTCATGGGATTTTACATGGCTAACCCATGGGTTACTGGGCACTATGGAGCAATTCACCTAACCTGCACATCTTTGGACTGTGGGAGAAAACTGGAGCCAGTGGAAACCCACGCAGACACCAAAGACTGGAACTGAACCGAATCCCAGGTGTTGTGAGGCAGTAGTGCTAACCACTGAGCCACTGTGCTGCTCCATTGTGGGATTTAAACTCATTTTGGGATAACTAGCTCAGGCTTCTGCATTACTAATTCAGTGACATAACCATTGATGTCAGCCTTAGATCACAGGAGGGTACAGAGAGGCTGGTCAGTGGCAATTGGAATTCAATCCCTATAAGTCTGAGGCGCACCCCACTTGGACAGGATAAACAAGGCAAGCGAATACATGATGAAAGGTAGATCTCTGGGAAGCACTGGGGTCAGAAGGACCTTTGGTGTGCATGTCCATCAGTCCCTTAAGGTAGCAGGATATAGTGGTTAAGAAGCCATATGGGATACTTACCTTTATTAGCCGAGGCATAGAGCTGAAGAGCAGGGAGACAATGCTGAAACCATTTAAAACATTAGTTAGGTCACAGCTAGACTACTGTGCCCAGTTCTAGTATCCATATTATAGGATGGATGATTACACTGGAGAGTGCAGAAGAGATTTGATAGGATGTTGCCCGAGCTAGAAGTTTTAGTTATGAAGAGAGATAGAACAGACTGAGGTTGTTTTCCTTGAAGCAGAGAAGACCGAGGGGAACATAATATTAAATTATGGGTAACACAGACAGGGTAAACAGAAAGAAAGAAATGTTTCCCTTTAATGGATGGATCATTGAGCAGGGGGTTAGATTTAAGGTAAGGGGCATGTGTTTTAGAGGAAATGTGAAGAATTTTGTTTCATTCGGAGAGTGGTGGGAACTTGGAAATCATTGCCTGCAAGTATTGTAGAGACAGAAACCCTCATAACATTTCAGAAGAATTTAGAGAGCACTTGTGATGCCAAGGTTAAAACGCCACAGGAATCAGGTGGGATTAGAATAGTTAGGTGGTTGTTTTTAAAGCAGCACAAAATTGATGGGTCAAAGGGCTGTGCTGTAGACTGCTATGACCAGTAAGGTAAAAACAATGACTGCAGATGCTGGAAAGCAAATACTGGATTAGTGGTGCTGGAAGAGCACAGCAGTTCAGGCAGCATCCAACGAGCAGCGAAATCGACGTTTCGGGCAAAAGCCCTTCATCAGGAATAAAGGCAGTGAGCCTGAAGCATGGAGAGATAAGCTAGAAGAGGGTGGGGGTGGGGAGAGAGTAGCATAGAGTAGAATGGGTGAGTGGGGGAGGAGATGAAGATGATAGGTCAAGGAGGAGAGGGTGGAGTGGATAGGTGGAAAAGGAGATAGGCAGGTCGGACAAGTCCGGACAAGTCAAGGAGACAGTGCTGAGCTGGAAGTTTGAAACTAGGATGAGGTGGGGGAAGGGGAAATGTGGAAGCTGTTGAAGTAAGCAAATGTGGCTGTGGTAGCGAGTTTGTTTCACGACATAGTTGAAGAGCTTCAGAGCAGAGGAAATGACCTGGGAGTTGCAGTGGGAGAGGGACTCCCTGAGATTCTTGTAGAGAGAGGAGGAAAACTTCTTCAAGGCAGGCATCCTTGCAAGAGGATTGAACTGCTGTGCTCTTCCAGCTGCTGCCTGAACTGCTGTGCTCTTCCAGTACCACTAATCCAGTATTTGCTTTCCAGCATCTGCAGTCATTGTTTTTACCTCATTGATTTTAACCCGACTGCTTACTTCAACATTTGATTCCAGGAAGCACAGAATACATACAAACAAGAACAATTATAAGGGATGGACCCACCATCTGTGATTAATGAAAAAAATCAAAAATCAAATTATCAATTTAAAAGAAATATAATTGTGCAAAACTGGGGGCAGGTCAGAGGATTGAACTGAATATTTAAAATAAAACAAAGAATTACAAAAAGATTAAGGGGGGTGAAGAACTGGATTACAAAAGAAAGGTGGCTAAAATATAAAACCAGGTAGGAAAGCTACATCAGATATTTTCTAAAACATTAACAAAGAAAGTGTTGGTCCAACAGAAAATGAATCAGCACTTAGATGTAATGGGAGAGAAAGGAGAAAGAAAACCTTGAGGGCACATCGGTATCACACATGAAACTTCTTTGTAAACATATTACTGCATTTTTAAATAGGTTTGGTTTTCACCATCAGCTCTGTGAAAAACTGTCACTGTAGCTGCATCTACAAGAATGAAAACAGAGAGACCAGCCATCCTTAGCACCTCACAAAGTTCTAACTGTCGAAGTGACAGTGATCCTTTCCCTAACCCATACTAACACAAAGCTCTATCACGACTGAATCAAGGAACATCAGATGTTGTGAAGGCTTCCGTCAGATTGTAACCTTAACTTCCATTAAACAACAGGAAAGAAGTATAAAATGATCAATCCAGTAAAGCTATATTTGCAATTGGGATTATGCAGGGAATCTTGGCCGCATCAAAATATTTGCAGTCAATAGAATATGAATTCACAACACTCTGTTCCACTGTCTGGGATTCACAGAGAATTCCTATCTGAGTTGCTATGGCCAAAACTGCTCCTTCTGAAGAATATCCTTATTTTCTGCAGATTGTTCAACACTGTGGCTCTCATGGATTTTTGTTGAGTATAACATAACTTTTTTGTATCCTCCAGATGTCCAGAGCAAAGAATCCAAGTATCCAATTTCATCCCCTTGGCAATCAAGAATCTATTGACCTCTGGCTTAGAAATATTTGAAGGTCCAGTATCAACTGCTTTTTGAGATTCTGTCAATATGTCTTTGTTCGCTCATGTCCACTGCACAACTCACTTTTCTACCTATATTTGTGTCATCAGCAAATTTAGCTACCATACCTTTGGTCCCTTCATCTAAATCATTTACTTAAATTGTAAAGAGTTGAGCCTTAGCAATGATCCCTGAGACATATCACATGTGAGATCTTGCCAGCATGAAAAAGAACCATTTATTCCTATTGTCTGTTTTTCGTTAGCCAACCAATCAGCTAGCCATGCTAATGTTACTCCAATAGGATGAGATTTTAGTTTCTGCACTAACTTTTGATGTCATCATTATGAAATATTTTCTGGAAATCTAAATATAATACCTCCACTGGTTCCCCTTTATCCACAGAACAAGTTGCTTCTTTAAAGAACTCCAATAAATTAGTTAAAACATGACTTTTCTTTAACAAAGCCATGTTGTCTGTGCCTGATCACCATGAGTTCAAGCTGAGGAACAGGACGCCTGGTCAGGAAGTCTAGGACCTCTAGTCAAATGCCTTCAGGCTGGCCTCTCAAAGCATGGACACCACTATCTGGGCTAGAATCTATTACTTATCTGAGCTCACCTGGAATCAGGCAAAGAGAGTGACTGAGTGAGATGGAAGTGGCTGATTCAGCTGTTGGTGCTGGTGAAGGGAAAAAGTGGTGAGATGGCTCAAGTGAGAGAGTAAGAAACATTGAGAACATTTGAGTGAGAAGTCAGAGGGAGATAGAGGGAACATTAACCATACAATTGAGGGTGGCAGACCAAGAGCCCTGGCGGAAGGTGGGTGAAGTGGTTGTACATGGCAACAAAGAAACAAAAATGGCACTTATCATTCTGAAGCACAGAACATCACTAATGTTCTTCTTGTGCAGCTGGACATTTCTCTGGACCATCAACACCGTGCTGATTTGGGTGGCAATTTTAGACCAGGCTGGATAAGTCTGGTAGGTAAAAACAAGGACTGCAGATGCTGGAAATCAGAGTCTTGATTAGAGTGGTGCTGGAAAAGGTCAGGCAGCATCCGAGGAGCAGGAAAATCGAAGTTTCAGGCAAAAGCCCTTCATCAGGAATAGAGGCAAGGTGCCTGCAGAATGGAGAGATAAATGAAAGGGGGTGGGGATGGGGAGAAAGTAGCATAGGGTACAATAGATGAATAGTTAGCATCTTTGTAATTTTCTATTCCCATTTACACTATTTATCATACATCAGTTTTTCAAGTCATCGGCAAACCTGCAGCTCACCAAGGAAATTACAAGTTAGATAATGAGTTCAAGTCTTGGATAGGCAACCACCTGTGGTCTTCTGCTCATTAGGTAAGATAACTAGAATTCAAGTCAAATTCACACTTAGTAACCTTAATATGAAATAGCAGTTGAATCTTTGTCTGGAGTGCACTTTAATGTCGGAATGGCACAATTATTTTATTTTCCACCAAATCAAATTTTCCTCTCCACTTGCAAGAGTCCACCATTTTCCTCTGGCTGTTTTACAGAATGGAAATGCCTTTCTGCAAAACTCACACGTCCTCACTAATTAGCAACAACTCTATATTAAAATGGCGGATGAAAGTCGGATCTCCATCTTCACAATATAATTAAGAGGGATCAAATAAATAACATTCTGACTTTTTCTTCTGAATTTCAGTGATCATTATCAAGTTTTGTGCAGTGCAATCCAAAATTCAACTTGCTTAGAATTAGAACCACTAATTTATGATGACTGATTATTCAGTACCAGTGGAAGATGAGATGTTCACAATTATTTTGTTGCTTGTATTTCTTTAAAATATTCTATGATCTATTCAACCTGTTGGATTACACAAACTACCACAATATCTATGATTTTATACTCTTATTTGACCCTTAAAATCTTCTTACCAAAACATCAGGATGATTGTATACAGTGAGATTTTTCGGCACTAAGGACACATCATCCACCAGCAACAAATCAATAGTGGCTGATACTGGTGAAAACCTAACACCCTGAGGTACAAAATAAAATATACTTATTATCGTATTCATATACAGCTGACATTAATTCAGTATTAGTAAAATTAAAAATGCACTGCTCAAGTACAATTACTTCATTGGTATGTAGAATCCGTGAGAAATTTTATACCAAGAACTTGGGTATCAATCTCAAATATCAGTGTAAGTGAAAGATGCAAACAGCAAGTTTTCTTCTTTTATACTTTCCACAATAAACTAAATTTTATTTGATAATTTATTTTAACAGTACAAAACTTTAATACCTGAGTTTAAGTACAAGTGGTTGTCCTTTCTATCATGGCAGTACTTGATGAAGTAAAGCATCAAGAAGCCTAGCACATTTGAAGTCAATACAGAAAAACTATTCACTGAGTAGAGACATACTTAATGCAAAGGAAGCTGGTTGTAATTACTCAAGTCCAATCAATTCAACATCAGATGATTGCAGAAGAACTCTATCAGGCCAGAGTCCAAGCCTTAATTATCCGCAGTTGCTTCATCTTACTTTCACTGCATCATCAGATACTACGTGGGAGCACTTAGAGTCACAGAGATATACTGCATGGAAACTGACTCTTTGGTCCAATTCATCCATGCCAACTAGATATCCTACACAGAACTAATCTCATTTGCCAGCACTTGGCCCATATTCTTCTAAATCTTTCCTATTCATATACCCATCCTTTTAAATATTGTAATTATACTAGCCTCCACTACTTCCTCTGGCAGTTTATTCCATACACGCACAACCCACTGCGTGGAAAATTTGCCCCTTAGGTGCCTTTTAAATCTTTCCCATTTCACCTTAAACCTATGCCCCCTCTAGTTTGGAGTCCCCCACCCCAGGGTAAAAAACTTTGTCCACTTACCCTATCCATGCCCCTCATGATTTTATAAACCTCCACAAGGTTACCCCTCAGCCTCCAATGCTCCAGGGAAAATAGCCCCTGTTTATTCAGCCTTTCCTGGCAGCTCAAAATCTCCAACCCTGCCAACATTCTTGTAAATCTTTTCTGAACCTTTTCCAGTTTCACAACATCCTTCCTGTAGCAGGGAGACCAGAACTGCACATAGTATCCCAGTAGTGGTATAACCAATGTCCTGTACAGCTGCAGCATGACCTCCCAACTCTTATACTCAATGCTCTGACCAATAAAAGCAAGCATACTAATGCCTTCTTCACTATCCTATCTACCTGTGACTCCACTTTCAAGGTACTATGAATCTGCACTCCAAGGTCTCTTTGTTCAGCAATACTCCCCAGGACCTTACCATTAAGTATTTAAGTCCCACCCTGATTTGCCTTTCTAAAGGTCAGCACCTCACATTTATTTAAACTTCATCTGCCACTCCTCAGCCATCTGATCCATCCTGTTAGTCCATCTGATCAAGATCCTGTTGTACTCTGAGGTAACCTTCTTCACTGTCCACGACATCTCCAATTTTGGTGCCATCTGTAAACTTATTAACTACACTTCCTATGCTCACATCCAAATCATTTTTATAATGATGAAAAGCAGTGGACCAGGCACCAATTCTTGTTGTACACTGTTGGTCACAGGCCTCCAGTCGGAAAAGCAACCCTCCAACACCACCCTCTGTCTTGTACCTTTGAACCAGTTCTGTATCCAAACAGCTGGTTCTCCCTCTATTCCATGTGATCTAACTTTGCCTACCATGATGAACCTTGTTGAACACCTCACTGAAGTCCATACACATCACATCACTTGTTTATAATTAAGTGTTCAATTCCACTTGAAAGCCCTTAGATATGCACAATGTCCATCCTCGAATACAGGAGGACCTGGACAACTTACTGGATGAATAAGCTGCAAGTGGGAAGTTGACTGTGGACCTTGTGAAGATTTCATCAGTTTTCACTCAGGAAAAGGAAAATATTGTAGAGAAGAATGAGATACGAGATATCAGACTAGAAAAGATTGAGGTTAGTTACAAAGAGGTGTTATCAATTCTAGAAGGAGTGAAAGTAGACAAGCCCCCTGGACCGGATGGGATTTATCCAAGGATTCTCTGGGAAGCTAGGGAGGAGATAACGAAGCCTTTGGCTTTGACATTTGAGTCGTCATTGTCTACAGGTTTAGTACCGCAGAACTGGAGGATTGCAAATGCTGTGCCCTTGTTCAAGAAGGGCAGGAGAGATGACCCAGGTAATTATAGACCAGTGAGCCTTACTTCTGTTGTAGGAAAGGTTTTGGAAAGGATTATAAGAGATAGGATTTATAATCATCTAGCAAGCAACAATCTGAGTTCAGATAGTCAACATGGTTTCATCAACAGCAGGTCACGTCTCACAAACCTCATTGTGTTTTTTGAGAAGGTGACCAAGCATGTAGATGAGGGTAGGGCAGTTGACGTGGTGTACATGGACTTCAGTAAAGCCTTTGATAAGGTTCCACATGGTAGGCTGTTGGAGAAAATGCAGAGGCACGGGATTGAGGGCGATTTAGCAGTTTGGATTAGAAACTGGCTTTCTGAAAGAAGGCAGCAAGTGGTGATTGATGGAAAATATTCAGCATGGATCTGGTTACTCGTGGTGTGCCACAAGGATCTGTTTTGGTACCACTGCTGTTTGTCATTTTTATAAATGACTTAGATGCATGCAAAGATGGATGGGTGAATAAGTTTGCAGATGACACTAAAGTTGGTGGAGTAGTGGACAGTGTGGAAGAATGTGAGGTGATTTACTTTGGGAAGAATAACTGGAAGGCAGAGTACTGGGTCAATGGAAAGATTGTTGGTAGCGCGGATGTGCAGAGGGGTCTTGGAGGTCATGTACATAGATCCCTGAAAGTTACCAACCAGATTGATAGTGCTGTTAAGAAGACATATGGTGTGTTAGGTTTCATCGGTACAGGGATTGAGTTCTGGAGCCACAACATCATGCTGCAACTATACAAAATGCTAGTGCAGCCGCACTTGGAATATTGTGTACAGTTCTGGTCGTCCCATTACAAGAAGCATGTGGAAGCACTGGAAAAGGTGCAGAGAATATTTACCAGGATGTTGCCTGATCTGGAGCGAAGCTCTTATGTGGGTGGAAAGGTTGAGAGACTTGGGTCTGTTCTCATTGGAAAGAAGAAGATTTGATAGAGACATACAAGATGATCAGAGGATTAGATAGGGTAGACAGTGAATTCTTTTTCCTAGGAGGGTGATGTCAGCTTGTACTAAGGGGCATAACTACAAATTGGGGGTGATAGATTTAAGACAGATGTCAGAGGCAGGTTCTTCACTCCGAGAGTGGTAAGGGCGTAGAATGCCCTACCCGCCAATGTAGTTAACTGAGCCACATTAGGGAGATTTAAACAATCCTTGGATAAGCACATGGATGATGATGGGATAGTGTAGGGGATGAGCTTAAAATAGTTCACAGATCGGTGCAATGTCAAGGGCCGAAGGGCCTGTTTTGTGCTATATTGTTCTATGTTCTAATATTCATGCCATAGGCAATGGTCACCTCCATACTGATTTCCTCATGAACTTAGAGAAATAGTATCTTGGGCAAGTCCTGTGCTGGGTTTCCCTTACAATGCCATTCTAACCCAATCTTGGAAACACCAGGTGTGAAAGGCTATTCCTTCAAGTTCTTGGCGAAGACTATCTGAAACAAAGCCAAATCTTGCCAATTCAAAACCTATTGAATTTGAGTGAGAAGCTAAGCAATATTGCAGAATTTAAAAACCCCAGGCTCAGCCTGCAAATAGTCAAATAGTTTGGCATCAGATTGAATCCATCTGTTCAAATCTTGCCAAGGAATTTAAATCAGGAAATAAGCAGTCCTTTCTTTCAGGTTGTAAGTTTTCTTAAGGATTTTCTTTCTTCCCTGTCATCTTGTTGAAATTATGATAACTGTACATTTGGCCCTGTACCTTGCTCAAGTAATCATTAACCATGTGTGAACAGTAATAATAAGACTATTTGACTGTAAGGGATATCACACATAAACTAAATTCTCTCCTGATATACTTCCAGCAGAGGTTTGCTGCATAATGTGTTGAAATGCAAAACTCCACATCAATGAGTTAACATAATTTTAAAGAATGGACAAGTTCTATAGTCAAATACACTTGACATTTTGAAAACAATTCAAATTCATAGGGTATCCTTGATTCCACTATGAAAATACAACTGAGAATGCACTCACATGATAAAAGTAGAGAAACATTATTTTCAAATTCTTCCAAAATACCCATTACATGATCGATCAGAGCAATCTAAAATATGCAGTAAACCTAGTGTTTAAGTGGAAGTGATTTTTAAAATTGTACATTGTTTAGACATTTAAGTGTATTGATGGATTAATATGGTTCATAGTAACTTTTTGAACTTACAACATGGCTTTGAGGCAGATCAGTATCAGTTTTTCCATAGCCGACCAGATATACTGAAATAGTCACTGTTCCTTTCCTCTTGTAAACTACAACCATCCGATGACCTATTGTTAGAAAAAATGTACTACGGTAAAAACTGAACTATAACATGTACTTATATTGGCTGTGAATCTTAGGAAAATCAGTATAATAGGCATCTTCCCAAAACAATTCACACATGGATGGGGAAACAATGCAACGTTGGACTGGATTCTCTTTTCAGATTCTGATCTTGACAGGCTGAGTTCCAGGTCAGGAACCAAGAATTACCAGCAGCAAGATTCTGCAAGTGAATTGCTGAGGAAGCAGCTAAATTTTGGTAGCCGCATTCAATTAAGGATGGCAAATTGGTTTCCATGAATGGAGAGCCAGTTTGAAGCCAAACAGCAGCAGAAGAATGGCACCTCACTGACAAAGGTGGTAACCGTTAATGAAGATAGGGCTACACCTCAAGGTTGAGAACTCCAATGAAAATTCTTAAGTAAAATAAATTGAGGCTGTTAAGTTGAAATTTGGGTATGACATGAGTTAACCCATAAATCCACATGAATTTCCAGCTGGGATGAGAATAAGGTAGGAGCATTAGTTACCTTCATAAGCAATAATGATATAAATCAGTTAAGATTCATTTTCCATTTATTCTTATTCAACAAAGTAGTCAGGTTAAAAAAATAATTACTTAGACTGCAGAAACACACTCAGATGCTGAAGCAGCAGTTGTTATAAAAATGCAACATGGCTGAACTGGCGTTAACTCTTATTTGGAAATAGTGTGAAGATAACACCATACCATGGAAAGAAAGACAAAGCAATGGAGTTAAGTCAAGGATAGGAATGAAGCACAGGCTTCAGAGACGAGATAGGATGGCCAGCTGGGAAGATTAGGAGTGGCGAGACCAGGGGGTATCAACCTTCTTACCACTTTTGGATTGTATGAAAAACAAGTTGTTTGTCTAAAACACAGCATATGAGAATTCAAGTACTGCCTACATGATTTACAATGTAAAAATAGCTAATGGATGATTGTTGAGTTAAGAGTGCTACCTTGGAATCTTTTGAGGCAGACACTCCAAACACTGGCTGAATAAATGATCATTGACCTGTACCTCAAGGTTCCTGAGATTATTCTGTAAAATAGTTTCCACGATATTGCCATGACTGCCACACCATTATTATGGTAATAAAATCCCTCCACAAGTGCTGATAACAGCCAAGCCCATCTTGTAAACATGGCCAAATGATTATTTTTGGAATGTTTGCGAGAGGGGGCAGGGAAGAAAATGTGCTAAGAGTGGCCAGAGGAAATGGTGGAGCTGGGTACAATTAAAAATACTATATGGAACACTGGTAGACTGTCAGGAGGCTGCATCAATTTATCAATTGAGAGACAGTGTACAATTGTTACACAGAAAATTCCAGTCATCATCTATACAATGCCTTTGATCGGCCCTGCAAGGGATATAATTGGCGATCTGGCCTTGCGAGAGGAAAGCTATAACATTATCCTTCTATCACAATCCATTCAACACAGCAGTTTTGAAATGGCCCTGGTCAGGAATGTGTTAATAGATTGTGATTCCCCATTGAAGGCAATTGGATAATGTGATTATGTTGCTGACAGCTCATTAGAATATATTAAAATGACAAAGAATTTCTAAAAGCTGTAATTTGCAGATCCAATATTGTTTCAGTTAAGTCATGAGCTGTCTGTTGCATACTCTTTTAAGTAGACTTAAGTTGTATGTTACTCGAATAGACTCTGCTGAGCAAATGTACTTTGTTTGCTGTGAAATGGTTTGTTTAAGTAAGTGCCACCATATTTCTATTGCATTGGTTTTCATAATGGTGAAAACTGATATTCTGTTATCCCATGATGATCCCTCATATTATGTGTTAGAGGTTTGTACACAGTATACATCACCATGAAGCCTCTTCTGTCCACTTCCATCATCTCTTAAGAACATTTCCATTTGTATTGCTGGATGAAAACTGCCCAAAGAAAAGTTGGATGATTTCCAATTAATTTGTAGTGAAGTGAAGTTATCAAATTTTCGACCATATTTATCGTAGGCTGTTAGCTCCAAAATTGTATTCCTGCAAAAGGAAACAGGTACCTACCCAAACAAAACAGTAAGTGTAAAAGTACCATAGAGGAAACTAAAACTTGTACTCCCTTAATATATTTTTGAAAAAAATGGTATCGATTACACAGAATTTCTATAGTAGTTAGAAAAATACTCTTCTAACAATTATAAAGATGCTGCACCAATGAAATCTAAAGTTTCACATTAAACAAATCTTATTTTATGTAAAAATACTTGGATAGCTTTTTCATTAAGTTATAAGTAATTTCCTAATTGGAAGTAAATTTATAATACTGAAGTGTCATTGCATGCAGACGTTGTTATATTCCATGTGGTTAAACATTAAAAAAAAAAGCTCCTAAATTCAAGCCATTAGAGTTTTGACAGTGCAGCATACTAAGAACTTTGCACAGTGATCCTTCAATTGTTTTGAATTCTTATTATAGCGAGTGGAGATTAAACTGGCAAAATAATGAAAATAGCAAAACAAAACCTTTGACATTTTAGTTAAAGAATAAAGCCCAACATTTTACTTGCAATTTTCCCATTTTCCTACCAAAAATTCAGGCCAAAACCAATTCAATCAATCAAAATCTGCACTGAATGTAACTTTCCCAAAATTAATTTATATAATAATCCAATATAACTCTTGGAATATAAGACACATATAGACCAATTGTGCCATGCAGCCTGTCCTGTGAGAAGGTGTTTGTGTATGTGTGCATGCAGGTGGAACCCAGGGCGATAGTGAGGAAAGATATCAGTCTGAGACTGAAACAGTTGGCAAAAGGAGTCAGTCAAACAGTCAGGGCAGGCAAGAACAACGCAGAAAACAGTGTAGGATTGACATATTAAACTGCATTTATTTCAGTGCAAGAAGTGGAACAGCTAAGACAGATGAACTCAGGCCATGTTTGGGGACATAAGACTGAGATATCATAGCAATTACAGAGAAGTGGCTCAGGGATGGTCAGGACTGTCAGTTTAAACGTTCCAGGACATAGATGCTGTAGGAAGGACGGGGAAGGGTTGTGGACAAAAGTGGATGGGTGTGGCATTTTTGATGAGGGATAACATTAAGTCTGTACTTAGGGAGGATTTTCCTGGAAAACATCCAGTGAACTTATTTGGGTGGAACTGACAAATAAGAATGGACCACCTTATTCGGATTGTACTATAAAACCCCCAGCAGTCAGCAGGAAATTAAAAAACAAATTTGTAAGATCTCAGTTATCTGTAAGAATAATAGGATAGTTATGGTAGAAGATTTTGACACAGACTTGGACTGCCGTAGTGTTACGGGCTTGGATGGAGAGGAATATGTTAAGTGAATTCTAATTCAATATTGGATATACCTTCTTGAGAAAGTGCAAAACTTGACCTTCTCCTGGGAAAAGAAATGATTCAGTATTTTGTATACCTACTTGGGAAATAAGGCAGGACAGGTGACTGAGGTGTCAGTGGAGATGCACTGGGGCTAGTGACTGTAATGGTATTAGTTTTAAAGTAACACCAGAAAAAGATACACCGGATCTAAAAGTTAAAGTTCTAAATTAGAGGAAGATTAATTTTGACAGTATCAGGCAAGAACTTGCAAAAGTTGATTGGAGTGGATGTTTGCAGGTAAAGGGGTGGTTGGAAAATGGGAAGCCTTCAAAAAGGAAGTAACTGAAGTTCAGAGACAATATGTTCCTGTTAGGTGGATGAAGAGAATACCGACTTGACTAGAGAAATTGAAGTTTTGGTCAAGAATAAGAAGGAAGCATATATCAGGTACAACCAGCACAGATCGTGAATCCTTAGAAGAGTAAAAGGTAGTAGGAGTATGCTTAAGAGGGTAACCAGGAAGGCAAAAAGGGGACATGAGAAGCTTTGGCAAACAGGGTCAAGGAGAATTCAAAGGGATTCTACAAATACATTACCGACAAAAGGGTAAGTAGGGAGGGAATAGGGCCCCTTAAAGATTAACAAGGCCACCTATGTTCGGAACCATAGGAGTTGGGGGAGATACTAAACAAGTATTCTGCATCAGTGTTTACTTTGGAGAGAATAAAGAAGAGAGAGAATGTGTGGTAATAAATAGCAACATCTTAAAAAATGTCCATATTACAGAGGTGGTGGTACTGGACGTCTTAAAACACATAAAGATGGATAAATCCGTCAGACCTGATCAGGTATACCCTAGAACTCTTTGGGAAGCTAGGGAAGTGATTGCTGGGCTCTTGCTGAGATACTTGTATCATTGATAGTCACAGGTGAGGTGCCAAAGACTGGAGGTTGGCTAACATGGTGCTACTATTTAAGAAAGGTGTTAAGGAAAAGCCAGGGAACTATAGACCAGTGAACTTGACACTGGAGGGAATCCTGAGGGACAGGATTTACATGTATTTATTGTCGGGTCCACTGCTTTTCATCATTTAGAAAAATGATTTGGATGTGAACATAGGATGTATAGTTGCTAAGCTTGCAGATGACACCAAAATTGGAGATGCAGTGGTCAGCAAAGAAAGTTATCTCAGACTAAAATGGGATTATAATGAGATGGCCAATGGGCTGAGGAGTGGCAGATAGAGCTTAATTTAGATAAATTTGAGGTGTTGCATTTTCAAAAGGCAAATCAGGGCTGGACTTATACAATTAATACTAAGTTCCTGGGGAGAGTTGCGGAACAAAGAGACCTTGGACTGCAGGTTCATAGTTCCTTGAAAGTGGAGTCACAGGTGGATAGGATAGTGAAGAAGGTGTTTGGTATGCTTGCCTTTATCGGTCATGTTGCGGATGCACTATTAGACCACTTTTGGAACACTGCGTGCAATTCTGGTCTTCCTCTTATAGGAAGAATGTTGTGGAACTTGGAAGGGTTCAGAAAGTTTGCAAAGATGTTGCCAGATTTGTAGGATTTGAGCTACCAGAAGAGGTTGAATAGACTGGGGCTGTTTTCCCTGGAATGCTGGAAGCTGAGGGGTGACATCATAGAGGATTATAAAATCATGAGGAGCATGGATAGGGTAAACAGACAAAGTTTTTTTCCCTTAAGTGGGGGAGCAAAGGTTTAAGGTGAGAGGGGCAAGATTTAAAAGGGACTTAAGGGGTAACCTTTTCACGCAGAGGGTGGTACGTGCATGGAATGAGCTGCCAGAGAAAGTGGTGGAGGCTGGTACAATTACAACATTTAAAAGGTATCTGCATGGGTATATGAATAGAAAGGGTTTAGAGAGATATGGGCCAAGTGATGGCAAATGGGACTCATTTCTTTAGGATATCTTGTCGGCATGATAACTTGGACCGAAAGATCTTTTTCTGTGCTGTGCTGTCTACCTCTATGATTCCAGCAGAATAGTAGATTTAAATTTATTTTGGTTGTCTAACTGCTTCATGTTGATTATATAGTCTTACATTTTGTTTTATTTTAAATTACTGTTTTTCATCACCAACTAACAAATTAAACTTAAGCAAAATTCTATCAAATCTTACCCGTTGTTTCAAAAACAAAAGTACTGGGGAAACTCAGTAGTTCTGGTATCATCATTCTCTCCATAGATACTGCTGAGATCCCCCAGCAATTTCTGTTTTCATTTCAGATTTCCATGCTTCCAAAGTTCTTTGATTTTTGCTTACCAATTGTTTGTTGTGCTGCAACAGGGGACACGGAAGACCAAATTCACGTGACTTGTAAACAGCAGCCAAAGTGACACTGGTAGGCACAGCACAAACAAACTTCACTTTAATCGATTCAATGGCTGGATGGGGGTTCAGTAAGCTTGGATGATTACCAACTTTAAATGTCAGAAACTAAGGAAGAAGATTTGAAATGAAAATATTCAAAAGCTGAGTATGAACAATAATTTAGTTTTGTTAAAATTACATCTATTTTTGTGACTGGAAAAGAATGAGAGAATACTTCGCTAAACCAAGGAAGCTGACAAGATGATGCTGTAGCTTTAAAACTAGCAACTGGATCTACAACATAGCTTTTTTTTCCAGGCAGCGAGGAGAATGCTCAGCAGAATGGCAGTGTATGTGCATGATTGGCTTTTCAATTGACTGGTTGTTGGCGGTTTAGCAGAATAACAACCATTTGCTTGGTTTCTGGGCAGGTGGCTTGGGTGTAGACAATACATCAGAATTATCCAAACTGTGAAAAGGTGACTAATCAAGTTTTGAGAAGATTTGTAGCTCAGGTTCAGGTTCTGGATTGTAGGTTCACTCGCTGAGCTGGGAGGTTCATTTCCAGACATTTCTTCACCCTACTAGGTAACAACTTCAGTGGGCCTCAGGCAAAGCACTGTTTATGATTCCTGCTTTCTATTTATATGTTTGGGTTGGTGATGTTATTTCCTTTTTTTTCTCAGGGTGTGGTAGATGGGGTCTAACTCGATGTGTTTGTTGATAGAGTTCCGGTTGGAATGTCACGTTTCTAGGAATTCTCGTGCGTGTCTCTGTTTGGCTTGTCCTAAGATGGATGTGTTGTCCCAGTCGAAGTGGTGTCCTTCCTTATCTGTATGTAAGGGTACTAGTGAGAGAGGGTCATGTTGTTTTGTGGCTAGTTGGTGTTCATGTATCCTGGTGGCTAGTTTTCTGCCTGTTTGTCCAATGTAGTGTTTGTTACAATTCTTGCACGGTATTTTGTAAATGACGTTAGGTTTGCTTCTTGTCCCTATAGAGTCTTTCAAGTTCATTAGCTGCTGTTTTAGTGTGTTGGTGGGTTTATGGCTACCATGATGCCAAGGGGTCTGAGTAGTCTGGCAGTCATTTCAGAGATGTCTTTGACGTAGGGGAGAGTGGCTAGAGTTTCTGGACGTGGTTTGTCTGCTTGTTTGAGTTTGCTGCTGAGAAATTGGCTGTGTTCATTAGATACCCATTCTATTTGAATGCATGGTATAAGTGATTTTTCTCTGCTCTGCGTAGTTCCTCTGTGCTGCAGTGTGTGTTGGCTTGTTGAAATAATGTTCTGATGCAGCTTTGTTTGTGGATGTTGGGATGATTGCTTCTGTAGTTCAATATTTGGTCTGTACGTGTTGTTTTACTGTAGACGCTGGTTTGAAGCTGCCCATTGGCTGTTCGTTCTACTGCGATGTCTAGGAATGGCAGTTTGTTGTTGATTTTCTCCTCTTTAGTGAATTTTATGCCAATAAGGGTATTATTGATGGCCTTGAAGGTTTTCTCTAATTTCTTTTGTTTAATGATGACAAAGGTGTCATCCACTTAGTGAACCCAAAGTTTGGGTTGGATGGTTGGCGGAGCTGTTTGTTCGAGTCTCTGTTTTACTGCCTCTGCTAAGAACCCTGATATCGGAGATCCCATGGATGTTCCATTGGTTTGTCTGTAGGTTTTGTTGTTGAAGGTGAACTGTGTGTTAAGGCATAGGTCCAGTAGCTTGATGATACTATCCTTGCTGATGAAGTTAGTGGTGTTTGGTGTATGTGTCTTTGCATCTTCTAATAGTGTAGTCAGTGTTTCCTTGGCCAGGTTAATGTTGATTGATGTAAATAGGGCTGTTACATCAAAGGAGACCAACCTTTGATGTAACAGACCTCTTCTACCTTAGTGTCTTTGATGGTCTTCAGGAATTCTTGGGTGGAGTGGATGGAGTGGTGTGAGTCTTCTACTAAGTATTTTAGTCTTTGATGTAGCTCCTTGGCTAATCCATTAGTTGGTGTTCCAGGTAGCGAGACTATGGGTCTGAGGGGGGCTCCTGGTTTGTGAATTTTGGGTAATCCATAGAAGCGTGGTGTGTTGGATCCGTCTGGTTTCATTTTTTGGAAATCGGTCTTATTTATTTCTCCAGATTTCTGAAGTTTTTTGAGTAAGCCTGTGATTTGGTTCTCTAGTTGTGGGGTTGAGTCTATCGCCATTTGTTGGTAAGTGTTGGTATCTGTAAGTAGTGCATTCACTTTTTCAATGTAGTCTCTTCGATTTAGAATGACTGTCAAGCTCCTTTGTCGGCAGGTGGGATATCAATGTTTTTATCTTCTTTTAAGTCTTTCCAGTGCTTTCCTTTCTTGTGTCTTGAGCGTGTTTCCTTCCTTTTTTCTGCTTAATGTTGGTGCGACTATCTGTCTGATGGTTTGCTGGGCTTCTTCTGTTGGTTGCCTTTTAGTGTTGTTTCTAATGCTGCTAAGAAATCTTCCTTGTCCGCATCCTGGCAGTTGTAATTTAATCCTCTTACTAAGACAGCTTTATCTTCCTCCTGTGTGGAGAAGTAACAGAAAATCTCCTGGTTGCTGTTTTCAGTAACAAATTTCCTAAGACCTTCTCTCTGCAAATCTCCTTGTTGTAGCCTTCAGAATACTAAAAGGATGAATCCTCAACCAGTGAATGAAGGACTGAGAATTAGGGAATCTATAACGATTTTTTTCCCTTTCCCACCCATAATAATTGCATCTCTTTGTGTGGGTTTGCACGTGTATGGGAATTTGAAAAAGAGGTTGCGTTTTGTTCATGTTTCATTCTTGCCATTTGTTAAAAACAGTTTGATTACAATAAATAGTTATTTTCCTGTTAATGAAAATCAAGGTGTGTATATTATTTAACTTGAATTGGACAGTTTGGTGGTTTAATCAGAATTTTAACATTTGTAACATCTCAGTGAATAGTGAGGCTTAATTCAAGTGCATTAGCTTAGTAAATTGAGACAGATTACACTCTAAATTAATTTACTTTATCTAGCACAAACAATTCAGAAAATAATTACTGTTTTTATTGCCCCGACCATATGGTCAACAAAATAACTCGAAATTGAAAAACTTAAATACAGCTTGTTTCAGCAGTAAAAATTTGAATTGCTGCATTCACAAATTTCAAGGATGGATGTTGTAAGCAGTAGCTTGTAAGTGATGAAAAAGTTGAAACCAGTAGCAAGATCAACATCATGAGGCTAGAGAGTTCATTCATAAGTGGCTGTTCCTCAACCTGCTGGTGCATGCGTTCAGGCTTCTGTATCTTCTGCCTAAGAGAAGTTGTAGATCATTACCAGGGTGCAATGTATCTTTGATGATGTTGGCAACCTTTCCACAGCAGCAAGCTGTCCGTGGACAGAAGGCTGGCTTCCACGATAATCTGGGATATGCACAGCACTTTCTATTGTGTCTTACTGTCCTGGGCAAAGCAGTTGCCATACCTGGCTGTTATATGCCTGGACAGTATGCTTTCACTGGTGCAAGTGTAGAAGTTGGTGAGGGTCCTTATGGACATGCCAAACTTCTTGAGCCGCTGGAGGAAGAAGCAGCATTGTTGTGCCTTGGCCACTGCATCTACATGGAAGTCCAGGACAGGTTATCTGTTATCATCCCTCTGAGGAACTTGACCCTCTCTACCCTCTCAATCTCAGTTCCGTTGATGTAGAACGGGCTGTGTTCTTTTCCGTTCTTTCTGAAGTGAATGACCTGTTCTTTACTTTTGCCAATATTGAGAGAGAAGTTGTTCTCATTGCACCACGTTACCAAGCCCTCTATCTCCCTTCTGTATTTCCACTCAGTATTCTGAGATATCTGTCCTACTATGGTGGTGTTGTCAGCAATCTTGTTGCCAAATTCCAAATGAATGGCACCAACATAGTCTTGGGTGTACAGGTAACACAGTTAGGGTACTGAGGACGCAACCTTGGGGGAGAATTCAGTGTTGAGTGTTATTGTGGAAGTGGTGCAGTCGCCTGTCTTCACTGATTGCGGTCTGTGGGTCAGAAAGCTGAGGACTCAGTTGTAGAGGGTGGAGCCAAAATCAAGCTCATGGAGTATGGGGATCAATCTAGAAGGAATTGAAGAAAGAGCTGTAGTCAATGAGCAGGAGTTTAACGTAGGTGTCATCGTTGTCCAGATATTCCAGGTAAGTGTGCAGGGCTAGGGATATGGCATCTGCTGTGGACCCGTTACATCAGTAGCAAATTGCAAGGATCCAAACAAGTTGGGGGACTGAAAGTGATGTGGGCCATGACCAGCCTCTCAAAGCACTTAATGATTAGTGAGGTCAGTGTCACTGGGTGGTAACCATTAAGGCATACTACACGTGCTTTCTTAGTTACGGGATTGATGGTGGTCTTCTTGAAACAGGTCAGGCCTTTGGCTTGGGGAGGGAGAGGTTGTAGATGTCAGTGAATACCTCTGGCAGTTGGTCCAGACCGGATTGGAGTGCTCAGCCAGGGACACCATCCCGACCCATCGCTTTCCTCCAGTTGACCGATCTAATGTCTACAGCGGTGACCGAGGGAAATGGGTATACCTGGGGCAATTGGGGCAAGAATCACCACACCGCTGTCATTCTGTTCAAACTGAGCCTTGAAAACATTAAGGTGATATATGTCTTTGTCTGCTATCTTGCTCAGCTTGGTTTTGTATCCCGTAATGTTGTTGAAACCTTTCCATAGGCGGGAGTCTGTTGGTAGGTTTGGGCCTCTAACTTAGACCATAAGACCTAGGAGCGGAAGTAAGGCCATTCGGCCCATTGAGTCCACTCCGCCATTCAATCATGGCTGATGGGCATTTCAACTCCACTTACCCACATTCTCCCCGTAGCCCTTAATTCCTTGTAACATCAAGAATTTATCAATTTCTGCTTTGAAGACATTTAGCGTCCCAGCCTCCACTACACTCGGTGGCAATGAATTCCACAGGCCCACCACTCTCTGGCTGAAGAAATGTCGCCGCATTTCTGTTCTAAATTTACCCCCTCTAATTCTAAGGCTGTATCCATGGGTCTAAGTCTCCTCGCCTAAGGGAAACAATTTCCCAGCGTCCACCCGCACCAAGCCATGTATTATCTTGTAAGCTTCTATTAGATCTCCCCTTAATCTTCTAAACTCCAATGAATACAATCCCAGGATCCTCAACTGTTCCTCATATGTTAGGCCTACCATTCCAGGGATCATCAGTGTAAATCTCCGCTGGACACGCTCCAGTGCCACTATGTCCTTCCTGAGGTGTGGGGACCAAAACTGGACACAGTACTCCAAATGGGGCCTAACCAGAGCTTTATAAAGTCTCAGTTGCACAACAGTGCTTTTATATTCCAACCCTCTTGAGATAAATGTCAACATTGCATTCGCTTTCTTAATCACGGACTCAACCTGCATGTTTACCTTTACAGAATCCTCAACTAGCACTCCCAGATCCTGCTGTACTTTGGCTTTACGAATTTTCTTACCATTTAGAAAGTAGTCCATGCTTGTATTCTTTTTTCCAAAGTGCAAGACATCGCATTTGCTCACATTGAATTCCATCAGCCATTTCCTGGACCACTCCTCCAAACTGTCTAGATCCTTCTACAGCCTCCCCACTTCCTCAGTACTACCTGCCTGTCCACCTAACTTTATATCATTGGCAAACTTCGCTAGAATGCCCCCAGTCCCTTCATCCAGATCATATATAATGTGAACAGCTGTGGCGCCAACACTGAACCCTGCGGGACACCGCTTGTCACCGGCTGCCATTCTGAAAAAGAACCTTTTATCCCAACTCTCTGCCTTCTGTCAGACAGCCAATCCTCAATCCATACCAGTTGCTCACCTCGAACACCATGGGCCCTCACCTTGCTCAGCAGCCTCCTGTATGGCACCTTATCAAAGGCCTTTTGGAAGTCTAGGTAGACCACATCCACTGGGTTTCCCCGGTCCAACCTACTTATCACCTCTTCAAAGAACTCCAACAAGTTTGTCATACACGACCTCTCCTTACTAAATCCATGTTGACTTGTTCTAATCTGACCCTACTCTTCCAAGAATTTAGAAACCTCATCCTTAATGATGGATTCTAGAATTTTACCAACAACCGAGGTTAGGCTAATTAGCCTATAATTTTCCATCTTTTGCTTTGATTCTTTCTTGAACAAGGGGAATACAACAGCAATCTTCCAATCATCCGGGACTTTCCCTGACTCCAGTGACTTTTGTAAGATCTCAACCAACGCCTCCGTTATTTCCTCAGCCACCTCCCTCAGAACTCGAGGATGTAACCCATCAGGGCCAGGAGATTTATCAATTTTAAGACCTTCCAGCTTTTCTAGCATTTCTTCTTTTGTAATGGCAACCATACTCAACTCAGCCCCCTGACTCCCTTTAATTGTTGGGATATTACTCATGTCTTCCACTATGAAGACTGATGCAAAGTACTTATTAAGTTCTCCTGCTATTTCCCTATCTCCCATCACTAGGCTTCCAGCATCAGTTTGAAGTGGCCCAATGTCTACTCTTGCCTGTCGTTTGTTTCTTATGTATTGAAAGAAACTTTTACTATCATTTCTAATATTACTGGCTAGCCTACCTTCATATTTGATCCTCTCCTTATTTCTCTCTTTGTTATCCTCTGCTTGTTTTTGTAGCCTTCCCAATCTTCTGATTTCCCAGTGCTCTTGGTCACTTTATAGGTTCTCTCTTTTTCTTTGATAGATTTCCTGACTTCCTTTGTCAGCTATGGCTGTCTAATCCCTCCCCGGATAATCTTTCTCTTCTTGAGGATGAACTTCTGTACAGTGTCCTCAATTTTACCCACAAACTCCTGCCATTTTTTGCTCTACTGTCTTCCCTGCTAGGCTCTGCTTCCAGTCTATTTTCGTCAGTTCCTCTCTCATGCCCTCATAATTACCTTTATTTAACTGTAACACCATTACATCCGATTTTGCCTTCTCTCTTTCAAACTGCAGACTGAACTCTACCATATTATGATCGCTGCTTCCTAAGCGTGCCCTTACTTTATAAAAAATCTTAAAGTCTGGTTCATTACATAGCACTAGGTCCAGAATAGCCTGCTCCCTTGTGGGCTCCATGACAAGCTGTTCCAAAAAGCCGTCCTGTAAGCATTCCATGAATTCCCTTTCTTTGGATCCACTGGCAACATTATTTACCCAGTCCACCTGCATATTGAAGTCTCCCATGATCACTGTGACCTTGCCTTTCTGACATGCCTTCTCTATTTCCTGGTACATGTTGCGCCCCTGGTCCTGGTCTGTACATAACTGCCACTATGGTTTTTTTGCCTTTGTGGTTCCTCAATTCCACCCACACAGACTCCACATCATCCGACGCTATGTCATTCAGCGCCATAGATTTAATTTTGTTCTTAACTAACAAGGCATCCCTGCCCCCTCTGCCCACCTCCCTGTCTTTTCGATAAGTTGAAAACCCTTGGATGTTTAACTGCCAGTCCTGACCCCCCTGTAACTACGTCTCTGTGATGCCGACCACATCATAATCATTCACTATGATCTGTGCCATTAGTTCATCTGCTTTGTTATGAATGCTACGAGTATTCAGGTAAAGTGCCTTAATGCTAACTTTCTTATCATTAGAGATATTGGAAAGTCATAAGGTGTCTTAAGTTATCCTTCCTTTTTGCTGCATTTCCAGTCTGTCTCAAGTTTAAATCCGCCTGCACATATGCTATCCTGCCACTTATCTTTCCATTTAACGCTATACTCCCTGTTGCTTTCACTTTCCCTTCCCCCCAACTCAGAAGTTTAAAGTCCTACTGACTACCCTATTTATCTTCTTCGCTAGAACACTGGTACCTGATCGGTTCAGGTGGAGATCATCCCAACGGCACAGATTGCCCCCGGTTCCAAAACTGATGCCAATGCCCCATAAAGTGGAATCCCTCTTTCCCACACCAATCTCTTAGCCACGTGTTTACTTCCCTAATTTTCTTATCCCTATGCCAATTGGCACGTGGCTCAGGCAGTAATCGGAAATTATGACCCTTGAGGACCTGTACTTCAATTTCCTTCCTAGTGCTCAATAATCCCCAAACAGGTCCTCCACCCTAGTCTTGCCTATGTTGTTAGTCCCAACGTGGACCACAATAACTGGATCCTCCCCCTCCCGCTCCAATATCCTTTCAAGCTGGTCAGAGATGTCCCGAACCCTGGCACCAGGTAGGCAACACACCATGCGAGACTCCCGATCCGGCTTGCAAAGGATACTATCTGTCTCCCTAATCATAGAATCCCCTATAACAACTACTTGTCTTTTTGCTCCCCCCCCTCTTGAATGGCCTTCTGCACCATGGTGCCGTGGTCAGCTGGCTCATCCTGTCCAGAGCCCTTTTCCTCATCCGAACAGGGAGCAAGAATCTCATAGCTGTTGGACAAGGTCAAGGGTTGAGGCTCCTGCACTCCTGAACTCAGGTTCCCCCTACCTGCCTCACTTACAGTCACACTCTGATGTCCCTGATCACTAACTGAATGTGAATTACTTAATCTCCCAGGTGTGACTGCCTCCTGAAACAGTGTCCAGGTAACTCTCCCCCTCCCGGATGCGCCGCAGTGTTTGAAGCTCAGATTCCAGATCATCAACTCTGATCCGGGAGTTCTTCCAGCAACCAACACTTGCTGCAGATGTGGTCACTGCCGTTCACAATGGGATCAACCAGCTCCCACATCATACAGCTACAGCACATCACCTGCCCAGCCATCTCTGCTTAGTTAATTAATTTATTACTTTGTACAGGTTTGAGTTAAAATACTGTCTGATACCTCTCTGCTATAGTCTTTTTCTAAAAACAAATTTGGTTTTCTAAAAACCAACTTGGTCCAGTGTTGCCTCTTGGCATCCCTGATGGCTTTGTGAAGGTCATATCTGAATTTCCTGTATTGGTCTGGGTCATCTGAAGACCAGATAGGCAGCAATCAAGTCAGTAGGGAGTGGATTTGCCAGTTCATCCAAGATTTACAGTTGGGGAACAACTGGATTGACTTCTTTGGTATACAGTCCCCCACACATTTGCTAATGAAGTCCATGACTGTGGTGGCGTACTTGTCTAGGTTTTCTACCTGATCAGGTCTGTTTTCTTTAGAGTTTACCAAGTTAAGGGATGATTGACCAAGATATTAAACAGGAAAAGAGAGAGTTCATAAACATAAGCTGTTTCCATTGATTGGAGACTCTAGAACTGGGGACACAGTTTGAAAATTAGGGACATACCTAAAAGGTATGGAACACTCATCCACAAATGGCAGTTGATGCAAGATCATTTATTATTTTTAAATCTGACAGATAAATTTTTAAGCAAAGGTATTAAGGGATATAGGTCAAAGACAGATATATGGGTCTAGGAGACAGATCAACCATGATTTCACTGAATGGTGGAATAGGCTGAAGGGGGTGAATGATCTACATCTATTCGTGAAACATGGTGGACATTTAAACAGTTGACTGGAGTTGGAGGCTCCACAAATATTTCTATCCTCAATGATGGAGAAGTTCAACACATCAGTGCAACAATCTTCAGCCAGAAATTCCAAATGATTGATTCATCATCTTGGCTTTTATCAGACATCCCCAGCATCACTGGTCAGTCATTAGCCAATGTGATCTACTCTGGGTGATAGCAAGAAACAGTTGGAGGAAGTGGGTACTGAAATGGATATGGGCTCTGATAACATTCCTGAACTTTCCAAGCCCCTAACCATGCTGTTTGAGTATATATTTTGCACATGAGAAATAGGACAAAACCAATCCAGCTAAATCATCACCCAATCATGCTACTCTTGATGAAGCAATGCAAGATATCACCAACATTACTATTTGGCAGCATTCTCTCCACAGATTCTGTCAGACCTGCTGGGTTTCTCCAGAAATTTGTTTTGATTCTTTCAGACAAAACTTGCTTAGTAATTAACACATAAAATACTGGAGAACCTCGACGATTGTGGCGAGAGAAACTGAGTTGATGTTTTTGAGTCTGTTAATACTCTTCTTCAGAACTGTTCTGAGCCACAGCATCCGGAATTGAAAATATATGACTACCCCTAGAGTGTTGCTAGGTCAAAATTCTGGAACTCTCTCCTGCATTGTGGATTTATCTACAGCAAAAGGACTACTACAGCTCAAGAGGGCAACTCACCACCATCTTTTCAAGGGCAACTAAGCATGGCAATAAATGATAACCCAGCTAGTGACACATACATCCCATGAATGAATTAAAAAACACTTAAGCTGTTTGCACTGTAGAAGCAGATATCCTTAACACTATAACTCATTAATTTTGCAAAGCTAACTTTTACAATATTGCTGCGTAATACCTCTTACCTGTTCTCCCAAGGATACACAAATGATTCTAAACCCATGGTGATTTTTCTTTTTTACCAATGGAGCTCTTTGTTGTTTGATGATTACTGCTTCCCCCTTTTCGCCAATCAGATCTGTGAAAAATCCAGATGGTTCTAACACCCAAGGTCTAGGTCCTCCTTCAAACAGCATTTCTTTTGAAGAAGTCAGTGTGACTATAGCAACAGCAACTGGATCAATAGCCTGACATTATAAGAATAGTATGTATTACTGAACTACTCTGCTGGATGAAATCAGATCTATTAACAAAAATAGGCTTACCCTTGTTAGTAAAATCTTTGTAACTTGAATATAAATTTGTGAACATGTGGCACATGTCACACACTGCAGAAATGGACTGTGAAAGCTGCTCAACTATAACAATAATACATCGCACTTCTGGGGAAAACCAACAATGGATGGGTAATTTGCCATGAGACCTAGGGACATTGATAGTCCATTTGGTCTATCAAGTTCATTCTGCCATTTAATGAGAACACATTGATCTCAATCCTATCCTCCCATCTTTACCACATAATCTTGGATTCCTTTATTTAGAAGCTAGTGCTTCCAAATAAACCCATTGGACTATAATCTGATGTAGATTTTTAATTTTGTCCATTAGAACTGACTATTAGACCAAATAATGAGCAGAATCCGTGTGCATATTTCTGTAATTAACTCGAGAAAAGCTAACAATCTAGACATGAACTCCAGGATCCTCATGGTCTGTACCAATCAACTAATCACTGCTATTTAGCTCCACAATTGAAGACCTGTGTGTCATTTTCTTACATGCCTAAGTAATGTAGAGGTAATTTCACAGTCTTTAATTTTTAGACAAGAGATCCCCTTTCCCTTAGGCAAGTTAATAAATACTCTTTCCTCCTGCACAACATCAACATTTCAAGTGAATTTACTTAAGAATCTGCTCCAATAACAGGTTTTTATAAGGCCTGAGGAATGAGATAAAAATTATGTATAAAACACTGAAAAACATATTATCCAGTCAGACCAATCATGATTTCACGAATTAATATTCACAAAACTTGCACATATGAATATGAACAAATATAACAATCCAAGTAAAGACATATAGCCAAGTACTCTCTCAAACAATCTTCAAAAGGAACAGTACAGGAAACACTGAATAGGCAGTCTTCTTTTAAGATGGTAATTAGATGCACTTACATTAATTTACTTGTTTTATTCATTACATTTGCATGGTTTGCTTATGAAAGTGCACATCTGAAGGTATTATTAGCTTTCTGGTGCTTTTATCTGCATTTCAGTATTAATCCTGGTATCAACCAATATGATTCATTGACATGGAAGAGCTAGAAGAACCACTATTTTTCAAATTAGGTCTAAAGGGCTAAGACAGTAATAGGACTTTAAAAAAGCAAAAGATGCCCACAATAATGGTGAATTATAAGTCTAAAAAACTATAGAATTTCCAGGATGCTTTTCATGGGTTTGGAATTTGGTACTTAAGTTTATAAGTGACAGAAATAATCGCTGCAAAAAAAAAATGAATTAGTCTCCAGCCAAAATTCTTGGTTTGTTTTCTAAGGATGAAGGATAACAGTAGTTTTACAGAGCCCTTGCACTTGGCACCACGTGAAACGGCAACATATAAAATTGCAAGTCGTTGGTCTATGTTTTTGTACTTGATTTTATTTATTGCAGTCACATGTACCTAAGTACTGTGCAAACCTTTGTTTTGTGAGCAGTACGGATGGGTCATTGCAAATAAGGACCCACAAATCATAGGGTGCTTAGAGTGAGGCATGCAAGGTTGCCACTACACAGGACATGCACGAAGCAAGATAAACATTATTTGAAGTTACAGTGTTCCATTCGGAAATAATAAAGCAGGGAAGAAGCTGTTTTAAACCTTTTTGTGCATTTGTTCAAGCTTCTGTATCTTCTGCCTGATGAAGAGGTTGCAATAGAGCATTACTAGGATAGGAGGGGTCTTTGATGATGTTGGCAGCCTTTCTGTGGTAACAGAAAGTGTAAATGGACTCCGTGGATGAGAGATTGGTTTCCATGATGGCTTAAGCTGGGCACACAATGTTCTGTTATTCCTTATGGTCCAGGGCACAGCAGTTACCATAGCAGACTGTTATATAACCCAATGGATTGTTTTCTGTGTGGTGCATCTGTAAAAATTGGTGGAGGTCCTGATAGACATGCGGAACTTCCTAAACCGTCTGAGGAAGGTGCAGCATTGTTGTGCCTTCTTGACTGTCGCATCTACGTAGGAGGTCCAGGACAGACTGTTCTTCATCTTCACTCCTAAGAACTTGACCCTCTCTGCCTCAGTTCCGTTGAAATCAATGATCAGTTCTTTTTTTTGCCAGGAGAGGGGTTTATCATTGCATCATGATACCATGCACTCTATCTCCTTTCTGTATTTTGACAGATTGTTTACGCCTGTTGCAGACTAGTTACCACAATGTATGAAATGATTTTGGGAAAAAAAAAGGAGTGTGCAACTCTGATATTTTATTTATGATTATATGCAGGAATTTGATTTAATATGCCCTTCAGATGAGGAGTAAAGATTGGTGTCACCAGCAAAGTAAAATTACTTTTGATTACAGTCATCAAATTGCAAATAAAAGGAAGAATAGTGAACCCTCATCCAAGAACGTGGCAAGAAGAATGACTGTTTAAAAAAAAATTTCTGGAACATGAACATCCCTGACACCACCAATCTGTTAGGGATTGGATAGAGCATACAAGATGACACAGTTCCTCATTGTGAAATGAAGCAAGAAAGACGAGGCACAGATTTAAACTGATGTGCAAAGGAAATAAACATGATATGGCAATAAACATTTGTACACAAATGGTTCAGGTCTGGAATGTACTTTCGGGAAGTAAAGGTGGTGGCAGTTCAATTAAGGTATTCAAGAGGATATCAGATGATTATTAAACTGAAAGAACATGCAAGGGTATGGGGAAAAGGCAGGAGAATGGTATTAAGCCATGATGCTCAATTAGTAAGCCAGTGCAGACATGATGGACTGAATGACTTTTACCTACACCACCACATTTCTGTGATGTGGGAAACAAGTAATAAATGGTGTTGGAGTTTTTCATGTGAAACTCTGAATAAATGATCAGAACAAAAATTGCCTGAACTGTCTAAAAGACTTTCAACCTCTGGTGCTTAAACAGGTTGGTGTCCAGCTTCCTGAAGGTTGATGGAACTGGACTAATTCAGGCAAGTGGGTAGTATTGCATCCCACTCCTGACTTGTGCCGTGTAGATGGTGGACAGGTTTTGGGAAGTCAAGAGGTGTGTTATTCTCTGCAGAATTCCTAGTCTCAGACCTCATGGTCTATCACATTATCACTAATCCAACATTCCAGTGTTTTCGGAATAAAATGATGATACAGACACCAGATTTTTTTTTATATAAGGCACCAGAATGTCACAATCTATACATAAAGGTCGAGAAGTTATTCTTCTTTTAACTCCATGTTAAGTAGTGAGGCATTCTTCCACGTCTGGAGCACTAGTCAGTATGAAAAGTCATTCCTGGTTGGGTCGAGCTCAGGTTGAAAAGAGATCTTTGTTAACTCTGCTCTCTTTACATTCGGAGAACTAAACAAAAAATGCATGACTTAAAGATTGGTCCTCAATGTGACCATTATAACTTAGGTAAATCTGACAAGGAGCTGCTCTTGAGATATAAACTGATTGGGGGGGGGGGGGGGGGGGCTAATACTAAAATTGCACACTCAGAAATATATCATTTAAAAAGGGGTGACACTTATCGTGGGTTATGTACAAAATGAAACAAGGACAGTCCCATTACTTTTGATTAATGAGATCCATTGGCTTCCTGCAATGAGTTTTTCCTTAAATTTAACTGCTAGCCAAATCCAGTATGAGATCACGTGAAAACCTTTTACGTTCTCAAAATCTATAAAAGCAACTCAAAAGATAAAAGTTATGTTCAAGTGATCAATGATGTGGATATTGGTTGGTTAGTTAAGTTGGCTGGACAGCTGGGTTGCGATGTAGAGTTATACCAACAGCATGGGTTCAGTTCCTGCACCAGCTGAGGTTACCATGAGGGATCATCCTTCTCAACCTCTTCCCTTGCCTGAGATATGGTGATCCTCAGGTTAAACTACCACCAGTTATCACTCTCTAATGAGGGGGAAGCTCCTATGGTTCAGTAGGACCATGCTGATGATATGATCAATAATCGTCAGCATCAAATACAGAATTTAAAATCCAACAGCGTATCCAGTAATTCAAAAATGGAGGTGCTGAAGAAAACTGAAAATTTTATATCCAAAAGAACAAAGTACCATACATTCTTACATAATAAAGCACACACAATCAGTAAATAGCAACAAGAAAAATGGATTACACTGAACATTTTCACATAATACAAGCAGACAAAGATTTAATGGCTCTGTTTGAAAGATACTTGATGAAAAAAATGAAATAGACAAGATATTCAAAGTATATACAGAATAAAAAAAAATCACCAGCTTATTATTTTAAGAACACATATATAACTGATAAGCCTCATAAATATTGCTATATTGCTTTGGTATAACATCTATATTGACTGCAATATTATGGCTTGGTTTGTGTCACAGATGCTTACTCTAAGCCGCTGGTAAGAAGCAATGGTGATACTGCTGCTAAAATGGACCTCCAGAAATCCAGCACTAGCTGTTAGTACCGTATGGCCGGGTGTCTCTGCTTCAACGCGTATTCCTGTGCAATGTGCAGCATCTGGCTCTAATCTCCCTGGTAGAAAACAGTTAAAAGTTAGAGTAAAGATTTTGATTTACGAGAAGATATGGCCAAGAAAGTGTACTTAAGTGAGAATACTTAACAATATTAATTAATTTTTGCAATTAAATGTGTAGTAAAAATACAAAGTAAACAAAAACAGCATGAAATTGTTTTGGTATCAATGCTTACTCATTATGGTACAATGATTGCAACCAACTGACAAGTCATATTCCAGAGTGCAACTTTCACTTTAGTCATCAGCTTAAGATTTCTTACCCAACTGAAAGATTGCAAGCATTTCCTGTGAAGGACTTACTGCCCATTCATGACATCTAGTTCGCTTCCCTTGATTTGCAAGACAGAGGGCTAGCCAACTGAACTTTCTCACTTAACTCATGTCAGTTTAAACCACTTTTTCCAGCTCTGGTGGCCTGAATGCTTTTACAAACTAAACTTAGTCAGAGATATGCAGCACAGAAACAGACCATTTGGTCCAAGTTGTCCATGCCAACAGATATCCTAATCTGATCTAGTCCCATTTTCCAGCATTTGGCCCATATCCTTTTAAATGCTTGCTGTTCATATACCCACTGAGATGCCTTTTAAATGTTGTAATTGTACCAGCCTCCATCACTTCTTCGGGCAACTCATTCCATACATGCATCACTTCTGCATGAAAAAGTTGCCCCTTAGGTCCCTTTTAGATTTTTCGCCTCTCACCCTAAATCTATGTCCTCTAGTTCTGGACTCCCCAGGGAAAAGTCCTTGTCTATTTACCGTATCTATCCTTTTGCTGGAATGGATCTCTTCTTTGAACTCAACAATGTTTGTTGTAAAACCATGGTGGATAAAGTGAGGACTGCAGATGCTGGAGATCAGAGTCAAAGAGTATGGTGCTGGAAAAGCACAGCCGGTCAGGCAGCATTCCAGGAGCAGAAGAATTGACGTTTCGAGTATAAGCTCTTCAGCAGGAATGAAGGGATGGCCCAAGAGATAAATTGGAGGGGAGTGGGGCTGGAGGGAAGGCAGCTGAGAATGCGATAGATAGATGAAGGTGGGGATGAAGGTGATAGGTTAGAGGGGAGAGTGGAGCAGATAGGAGGGAAGGAAGATGGACAGGTAGGACAGTTATGAGGGTGGTGCCAAGTTGGAAGATTGGGCCTAGCATAAGGAGCGGAGGAGGGGGGAAAAAAAAAATGAAGAAACTGGTGAAATCCACATTGATCCTTTATGGTTGGAGGGTCCCAAGGTGGAATATCAGGCATTCTTCCTCCAAGTGTCAGGTGGCTAGATTTTGACAGTGGAGGACAACCAGGACTTGCATATCCCTGGCAGAATGGAAGGGGGGAGTTAAAGTGTTCAGCCACATGATTATAAAACCATGCATCATATAGAGTCATTGAGATGTACAGCACAAAGAGACCCTTCAGTCCAACTCAGCCTTGCTGACCAGATATCCCAACACAATCTGGTCCCACCTACCAACAGCCGGCCAATATCCCTCCAAATCTTTCCTATTCACATACCCATCCAGATGCCTTTTAAATGTTGCAGTCATATGGGCTACCACCACTTCTTCTGGCAGCTCATTCTGTACCACCCTCTGCGTGAAAAGGTTGCCCCTTAGGTGTCTTTTATATCTTTCCCCACTCACCTTAAAACTATGCCCTCTAATTCTGGACTCACACGACCCCAGGGAAAAGACTTTGTTTATTTATCCTATCCATGCCCCTCATGATTTTATAAACCTCTTTAAGGTCATTCCTCAGCCTCCAATGCTCCAGGGACAACAACCCCAGCCTCTTCAACCTCTTCATATAGCTCAAATCCTCCAAGCCTGGCAACATCCTTGTAAATCTTTTCTGAACCCTTTCAAGTTTCACAACATCTTTCTGATAGGAATGAGACAAGAATTGCATGCAATATTCTAACAGTGGCTGAACCAATGTCCTGTACAGCCGCAACATGACCTCCCAACTCCTGTACTCAATACTCTGACCAATAAAGGAAAGCATACCAAATGCCTTCTTCACTATCCTATTTACCTGCGACTCCACTTTCAAGGAGCTATGAACCTATACTCCAAGGTCTCTTTGTTAAGCAACACACCTTACCATTAAGCGTACAAGTTTTGCTAAGATTTGCTTTCCCAAAATGCAGCACCTCACATTTATCAGAATTAAACTCCATCTGCCACTTCTCAGCCCATTGGCCCATCTGATCAAGATCCCATTGTAATTGGAGGTAACCTTTTTCACTGTCCACAACACCTCTAATTTTGGTGTCATCTGCAAACTTACTAACTGTACCTTTTATGCTCACATTCAAATCATTATATAAATGACAAAATGTAGCAGAGTGAGCATTGATGCTTGTGGCACACCACTGGTCACAGGCCTCCAGTCCGAAAAGCAACCCTCCACCACCACCCTCTGTCTTCTATCTTTGAGCCAATTCTGTATCCAACTGTATCAAATACAGTTCTCCCTGTACTCCATGCGATCTAACCTTACAAACCAAACCAATCTCCCATGGGAAACCTTTCCATATGGATCACGTCCACTGCTCTGCCTTCATCAATCCTCTTTATTACTTCTTCAAAAAAACTCAATCAAGTTTGTGAGATCTCTAATCAGTCCTTGCCTTTCCAAATACATGTACATCCTGTCCCTCAGGAATCCCTCCTGCAGCTTGCCCACCTCAGACGTCAGGCTCACTGGTCTATAATTCCCTGGCTTGACCTTACCGCCCTTCTTAAACAGTGGCACCATGTTAGCCAACCTACAGTCTTCCGGCACCTCACCTATGACTGCGGAGATACTTTTATCATCGATAAAGGGCCCAGCAATCATCCCTATCTTCCCACAGAGTTCTAGGGTACACCTGATCAGGTCCTGGGCATTTACACTTTTATGCATTTCAAGACGTCCAGCACTTCCTCCTCTGTAATATGGACATTTTTCAAGACGTCACCATCAATTTCCCTACATTCTATATCTATTGTGTCCTTTTCAACAGTAAACACTGATGCAAAATACTAGCTTAGTATTTGCCCCATCTCCTTCGACTCCACACAAAGGCTGCCTCGCTGATCTTTGAGGGGCCCTGTTCTCTCCCTAGTTACCTTTATGTCTTTAATGTGTTTGTAAAAACCCTTTGGATTCTCCTTAACTCTATTTGCCAAGCTTTCTCATGTCCCGTTTTTGCCCTCCTGATTTCTTTCTTAAGTATATTCTTACTGTTTTTATACTCTAAGGACTCATTCAATCTATCTTGTCTATACTTGACATTTGCTTCCTTTTTCTTAACCAAACCCTCAAACTTATTTCATCATCCAGCTTTCCCTACACCCACCAGCCTTTCCTTTCACCACAGGAAATGACATCACCAATCAAGGAAACCTAAATACTTAAACAGAAAGCAGGCCATGTCAACAGTGCTTCATCTCGAGGCTCACAGATGATGTTACCTAGTATGGTGATGAAATGTCTGAAAACGAACTTTCACGATTCAGCTTGATATGTCTAACACTAGCTTCAAATGCAGTTTTGTTTACCCTATCCTGAAAAAGATTTTTTGCTGGTGATATTCAGTTTCACAAAGAGAGAATATTCCTCTTATAAGCTGTGAGAGAAAGTCTTTTTTACAAGGGCAATGTGCTTCACAGCTAGCAACTGAATTAAACCTTGCATGCTCTCTCAGCTGTGTATCTGCCAATGCTGAACAGGCAATCCCCCTATTTTGCTTCTATCCATATCTGTTACTGAAAATGCAGATCAAACAGAAATCCAGGTCCAACCACCCACTGAACAATAATCAGAATGACTCAATGCAAATACAGGCTGTAAACCAATGACTGAATTTCAAAAGACTTAACCAATATTAATGTGACTTTGAGTTAATGAACAACTGCAAAGTGGTGTCTCATTCCAAAGAAGTGGAAATAGAGACAGCCTATCTACAGACTTGCATACTGAAGGTTTGTGAATAGATCATCTCTTAAGCTATTCACAAAGCAACCAGACCATTATATAGGTAATCAACTTGGTGAGAAATTAAATGTTAGGCATAGTCACCTTAGACAACGAACTCTACCTGACAAATGGAGTTAATTCAGCCACAAGTACATCTGTGTAACCTGTCAGTTGTAAATAACAAAAAAAACACAAGACAGAAGCAAGACTCATGAGTTTTCATAAGCTCATTCAGAGGACATGTGTGTTGCTGGCTGGGTCAGCATTTATTTACCATTTCTAACTGTCCTTAAGGTGGCGGTGAACTGTCTTCTTGAACCACTGCAGTCTAATTTGGTGTAAGTAGTCCTACATTGCCATTTTTACAGGAGTTCTAGGGACTTGACCTTATAACTCTGAAGGAATGATGAAATATTTCCAAGTCATGAGGGGAAATTGCAGGTGGTGGTGTTCCCATGCATTGGCCACCCTTGTCCTTCTTAATGGCATTGGTTGTGGATTTGATAGGTACCTCAGTGAATTTCTACAGCATCTTGACTACATTGCACACAGCTGCTTTCACGTGTCAACGGTGGGGAGAGTAATGTTTTGAGGATGTGGTGCCAATCAAGTGAACTACTCTGCCCTGGATAGTATCAAGCTTGATTGTTGTTGGAGCTACGCCTATCTAGGCGGGTAGGAAGTATTCCATCACATTCCTGACTTGTGCTTTGTAGATGGTGGGCAGGCTTTGAGGAGTTAGGAGGTGGGCCATTCACCGTAGGATTTCTAGCATCTGACGCACTCGTGTAGTCAGTGTTTTTCAGGCTAGACCAGTTCGGTTCCTCGTCAATAACATCTCCAGCATCTTCATAGTGGGGCCCTCAATAGTGGTAAAGCCATCGGATTGCAGATCTCACCGTCTCCTCCTTGAATCCTTTCATGGCAGGTCAGAGTAAAACAGCATGGAAACAAACCCTTTGCTGACCACGGTGCCCACTCAGCTAGTTCCAATTGCCCTCATTTGGTCCATATCCCTCTAAACCCTTCCCACCCATGTTCCTATCCTATTTTTTCTTTAAAATGTTGCTATTGTACCCACCTCAACCACTTTCTCTGACAGCCATTCCATATATGCACCACTGTGTGAGGAAGTTGCTCCTCAGGTCCATCTTAAATCTTTCCCCTCTCACCTTAAACCTATGCCCTCCAATTTTCAATTCCCCATCCATAGGAAAAGCACTTTATGCATGCATCCTATCTACGCTCATGATTTTATACACCTCAATAAGGTCACCCTTCATTCTCCTATGTTCCAAGCAACTATCTTGCTACCCTCTCCCTATAACTCAGGCTTACTGGTTCTGGCAACATTCTCATAAATCTTCTTTGCACTTTTTCAAGTTTAACCATGTCTTTCTTATAACAGGGTGACCAAAACTGTATACAATACTTCAAGTGCACCCTTACCACTGACTTATACAACTGCAACTTAACGTCCCAAATCCTATACTCAAAGCCTTGACCAATGAAGGCCAACATACTAAGTGCCTTCTTCAACACCTGGTTTAACCTGTGACACCACTTTCAAAAACAATGCACTTTGTACTCCTAGGTCTGTCTGTTCCATAATATTCCTCAGGACTTTACCACATACTGTATAAGTCTACCTTGGTTTGACTTTCCAAAGTGCAGCACCTCACACTTATCAATATTGAACTGCAATTGCCAATCCTCAGCCCACTTCCCCATCTCATCAAGATCCCTCTGAAATTTTTGTTAACCTTCTTCAGTATTAACAATACCTCTTAATTTTGTATCATCTGCAAACTTCCCAATCATGCCTTGTACATTCACATTCAGATCATTTATGTAAATAAAAAAAATGCCCCAATGACTCCTGTCACAGGCCTCCAGTCTGAGAAGCAACCTTTAACCATCATCCTCTGCTTCCTACAATTGAGACAATTTTGAATCCAGTTAGCTAGCTCTCCCTAGATCCCATGTGATCTAACCTTCATTACCAGCCTGTCATGCGGGATCTTGTCAAAGGCCTTCCTAAAGTCCTTAGAGACAACATCCACTGCACTACTCTAATCTATCCTCTTGGTTACCCCTTTGAAAAACTCAAAGATCTGTCAGACATGACTTGCCGTCCACAAATCCATGTTGACTATCCCCAATCAGACCTTGACGATCCAAATGCTGGTTGATCCTGTCCTTCAGTATTCCCTCCAACAAACTTGCCTACCACTAATGTCAGGCTCACATCTCTATGACTGTACAGAGATGTACAGCATGGAAACAGAGCCTTCGGTCCAACTTGTCCATGCCAACCAGATATCCCAACTCAATTGAGTCCCACCTGCCAGCATCCATCCCATATCCCTCCAAACCCATCCTATGTAGTTCCCTGACTTACCTTTACTATTTTTCTTAAACAATGTGAACATTAGCCACCCTCCAGTGTTCTGGAAGATTACTAGTGGCTAAAGATGAAGCAAAAATCTCTGCAAGGGGCTCTGCAATTTCTTCCCTAGCCTCCCACAACATCTGAGGGTGGACTTGATCAGGCCCAGGGGATTTATCTGGCAGCATCCAAGGAACAGGGGAAAATCGACGTTTCGGGCATAAGCCCTTCTTCAGGAATGAGGAAAGTGTGTCCAGCAGGCGAAGATAAAAGGTAGGGAGGAGGGACTTGGGGGAGGGGTGTTGGAAATGCGCCCCCACCCCACTCCAGCCTATCACCCTCACCTTGACCTCCTTCCACCACCCCGTGGCTCACACTTCAACTCCCCCTCCCACTCCCACTCCACCAAGGACATGCAGGTCCTTGGACTTCTCCATCGCCAGACCATAGCAACATGACAGTTGGAGGAAGAGCGCCTCATCTTCCGCCTAGGAACCCTCCAACCACAAGGGATGAATGCAGATTTCTCCAGTTTCCTCATTTCCCCTCCCCCCCCACCCTGTCTCAGTCAAATCTCTCAAACTCAGCACCACCTTCCTAACCTGCAATCTTCTTCCTGACCTCTCTGCCCCCACCCCACTCCGGCCTATCACCCTCACCTTGACCTCCTTCCTACCTATCGCATTTCCAACGCCCCTCCCCCAAGTCCCTCCTCCCTACCTTTTATCTTAGCTCGCTGGACACACTTTCCTTATTCCTGAAGGGCTCATGCCCGAAACATCAATTCTCCTGTTCCTTGGATGCTGCCTGACCTGCTGCGCTTTTCCAGCAACACATTTTCAGCTCTGATCTCCAGCATCTGCAGTCCTCACTTTCTCCAGGGGACTTATCCACCTGAATGCAGTTTAATGTTGTAAACACCTGCTCTCTGGTAATAGGTATACAGTCCATGACATCCGCATGTGTTCCCCTTATTTCCACAGCATTCATGATTCTCTCCTCAGTAAACACAAAGGATAAATATTCATTAAAAATCTCCCACAACTTGGCAAGATGGTGGCAAATCTGTAGAACTGCCGTAGATGGCTCCGCCTAACAGTCAAGGCATACTGGTGTTTTTTGCCATCCCTGGCTATCTTATGTGGAGAATTATTAGTTTAAAACCTTAGAATACATATTCGTTAATGTTTGGGAGTGGGAAGGATGCCAAAAGGAAAAGGAGTGAGCAAACAGCAAGCAGGGAGGACACTACCCTGCAGCACCGGGCACACCAGGGGCCACAGCATTAGCCTCTCCCGAACCCCCAGGGGTCCTGACAAACTCACAGGAATTGGCGACGGCGAGACTTACCTCGAAGGTTGGGGCTGTGATTGAGGAGGTCCGTGAGGAGACCCTTGCCCAGGTTCAACCCATCGCGTCCATGCTGCAGAAGCATGAACAGGAGATCGTGTCCTCATCTGGTCGGATCCAGGTACTGGAGCAGGAGATGCGGGCTTTACGAGACCAGGTTGATGACCTTGAAAAATCAAGGTTGGAGGACGAATCTTCAGATTGTCGGATTCCCGGAGGGTGAAGAAGGTGGGCAGCCAGTCAGCTTCTTTGAAAACTGGCTGCCGCAGTTCCTGGGCCTTCAAATCAAGTCCAGCCGGCTGCAGATTGAAAGGGTCTATCGGATCGCAGTGCCGGTATAGCACCCCCACCTAGCGCACTTCACACATACAAGGACAAGCAAAAAGTGATAGAAGCCGCCAGACCACTGGGAAAGGAGCCACAGTCACTGCTGCACAATGGGTCAAAAATCACGATATTCCAGGATTGCTCAGCAGTTATAATTCAAAAGAGGAAGTCCTTCAATGAAGTTAAAAAGAGGCTGAGGAACCTGGGCATCTAATACCCGCAGTCCTCAGTTTCAGCCACGAGGACTCAGTAGATAAAGCTTAGAACTTTGAAGACACTTTAAAATAGACCGACTGGTCTGAAGAATACAGTTAATGCTCCTCTTTTCCTTCTTTCCCTGTGTTTTCCCTTTCTCTCCCCCTTTTATCTTTCTCTTTCCCTAATAATTTAAAAATAAATCTTGGAATATGCTCTTCCTATCATATTTAATAACTGAATGTTATCATGGACAAGTTTATGGGTGTCCTTTGTTGTCTACCTTTTTTTGTTCTCTTTCGGTCACAAGTAGGGGTGACATGGAGCCGGGGATGGGCAGAGTGCTTATCCTGACTGTCTTTTTTTGTTGACTTAAGGATCATCTCCTAGTTTAGTTTTTTTTTGCCTAAGGCTGCAGCACAGTCCAGGCTTCAAGGAACTGTGAAGGAGGAGATGGATAGGGTGAGTGCCCGCTATGGGGAGGGAAAAAAAGTCTCCCGTTCAAGGTTTTATAGTTGGTTTTCTTTGCAGTTTTTTGGTAGCAATAGTTGATTGTAGTGATCATAGAGTAGTTTTTGCATACACAATTCTGTTACTCTGAGTCTTTGCTTACTTATACTCAGCACACTAAGTAGGGTTCTCCCTCCCGGGGGTTCAAGGGTCTCTGAAAGAGGATATGGCAAAGTGTCTTCTTAAATGGTGCACATGGAACATCAAGGGAAGTAATTCACCTGTTAAAAGGAAAAAAGTGCTTTCGAGCCTCAAGAGTGAAAGGGTTGATATCACTCTGTTGCAGGAAATCCATCTTGAGTATTCTTTTCATCCTTTACTACTAAAAGTAGGAGTGGCGGTACTTATCCAGAAAAATCTTCCGTTCACATTATTAGAGCAGATGAAAGATGAGTAAGGACAGTTTGATACATGGGGAGGAATATGGCATTTTAAATGTCTCCTGTCCTCCGGCACATCCTTTCAGATTTTTGGTTAGTGCCGTTTCAAGGTTGAATGCCTTTGGAATGGGGAGGGGGGGGGGGGGGGGGGGGGGGAAGAGAAAGGGAGGTTGATTGGTGGCGATTTAACTTGCCTTTTGGATCAGATAGTGAACAGGATGCCTAGTGGGCCCCCAACTATTTCTTCACAGGCCAAGCAGGTGGTTGACTCATGTGAGCAGTTGGGGCTGGTGGATATTTGGATATGTCTTCACCCTACAGGCAGGGACTTCACCTTTTTACAAACCCACACAAATGTTACACGAGGATTGATCTTCTTCTGGATCCCCCGACCCTTCTGGATTTGATTATCAGTGGTAAAGTTGGGAACATAGCTATCTCTGATCACATGGCAGCATATTTGGAGGTTAAGGCCAAGGGTGAGGAGCTAGGGTTGCAGCACTAGTGTCTGGATCCTTTTCTCCTTAAGGATTCCAAATTTGTGGAATACTTTTTGAAGGAGTTTCAGGAGTTCTTGACCATCAACTCTGGAACAGCTAGTAGTCCATCTATGCTATAGAAGACTGCTAAAGCATTTGGTAGGGGATTAGCTATTTCCTATTCAGCTAGAAATGACAGACGGAGGAACAGCAACGCCCACTTGAGACGCAGCTGAAAGCTGCCGAGGCAGCACATTTTGCATGGCCTTCAATGAATAAGCTACAGTGGATCACGGCCCTCAGACTGCCATGAATTCAATACTTACACAAACTGCAAAGAAAGAACTTGCTTTTGCTCAACAAAGACTGGTCGAGTATGGAGATAGGCCAGGGAAGTATTTAGCGTATCTGACTAGGAAAAAGCATGCTCCCCAATCCATTACTGCAATTAGAGACAGCGCCGGGATTCTCACGTATGACGACAAAAGGATTAATGAGGCATTTCGGAGTTTTTACTCTGAATTGTATTGGTCTGAAAATTGAGGACAGGTGGGCTAAAATGGAAGCCTTTAGGAACCTGGACCTCCCAGGGGTAACCTAGGAACTGGCCTCTTTCCTTAATGCCCCCTTGATAGTTCAGGAAATACAGGAGGCAGCTAGGCAACTTCAGAGTGGGAAAGCGCCTGGCCCTGATGGTCTCCAGGGTGAGCTTTATAAGGAGTTTATAGGGATTCTGTCAGGGCCAATGTTGGAGATGTACAATCACTCCTGTATGCATGAATGCTTACCACCATCTTGGAGAGAAGCTAGTATTTCTCTCATTCTTAAGAAGGGAAAGGTTCCTGAGGATTGTGCTTCATACAGGCCCATCTCTCAATTAAATTCAGATTTCAAGATTCTGTCTAAGATCTTGGTGCGGAGATTGGAGAAGGTGTTGCTCTATATTGTCAAAGAGGACCAGACAGGTTTTATAAGGGGCTGTAGGTCTTCTAATAATATTAGAAGGTTGCTGAATATGGTCGAAGTATGTCAGCAATGATCAATTCAGGGGTTGGAGATTTCCTTAGATGCAGAGAAAGCATTTGACCAGGTGGAATGGCTGTATCTCTTTTATATCTTAGAGCGGTTTGGGTTGGGTGGGGTCTTGGCTAGGTGGGTGGAGGTTTTATATTGCCATCCTCTGGCCATGGTCATCACCAACAGGGTGAAGTCTGGGAACTTCAGGATTGGTAGGGGTAAACGTCAAGACTGCCCCCTTTTACCATTGTTGTTTACGTTGGTGATAGAGCCGCTGGCAGAGACCGTTCGTCAGAACATCCACATAACCGCTCTGGAAGTGGGATTGCTGATACAGTGTATTAATATATTTGGGAATATTTCAGAATATAAGATCAACTTTGCAAGATCAAGGTTATGCCTTTGGGGAACTCAAGGAAATGGCAGTGGTTGAAGGTGGCCCGAGGTTCCCTCTGAAGTGGTCACAGGTGGGGTTCCGATACTGAGGCATTTTTATTACCCCATGTTTGATCGGTTATTTCGGACTAACTTTGCTCACTTGTTTGACAACATTAGGCGGATCTCCAGAGATGGGAGGCTCTTCCAATTTAATGGTTGGGCCAAATAGTCCTCATTAATATGAATGTCCTTCCTTGTTGCTTTATCGCACATGTATGCTCCTATAATGTTTCCCAGTTCAACTCTGCAGAAACTTATGGGTTGGTTTAAATCCTTGTCTGGCATCATGGGTGACCACTCATCAAACTCACTAAATTGCAGTTGCCTCAAGCATGGAGTGGAGTTGATTTCCCAGACATCAGGACCTATCACTTGAGTTCCCTGCTGTCTTTTGTGTGCGATTGGGGGTAATAAAAATGCCTAGGTATCAGAACCCCACCTGTGACCATTTAAGAGGGAACCTCGGGCCACTTTCAACCTCTGGCATTTCCAGGAGGTCCCCAAAGGCATAACCTTGATTTTGCAAAGTTGATCTTATATTCTGAAATAGCCCCAAATAAATTAATACACTGTATCAGTTGGGGTACAGAGGTCATCAATATGGCTGGATATCGAGGCCTCCCAGGCAAAGTCACCTCTTATTAACCTGTTGTTCATGGATAAGATGAGGGCAGTTATGGACCACTGCCAGAACCCCATTGTTATCAGTACAGTCACGGCATGGAGGATGATGTGCCAGAGTGAGGGTTGCTTATCCAAGACTTTGCCACTTTTGTCCAAAGCTGGGACAGACTTTGAACAGATGAAGACTGGGCATCCATTAAGTCCTATGAACCATCAACAGCAGCAGAACTGTACTCTAACACAATTTACAACTCATAGGCTGGCATATCCCCGACTCATCCATGATCATCAAGTAAGGGGATCGTGCTCGGAGCAGTACCAGGCACACAAAAATTAACTGTCTACCTGGGGGATCAAGTAACCAGGGCTACTTGCGCGCCAAACATCATAAGCCGCAAGTGAGACACAACTAAACAATTCCACAACCAATAGATCAGATCTAAGCTCTGCAGTTCTACCACATCCAATTGTGAATGGTGATGGTCAATGGAGGAGGAGGCTCCATAAATATTCCCATCCTCAATGGTGGAAAGGCCCAACACATAGGAAGATTGTTGCAGATGTTGGAGTCAGTCATCTCAGCTCCAGGATACGTCTGCAAGGAGTACCTCAATGGTAGTGTCCTAGGCCCAACCACATCAAGATAAGGCTGAAGCATTTTCAGCAATCTTCAGCTAGAAGTGCTAAGTGAATGATCCATTCAAACTCTGCCAGTGTCTATGAATCTTCAGCCAATTCAATTCACTCCACATGATATCACGAAACAATTGGAGGCACTAGATACTGCAAAGGCGATGAGTCCTGACAATATTCTGGCAATAGGATGAAAGACTTGTGTTCCAGAACATGCTGCTCCTCTAACCACGCTAGTCCAGCACAGTATCAACACTAGTATCTACCTGACATTGTGGAAAGTTGCCCATATTTAATCCAATTAGCCAATTACCACCCCATCAGACTACTTTTGATCATCAGTAAACTGATGAAAGGAGTCATCAACGGGATGATCAAATAGAACCTGCTTAGCGACGCCCAATTTGGGTTCTGCCCAGGCCACTCAGCTCCTGACCACAGGCCAGATTTGGTTCAAACATGGACTAAAGAACTGAATTCTGGAGGGGAGGTGAATGTGACAGCCCTTGACATCAAGGCCACATCTAACTGAATGTGACAATAAAGAGCCATGGCAAAAGTGGAATCAATAGGTACCTGGCACATAGGAAGATTGTTGTAGATGTTGGAGTCAGTCATCTCAGCTCCAGGATACATCTGCAAGGAGTTCCTCAATGGTACTGTCCTATGCCCAACCATATTCAACTGCCTCAGCAATGACCTTCTCTGTATCATAAAGTCAGAACTGGGGATGTTCACTGATGATTACACAATGTTCAGCACCATTTGTAATTCCTCAGATATCAGGTTTGGGCTAACAAGTGGCAAGTAATATTCACAAATGATAGGCCATGATCACCTCCAAAACGAGACAATCTAACCACTGCCCCATAACATTCAATAGTCTTACCATCATTGAATTCCCCCCACCCCACACTATCAACATCCTGAGGATCACCGATCAAAAACTCAACTGGATCCACATGAACGCAATGGCTATAAGAGCAAGTCAGAGGCTAGGAATACTGGGACAAGTAACGCACCGCCTAAGGTTCTAAAGCCTGTCCACCAACTACAAGGCACAAGTCAGGAGTGTGACTGAATCCTCTTCACTTGCCTGGATGGGTGCAGCTCCACTAACATTCAAAAAGCCTGATGCCATCCAGGACAAAGCAGCAGATGACTGGTCCCACATCCACAAACATCCACTCCCTCCTCAACTACTGCTCATTAGCAGCAGTGTGTACAATCTACAAGGTGCACTGTAAAAATTCACCAAAGATCTTTAGATAGCACCATCTAAACCCATGACTACTTCTATCTAGAAGGACAAGAGCAGCAGATACATGGGGACACCACCACCTGCAAGTTCCTCTCCATTCCTTCACTGTCACTGGGTCGAAATCCTGGAATTCTCTCTCCAAGGGTATTGTGGGAGAATCTACAGCATATGGACTCTAGTGGTTCAAGGCGACAGCTCACCACCACCTTAAGGGAAACAAAGAGACAGGCAATAAATGCTGGCCAGCCAGTGGCACCCACATCCTACATGAATAAAACAAAAAAAAATAGAGTAGATGGATCAAAGTTACTAGCTTTCACAGTGAAAGATCAGAACAAGATCGCACAATTCTTAAATTCGAATCATAGCACCCCTATTGTGTGGAAACAGGTCATTTGGCCCAACAATTCCACACCGACCCTCCAAACAGTATCCCACCACGACCCATTCCTCTATCCCTATTACTCTACATTTCCCCTGACTAGCACAGCTAGCCTACATATTCCTCAACACTATGGGCAATTTAGCATGACTAATTCACCTAACCTGCACATCTTTGGACTGTGGGAAGAAACCCACGCGGACACAGAAAATGTGCAAACATAGACAGTTTCCTGAGGCTGAAATCAAACCCAGGTCAATAGACAATAGGTACAGGAGTAGGCCATTCTGCCCTTTGAGCCTGCACCACCATTCAATATGATCATCGCTGAACATCCTTAATCAGTATCCAGTTCCTGCCTTATCTCCATAACCCTTGATTCCACTATCCTTGAGAGGTCTATCCAACTCTTTCTTAAATGAATTCAGAGACTGGGCCTCCACTGCCTTCTGGGGCAGAGCATTCCACACAGTCACCACTCTCTGGGTGAAGAAGTTTCTCCTCATCTCTTCCTAAATGGTCTACCCTGCATTTTTAAGCAGTGTCCTCTGGTTCGGCACTCACCCATCAGCGGAAACATGTTTCCTGCCTCCAGAGTGTCCAATCCTTTAATAATCTTATATGTCTCAATCAGATCCCCTCTCAGGTCTTCTAAACTCAAGGGTATACAAGCCCAGTCGCTACAGGCTTTCAGCGCAAGGTAATCCCGCCATTCCAGGAATTGACCTCGTGAATCTATGCTGCACTCCCTCAATAGCCAGGAATGTCTTTCCTCAAATTTGGAGACCAGAACTGCACACAGTACTCCAGGTGTGGTCTCACCAGGGCCCTGTACAGCTGAAGAAACTGTACAGGACCCTAGCGCTATGAGGAAGCAGTGCTAACCACTGAGCTACTGTGTCAACCAACTGAACCACTGTGCTGCTATGTCATTTAGGGTCAAAATCAGGAAGCACTTTATTACACAAAGGGAAGTAGAAATGAGATTAGATTAGATTCCTTATAATGTGCAAACAGATCCTTCGGCCCAACCATTCACACCGACCCTCTGAAGAGGGATCCACCCAGACCCATTTCCCTCTGACTAATGCACTTAACACGATGGGCAAGTTAGCATGGCCAATCTACCTGACCTGCACATCTTTGGACTGTGGGAGGAAACCCACGCAGACACGGGGAGAATATGCAAACTCCACATAGACAGTCACCTGAGACTGGAATTGAACTTGGGACCCTAGTGCTGTGAGGCAGCAGTGCTAACCACTGAGCCACCCGTAAATTGGGAAGGCTCTCCCCTTAAAAACAAATTTGAGGTGGAGTTAATTAACATTTTAAATGGAGAGTGAATATTAAAAGGTATGGAATGAAGAAGGATAAGTTAAGATACACATCAGCCATAATTTAACTGAATGATGGAGTTGGTTTGAGAGGCAGAATGGTCTAGTTCTGCTCATATTCCTATAGAGTGCCGATACATTTATATGGGTTAGCATTTTAACCATCTTGAATGGAGTAAAACAAAGAAACCCAGGGAAACAGAGTAAGGAAAAGAATACTATAAAATCAAAACACTACAGTCGCTAGAAATTTGAAATAAAAATGTACTGGAATTCCTTGATTTCAAAGAGTTCTTGACTCTAAATGTTAACTGTTTCCCTCTCCAAGGATACTGAATTTTTCCAGCAATTTGTTTTCATGCAAGAAATGTCATTCCTGACAAAAATATAATATTTGACCGAAATTGGTCTGTACCACAAACCACCTAATTAAATGGCTTAGTGTCAAGCAGTACAAAAGTTTTCAGGTCCAGAGTAATAATATTTTAATTCAAGCTTAGATATTGCCTGGAAGTCATCATGCAACTAGTGTACAAATCTGATACCTTTTACCATAAAAGCATGATGGAAAGGAAGCTTCCATTTTACACATTCTGGTATAGGTAGACAAATCTACAACCTGCCAGTATTGTGATGGGTACAGACTGAAACCTGAGTATCACTGTACCTGTACTTTTTAGCTCCTGAAGAATTTGTCTTAGTCATTCTAAGTGTTGAGCACAAATGATAACACCAACTGCAACACCAGCAAAGATTAATAAAACAAAGTACAAGAGAAAAAGTACAAAAATTACAAAGAAATGGCAGATTACCCAGGAAAACCAAAATGCATATAGCCAAATGCTTTGGAATACAAAAATAAGCAATTTTAACAAGAATTCAACTCTCAGTCTATTTTTAAGCTACATGCTTTACCCAGACTGATTCAGTTCTTCTGACTTTCTGATCTAATGTTGAAAAAAATAAGTACTCCAGGCAGAACCTTGCCTAATGACATGAAATTCAGTTTGCAGCAAAATGTTATTAAATATTCCATGATAAGATGATTCACAGGATTGCTGTTAAATCTTATTCTCAAATCAAACATGTCCAAATGCCAACATTTTCAAACTTGCATCAATAAAGCTCCATGCAAGAGACTTGAATAATGATTTAATATTTAATTGTTTGAAAGATAAGCAAAAAGTATCCAATTTATTATGAAACAAAAACAAAACAATATCTTTCTACTGTACCTTGAATGACCTTGAATACCCCTTGCTTGTCCATCTCCACTGCCAAGTTCATTAATGTGCAATTATTCACTGGAACCGTTTCCATAGCATCAGTATCCATTAGCCCATAAACCATGATAGGTAGATCGAGGGTCTGACCAACCTCAATTTCTACACGGGATTGGACAAACTCTATACTGACTGGTCTCAGCACATTGACCTAAGGATAATTGAAAATACGGAATTAAATCTGTAAGACAAATCACACACAATTTCAGCCTAGCTCATTCATTTGAAGCATATGGGGAGACTTTCCATGGTCTATCCATGCACACTATTTATTTAGCTAGAATAGAAATTAGGGTTTCTTTTAGTGGGCAAGTGCTCATCGTATCAAAAATTCCAAAATCTACTGTGTCCAGATAATAAAGTGCAACACTCAAACCTGGAAAGGAGACAGAGAGCTTTGTAACATGGTGCAATAATAACAACCTCTCTCTTCATACTGGCAAAACTAAAGAACTGATCATTGACTTCAGAACATGCCCCCATCCACATTGAGGTTGAGAGGGTGAAGAAAAACAAGTTTCTTGTCAGTTATTGTCACTCCAACTTGTCCTGAAGTTCCCATGTAGACACAATGGTAAAGGAGGCACAACGACTATTCTTTCTCAGGCACCTCAGGAAATTTGGCATGTCCATGAGGAATCTCACCAATTTTTACAGCTACCCTGTAGAAATCACACTGTACAAATGCATAACTGCCTGGTATGGCAACTGCTCTGCCCAAGACCATAAGAGACTAAAGACTGTTGTGTATTGACCATCATGGAAGCTAACCTCCCATCCATACATCCAGTTATGCATTGCGCTGCTGTGAAAAGGCTGCCATCATCATCAAAGACCCATTCCATCCCGGTAATGCTTTCCAGGCAGAAGATATAGAAGCTTGAACACCCGCACCAGCAGATTCAAGGACAGCTTCATCCCTGCCATTATTAGGCTGATGAATGGACTCTCTAACATCAAATACTGCTGATCTTGTTAAAACTGATGATGTCTCATGCAGGTCTGTGCAGCGTAGCTTGCATGCCTTATTCTGTCCAAGTTTTGTTTTCACCTTATGATCTGTATGTCCTTGCTTACTATGATCTGCCCGTACTGCTCGCAAACAATGTTTTTCATTGTACTTAGGTATGTCTGACAATAAATAAATCAAATCAAAATTCCCTCAACAGTTTCTCTGGTTAAAACAGTGGTGCAAAATATACCACTCGAGTCAGTTCATATCAATTCTTCTATTTTTGGTTTCAAGAAAATACTTCACAATTCTCTTTCTTGTAGCAAATGGAGTACCAATTGTATTCTGTCAATTAGCCTTAATGCAACCTATAAAACAAATGGCTTGTATGTATACACAAAACTGTATGGGGTTTCACTTATTCAGAGCATTGTGGAATGGTCAGGAGGGAATTGCCTAGGAGTCCTTGACATTAACCCTAGATCCTGTGAAGTCTCAAGTCATCAGGTCAAACATAGGCAAGGAATCTGCCTACTGATTATCAGATACCAAACAATCCTTGGCTGATGAATCAGTACTCCTCCATACTGGTCATGACTTGGAGGAAGCAAATAGGCTCTTGATGGGGAATATGTTGGCCTGGTCAACAAAGCCCACATTCCCTGAATGAATTTTAAAAACTTCTGAAGCCAAACTGACCTGTTCAACAGCAGACATCAGGAGTGTTTTAACATCATGAAAGCCCAAAATCAGTTGTTATTTCAGCTTAATAAAATGCAGGAAATGCTGCAGCCCAGGATGTGCAATACTTTAGTATGCGAAGCCTTAAGAGGTGTTATCAGATTCTCCTGAAGAGGTGCTCACTTCAAGTTTGAATTCAAGACTGCAGTAACCTGATGCTATGCATAAATCTCATGCACAAATTACAAGGCCATCTGTCATGTTGTGTAATTAGATCTGCAAGTGCCACGTAGACAGCCATTGCACCAAACTACTCTTGGTCTGCAGCTGTTATTTTTGAAATGTGCGCACTAGAAATAACTGACTTTGTTCTTTATAGCAGGCAAAGTTGCATGCATTTTCTCTGGTGAGCCGTGAGATCGATTCTCCTGCTTCTTGGATGCTGCCTGACCTGCTGCGCTTTTCCAGCAACACGTTTTTCAGCTCTGATCTCCAGCATCTGCAGTCCTCACTTTCTCCTACATCTGTGATGTACCAATCTGTACTTACTCCTTCATATCATTACCAAAAGGTCAGGGGTATCAATTTCTGAGCAGTCATGGGCAGGTTTAGGAGTACTGACAGTCACAGTAGATTCTAGTTGCAGATTCTCCCTCCTCCTCTATTGGAAATCATCTGGCACTTAGAAAAGGAGAGAGAGAGATAATGGTTGCAGCTGGATTCACCCTCTGCAACAATTCTAGCTTTCTCTCCTATAGGAATTCCAAAGCAATCTCTTCAGTAAATAACACATGGAACAACTTCATTCTTCTTCATATGCACATCCTCTCCCTGGCATTTGCCCAGCTTATTCTGCATGAGAAAGAGACTATATTATTCAGCAATGAAGAGTTCTCAACATTTGCATGTGGGTATAATAGTTCAGCTGATATACCAAGTATGCAAAAGAAAAAGACAATATTTGAGAGCAGTGTTAAGCATTTGAAAGTAGGAAGCTCATTAAAGGGGGTTGCCATGACTGGATGAAAGGAATAGAAAGTGGGAGAGGTCTTCATTTGTCTTGCTGTTATGATGAAGTCCTGTGCTGACAATGGCAACAAAACTGTGAATGGGAGTCTCACCGTAGCAACTTGGATCAAGTCAGATTCTTTCCTGATTTGTTTCCAGATACAAGGAGCTAGATTTCTGGAAAATGTGACCTCATCCTGTGGTGGGATACTCTCCTTCCACCTGATGTAAAGGAGGCATACTTTGATCTAAAAGGATATTATTGTACTGCACTCTCAATCATGGAGTTTAAGTCTTCCATTACAGAAGCAATCTTCAGTTAACCCCTACAATGAACACAGCATCTGTTTAATTAAGAGATCAGTAAAGCAGCATGCATACCATGCTCTTCAAAGTGCCTACCCTTACTACTGATGAGATGCCCTGCTATCAGGAGGACATGCTGACATTGCTTGCACCATTTACAAATAATGTGCACACCTTTTAGGGAATGCTGTGCCCGTGACCATTGCATACTAAGAAACAAGAGAAAGACTAAATAAATAAAACAAAATAAAAATTGTGTGTGGAGTTCAAAGAGAACAAGAGACCAGATCTTCCAATTGCAATTACTTTACTATTTATATTTTTATTGTAAACGGTTAACACCAGAATTAAAATGAGACAGCTTGAAAAATCTAAACTTCAGAATTAAATAGTTAAGGACACCATGATTTATTACTTACTTGCATTTTGCCAAAGTGAATTGGATTTTCCACATCTCTAGCATGTATAATGCTGAAACCTCGGCTGCCACTGGTTGCTATAACACCTTTTACTGTCACCAGAGCTACACTTTCATTACCTGATGACCACGTAAAGTTGCCACTTCCACCATTAACCTGTGGAAATATAAAGACTTGTATAAGACATTTACAAAATCTATTTGTGCAGTTTATGTAGAAAGAATAACTTAAAAAATAAGACATGGATAATCCAATTTTGTGCTTCAGATGGGGCGTTTCACCTGCCAAGAACCACAACTTGTAAGCGTATACGGGAAATTTTGGCTAGACATGTACTGTGAAGTTTCTAGCAAACATTCATGACTAGGAAGATTCCCTGTTTGAAACAACACATTGAAAAGTTAGCCTTGTACCACAAGACAAGTGTTTCCAGGCAGTCCAGTGTATCCTCAGGTAGAATTCAATTTGTTTTTTAAACTAAATGTCAATTTTCTTCTGTTTTTAAGGGAATAGAAACTAGCGTAGGCAAAAGAATAGTTTAGGGAGAAAAAGTGAACACTGCAGATGTTGGAGATCAGAGTCAGAGAGTGTGCTGCTGCAAAAGCACAGCCAGTCAGGCAGCATCAGAGGTTCCTGATGAAGAGCTTATGCTCAAAACACCAATTCCTCTGCTCCTTAGATGCTGCCTGACTGGCTGTGCATTTTTAGCACCACATTCTTCAAAAAGAATCATTTGGAGAGAGGGCCCATTTGGTCCAATTAGGTCAGAGCAAATTACTGCAGATGCTGGAGGTCACAACGGGTAAGACAGCATCCATGAAGATGCCACCTGACCTTCTGTGATCTTACTATTTTTCGCTTTCAGTTTGGTCCAATAAGACTTTGCAGTTCTTTAAAACAGCTTTCCAATCAGTTGCATACCCTTGCTGTTTGCTCATAGCCCTGCAAATTTACCCAAGCATATATCCAATTTCCTACTGAAATTTACTACCATTAAAAATAATTTTCATTTCCACCTTTATTGGTAATTAACTTCACTGTCTATAATTAACTTGCACTGGTTTTAAACCCATCCACCCTGCTCAAATCTTTTTAACTACAAAATGCTTCACTTTCTTTGCTCACAGGAAAACAATATTTAAACCTTTCTACAAATCCCTTATCTCTAATTTTCAGATAAGCCTCATCTGCACATTCCCAAGTCCTTTTGTCCATTGTTTCATGCTCTTCCTCCCATCCTATTTTGGATCAGTTATATAGTGAATGGAATTGAATTACCTCTACTAGTGCTTTTTGATACAAGGTAAGTTGGCCTTCTATTTGTGTAGATTATGCAAGTTTCTTCAAAATAAAAGAGCAACTCATATCATAACCGAGTCACAGAAAGCAGTACCTGAATTAAGTGTCGATAACTTCTGGGTTTGGGATGCCAAGGGAACACAAGGACTTTAGGCTTCAGGATTATTGGTTCATAAATAGTTACTTCTTGGTGGTTGGTAATGGGGATAACCAGGCTCTAAAACAAGATAATATCAATAATCAAAAGAAGCAAAATGGATTTTTTTTCAAGTTTTTATATACTTGTAAGCCAGCCAATCTTTGTATCAATGGTTTTACACATCAATACCTGCATTAATTGCTTTGACAAAACATATCATTTTTGAGCAGATATAGAATGCCAGCAAGAAATAATTGCTGGAGCTGAATTTACCTTTACATTCATAAAAGATTAAATATATAATAAACATAACACAAATTTTACATGCTTCTATTCTGTTGTTAACAGTGGGATTATTTTTAAGATATCTTTTGTCATACCATTTAATGCTGATTGAACATTTAAAGGAACAACTTACTTCTATCGCTACTGCCAGATGAACATTAGTGAGCAAAATAGGGACCAAATGTTGTCTAAATTATCTATACCTGAACTCTGTATTCTGACAAATACACTAACATTTTAAGTGCAGCAAATCTGACATTTTAAAATGGCTGATTAAATCCACGATAAAATGTAGATTAAATGATTCTGTGGCAGGCTGTCAGTTGCAAAAAATGAAATAAAGTGCAACAGTTTAGATCAATTATATATGTTCGGAGCTGCACAGAGATCTCAAACATAGGTTAGCTAAAAACCCTGTTTCAGGAAATTCTCACTCATTAGTTTGTTTTGAGTAACTGTTGAAGCATGATGCCTATACAATAGCAAAACAAAAAATTTACAAATATAAAAACAAGTTTAAACAATCACATTGATGGAATAAAAACAGACCAGAGTGAACATACTTGAAGGATTCCACTATTTGTTTCTGAGTACAATGATAAATTGCTCCAAGCAATTTTTAAACAGCAATGTGTCTTGTAATATAGTGTGTATAGCATTTGTCAGATTACACATCTCATCCATACCTCTCCTGCTACTCCAAAGAGTGAAGCTTTAATTATTTCTTGGCCAGCCAGCAAAACATCAACATTATAATAAGTTCCATTAAGAGATTTATTCAAGATTCTGAAGTGTGTTTCCGGAATGTTAGTGCCAATATTTAAATTCTGGGAAAAAAAAACCCAAGTTTAAAATAATCATTTATGTTTCCAAAAGCATGCTTCCAATCATAAATTATTTTTACAATATTGTACTTTCTCAAACAGTGGCATTAAGATTGGGTTAGTAAGTGTGCCAACCAGTTATTTCACTGCAGCAGCCTCATTCTTCCAAGTTGCAAACTTTTATACAAAATTACATACGGAGAGCAGCCAAATTTCTGAATAAAGTTTACATTTTACCAGTTCTCTTATGATTTTCATTTCAGAAAAATTAAATAATTTAGTATACAGTACTAAACAAATATTATACCAAATTTTGATTAAATATGCAAAACATGTACACAAACATTTTAATCTGACAAAAGTGTACATGTTAAAACTACTGTTGACCAGTTAAGAGATTTCCACAGTATAAACATAACATTATAAATTATATTAAATTCGACCAGAAGACCATAAGAAATAGGAGTGTAAGTAAGGTTATTTGACCCATCGAGTCCACTCCGCCATTCAATCATGATTGATGGGCATTTCAACATCAATTGCCCGCATTCTCCCCGTAGCCCTAATTCCGTGTGAGATTAAGAATGTATCAAATCTTGGCCTTGAACACATTTAACGTCCCAGCCTCCACTACACTGTGGCAATGAATTGCACAGTCCCACCACTTTCTGGCTGAAGAAGTGTCTCCTCATTTCAGTTCTAAATTGACCCCCTTGAATTCTAAATCTCCTGGCACCAATGGGCTATATTCTAGAGTTCTGAGGGAGGTGGGTGAAGAAATAGTGGAGGCATTGGTTGTAATCTTCCAAAAGTCACTGGAGTCAGGGAAAGTCACAAAACGATTGGAAAATCGCTGTTGTAACCTCCTTGTTCAAGAAAGGATCAAGACAAAAAGATGGAAAATTATAGGCTGATTAGCCTAACCTCGGTTGTAGATAACATTCTAGAATCCATCGTCAAGGATGAGATTTCTAAAATTCTTGGAAGTGCAGGGTCCAATTAGAACAAGTCAGCATGAATTTAATAAGGGGAGGTTGTGCCTGACAAACCTGTTCTTTGATGAGGTAACAAGTAGGTTAGACCAGGGAAACCCAGTGGATTTTATCTACCTAGACTTCCAAAAGGCCTTTGATAAGATGCCTCACAGGAGGCTGCTGAGCAAGGCGAGGGCCCATGGTGCTCAAGGGGAGTTACTGGCATGGATTGAGAATACTAGGACTCGTGGGCACAGCCTTAGAATTTGAGCACAATGACAGTTACCAAACAGCTGATGAGTTGGGTACACATCAGAGCACAGAAACAGAACAGACTCTTTGGTCCAACTTGTTCGTGCTAACCAGGTTTCCCAAACTAAACTGACCCCAATTACCTGTATTTGGTCCAGATCCCTCTAAACCTTTCCCACCCAAATGTAAAGAAAAAGATCTTATCTACTTACCTATCCATGACTCTCATTACTTTATAAACCTCTATAAGGTCATGCCTCAGCCTCCGGCGCTCCAGTGAAAATAGCCCCAGCCTATTCAGCCCCTCCCAGTAGCTCAAATCCTCCAACCCTGGCAACATTCGTGTAAGCCTTTTCTGAATCCTTCCAAGTTTCACAACATCCTTTTGATAGGAAGGAAACCAGATTTGCACATATTCCAAAGTGGCCTAACCAATGTTCTGTACAGCCGCAACATGACCTCCCAACTCCTCTACTCAATGCACTGACCAATAAAGGCAAGCATACTAAATACTTTCTTCACTATTCTATCTACCTGCTACTCCACTTTCAAGGAACGATGAACCTCCACTCCAAGGTCTCTTATCAGCAGCATCACCCTTGACGTTACCTTTAAGTGTAGAAGTCCTGATATGTCTTTTCAAAATTCAGCGTCTCATATTTATCTAAACTCTATCTGCCACTCCTTGGCCCACTGGACCATCTGATCAAGATCCTGTTGTACTCTGCTCTCCCTCTATTCGGTGTGATCTAAACTTGCTAACTTAGTTTACTTTGAGGAAACTTGATGAATGCCTTACCAAAGTCCATATAAATCATATCCACTGCTCTGCCAGCAATCCTCTTCATTACTTCTTCAAAAATCTCAAGTTAGTGAAACACTATTTTCCACACACAACCTATATTAACTAACCCTAATTAGTCCTTGCCTGTCCTTCAGAATTCCCTCCAACAATCTGCCCACCACTGATATCAGGCTCACAAGCCTATAGTTTCCTCATTTTTTTCTTACCACCTTTCTTAAATAGTGGCACCATATTAGCCAGCCTTCAGTCTTCCAGCACTTCATCTGTGGCAATCAATGATACAAATACCTCGGCAAGGGGCCCAGCAATCACTTCCATAGCTTCCACAGAGCTCGAAGATATGCCTGATCAAATTCAGAGGATTTATCCACCTGATGCATTTTAAGATGTTCAGCACCTTCTTCTCTGCAATATGGACATCTTTCAAGTTGTCACTATTTATTTCCCCATGTTCTCTGTCTTCCATATCAGTCTCCACAGTAAACACTGATGCAAAATACTCAGCTGCAACATTATGTCCCAACGCCTATACTCAAGTGTGCCAAATGCCTTCTTCACCACCTTGTCTTCCTGTGACATCGCTTTCAAGGAATTATATATCTGAACTCTTAGGTCTCGCTGTTCAACAACACTGCCGGTGCCCTATCATTAATTGCGTAAGTCCTGTCCTGATTTGTTTTACCATAATGCAACAGCTCGCATTTATCTAAATTAAATTTTATCTGCCACTCCTAGGTCCTTAGCCACAACTGATTAAGATCGTGTTGTACTCTTAGATAACGTTCTTCACTGTCCACTACACCAATTTTAGTCTCATCCACAAACTTACTAATCACGTTTCCTGTATTCTCATCCAAATTATTTATATAAATGAAAACAATAATGGACACAGCTCCAATCCTTGCGGAACACCGCTGGTTACACGCCTCCAAACCTCCACCAACACCAATTTTGTATCCAGTTAGCTGGTTCTCCCTGGATCCTAAGTATTCTAACTTTACTAACCAACCTACCATGTGGAAGCTTGTCAAAGACCTTGCTATAGTCTATGTAGACAAGATCCACGACTGACCTCATCTATCTTGTTGGACATATCCTCAAAAAAACTCAAATTTGTGAGACACGATTTCCCACCTAAAGCTTCGTTGACTATCAATAATCAGTGCTTGCCCCTCCAAATGCATATAAATCCTGTCTCTCAGAATCACCTCCATCAGATGACCAGTCTACAGTTCCCAGGCTTCTCTTTACAGACTTTCTTAAAGGTCTTTAACAAGCAATGAGTATCAACTGGCAACTCATCACTGCTTGAGTAAAAAGATTCAACAAATGCTGCTTGGCAGACATCTTGCCCAATCTTGTCATACATCTCACTGTAGCTTATGTCACTTCAGATTTCACCCTTATAACGGAACTTTCTCCACTCAGTGTTATATTTAGGCATTATCTAAGTAGGCTTTAGCTTAGGGTCTCATATTAAGATGAGCCTTCAAGTATGAAAAATATAAAATAAATTCCAAGGTTTTCCACAATTAATTCAATGATAAAGGAGACAGACATTTTCATTCGGATGTGTCAAAAATATGCTTGAATAGTTACACAAAACACATAGAATAGTCCCCTTGGATATTAAACATAATTAGAAAACTTTGATTTACTCTCAGCTCCATTCAAGAAGTGCTATACTCAAGAATTCCACACTCCTGAGTTTCAGACCGATGAAGTGAATACATTGATGGTGTTCCTTTAAAAAAAATATATTTTCTCAAAGTCAATATTGGAATGGCCTGTTTGAAAGGTCGAAGTGTTTACTTCAAACAAATGAATCACTGTATAAAAGAACCTATTTCATTTAATGTAAGCTAAATGGTAGGAAATACAATCTAACTAGTATACTCTAAGTTCTATCTGCTAACTCTTCTAAACATTGTCAACAATACTAGCAGTGATGGTTTAATAGCTGGTAAAACTCTTTTGGAATTCAAAATTATAAGATTTCTGCAGATCACAGAAAAACTTTGCTTACATATCTAATGAGGCAATATGGGTTAATCATGGATTCAGACCTGGAGGAACAGATTAAAAAGCAACAAGAGTACTGAAGGCATGTACTCAAACATGCTGTTGCAGTTGTTTGCACAATATCAGAACTGTTGTGGCTCTGTTCGCCGAGCTGGGAATTTGTGTTGCAGACGTTACGCCCCCTATCTAGGTGACATCCTCAGTGCTTGGGAGCCTCCTGTGAAGCGCTTCTGTGATGTTTCCTCTGGCATTTATAGTGGCAGTTATAAATGCCAGAGGAAACATCACAGAAGCGCTTCACAGGAGGCTCCCAAGCACTGAGGATGTCACCTAGACAGGGGGCGTAACGTCTGCAACACAAATTCGCAGCTCGGCGAACAGAATCCCAACGAGCACCTGAACTACAAATCTTCTCACAAACTATGTACTAACTTTTAAGAGTGGAAATGAAGAGTTTGACTCATTATATAATGGGTATTTTCTTAGTTGAATAGTGCTCATTTCTAAGCAATCAGATCAAATATTACAGATGCAGTGGATTTGGGAAGCCTTCAATTGAGTAAAGTCAATTTATGATGAATTCATCCAGTTTACGGCTGAAAAATAGGATCTCTTTTGGATGACTTGTAACTAGCAGGATACTTCAACTTATCTCTCAACTCTACACTAGATCTTCCACATGTTGATTAATGAAATGATAATATGTGCCATCAAACAATAGTTTTCTCATTAAAACCATTTTAAATTTCCTTTGATTTGGAAAAACATAGTTGTGAAAGCATAGCCAACATGATGCTAGATTATCTAGGTAATCGAGTAGAGGCAATAAGTGCAAAGTTCACTTCAGTAAGTGCAGAACACAGTACTTTGATAAAGCAGTTGACATAGCAGGAAGGTATAATAGCTTGCAGCAAAACCTTGCAGAGAAAAATAGTTATGCCATATAAATGGCATATGCAGGATATTTACTGAATCTTGCTGCAAGCGCTGCACTTGGTAATTGCATTAATCTTTTTTGCTGTTATTCAACAATAACACATTCCTCTGTCTCTAGTAAATACAGGACCATAATCAAATCATTTGAGTCCTGATTCCACTTTTTTATTAACTGTTCTCTGCTTTCGATTAAATTATAATGCACGCTCCATTGTCCCTTCTAAACTAAATAATGGAAGATTCGTTCTAAAATAGATACATTGTTTAAAAATTATATGTATCGCTTAGATAATCGATCTCACAATTACTAAATCTTTTGTCATAAGAACAACGATTTTCCCTGCAAAGCACTTTTTTTTAAAAAAAACAAAAGTGCATGGAGCTTTGCCAGGAAAAACTGGTGGAGGCAAAGACTACGATACCTTTTTTATGGAAAATGTACGCAGATGACGACACAGACCGACTACACACAATATATAAACACAGAAATAGGTATTCAGCCCAACCAACCAGGATGTTATTAAAATTTATTTAGTAGGGAAATTGTACTCCAAACTACAGAAAGATTAGCCCATATTATCATCTTAACAGAATTGGCAACCAAATGTGCATATATATTTACTTTCCAGCATGCTTTTCATGGGACTAGAATCTTAAAGAACATGGTTCAAGTCCCAACTTCCAACAGATCCATGCCTTCCCATTTCATTGAATTATAGTGTTGAATGATTATCAACCTTCCATTAGTTTTCAGGCAATTCTAGAATGAACTACCAATAGTAAGGGCAACTTAGGAACTTCTCCTAACCTCACAGAACAAATTTTCCAGGGTCTTTAGATTATAACAGAGTACACCTCTTTGGCCAGTGATCGTCCTTCCTCTTGCAATCTGCTTGGTAACATATACAGGACTTAAAGCCTTTTCCCCGCTTTTGACCATGTTATCTGTAGCCTTTTGTCCTTATAAAAGGCTGCTCTCTCATTTGCTGTCCAAAGACTGATTAAAAACATGTCTACAGTTAATGCTCCTGTCTTAGTTTCCAGCTGTGAAATATATCACCTTGCTCTAATCAAGTCCCCATGGGAACTAAGCCACCCAGGTTTGTGGTCAAACAGAATTTGAAGCAGATCAAATGACCCTCTTTACCATTCGAATTTGCCCTGAATTAAAGAGATAGTACCAAACATCAAACAAACAAACATTACATGAATATCAGTTAGGACTGATGGCTAATATCAGTCAAGAACACAGAAGGAAAAAAGTGCACCGAAGAAACAAAATTGGGTTATCTAATAACTTACATCGGATAAATAAACTTTATTACTGCTTTTGTCGTAAACTTCCACTCTAAATTCATATGTTCTTCCTACTTCCAAAACCCACCTTTCTCCAGGAAAGACAGAAAAACCTGGATGGATCAAAAGGAGTCATTTTAGAACAATCTTCACGCATCTAGCAAGTATGTTGAATTTGAGTAGTTATAAAATATTTTGCGAACTTCCAGAACAATGAACTTGTGATGACTTGGATTTGAATATAGGAGGAATAATTAGCAAGTTTGCAGATAACAGCAAAACTGGGAGGTGTAGCCGAGCGTGAAGAAGGTTACCTCAGAGTACAATGGGACCTTGATCAGTTGGGCCGAGAAGTGGCAGATGGGGTTCAATCTAGATAAATGTGAGATATCGGAGGCTGAGGGGTGACCTTAAAGAAGTTTTTAAATTCATGAGAGATATGGATCGGTTGAACAGTCAAAATCATTTTCTCAGGGTAGGGGAGTCTAAAACTAGGCTTAAGGTGAGAGGGAAAGATTTAAAAGGGATCTAAGGGGCAACATTTTCACACAGCGGATGGTGTGTGTATGGAATGAGCTGCCAGAGGAAGTCATGGTGGCTGGTACAAATACAACAATTAAAAAGCATTTGGGTAGGTATACGAATAGGAAGGGTTTAGAGAGAGAGGAGATGAGCCAAATGCTGGCAATTGGGACTAGATTAATTTAGGATATGTGGTTGGCATGGACAAGTTGGACCAAAGGGTCTGTTTCCACACTGTATTTCTCTATTACTCTCTTAAAATGTGAACATCTAAGCATTTTAACTATCATACTAAGAGGATATTCTTTAGCCTACACAAGACCAATACTGGAAAACCCAAAGATCTCACTTCTTATTTTTAGATACCTTCTTTGTGAGATTTGCAATTAAACCGATTAACACTTCTTGAAAAGCTTGAATTTATTTGATTTCGAGTTCATTAAATAGTCAATAACCAAGATCTACAAGTTAACTGAGGCCATACAAAAAAGGTGCAGGATTTGGCTATTGGGACCCTTGAGCTAGCTCCACTGTTTAATAAGATCATGACTGATCTGACAGCAATCTCAAATCCACTTTCACATCTAGTGCAAATAACTTATTACCCCCTCGAATTAAAATGCCAAAAACTTAAAATATTTGTATTTTAAAATTAGAGTCCATGATTTTACTTCACTTCTCATATGTTAATCCAGCTGGTAAACAGCAAAAAAATAAAATTGCTTGCATGCTAAGAGTTGCAAAAATAATTTTAGTTAGTGATGTAGCATTTATTGTGGAGTTACAGAGTACTGGTCAACTTTTAATTATCTAATAATAGCAATAAAAAAAAAGTTCATCAACAAGCCAACCTGTACCAACAGCTCAGAAGGTAAGCAGCACAGGATTGCCATGTCTCCTAACTTTTCGAAATTATTAGTATTGGAAGCTTTAGGTGCAGCATTCTTGGCTGCAGGATTTTAAATTTTTTTAAAAATCAGTGCAGCTGGAGGTATTAAAGGATTGTTGCCAGAAACTGTATCAAGTCTGGACTTCCTCCTATGCAAGTGGTTTTGTAAAAACGTTCTAGATCTTCATTACTTTCTAGGTTTACCTTGCTTCAATATTTTGGAGGTTTCCTAGCATGATTACTAACTACGTGGAAACTTGTCATAGTTGGATATGGAACATAGCGAAAATCTGCTATTGAAAAGATCAAGACACCAATGCAGAAATTCCAAGTATCAGCAGTGCTCCCAAAAGGCACTTTCAGGACACATTTCTCCAAAAGTTCTGATCTCCATAACTCTATTGCAACAACTGGGTGAATTCTTTCTACTTAAGTCTCTTATCTTGCTTTATTCAATATTATGTCTACAAGCCATAAAGGAAATCTGTACAACACTAACCTAGAAAACCAGCCCCTACAACATATATTGTAGAATTGGGCAGCTGAGAAAATGCTTGCATGTGAATATCTACATTTTAGTTAAAGAGACCTTAACTTCTTTTAATACGGACTACTGATTGCAAATATATAGATAATAGATAGCAACAGTATTTTTTTTAAGAAATCCTATCAAGTGTATGGTAATTTAATGTCATTCAACACATGATGGCATATAAACTATACAAAATTTAATCTAATATCCAACATCTAGGATTGATTATACAACTCCAACTGCATATTACCTGCGCTTGCCCTCAAGAAAGCAGACTTTTATCCAAATGGCTGTGATGTGAGCACATTAAAACGATGGGAACAGGATGGACTGGGATTGCCTCCCCAAAATCACCATTTTGAAGAGATGCTGATTTGGTTGCAATGAACATAGGAATTCCATTATGTTGTGGAGAGCTACTTGTTTCAGCACCTGTGCAGACTTCCAGTTTCTTTTGAGGTGGCCAGTCACTTAAGACATTTTTCGTGCCTCAAAAGTATTGCCTGAATATTACATTACTGGTAATATTGGCACATAAGGAACAGGAACAGGAGTAGGCAATTTGGCCCCTCTTACTGAGATAGTAAATCCAAATATGATTTTTAAGCAGGATCTGAAATTCCTAATTGTCCACTGATTTAACTGATCAAAAAAAAGTTGAAAATTAGGGAAGAAACTAAATTGCAACAAAACAATAGAAAACAGATAGAATGTCTTTTTTAAAATAAAAGTTTAGAATTACAGCACCCAGACAAGTGATTATCGAAGTATTTCAATTTTCTATGCATTTGAATTCGAGATACATAACCCTGAAAATAACTTATAAATCCACAATTACAGCAAACTTTCAAAACAATAGTGTTTTCTCTCCCATTTGTGAGTCTACAGCTCCTCTACTGGAACTAGCTTCTTTTAAAGGAGTTGTTTTTTTCACTACAGTATCAACAAATAAGACAAAGAACAGGATTTTTGTTTGTCAAATCATTAATATTTGTGGAAAAAAAAATCCTTCACTTCTAAGACTTAGAATATTCTATCAGGAAATCCTATGGATAGGATCATATTCATCTTAGTCAGAACTGAAACCAACATGTTCATTCTAAAAGATGAGACTTAAACAATCCATATCTTTTTCAATATAGACTTTCAATTACATCACACTGTAAACTTCTGCTTTGTGTCTTACAATCTTATACTCCACAACCATCTGATGAAGGAACAGCGCTCCGAAAGCTAGTGCTTCCAAATAAAGCTGTTGGACTACAACTTGGTGTTGCGTAAATTTTTAACTTTGTACACCACAGTCCAACACTGGCATCTCCAAATTATAGTCAGGTTTTGACAACCTATTTCTTTCTCAAGAACCATTTCAGCACAAATCTTTAAATTATTATTGATTAAATTACCCATAAAATATCACTTTTTCCCTCAATTTGTTATATAACAGAACCACTCATCAAAAAGCCACACCAACAAAATACATTTTATAACATTATGTGAAACCTTTTGATGAGTTGACAGTGACATCTACAATTAGACGAATCCTGTTCATGTTAGCGATTTCCTGAAATGAACATGCTACACTTTTTAAAGTTGGAAACAAGCTTGCATGGATAATATTGTGCAGTGGAAAATCAATTTATGGAAAAAGGATACTCTTATAGGTAAGAACTAAGTTAATCTGCCCCTCTTGGACTGCTGTGACAATGCAGGTGTCAGAATCCAGTTCTGCAACTGTTCTGTCCACATCAGAGTCCGTTTCACCACTTTTTAACTCCAATTTGTACTGTTCGGATGGCATCTCAATTTCTGCAAGAGTAACAAGGAAAGAAGCAGAACATTTCAAAGTGTTACTAATTGATGATATATTAGATAAAATGAGCGACGTGTACTATGTTTTAATGCTCCAAGTTGTACAAAGTATGATTTCAGGAGTGTCATAATTCAGTAAATATTCAGTTCAGCCAGAATGTTAATGTCCAAAACAAATATATATAAAGTGAACATTTAAAATTGCAAATTTTTTTTCTATCATTTCGTAGGATGTGGGGTAGGCTGGTAAGTCTAGATCCAGCAAACTATTCCTAATTAGCTTAAGATAATGATGGACTACGGTCTTTATATAGTAACTAAAATAACTGCACAGAAGCTGGTATCCCATCACCAGTCAGCTCAGAGCCAGTCCCTCGAATGAAGACTCTCTGAATGTCATGTCAGTTAAGGCTTCCTGGTTGGGGTTGTTAACCTGGGCCAATCAAGAATCTCATGATTAATGAGATCCACTGGACGCTCATTCCAATCATGAAGTAACTGTTTTAAATGTCATTAAGAAGTCAAACATGTAGTGTGATATCATGATCTACCAGATTGATTACATTGTTCGAAGAAGGGAACCTGCTAGGTTTTAATGAACGTGTTGGATTTTCAGTGACAACCCAGTAGCTTAATTCCACAATCACTTTCTGATGCCTAACAAAAATTGCTATTTATTGATTTAAATTTCACAATTTGTAAAAGCAGATTTCAACTCAACCCACAGTTTGCAAATCTAGTACCAGACCCACAAAATTAAATTCCAGTAATACCTAAATAGCAACACTATCACAGTCAACCCACATAAGGCTGCTGGACAAGATAACATCCCTGGCAGAGTGCTAAGGGGATTCTCTGATGTACTGGCAGACGTTCTCACGGACATCTTTAACATCTCCCGGAGCTGTGCCATAGTTCCAACATGCTCTGTGGCCACTACCATCATCCCCGTGCTGAAGTCATCTTCAGCGCCCTGTCTCAACGACTATGCCCTGTTGCGCTAACACCCATCATGAAGTGTTTTGAGAGGCTCATGAGGAGGCGTATTAAGACCCTGCTGCCCCCTCATTGGACACCCTGAAGTTCAGGTATTGTCCAGACTATTCAACAGGTGATGACATTTCCACTACTCTCCATCTGGCCCTCACTCACCTGCAGGAGGATACCTACGTCAGAATACTGTTCATAGTGTTGAATGTGGAACCAAAAAGTCTATGATTCCTCAGCACCTGATTGGAAAGCCGAGTCTGCTGGACCTAAATACCTCCCTTTACAAGTGGATCCTGGACTTGCTGACTGGAAGACGTCAGACAGTCCAGACTGGGAACATCATCTCCAATACCACCACACTGACACAGGGTACCCTAGGGCTGTGTGCTCAGTTCACTGCTGTTCACCCTGCTGACACACCACTGTGAAGCAATGCACAGCCTGAATCATACCATCAAGTTCACTAATGACACGACTGTCATGGATCTCATTAGCAGGAACGGCAAGTTATCATACAGAGAGGTGGTGCAGTGGCTAACAGACTCGTGCAGAGCCAACAACCTGTCTCTGAATGTAGATAAGACAAAAGAGATGGTTGTTGACTTCAGGAGGGCATGGGGCAACCACTCTCCACTGGACATCAACAACTTCCCCGTGGAAATCGTGAAGAACACCAAATTTCTTTGCATCCACCTGGTGGACAATCTTACTTGATCCCTCAACACCAGCTCCATAGCCAAGAAAGTCCAGCAGTGTCTTGAGGGGAAAGATATAAAAGAGACCTAAGGGGCAATTTTTTCACGCAGAGGGTGGTACGTGTATGGAAAGAGCTGCCAGAGGAAGTGGTGGAGGCTGGTACACTTGCAACATTTAAAAGGCATTTGGATGGGTATATGAATAGGAAGGGTTGAGGGGGATATGGGCCAGGTGCTGGCAGGTGGGACTAGATTGGGTGGGATATCTGGTCGGCATGGATGGATTGGACCGAAGGGTCTGTTTCCATGCTGTACATCTCTATGACTCTAAGTACACCTCCCACACCCCAACCTCACCACATTCTACAGAGAATTCATTGAGAGTACCCAGAGCTGCTGCATCACCGCATGGCTCGAGAATAGTACCGTCTCGGATTGTAAAACCCTACAACTGATAGGGAAGACAGCGGAGAGGATCACTGGGGCCTCTCTTCCCTCAATTACAGACATTTACATCACGGTACTTCCAAAAGGCTTACAGCATTGTGGAAGACCCCACAAATCCCTCACTCAAACTCTTCTCCCTCCTGCCATCTGGCAGAAGATACTGGAGCGTTTGGCCTCTCACGGCAAGTCTGTGCAACACAGTTTTATCCCCAAGGCCATCAGGCTCGTTAACACTTTTGTGATCAGACTCTATTCCATCCGAAACGTTTTGCACGACTTCGAATTGCTGCTCAAACAATGTTTCACTAATTATTACACTAATTTATACACCACTATGCCTATTATCTTGGTGTGTCAGGACTTACTGTGCTGTCTTGCGTGTTTTGCACTTCTTATGCATGTTATGCCGCCCTGTGTAAGATTGCGCTGTTTATGCTGTCCATGTCACACCTTGATCCTGGATGAACGCTGTATTTTATTGTATCTGTTCTTTATGGTAGAAAATGACAAATAAAGCTACTCTTGACTCATGAGTAAATGTCCCTGTCCTGTCAAAGAGTCATTTTGGAAGATGCCTGTCCACTCTGGTTAGGGCTGCAAGGTATTGCTTTGCATTCTCGGATGTTTCTTTCGATAAATTTCATTCAACCCACAATACAATTTAAATACTCACAACATTTAAGGGACATACACAGATGAGGACAAATAATTAATGACAATATTCCTGCCTTTGTTTTCAAACTGGGCTCCTCCATAATGGGAATCCTCAAGATTTCTCCACCATTGGATTTATGCCTCATTCTCTATTTATTGGTCACCATTGTAATTATGTTGCCTCATACTAATTAACATTTCCTCTGTTGTGGCCATTTCAGAGGCATGGATAGAGCAGGAACAGGAATGGTTATTGCAGGTTCTGGGGTTTAGATGTTTCAGTAAGAACAGGGAAGGTGGCAAAGAAGGGGAGTGGCATTGTTAGTCAAGAACAGTATTACGGCAGCAGAAAGGACATTTGACGAGAACCCGTCTACCGAGGTAGCATGAGCGGAGGTTAGAAACAGGAAACCCTGTTGGACGTTTTCTATAGGCCTCCGAAAGTTCTAGAGATGTAGAGGAAAGGATTGCAAAGATGGTTCTGGATAGAGTGACAGTAACAGGTTAGTTGTTATGGGGGAACTTTAACTTTCCAAATATTGACTGGAAATGATATAGTTCAAGTATCTTAGATGGGCCAGTTTTTGTCCAATGTAAGCAGGAGGGTTTCGTGACATAGTATGTAGATAGGCCAAAAGAGGGGAGGCTGTATTGGGTTTGGTATTGGTAGTAGGTGAGCATTTTGGTGAAAGTGACCATAATTCAGTTATATTTACTTTAGCAATGGAAAGGGATAGATATATAGCACAGGGGAAGAGTTATAGCTGGGGGAAAGGCAATTAGGCAAGATTTAGGATACATAGGATGGGGAAGGAAACCTCAGGATTAGCACAATTGAAATGTGGAACTTGTTCAAGGAGCAGTTACTGCATGTCTTTGATAAGTATGTACTTGTCAGGCAGGAGGTGGTCAAGCGAGGGAAGCATGGTTTACTAAAGATGAATCTCTTTTCAAGAGGGGGAAGAAGGCTTATGTAAAGATGAGACATGAAGGCTCCATTAGGGCTTGAGTGTTACAAGTTAGCCAGGAAGGACCTAAATAGAGAGAGCTAAGAGGAGCTAGAAGGGGACATGAGAAGTCATTGGCAGAAAGGATCAAGGAAAACCCTAAAGCTATGTCAGGAATAAAAGAATGACTAGAGTAAGAGTAAGTAAAAACAAATGACTGCAGATGCTGGAAACCAGAGTCTAGATTAGAGTGGTGCTGGAAAAGCACAGCAGTTCAGGCAGCATCCGAGGAGCAGTAAAATCAGTGTTTCGGGCAAAAGCCCTTCATCAGGAATACAGGCAGCAAGCTCTTCTTGCATTTATCTCTCCACCCTTCAGGCTTTCTGCCTGTATTGCTGAAGAAGAACTTTTGTCCGAAACATCAATTTTACTGCTCCTCGGATGCTGCCTGAACTGCTGTGCTTTTCCAGCACCACTCTAATCTAGACTAGAGTAAGAGTAGGGCCTGTCAAGGACAGTAGCAGTGCATGGAGTCCAAAGAGATAGGAGAGGCACTAAATGAATATTTTTCATCAGTATTCACACAAGAAAAAGACAATGTGGTCGAGGAGAATACTGAAACACTGGCTATTGGACTAGACAGGATTGAAGTTCAGAAGAAGGTGGCGTCAGTAATTCTGCAAAGTGTGAAAATAAATAAGACCCCTGGGCCGGATGGGATTTATCCTAGGATTCTCTTCGAAGCAAGGGAGGAGATTGCAGAGCCTTTGGCTTTGATCTTTATGTTGTCATAGTCTACAGGAATAGTGCCAGAAGACTGGAGGGCAGAAAATGTTGTCCCCTTGTTCAAGAACAGGAGTAGAGACAATCCTGGTAATTATAGACCAGTGAGCCTTACTTTGGTTGTGGGTAAATTGTTGGAAAGGATTAGATGATTTATAATCATCTAGAAAGGAATAATTTGATTAGGGATAGTCAACACTCTTCTGTGAAGTGTGGGCTGTGCCTCACAAGTCTTATTAAGTTCTTTGAGAAGGTGACCAAACAGATGGGTGAGGGTAAAGTGGTAAATGTGGTGTATATGGACTTCAGTAAAGCGTTTGATAACGCTCCCCATGGTAGGCTATTGCAGAAAATGCAGACACATGGGATTGAGGGTGATTTGGCAGTTTGGATCAGAAATTGGCTAGCTGAAAGAAGACAGAGGGTGGTGGTTGATGGGAAATGTTCATCTGGAGTTCAGTTATTAGTGATGTACTGCAAGGATCTATTTTGGGGCCACTGCTGTTTGTCATTTTTATAAATGATCTGGTTGATGGCACAGAAGGATAGGTTAATAAATTTGCAGATGACACTAAAATCAGTCGAGTTATGGACAGTGTGGAAGGATGTTGCAGGTTACACAGAGGGACATACAGAAGCTGCAGAGCTAGGCTGAGAGGTGGTAAATGGAGTTTACTGCAGAGAAATGTGAGGTGATTCACTTTGGAAGGAGTAACAGGAATACAGAGTACTGGGCTAATGGTAAGATTCTTGGTAATGTGGATGAGCAAAGAGATCTCAGTGTCCATATACATAGATCCCTGAAAAGTTGCCACCCAGGTTGCGAGGGTTGTTAGGAAGGCTTATGGTGTGTTAGCTTTTATTGGTAGAGGGATTGTGTTTTGGAGCCATGTGGTCATGTTGCAGCTGCACAAAACTCTGGTGCAGCTGCACTTGGAGTACTGCGTACAGTTCTGGTTGCCACATTATATGAAAGACATGGAAGCACTGGAAAGGATGCAGAGACATTTTACCAGGATATTGGCTGCTATAGAGGGAAGGTCTTCTGAGGGACTTGAGGCTGTTTTTGTTAGGGAGAAGATAGATAAGAGATGACTTAATAGAGACATACAAAATCAGAGGATTACGTGTAGTGGACACATGAGCCTTTTTCCTCGGATGGTGATGGCCAGCACGTGGGGACATAGCTTTAAATTGAGGGGTGATAGATATAGGACAGATGTCAGAGGTAGGCTCTTTACTCAGAGTAATAAGGGCATGGAATGTCCTGCCTGCAACAGTAGTAGACTCACCAATTTAAGGGTATTTAAATGGTCATTGGATAAATACGGATGATAATAGAATAGCGTAGGTGAGATGGGCTTCAGTTTGGTTTCGCAGGTCAGTGGAACATCAGAGGGCTGTAGGACTTGTACTGCGATGTAATGTTCTATATTCTCTGTGAATAAAGCTTTATTTTCTTTTAGGTTATTGATATTATCTTTCAAAATTTCTGCTAGGGTCCCAGTACCCACAGTGAATCACAAGCAGTGTCAAAACTGAAAAACACGCATGTGCTTGCATCATATTGGGTAAATGAATTGTTTGGGCAGAAATGTCGGTAGAGATTAAGTACAAAGTAATTTGTTTCAAACTGTACAAGGCAAGCTAACCAACATTTAAATTACAGGAAAACATTTAGCATGAACTCTTGTCTTAATTTTTTAAACCAGCATTTTCCTCTCAAATTCTTTTCTGTTCCAAACAAGGTTCTGTCCCAACTTCAGTTCTTGGCTTTGGAAGTTTTTTTGCTCCTCCCTGCCACCATAATTTATCTTGTGATTTAAAACAATGCTGCTCTCTGCACATTCAGAAACTGAGCTGGGGACACTGGTCCTACTTCATAACTCAGTCCTGTCATCCCAGGAAGCAGTCTGGTTAATCTTCGTTCAACATTTCCAGAACATCCTTTGTCAGATTAAACAAAAATTGCACAGAATACTCCAGGTGTGGTTTCACCAATAGATTATAATCACTCCAACACAACATCCCTGCTCCTGTCCTTGAATTCTCTTGCTATTAAGACCAACATATTGTTTGTCCTTTTCACTGCCATATGCACATGCTTACTTTCAGTGACTAGTGTAATAGGACACTAAAGTCTCCCCATTTCCAAAGTTATCATTCAGATAATAATCTGTCTTCCTGTTTTTTATTTCCAAAGCAGATATCTTCACATTTATCCATTATGTTTCATTTGCCACGCATTTGCGCACTCACTCAGCGTGTTCAAATCACACTGATGTATCTCTGCATCCTCCTCAGAGCTCAACCTCTTCCCCAGCTTTGTGTTGTCTGCAAAACTGCAGATATTATTTAGTTCCCTAATTTAAATCATGAATATATATTGTGAATTGCTGGGTTCAGAGCTCTGATCCCTGCACTACACCAGTAGTCCCTGTCTCTTGGAAAAGAACCATTTATTCCTGCTGTCTGTTCCCAGTCTTCCAGATGTGATTGTGATGAATCATACCTGGAATACTCAATGACATTTAAAAAAATGATATTTTCAGCTGCAGATTTGGGATGATCCAGCTATTGCAAGCATTTTGATACCAATTTTGGGTCACGTATTAAGACCAAGGATTAAAAAGTGTGAGATGGTTACAGAGAATGATGACATTAGCCCTGACAATTACAAAGGCCGACCTTCCACCTACAGAATCCATCTACCAGGCCTACTGTCAAAGAAAGGCCGCCAGTATTCTCAAAGATCCATCCCACCCTGGCAATGTTTTTCTACAACCTCTACCATTGGGGAGAAGGTATAGAAGCCTGAACACACACACCAGCCAGTTTCGAAACAGTTTTTACCCTACTGCTGTTAGAATACTGAATGGACTCACAAACCCTTAACATTTGCCTGTACCTGTGTTTTTATTTTTGCCGCTGTTTACCTATTATTTACTTATCTATGGTACTTAACTCTGATCTGCCTGTATTACTCACAAGGCAAAGCTGTAAACTGTGCCTCAGTACACATGACAATAAATTCAATTCAATTCAATATTCCTGTGGGGGGGGGGGGGGGGGGGACGGTGTGCTACATGCAATGTATTTACAATACTGTTTTAAAGTTTTGTTCCACATTGTGGAAGTAGATTTTTCTCAATGCACAATTTGCAAAGTTTTAATCTAAATACTGTTTAAGTGCATAAATGTTTTAGTCATAGTATTTTTGCATTTTTTTTCAAAAAAAAACGTAGCACTTAACAGAATTGGTTGACTGACATTGCCCTGCCTGCTTTGTTCCAAACACTAAAAATTGTTTTGGTACCCTTTTGACCAAATTTCTGATCAATCTTTGGTTCTATGCAATTTGTTTAGTTGCATGTTATTTTACTGTGTAAGTTATTTTGAATATGCAGTCCTCTGCATTTCTTGCACTTCAAAAAACACCTTAATAGCCCAAATCTTCTGACTGCTTTATCTTAGATGTTTTACGTTCTACTAGATCCACTACCTGAAGACTTCAGATTAATTGAAATCTAGGCAGCCAGATGACATCTTTAGGTTGCAATTTTCTGTTTTTTTTAAAATCAACACAACACTCCTCACATGGGCAAAGTAACTTCAAATTTACTGCTCCATCATAAGTAAACAAATTCAACTACAGTTACATCTGGTTCAATGTCTAATTTCACTGCTAAAAGTAAATTGAAATGCATTAAACCTATATGTAATAGTTTGTTAGAGACAAAAAAAAATCTGCAGATGCTGGAATGCAAAATAGACAAGCAGGAGGCTGGAAGAAGGGTTATATTCGAAACGTTCACTTTTCGACTTGCTGATGCTGTCTGGTTTACTGTGTTCTTCTAGCCTCTTGCTGGTTTAATATGTATTACTTCAGCAGCTCCGTTGTAGACATGCGTACTTAAAGACAGAAGACATTCTAAAAGTATCTTTATCCCAACAGTCTCATAACAAGTTACTCACACCGAAAATAAATGCTTCCATGTTCAGTCATATTTTATGTCCATCTGGAGTCCAAAGGAAAATATTAAAAGCAAATAACCTTTCAAGATTCTGTAATCTATAACTGTTGATCTGAGAAACAAAAGAGATATAGAAATTCCCTCTTCTGGCAGTAGTTCAATTTAGTTTTTGTAGTTGAAAGTTACCTGTCATTTTCCCATTTACAACTTTAGCAACTCTGTAGCGAATAATAGAGCCTATCAACAAATAAATATCATGAGCTGGACTCAAGATAATGTTTTCCAAAATAGTGACACGTATTGATGCAGCAGGAACATTCTAGAAGAAAGAATCAGAAGTTAGAAATAACAATGTGCTTATGAATGCACATGCATGAAAAGAAATTACTATAATATTCCCCGTACTCCAATGACCCCAAGTTATCCACATTTTTGAGATCATTCTACTTCATACTTCATGCACCTGCTAGCAAACTGGATAAGAAAATATTAAAGTTATATTCACATTATGCAGGAATATCAAAATTCTGACCAGCAGCACAGACTGTATCAACAATTTTGTGAACAGCGAGGACCAAGCCTATTTCCCAACAGTATGATGCAATCCAATACACTGGCTTCCTTTTTTTTGAAAAAAGAATACCACCCTACTTACACAATGTGAATGCAGAACAATAAAGTGCATATGGGTTGTCAGTCTGCTAGATGTCGTACTACTAACTCAATGGATATTATAGCACAAAGACAGTGGACATTTTACTCAAGAATGAGAAAGCCAATCATAGATTTTGAAAAAAAACGGAGAATGTGGGCACAAGACTTGCTTATGGTTAAAGGATTTTAATAAATCACAGCAATCACATCATACGTTAACAACTAATATAGCAAAGCACATTGATAATTTGGTTTTCCAGATACATGCACACAATGTAATTCCAATAGTGAAGAGGGAAATGGCATGGGGCAGGGTGACACTAGGCACACGGACACACAAGATGGCCACTGAGCCATCAGTTGGCCAACTTGACACAGTATGGAGAGAAACAGCAAAACGGATGCAGACACTACTTGGGGCCATCATAATGCCAGCGCAATGCACTCACAACCCAGTTGATTAGCTTAAGGTGGGTGGGGGAGAGAATACACATGAGTAATAAACATTGCCCGAAGTGTCTGGGTCCAGCCAACACCTTACAGAAATACTAACAGCTTGATACAGACTCAATACGAAATGCTAATACTCAGGGGTGCAGTAATCATCCTTCTCTGTCTACACTGAAACTGACAACGACCACGCGGAAATTAACAAACGCTGTGCTGGAAGTGACAAAGACTGTATCGAAACTATCAACGATTGTAACATGGTTTGTTTGTGGCAAAGACAATAATCTCATCACTGACTTATTGTATCACAAGATGTACAAAAGTTTCTTGACGTGCGCTCCGGGTCAAGAGAAGACTCGCAGCTGACCACTGTGCTGTTGGTATCTTTCTCTCCCCGGAGCTCCAGTATTTCCTTGTGCAATAAGCTGTCATTGAACCCTGATTCTGACTCCAAGACTGGTGTTTTTCCCCGGAACAATAGTAAACACCAAAATTAGTCCCTCGTAATGGCCACATGAACTAAGCTATTACACAAATGAAATTAAGAATGGGCAAAAAGTGCTGGCCAAACATATGATGTTTGTATCCCATAAACGAGTAAGCTTAAAAATTTCAACATAGTGGGTAAAATAACTCAAGCAAGGTGCGACCATCGTTAGCTTGCCACAATCATATCTACTCAGATGTCTTTTAAAAAAAAGATATATTTTGAAAGAAATAATTGACAATGAAAATGTCATTTGAAAAGTAAAAACTGATAAAACAAAATCCAATTAAACAGACAGACATTCAGGTGGAAGGCAGACCATGTAAAGTTTCCTTGTCTGACTATTTTCTTACTTATTACTATCTCATTTAGGAAGTGACACACTCATTTAAGAGGTCTTTGGAAATATATTCACATTTGCACTCTGCTGCCTCTATTGGTTCAGGGAATCTGGGGTTGGGTTCATTTAGTTGGATGATACCTGGTTTGCAATGTAGAGGAACAGTGCAAATTCAGTTCCCACACCAGCTGAAACTGCCACGAAGAACTCTCTTTCTTGATCTCTCCTCTCACTTGAGGCATTGTGACCCTCAGTTTAAACTACCACCAGTTGTGGCTCTTTAACGAGTCTGGTTGGACCGTACTTCAAATTGCACTTTTTCCAAGAAATAATACTTCAATACCAATGTGGAATTATACTTTTCTGCTCCACTGCCAACAATTTAAGATTAAGTATGGTAACACTTCAATTCTTAAAAACAAAAAGGAACTTGCATTTATATAATCTTCAAATTCAGAAGTTTAAGAAAAGAAACACTGAGCAGAACAAAAATGAGGTAAGCTGGCAAAAACTGGGTGACAGAGTTGGGCTTTGAGAAGGACCTTTGAAGTTAATGACAGTAGGAGTTTATTTACATATGGCTATTACTATAGACCGATTTTGGTGTTTGCTATTGGAATTACATAGTTTTCTAGGTAAATGTGAACAAAGTAATTGATGTGCATTAACATTTTAGTTGTTAATTTATGATCTATGTAATAATTATTAAAATCCTTACTCTTGAAGACTTGAAAAGCCTTTATTAAAAACATTTCACTTATCAGCCAAGTATACAAGCTAAATGCTGTTTGTGTCTAGGTGATCATAATTCTGAAATGTAAATCTGCATAACTTGAAATAAATCAATGTTTTATTTAATAAAATAATTCTACAAGGTAAACTTGAACCACAATTGTAATATTTTAAAAGCGTCAAATTCATTAGATTCAGCATCCAACACAGAGTTCACTAAATTAATCCAAAATCATACTGGCTGTGGCATCATAAAGATCCAACTCTGAATCAGATAAGATGCTTTCAGTTCCATAAAAATGCCTTCACATAATAGATAACCTTCCTCTCCATTAATTGAAATGGATATGCAACATTTTTTGAACATTCTGAATGATCTTTTGTTGAGAGTATTGAAATTTCTGGATATTTCATTCATGTGGCCAAAGTTAATAGTTATACTGGTGTTTTTCCTTTTGACGATGAATCACTGCAGACTGGAAATAATGGCACTGGGGTTTTTGGTAGTCTGAGTGACTCTGGCTTTCTGTCTCACAAGGCATTTTTATTCCACAGAAAGGCTACACCAACTCACTCTAGCCCTGAAATTTTTGCTGGATTCATGAATAAATTGGCTTATTCAAAATGTATATTTACGCATTGCATTTCACATGAAAACATAACCATTCTATCAGTCAGTTTGTGAAGACCGATTCCATATATACATATCGCAAGATCAGACTAGTCTCTGGCTCCTCTTCTGCTGATGCATCTGGTCAGGGGCATTTTCTTCAAGGTAGATTGCTGGTTCTTCTAATCTTATTTTTCGCTAATTTTCACAGTTTTGCACTAAGTGCATTTCCTCACTGCAACACAGTTGAATACACAAAGGTGGATGAAAAGGTAATGTTGAAGCAGGGAGGCTGCAGAAGGATTTGGACAAGATAGGACAGCAGGCAAAGAAGTGGCAGATGGAATACAATGTTGAAAAATGAGAGGTTATGTAATTTCATTGGAAGAATAGAGCCTGGACTATTTTCTAATGGGGGGAGCCTTCGGAAGTCTGAAGCACAAAGGGACTTGGAAGTTTAGTTCAGGGTTCTCTTAAGATTAAGAATACAAGAGCAGAGATGTACTGCTGAGGCTCTGTAAGGTCTGGTCAGACATCATTTGGAATACTGTGAACAGTTTGAATTCTGTAGCGAAGGATACACTTGCCTTGAAGGAGAGTTAGAGGAAGTTGACAAGATTAGTCCCAGGGATGAAGGTCATTGTCACAGGAGGAGCAGTTGAGGACTGTGGGTTTTGCATGTGATAGAAGAATTGCCCAGTTATTTTTTGGGGGTGTGCACATTTGATTGAAACTTTCAGATTATTGAAAGGCCTGGATAGAGGGGACGTGGAAAAGACACTTCTACTAGTAGGAGAGACTTGGACCAGTGGGCACAGCCTCAGACTGAAGGGACAACTCTTTAGAACTGAAGGAATTTCTTCAGCCAGAGGGTGGTTAATATGTGGAACTCACTGGTGCATAGACCTGTGGAGGTCAAGTCACTGGAGTGTAGTTAAGAGAGAGAGAGATAAATTCTTGATTGTGTCCCCTTATCAACGGTTATGGGGAGAAGGCAGGAAAATGGCATCGATAAACATATCAGCCATGATTGAATGGCAGAGCAGACTTGATGGGCCAAAAAGCCTAATTCTATTCTTGTGTTCTGGTCTATTTTCCCTACTTGTGTATGACAGAGTGTGCATGTAAGTAAAGAGCGAGTTTATAAGGGAATTAGTTTTAATTAGTAGTATAATACATCAGTGGTTTGTACCTGTTTACTTGTGGTTATAGTAGAATTACTTGTAATAAATAATAATTTTTGCTTTATACATAAACCTGGTCCATTCTTTCTCTCAATCTTCATCTGAAAGTCAGGATACTGGGGATACGGTGTGTACCCGTTTAAAACAAAAAACAACATCTGGTACAAGTCCGGGAACAGTATGGCTCCATATATGGCAGGCTATCCCATTGGGTTGTAACAGTATGACTTTAGGAAATAATGGTACAACATTGAAAGGATTTAATGCACACAAGGAAAGTGCGTTGATAATTTACTGGTACTACAAAACTTAAAAAACAGTGCCAAATGTGGATAGGTAGTTGAAAATGAAGTTTTTTTGGCCTGCACTCATCAGAACTAGGACACAAGAAACAGCTTGCTAAAAAGGGACTCCAACGTATAGAGCATGAGAAAAGGATGCAGATTGGTTGGACAATCTGTGTGGAGTTTGCACATTCTCCCCGTATCTGCGTGGGTTTCCTCCGGGTGCTCCAGTTTCCTCCCACAGTCCAAAGATGTGCAGGTCAGGTGAATTGGCCATGCTAAAATGCCCATAGTGTTAGGTAAGGGGTAGATGTAGGGGTATGGGTGGGTTGCGCTTCAGCGGGGCGGTGTGGACTCGTTGGGCCGAAGGGCCTGTTTCCACACTGTAAGTAATCTAATCTAATCGGCACGGCAATGCAGCAAGATAGTTAATTGCTTATATTAGTTCTCAGACCAAGTAGTTAGGCTCTGATTGGTCGACTCGTTGATGCTTACAGCTCAAAAAGGAAGCCATTCAGCCACTGTCTATGTTGATCAATAAAGATCTGACTACACTAATCCAATTTTCCAGCTCTTGGCCAATAGCCTAATATAGTACTGCCTAAACATTGTGAGCTTCTACCTTAACCACCCATTCAGGCGAGGATTTCCAGGCTCCCACCCTCCTTTGGGTGTAAAGAATTCTCAACTGCTCTTTTATCCTTGTAGTTCTTAGGCAAGTTGGATTATAAAAGCATCTAAGCTTTATTTAAAAGCTGATTTCTTGGTAACTATAAAGTCTGCAACAAACCATTACCTTATATATAGCATCCTGCAGTCGTGTTTTCAGGTTAGCAGTACCAGTCATTAACCCAGATACAAGAATGATGTCGCCCTGCAGTCCATCTTTTTCCATTCTTGCTATATGTGCAGGTGGTAAATAGGTGGATTCTGAAAACTTCATTATTCTGATGAAAAAAAATGGAAACTCGTTAGATCATAAGACTGACAAATTTAAAGGCAAATTCTGAATATGATTTGTCAAAACAAACCAATTACCTGAGTCAATGTGAAGTTCTCAAACCTATTAGTGTACATATTAGTAAATCTAAAAAAACTAACTTCCAGTACAGTACAAGACAACTGTCATTCAAAATCTTATCACAACAGACTAATGCATGGCATGTTGGCACATAACAGAGAGCTATAATATAGGGTATTCCCTACACTTGCACATGGGCTGAATTTCTAGCAATGAATTCTGTGTTACAGTAGAGTTTGCTTTTCTTCAAGTCACAACTTTAAGTAAAATGACTTTTAAGTTTATCATACTTCCCTTTAGAAACTAATTTTAAAGCTGGAGTTTGGATCTTTGACATTTTTTGCCTGGAGAATCCATGGTACAGGTAGAAATACTATACCATATTTGTGCAGCACTGTATTCCTTGTATTTCATTTTGGAAGTCATTTTCACATCTCCAAATATAAAAGAAATACAATATAATTTTTTTTAAAATGACATGTGTAAAGTACAGCATTTGCGATTGCCCAGGCATCATCCAGTGGCATAATTGGTACAGGTGGCAGCTGAAGAACCTGTGTTATGAAGGTGCAGGTGTGTACAGTGAGTGAGCGAGAGAACACGCTAGCAAGGACTGACTGAACGCAAAGAGTGTGCTGAACAATTTAAAAATATAACGTAGTTGAAACAAATAGCTGGAGTTGTGTTGCCATAGAACAAAAACAAATTCAAATTCGGCTAGTTTAAAGAATGCTCCAGAGACCAAAGTCCAATCGATTTTGAATTTTACTGCTTGGGATGACATCAAACCAATGAAATAATCCGATGCTTTGGGGTATAAAACCAGACATCTGGAACAGTTAGTGGATAACAAAGACCACCAGCAGAATAGCTCTCTGAAAGGTACCTGCCCATAGGAAATTTGTGCAGCAGAACACCAAAGCCAACCTAGAGAAATTTACAGAGAAAGTTTGATATCCAAAAATGACAACTGGGTTTGAAATTGATTCGCGACAATAGACAATAGACAATAGATGCAGGAGTAGGCCATTCTGCCCTTCGAGCCTGCACCGCCATTCAATATGATCATGGCTGATCATTCCTAATTAGTATCCTGTTCCAGCCTTATCTCCATACCCCTTGACTCCACTATCTTTAAGAGCTCTATCCAATTCTTTCTTAAAAGAATCCAGAGACTGGGCCTCCACTGCCCTCTGGGGCAGAGCATTCCACACAGCCACCACTCTCTGTGTGAAGTAGTTTCTCCTCATCTCTGTCCTAAATGGTCTACCCCGTATTTTTAAGTTGTGTCCTCTGGTTCGGCACTCCCCCATCAACGGAAATATGTTCCCTCCTGCCAGAGTGTCCAGTCCTTTCATAAGCCTATACGTTTCAATCAGATCCCCTCTCAGTCTTCTAAACTCAAGGGTATACAAGCCCAGTCGCTTCAGTCTTTCCGTGTAAGGCAATCCTGCCATTCCAGGAATTGACCTAGTGAACCTACGCTGCACTCCCTCAATAGCCAGAATGTCTTTCCTCAAATTTGGAGACCAGAACTGTACACAGTACTCCAGGTGTGGTCTCACCAGGGCCCTGTACAGCTGCAGAAGCACCTCTTTGCTTCTGTACTCAATCCCTCTTGTTATGAAGGCCAGCATGCTATTAGCCTTCTTCACGACCTGCTGTACCTGCATGCTTGCCTTCATTGACTGGTGGACAAGAACACCCAGATCTCTCTGAACAGCCCCTTTACCTAATTTGATACCATTGAGGTAGTAATCTGCCTTCCTGTTCTTGCCACCAAAGTGGATAACCAGACATTTATCCACATTAAACTGCATCTGCCATGCATCTGCCCACTCACCTAACTTGTCCGGTCACCCTGTAATCCCCTAACATCCTCATCACATTTCACCCTACCACCTAGCTTTGTGTCATCAGCAAATTTGCTAATGTTATTGCTGATACCATCTTCTATATCATTTACATATATTGTAAAAAGCTGCGGTCCCAGCACGGATCCCTGCGGTACCCCACTGGTCACTGCCTGCCATTTCGAAATGGAGCCGTTAATCACTACCCTTTGTTTCCTGTTAGCCAACCAATTCTCTATCCAATCTAGTACTTTGCCCCCAATCCCGTGCGCCCTAATTTTACTCACTAACCTCTTGTGTGGGACTTTATCAAAAGCTTTCTGAAAGTCCAGGTACACTACATCCACTGGATCTCCCTCGTCCATCTTCCGAGTTACATCCTCAAAAAATTCAAGAAGATTAGTCAAGCATGATTTCCCCTTCATAAATCCATGCTGACTCTGTCCTATCCTGTTACTATTATCCAGATGTGCCGTAATTTCATCCTTTATAATAGACTCCAGCATCTTTCCCACCACTGAGGTCAGACTAACTGGTCTATAATTTCCTGCTTTCTCCCGCCCACCCTTCTTAAAAAGTGGCACAACATTAGCCGCCCTCCAATCCTCAGGAACCGACCCCGATTCTATTGAACTCTGGAAAATAATCACCAGCGCATCCACGATTTCCCGAGCCACCTCCTTCAGTACCCTGGGATGCAGGCCATCAGGTCCCGGAGACTTATCAACCTTCAGACCTAACAGTCTCTCCAACACCAAATCCTGGCAAATAGAAATTCCCTTAAGTTCAGGTCCTTCAGCCACTGTTACCTCAGGGAGATTGCTTGTGTCTTCCCCAGTGAACACAGATCTGAAGTACCCATTTAATTCCTCTGCCATTTCTTCGTTCCCAGTAATATATTCCCCTGCTTCTGTCTTCAAGGGCCCAATTTTTGTCCTAACCATTTTTTTGCCTTGGACATACCTAAAAAAGCTTTTACTATCCTCCTTTATATTCTTGGCCAGTTTACCTTCGTACCTCATTTTTTCTCTGCGTATTTCCTTCTTACTAATCCTCTGTTGTTCTTTAAAAGCTTCCCAGTCCTCCGTTTTCCCGCTTATCTTCGCTAAGTTATACTTTTTCTCTTTTAACCTTATATGTTTCTTTACTTCCCTTGTCAGCCACGGCCGCCCATGTCTCCTCCTGGGATCTTTCTTCCTTTTAGGAATGAACTGATCCTGCATCTTCTGCATTATACACAGAAATATCTGCCATTGTTCCTCCACGGTCTTCCCTGTTAAGGTATTAAACCATTGAACTTTGGCCAGTTGCTCCCTCATAGCTCCATATTTCCCTTTATTCAACTGAAATATTGTCACTTCAGATTGTACCCACTCCCTCTCAAATTGCAGATTGAAGCTTATTGTATTATGGTCACTACTTCCCAATGGCTCCTTCACTTCGAGGTCACTGACCAATTCTGGTTCGTTACACAATACCAGATCCAGAATCGCCTTATCCCTGGTCAGCTCCAGCACCAGCTGCACTAAAAATCCATCTCTGAGGCACTCCACAAAGTCTCTTTCTTGAGGCCCGATACCATCCTGATTCTCCCAGTCTACCTGCATGTTAAAATCCCCCATAACAACTGTAGTAACATCTTTGCGACAAGCCAATTTCAGCTCCTGATTCAACTTACCTCCAACATCCAGACTACTGTTTGGGGGCCTGTAGATGACTCCCATGAGGGTCTTTTTACCCTTAGTGTTTCGAAGCTCTATCCACACTGACTTTAAGACAACTTTAAGAGGGAATTTATCAGACAGTATTGTAGAGTGGGAGGTAAAAGATAGGTTTAAGAGAAAGGAGTTGTAAATAGTTGTGGTTTTAATGTTCTCTGTTGGACTTTAAAAAAATTGTTAACTGTTACTTTAAATAATGAAACCTGGGATGGTTCTTTGCCTCTTGAAATGTAACACATTATGGCGAGAGTTTCTCTGCTTTTTCAGTTTAAATTAGTAGAGGGGTTTACCTAGTATTGTAACACCTGTACTGACCAATCTCTGTCACTAGATGCAGGCTGACACTTCAGTGCAAGTTCAGAACGGGAGCTAGGAACAAAAGTAGCCGAAGACAGACCCAGGAGACTGAAGAACTGAAACAAGGCTGGAGGCAACAATAGGAAGCAAGAGCAACAGCATGTAGAAGACGTAGTTAGCAGAAAGAGTGATTACACTGTGGGAAAGATAACTTGCACATGCAGGCCAAATAAAAGGTGTGGCAAACAACTTGTTTGGGAAAATAATGATTCTCCTCCCACCTCTGAAAACCCACCAGCATGGGAATGTTAAATTCTGGTTTCCAGTTTTTTTTTCTTCCAATTCATGGATACATGACACACACTGAAAATTATAGAATAAAAAAAAATCGAGTCTAAGAAAAATGACAAGATTCAAACCACTTACATGAAATTATATGGTTAATGCTCAAATTTTCTTTAATTCATTCATGGAATGTGGATGTTGCTGGCTGGCCAACACTTCTTATCAGTCTTTAGTTGCCTTTGAGAAGGTGGTGGCGAGCTGCCTTCTTGAACCACTCATTGCAGCCCATGTGCTGTAGTTAGATCCACAAATGTTGTTCAGGAGGAAATTCCAGGATTTTGACCCAGTAACAGTGAAGGACGACTATTTATTTTAAAGTCAGGATGGCGAGTGGCTTGGAGGTGAACTTCGAGGTGGCGGTGCTCTCATGTATCTGCTGTCCATGTCCTTTTAGAAGGAAGTGATTGTGGGTTTGGACGGTGCTCTTTGAACATCTGTGGTGAATTTCTACAGTGCATTTTGTAGATAGTTCACAGTGCTGCTACCAAGTGTCGGTGATGCATTGAGTGGATTTTTGTGGATGTGGTGCCAATCAAGCAGGTTGCTTTGTTCTAGATGGTGTCAAGCTTCTTGAGTGTTGCTGGAGCTGCACCTATCTAGGCAAATGAGAAGTATTCCACCATACTTCTAATTTGTGCCTTGTAGATTATGGACAGAATTTGGGAAGAAAAGAGATGGGTGACTCACCGCAGTATTCATAGTCTTTGATTTGATCTTGTAGCCACTTTGTTTATGGGACAGGTGCAGTTGAGTTTCTGGTCAATAGTAGTCCCAAAGATGACGATAGTGGGGAATTCAGTGATGGTAACACTACTGAATGTCAAGGGATACGATTATTTCTTACTTAAAAGCCATAGCCTGGTAATTATGTGGCGCAAATATTACTTGCCACCCATGCCTAGATATTGTTCAGATCTTCTTGCATTTGAACACAGACTGCCTCAGTATCTGAGGATTTGCAAATGTGCTGAACATTGTGATGATTGCACAAACATCCCCACTTTGGACATTAGGATAGCAGGAAGGTGATTGGTGAAGTAGTTGAAGATAACAGGGCAAGATCACTACCTTAAGGAACTCCTGTTCAGATGTCCTGGACCTGAGAAGACTGACCAACAACCATGACCATCTTCCTATATGCCAGCAGAGAGTTTGTCCCCCGATACCCACTGATTCCAGTTTTGCTAGGACACTTTGATGCTACACTGCCGGATTCAGCCTTGACATCAAAGGCTGTCGCTGTCACTGTCACCTCAACTCTGGAATCCAAGTTTTTTGTCTGAGTTTGAACAAAGTCTGTCATGAGGTCAGGAGCTAAGTAACCTGGGCAGAACCCAAACTGGGTGTCAATGAGCAGGTGCTGCTTGATAACACTGTTGATGACATTTGCCATCACTTCATTGATGATAGTGAGTAGACTAATGGGGCAGTATTTGACCGGGTTGGATTTGTCATGCTTTTTATACACAGGACTTACCTGGGCAATTTTCCACATTGTCAGGTAGATGAGAGTGTTGCAACTGTACTGGAAAAGCTTGGCTAGGGGAATAGCACATTCTGGAGCACAAATCTTCAGTACTATTGCTGGAATGTTGTCAGTGCCTGTAGTGCCTCCAACCATGTCTTGATACGGAATCAGATGTACAGCACAGAAACAAACAAACAGTCTCTTCGATCCAACTCATCCATGTCAACCAGATATCCTAAATTAATCTAATCCCATTTAGCCAGCAATTGGCCCATATCCTTCTAAATCTTTTCTATTCATATACCCATCCAGATGCCTTTTAAATGTGTAGCAACCTCCACTACTTCCTCTGGCAACTCATTCCATACATGTACCGCTGAAAAAGTTGCCCCTTAGACCCCTTTTAAATCTTTCCCCTCTCACCTTAAACCTATGTGTTCTAGTTTTGGAGACCCCACCCTGGAGAAAACATCTTGTCTATTCATCCTATCTATGCCCCGCATGATTTTATAATCCTCCATAAAGTCACCTCTCAGTTTCTAACGCTTCAGGGAAAATTATTCAGCCTCTCCCAATAGCTTAAACCCTCCAACCCTCGCAACATCCTTATAAATCTTTTCTGAGCTCTTTCAAGTTTCACAACATCCTTCCTGTGACAGGGAGACCAGAATTGCACAGTATTCCAAAACTAACTAACCAATGTCCTGTACAGTCACAACATGACCTCCCAACTCCTATACTCAATACACTGACCAATAAAAGAAAGCATACCAACGCTGCCTTTACTAGCCTATCTACCGGCAACTCCACTTTCAAGGAACTATGAACCTGTACTCAAAGGTCTCTGTTCAGCAACACTCCCCAGAACCTTCCAATTAAGTATAGAAGTCCTGTCCTGTTTTGCCTTTCCAAAATGCAGCCACGGAGAATCAAATTGGCTGAAGACTGGTATCTGGAATGGTGGGAGCACTGGAGGAAGGTCACAATGGATAATCCACTCAGCATTTCTGGCTGAAGTTTGCTGTGAATGGTTCAGCCTTATCTTTTGCACTGATGTGCTGGGCTCTTTAATCTTTGAAGATGGGGAAATCTTTGGAGCATCCTCCTCCAGTGAGTGGTTTAGTTGTCCATCACCATTTATGACTGAATGTTGTAGGACTGCATAACTTAGACGTAATCCATTGGTTGTGGGATTGTTTAACTCTGTCTATCACGTACTGCTTATGTTGTTAGCCACACAAGTAGTCTTGTTTGGCAGTTTCACCTGATTGACCAGTTTGAGTGTAAGGTTGGCTTATTTCACTATTATCTAATTGGATCAAACTACTGTTTCCATTTTAAAGAATGACGCTTATTTGTTAGTCTATGTCAAAATACTGAAATAGTGATCTTCCAGTTTTCAAAAGCCCAACTGATGCCTACCTAATTTTACTTGGCGATTCAGCAATGTTATCCATATCTTCATTCTTCACAATGCTCCATTCGAAAATAAATCCTTCCAAGCTACTAAAAGTATTGCCTTAAACATAGATAGGAAAACTCCATTATACATTGCCATGTATTAAAAGAATTAAGGTACATTATCTTCAGAAATGATAGGGATTCCAAAATTCACAGGCAGCAGAAATTATATCTGAAGAAACAGGAACAGACCAACTAGCCCAGCAAATTAATCTTCTATTCATTAAGACCATGACTGATGTAACTGTTTGTATAGCTCCATTTCTTATCTGTTCCCCTTTATTCCCTTTTAGATAAAAAAAATCTAACTAGCATATGATGCGAGATGACGGATCAGAATTCCAAAGACAGCGCAAAGAAATCCCTTCTGTGAATCTTAGAAGTCAAGACAACTTTTTTTGAACTGTGCACCCTAATTCTAACCCCTTGAGAGGAATACCCTCTCAGTGTCCATCTTGGCAACCCTCTGAATATTGCACGTTTCAATAAGATTGCTTCTCATTCTTCTAAACATATTCCTTCATACTACAGCACCCTCTTCCCATGTAAATAATCTTAAGCTTTTCTATTCTTCCTACCAAAGTGAACAACCTCTCTGTTTTCCACATTATACTTCATCGCTGTATTCACTTAAACTTTTGTGCATTCCTTTATGGACTTCTTGTACCTTCCTCACTGATTTTCTTACATATCTTTATTTCTTCAGCAAATGTGGTGAAAATATACACAGTCATTTCATCTAAGTCATGAATGGAGATCATAAATAGTTGGTACTTAGCAACAAAGCCTGTGGCACTCCACTAATTACACTCTGTCAGCATGAAAATAAATCACTTATCGGACTGTTTCCTGTTAGCCAATCCTCCAGCTAATATAACACCCCAACATCATGAGATCTGATCTTGCACAGTAACCTTTGATAAGGCAAATCCTTAATTCCCTTTGAAATTCCAATTCAACACATCTACTAGTATCCTCTATTCATCATGCTTGCTACATCCTGAAAAGAACTCGAATAATTTGTCAAACATACTGTCCCTTTCATAATTCCATGATGAATTTACCCCCCGGAAAACAACTTAAATATTCTGCTCTGCCACCTTAATAACAGATTCTAGAATTTCCCAATCACAAGTGTTAGACTAACTGGCATAGCTTGTTGCTTTCAGTCTCCCCATTTTCTTGAATAAAAAAGTGTTACATCTGCTGTTTTCCAACGACAGAGCTTTCCAGTAGAGAAATTTTGCATATTACATGGAATGCATCCATTATCTCCATTTACATTTTTTTCAAGACCCTCAGATTCAGGATCTCAGATCCAGGGGACTTATCAGCCTTTGCCTCAAGATTTCCCAGTGCTTTTTACGATAGTGATCATGATTTAATGTTTCTTTATTCCTTTGCTTCTCGTTTCCTACTATTCTCGAAGCTTTTGTACTTTCCACTGTGAATACAAATTAAAAGTTCACTGTACTTATTCAAAAGCCTCACAATTTCTTTAATTTCCAAGTCTCACCCTTGAAGGATCAAACAGCATTTTAGCTATTCTCTTCCTTTTCTTTAAAAAAAATAATATACACATAGAAACATTTACTTTATTTTGTTCAATCCCTAATTTCTTCATCCTCATTAATTCACTTTTCCTGTTTCTAATGTTTTCTGAATCATAGAGTCATAGAGATGTACATCATGGAAACAGACCCTTCGGTCCAACCCGTCCATGCCGACCAGATATCCCAACCCAATCTAGTCCCACCTGCCAGCACCCGGCCCATATCCCTCCAAACCCTTCCTATTCATATACCCATCCAAACACCTTTTAAGTGTTGCAATTGTACCAGCCTCCATACCCTCTGGCAGCTCATTCCATACACGTATCATCCTCCGCTTGAAAAAGTTGCCCCTTAGGTCTCTTTTATATCTTTCCCCGCTCACCCTAAACCTATGCCCTCTAGTTCTGGACTCCCCCACCCCAGGGAAAAGACTTTGTCTATTTATCCCATCCATGCCCCTCATAATTTTGTAAACCTCTATAAGGTCACACCTCAGCCTCCGACGCTCCAGGGAAAACAGCCCCAGCCTGTTCAGCCTCTCCCTATAGCTCAGATCCTCCAACCCTGGCAACATCCTTGTAAATCTTTTCTGAACCCTTTCAAGTTTCACAACATCTTTCCGATAGGAAGGAGACCAGAACTGCACGCAATATCCAGTGCCCTGTACAGCTGCAACTTGATCTCCCAACTCCTGTACTCAATACTCTGACCGATAAAAGAAAGCATACCAAACTCCTTCTTCACTATCCCATCTACCTGCGACTCCACTTTCAAGGAGTTATGAACCTGCACTCCAAGGTCTCTTTGTTCAGCAACACTCCCTAGGACCTTAGCATTAAGTGTACAAGTCCTGCTAAGAATTGCTTTCCCAGAATGCAGCACATCGTATTTATTTGAATTAAACTCCACCTGCCACTTCTCAGCCCATCTGGTCCAGATCCTGTCATGTGGGGTAACCCTCTTCGCTGTCCACTACACCGCCAATTTTGGTGTCATCTGCAAACTTACTAACTGTACCTCTTATGCTCGCATCCAAATCATTTATGTAAATGACAAAAAGTAGAGGGCCCAGCACTGATCCTTGTGGCACTCCACTGGTTACAGGCCTCCAGTCTGAAAAACAACCCTCCACCACCCTCTGTCTTCTAACTTTGAGCCAGTTCTATAACCAAATGGCTAGTTCTCCCTGTATTCCACGAGGTCTAAACTTGCTAACCAGTCTCCCATGGGGAACCTTGTCAAGCGCCTTACTGAAGTCCATCTACTGCTCTGCCCTCAATCTTCTTTATTACTTCTTCAAAAAACCTCAATAAAGTTTGTGAGATGCAATTTCCCACACACAAAGCCATGTTGACTATCCCGGATCAGTCCTTGCCTTGCCAAATACATGTACATCCTGTCCCTCAGGATTCCCTCAAACAACTTGCCCACCACCGACATCAGGCTCACAAGTCTATAGTTCCCTGACTTGTCCTTACCACCCTTCTTAAACAGTGGCACCACGTCTGCCAACCTACAGTCTTCTGGCACCTCACCTGTGACTATCAATGATACAAATATCTCAACAAGAGGCCCAGCAATCATTTCTCTAGCTTCCCACAGTTCTTGTGTACACCTGACCAGGTCCTGGGATTTAGCCACCTTTACCTGTTTAAAGACATCCGGCACTTCCTCCTCTTTAATATGGACATTTTGCAAGATGTCACCATCTATTTCCTTACAGTCTGTATCTTCCATATCCTTTTCCACAGCAAATACTGATGCAAAATATTCATTTAGTATCTCCCCCATTTTCTGTGGCTCCACACAAAGGCCGCCTTGCTGATCTTTAAGGGGCCCTATTCTCTCCCTAGTTACCCTTTTGTTCTTAATAGATTTGTAAAAACCCTTTGGATTCTCCTTAATTCTATTTGCCAAAGCTATCTCATATCCCCATTTTTCCCTCCTGATTTCCCTCTTAAGTATATGCCTACTTTCTTTATACTAAGGATTCACTCGATCTATCCTGTCTATACCTGACATATGCTTCCTTCTGTTTCTTAACCAAACCCTCAATTTCTTTTTTGTCATCCAGCTTTCCCTATACCTACCAGCCTTCCCCCTCACCTTGACAGTAATATACTTTCTCTGGATTCTTGTTATCTCATTTGTGAAGGCTTCCCATTTTCCAGCCATCTGCCTCCAATCAGCTTTCGAACGTTCTTGCCCAATACTGTCAAAATTGGCCTTTCTCCAATTTAGAACTTCAACCTTTAGATCTAGTCTATTCTTTTCCATCACTATTTTAAAACGAATAGAATTATGGTCACTGGCCCCAAAATGCTCCCCCACTGACACTTCAATCACCTGCCCTGCCTTACTTCCCAAGATTGGTCAAGTTTTGCACCTTCTCTAGTCAGTACATCCACATACTGAATCAGAAAATCTTCTTGTACACACTTAAGAAATTCCTCTCCATCTAAACATTTAACACTATGGCAGTCCCAGTCGATGTTTGGAAAGTTAAAATCCCCTACCATAACTACCCTATTATTCTTACAGATAGTGGAGATCTCCTTACAAATTTGTTTCTCAATTTCCCTCTGGACTATTTGGGGGGGGGGGGGGGGGGGGGGGGGGGGTCTATAACACAATCCCAATAAGGTGATCATCCCTTTATTATTTCTCATTTCCACCCAAATAACTTCCTTGGATGTATTTCCGGGAATATCCTCCCTCAGCGCAGCTATAATGCTATCCCTTATCAAAAAGGCCACTCCCCCTCCTCTCTTGCCTCCCTTTCTATCCTTCCTGTAGCATTTGTATCCTGGAACATTAAGCTGCCAGTCCTGCCCATCCCTGAGCCATGTTTCCGTAATTGCTATGATATCCCAGTCCCATGTTCCTAACCATGCCTTGATTTCATCTGCCTTCCCTGTTAGGCCCCTTGCATTGAAATAAATGCAGGTAAATTTATTAGTCCTACCTTGTCCCTGCCTGTTTGACTCACTTCTGTTCTCAGCTGTACCCGTCTCAGATCGATCTCTTTCCTCACTATCTCCCTGGGTCCCACCCCCCACCTTACTATTTTAAATCCTCCCAAGCAGTTCTAGCAAATTTCCCTGCCAGTACATTAGCCCCCTTCCAATTTAGGTGCAATCAGTCCTTCTTGTACAGGTCACTTCTACCCCAAAAGAGATTCCAACGATCCAAAAATGTGAATCCTTCTCCCATACACCAGCTCCTCAGCCATGCATTCATCTGCTCTATCCTCCTATTCTTGCCCTCACTAGCTCATAGCACTGGGAATAATCCAGATATTACTATCCTTGAGGACCTCTTTTTTAAATTTCTGCCTAACACTAATCTCCCTTCAGAGTCTCAACCTTTTCCCTTCCAGTGTCGTTGGTTCCAATGTGGACAATGACCTCTTGCTGGCCCCTCTCCCCCTTGAGAACATTCTGCACCCTCTCTGAGGCATCCTTGATCCTGGCACCAGGGAAACACACCATTCTGCTTTTTCTCTGCTGGCCACAGAAACGTCTGTCTGTACCTCGGACTACAGAATCCCCCAACACAATTGACCTCTTAGAAGCCGACGTACCCCTCATTGCATTAGAGCTAGTCTCAAAACTATAAAATTGGCTGTTCGTGCTACATTCCCCTGAGCATCCATCACCCCCTACATTTTCCAAAACAGCATACTTGTTTGAAATGGGTATATCCACAAAGTCTATTATTAATCTTTGCAATATTTTCATACAATTACACCTTTTCTTTCAATTTGTTACAATCTCTAACTGCCATAGTTAGTTACTTATGTGAACCCTTCCCAGAGTTATTGTTTTGATGCATACATGAAAACATTTAAAACAATACTTAGAGAGCAATAAAACTTTATTGTAGTAAGCATTACTATAATCTTTAACTTGTACCAAAAATTGCCCTTTTTGCTGGTTTTAATACCAATGCCATTAGCAATGTCCTCAAAAGGGCAAGATAGATACAAGTGAGGAAGAATATACTAATAGGATGAAAGAAGTCAGGGTGAAGAGGAGACTTACATACAGCATAAGTATTGGCACAGACCAGTTGGACTGACTTGGTCATCTGTTCTCTAGGTAACTTCGTAAAATTGTGACTTTCATATTCTCTACATCAGATGTATTTTTTTGCCAAAGTACACTGTTATAGATGTGATTAAAGCACATTTATAGCGTTATGAAGTGCACTTCATACCTTCCTCATCCAATGCTCTGACTGTTAATTTTAAGAGAGAGTCATCAACATACAGCTCCCGGGTTGTTGATATAATTTCAATTTCACTTATTACATCAACCATTACATCACAGCGCAACACTTGTCCTGTCACTGAAACAAAAAGAAAGAACATGACTGCATTGCAGACCTTTTCCAATTGTTTTGTATGAAAATGGTGGTGAATTTCAATATGTTCCATTGTTTATCTGTACATGAAAAGTGGTATTACTTGTCACTTTCCTCCATTACCGAGCATCACATCTGAAACCATTGAGGTACAAAGTTTGATTTGCTGCTTCAAATGTATTAAAAAGTTCAGATCCAATGAAAGGTACCACATAGCACCAAAAGCCATATTTTTTGAGAATATAAAAGTTGTCTTAATTTGACTCTACTTCCCAAAATAATAAGCTTTTACAGCCTACATCAACTGATGTAGAAAGCAAAAGGAAGAAAATTTTCACTCTCAGTAATTTCTTTATGTTAATTTTGCATCTTCTTTCTTGCTTATTGTAATATTAAATCAAAGACCTAAAACAAGTTAACACTGTGCAAACCAGACAATTGATATTTCACCAACTGCAACATCCTGAACATCAGCTAGTGTTCTAGATTTTATGACTGGAGGATTTTGAAAGTCAATTTCTTCAAATACAACATGCTATACGGTAATACAGTCTTCCAATTGTATTTCCAAACTTCTACTAACCCTATAATTGAATTAATAGTGCAACGAAGTATACCTGTTTCCTCAGCTATAATTATGCTGGTGAGGCGAGTAAGCGAAGTTGAGCGGACAGATATCAGTGCTGTATGTGAACAATCAGTATCATTCTGAAATATAGCTTCAATAGTTGCCACATCTGGTCTTGTTGAAAACCTGCAACATGAAATAAATCTAGTAGGTCTATCATTACTGCTTTTACTAGTAAGGTAAGTCACCAAAAGGCTACTCTCACATTAGAGTGAGATGACTGGTGATGGTTTAAACAAAGGGAAAGGTTGAGAAGGAGAAACCTTCATGGTAACCTCAGTCAATGTGGGAATTGAACCCACATTGTTGGTATCACTCTAGATTGCAAGCCCACTGTCCAGCCAACTGAGCGAATCATCACTTTTCCAAGCTACTTTGCACATTTACGATAGACTAGCCATTAAGTGGAAGACCTGATGGATAACTTACACATTTTTAATAAGCAACATTGACTGTAACACAAATTCAAAACTTAATCTCACTTAAAATAAAAAATAGAATTTAAATCATTTACTAAGCATCTTGACTGCAATTAGCATCAAGCTGGATTTGTGAACCCAACATTTGAATCAATAGAAATACAATATCAGGTAAAATCAATTTTAAGTATATTCTGAAACTTTAAACAGTTAATATTTTGCTAATTTAAAATTTTTAATAACACATTCTTCTAATTTAAGCCCAAGTTGAACCCCTTATGCCCATATTTCAGATTATAGAACATAGAAAAATACAGCGCAGTACAGGACCTTCGGCCCTCGATGTTGCGCCGACCGAAGCCTACCTAACCTACACTAGCCCAATAACCTCCATATGCTTGTCCAATGCCCGCTTGAATGACCATAAAGAGGGAGAGTCCACCACTACTACTGGCAGGGCATTCCATGAACTCACAACCCGCTGAGTAAAAAATCTACCCCTAACATCTGTCCTATACCTACCACCCCTTAATTTAAAGCTGTGTCCCCTAGTAACAGCTGACTCCATACGCGGAAAAAAGGTTCCCACTGTCAACCCTATCTAAACCCCTAATCATCTTGTACACCTCTATCAAATCTCCCCTAAACCTTCTTTTCTCCAATGAGAAAAGCCCCAAGTGCCTCAGCTTTTCCTCATACGATCTTCCTACCATGCCAGGCAACATCCTGGTAAACCTCCTCTGCACTCGTTCCAATGCCTCCACATCCTTCCTATAATATGGCGACCAAAACTGCACACAATACTCCAGATGAGGCCGCACCAGAGTCTTATACAACTGCAACATGACCTCAGGACTCCGGAACTCAATTCCTCTACCAATAAAGCCCAGTACACCACCATATGCCTTCTTCACAGCACTATTTACCTGGGTGGCAACTTTCAAAGATCTATGTACATGGACACCAAGATCCCTCTGCTCATCCACACTACCAAGTAGTCTACCATTAGCCCAGTAATCCATCTTCTTGTTACTCCTACCAAAGTGAATGACTTCACACTTAGCTACATTGAATTCCATTTGCCACCTTACTGCCCAGCTCTGCAACTTATCTATATCACGCTGTAACCTGCCACATCCTTCTTCGCTGTCCACAACTCCACCGACTTTCGTGTCATCCGCAAACTTGCTCACCCAGCCTTCAAGCCCCTCCTCCAGGTCATTTATAAAAATGACAAACAGCAACGGTCCCAAAACAGATCCTTGTGGAACACCGCTAGTAACTGCGCTCCAAGATGAACCTTTACCATCAACTACTACCCTCTGTCTCCTTCCAGCCAGCCAATTCCTAATCCAAACCTCTAATGCACCCTCAATGCCATACCTCCGTAGTTTTTGCATTAGCCTGCCATGGGGTACCTTATCGAACACCTTGCTAAAATCCAAATACACCACATCTACTGCTTTACCCTCGTCCACTTCCTTGGGTCACCTTCTCAAAGAATTCAATAAGGTTTGTGAGGCACGACCTGCTCTTCACAAAACCATGCTGACTATCCTTGATCACATTATTCTTATCCAGATGTTCATAAATCCTATCCCTTACAATTGTCTCTAAGACTTTGCCCACAACAGAAGTGAGATTCACTGGCCTATAGTTATTTGGGCTATCCCTGCTCCCCTTCTTGAACAAGGGGACCATATTCGCTATCCTCCAGTCTTCTGGCACTATTCCCGTAGACAACGACGACACAAAAAATCAAGGCCAATGGCTCCGCTATCTCTTCCCTAGCTTCCCAGAGGATCCTAGGATAAATGCCATCAGGCCCAGGGGACTTATCTATTTTCATCCTTTCCAGTATTCCCCAGACCTCTTCCCTACATACCTCAAAGCCGTCCATTCTAATTAATTGTGGCTCAGTATTCACATCGGCAACAATGTCCTGTTCCTGAGTGAATACTGACGAAAAGTATTGATTTAGTGTCTCACCGATCTGCTCCGCCTCCACACACAACTTCCCACTACTATCCTTGACTGGACCGATACCTACCCTAGTCATCCTTTTATTCCTGACATACCTACAGAAAGCCTTTGGGCTTTCCCTAATCCTACCAACTAAGGACTTTTCATGTCCCCTTCTCGCTGCTCTTAGCTCTCTCTTTAGATCCTTCCTGGCTACCTTATAACTCTCAATCACCCCAACTGAACCTTCACGCCTCATCTTTACATAGGCTGCCCTCTTCCCTTTCACAAGGGATTCCAATTCCTTGTTAGACCACGGCTCCCTCACAAGACCCTTTACTCCCTGCCTGACTGGTATATACTTATCAAGGACACCCATTAGCTGTTCCTCGACCAATCTCCACATATCATTTGTGTTCTTCCCTAGAAGCCTATTTTTCCAATCCACGCATCCTAAGTCATGCCTCACCGCATAATAATTTCCCTGCCCCCAGCTATAACTGTTGCCCTGCAGTGCACACTTATCCCTCTCCATCACTAGAGTAAAAGTCACCGAGTTGTGGTCACTGCCCGCGAAGTGCTCACCTACCTCCAAGTCTAACACCTGGCCTGGTTCATTATCTAGAACCAAATCCAGTATAGCCTCACCTCTTGTTGGCCTGTCTTCATATTGTGTCAGGAAACCCTCCTCACACATTGGACAAACACCGACCCATCTAATAAACTTGAGCTATAGCTTTTCCAGTCAATATCTGGGAAGTTAAAGTCCCCCATAACAACCACCCTGCTACTTTCACTCTTCTCCTGAATCATCCTCGCAATACTTTCCTCTACTTCTCTCGGACTATTAGGAGGCCTGTAGAAAACTCCTAACAGGGTGACTTCACCTTTCCTATTTCTAACCTCCGCCCAAACTACCTCAGATGGCAAGTCTTCCTCCATCACCTTTTCTACTGCTGTAATACTATCCTTGACAAGCAATGCCACACCTCCCCCTCTTTTACCCCCATCTGTGACCCTACTAAAACATTTAAACCCTGGAACCTGCAACAGCCATTCCTGTCCCTGTTCTACCCACGTCTCTGTAATGGCCACAACATCGAAGTCCCAGGTACCAACCCATGCTGCAAGCTCACCTACCTTATTTCTTATACTTCTGGCATTGAGATATACACACTTCAAGCCACCTTCCTGTTTACAGGCACCCTCCTTCGAGATCGATGCTATGTTCCTAACCTCCCTACACTCAAGGTCCTGTACCCTAAAGCTACACTCCAGGTTCCCATGCCCCTGCAGAGTTAGTTTAAACCCTCCCAAAGAGTACTAGCAAACCTCCCCCCAAGGATACTGGTGCCCCTCAGGTTCAGGTGTAGACCATCCTGTTTATAGAGGTCCCACCTTCCCCAGAAAGAACCCCAGTTATCCAAATACCGGAATCCCTCCCTCCTGCACCACCCCTGTAGCCACGCATTTAACTCTTCTCTCTCCCTATTCCTCGACTCTCTTATCACGTGGCACAGGTAACAAACCAGAGACAACAACTCTGTTCGTTCTAGCTCTGAGCTTCCAACCTAGCTCCCTGAAAGCCTGTCTAACATCCTCACCCCTCTTCCTACCTATGTCGTTGGTGCCAACGTGGACCATGATCTGGGGCTGCTCCCCCTCCCCCTTAAGGACCCGGAAAACACAATCAGAGACATCACGTACCCTTGCACCTGGGAGGCAACATACCAATCGTGAGTTTCTTTCGCCCCCGCAAAACCGCCTATCTGTGCCCCTCACTATTGAGTCCCCAATAACTATTGCTCTACCTTTCACCACCCTTCCCTTCTGAGCAACGGAGACAGGCTCCGTGCCAGAGGCCTGAACCTCGTTGCTTACCCCTGGTAAGTCATCCCCCGCACAAATATCCAAAACGGTATACTTGTTCTTGAGGGGAATGACCGCAGGGGGTCCCTGCACTGGCTGCTTCCTCCCACTCCCCCTCACTGTCACCCATATCTCTATAACTTTTGGAGTAACTACTTCCCTAAAGCTCTGATCTATGACCACCTCTGCCTCCCGAATGATCCGCAGTTCATCCAACTCTAGCTCCAGTTCCCTAACACGGTCTTGGAGGAGCTGGAGATGGGTGCACTTCTTGCAAGTGTAATCAGGAGGGACGCTAATGGCTTCTCTCACCTCATACATGTTGCAAGAGGAACACTGCACTGCCTTCGCTGCCATCCCTCTAAAAAGGTAAACTTTAAAAACTAGATGTAAAGAAACAAACAAGCAAAATGCAGCACTTACCTGCTTATCACAACGGGTCGTATTATTAGGTTAGAGGAGGAGGGTGGGTGGGAGGCTCTACCCCTGTAGTCCCTCGGGTTCCTCGCCTGCGCGCTTTTATAAGAAAAAAACCTTCCCAGGTAAGCTAGCGCGACACCAGCTTCCGGGTCCGCTAGGCGCTTAAAAAAACTTTAAATTTTAGCCGTTAAAAAAAAATAACTGGACTATACCGCAACTTAAAAAAAAACACCAACAGACAGCCGTTACCTGCTCCGCCCAGAGAGATTGAAACATAACAAATTAAAAAAGTGTTCTCTACGCAATTAGTAACACACAAAAAGTTTATGTAAGATGTACTTCAAAAGTGGTGGGGGCACACACTGTTTCTCTGCAAATAGAGACATGGGATTTTATAAGTCCATTTGACAGGGTCCAAAGGGCCTTTGTTTAACATCTCGTCTGAAAGATGGACCTCCAACAGAGCAACACTCCATTATATTGCAGTGAACGGAAAGTAGGTTGGAAGAACAAATGATTTTGGGCAAAAAATATTTAAAGGATAATGCACATTGATATTTGAAGATCGTAGAACATGTTGAAAAAAAAAGTCAAAGCATGATGGGATCATGGGCTTTGTCAATGTTGAATGTTGAATTTCCTTCTTCTTAGGCTCCCCCTCGGAACAACTTGCCTCTGGGCACTGCTTGAATAGTTCTTAGATAGCTAATATGTTCAATACATAAATCTGTAGACTCAGCCGCATATGAGGCACGTAACACTTGAAGGGTCAGGTTTAGAGGTTTGTACCATCTCCTCTGTCTCAACTTAGTCTCTGACAATTCCAATGGAGTCTCCCAACATGCTCAGTGTCTTCCTGTATGATATTTCTTCATTTAGTCAATTGCAGGGAGGGTGTTAGGGAGAGGCTACTTTACACAGAAAGTGGTAATGACCAAGAACCTGTTGTTACTTAAGAGTACAGTGAAAGCAGAGATGATCAATGACTTTCAAAGGAAGATGGATAAGCACTTAAGGGAAATAAACTTGCATGGCTATTGGGATAGAGTGGGGAATTGAACTAACTGTATTGCTCTGAAGATTGCCTAATGGTCTCCTTCTGGACCATAAAGACCCTATAATTTCTATAACTGACTTGTCTAATTATGCTATTTTCCAAACACATGGTTCCACAATAAATTCTGAGCTTCTACATGGACATATAGATGTCCTTTAGAGTCACAGATGTACAGCATGGAAACAGACCCTTCGGTCCAACCCGTCCAGATATCCCAACCCAATCTAGTCCCACCTGCCAGCACCTGGCCCATATCCCTCCAAACCCTTCCTATTCATATACCCATCCAAATGCCTCTTAAATTCTGCAATTGTACCAGCCTCCATGACATCCTCTGGCAGCTCATTCCATACATGTACCACCCTCTGCGTGAAAAAGTTGCCCCTCAGGTCTCTTTTATATCTTTCCCCTCTCACCCTAAACCTATGCCCTCTAGTTCCGGACTCCCCCACTCCAGGGAAAAGACTTTTTGTTTATTTATCCTATCCATGCCCCTCATAATTTTGTAAACCTCTAGAAGGTCACACCTCAGCCTCCAACGCTCAAGGGAAAACAGCCCCAGCCTGTTCAGCCTCTCCCTGTAACTCAGATCCTCCAACCCTGGCAACATCCTTGTAAATCTTTTCTGAACCCTTTCAAGTTTCACAACACCTTTCCGATAGAAAGGTGACCAGAACTGCATGCAATATTCCAATAGTGGCCTGACCTTTTCACACAGTTCAAGACTTTATAAGCCAAAATGCTTGCGCATCTACAATGAACCATATATGCTTTGATAGCATCATGGACCAATAAGCACAAATCCTTGGATTCGAGGATTTTTGTCAAGGTAATAATTAAAGGCTGTGTAATGGGACACTTGGACTAGCTCGTTATTGCTATGAGGACTACATTCTTTATGCTGCAGCATTCGTTTCTTTTATTCCTATGTAGCAAGCACAAGTGTATGCTGGCTAACACAGTTACCTCACCAAAATTTCCTGAAGGCTGACTTGGATCGCACACTGGTTTAAAAGAAAAACAAGACCACCACCCCACAACTCCAGTTCTTCCCCTGTGCACAACCATTAAAAATTACACTATCTCTTATTATTTTGGCAAATAAATGGCCAGAGTTAAGGCTGAAGATGGCCTTTAATTTCAAGTCCTTGCTTAATGCTTTTTCATTTTAGCTACATTCAAAGTATGTAATCCTTAGTCTGATTTTACCCTGAAGTTACCTAGCTATTTTGGGATGAACATTTTCCATGCTAGTAAAATCCCTAGAAACTGTAAAATTGTAATGAAGATTAAATTTAACAATTCTTATAAATTGAGCAAAACAGGTAAACCTGCAGACAGTAGCTAGGTTTCATGTATTATGGACAAGATGTTATATTGATTAGTGCAAGCTTCGAATTGATATTAAGGAACTTTTATCTACCCAGGGTAATTAGTAACAAAAGTAATCTTTCACCAGGCAAAAAGCACACAAATCATTCAGCTTTCTTTTGGGAAAATTGATCCCAAAAAGACAAGAAGTTAGTGACTTGGTGATTGCCAACAAAAGTATATTTGTAATTTTTCAAACAGAAACATTTGATTCTTTTGAGGGCACAACTGTACAATAACTTTGGTCCTTTTCCAGCTTTAGCAGAGGCTGAAGTCATTTTTATAGCATAACACCATGTACAATAAAACTTTAAAGTTCATACAGTGCTGTGTTTTATTTATGGTAACTGTAAAATTGTAACATAAATACAAGCTCACAGTCCAAAAAAAATCTGGAGGTAGTGAGATTTCATGCAAACACTGAAGAGAAATTAGAAGACAAGTCAGCAGCCGAAAGAAATGAAGGAAGGTTGACAGAGGTTTTTAAATGTGGTTCCTTTAACAAAGATATACTTAATGCATCATTTGTCTTTAATGGTGCTGATGAATTTGTGAATTTCAACCAACTTTAGTTTTTATTCTTGATAGAAAGGAGTTAAAACTATAATGTGAAACTAAGTTTGCATCATTTGTAAGTTTTTGTTATGGTATTGAGAAAATATTATCCAACTTTACCACAGCCTATTTCATCTGCAGAACATTTATTTTGGTCAGACTATAATCCGGATTCTTTAAATTTTAAAGATGGCCATAATCTCTTTCAGTTGTGCATGCAGAAACTTAACCTCTAAAAGCGTCCACATTTGTATATAATTTTGAAATGCAATAAGTCAGTAGAAAACAATTTATATTTATACAACATCTGCAACGTAATAAAACAGTCAGACATGTACAGCACAAAAACAGACTCTTCAGTCCAACTCATCCATGCTAACCAGATATCCCAACCTCATCTAATCCCATTTGCCAGCACTTGGCCCGTATCCCTCTAAACCTTTCCTATTCACATACCTATCAGATGTTGTTATTTTAAATGTTATAATTGTACCAGCCTCCACCACTTCCTTTGGCAGCTCATTCCATACACACACCACCCTGTTTGTGAAAAAGTTGCCCCTTAGGTCCCTTTTATATTTTACCCCTCTTACCCTAAACCTTTACTTCTAGTTCTGACTACCTCAACTCAGGGAAAAGACTTTGTCTACTTAGCATATCCATGCTCATGATTTTATAAACCTCTAAGATCACCCCTCAACCTTCAACATTCCAGGGAAAAAAGCTACAGTCTATTCAGCCTCTCCCTATAGCTCAAATCCTCCAACCCTGTCAACATCCTTGTAAATCTTTTCTGAACCCTTTCAAGTTTCACAACATCCTTCTGATAGGAAGGCCAGAATTGCACGCAACATTCCAACAGTGGCCTAACCAATGTCCTGTACAGCCACATCATGACCCCCCCCCCCCCCCTCCCAACTTATATACTCAATGCTCTGACCAATAAAGGAAAACATACCAAGCACTTTCTTCACTATCTTATCTACCTATGACTCCACTTTCAAGGAACTATGAACCTGGACTCCAAGATCTCTTTGTTCAACAACACTTCCCAGGACCTTACCACTAAATGTCGGTCCTGCTCGGATTTGCTTTTCCAAAATGCAGCATCTTGCACTTATCTAAATTAAACTCATAGCACTTTGCAGGAATGACTATAATACAAAATACAATGCAGACTCAAAGAATTATTAAGCCAGCTGATCAAAAGTATGGTCAAGGAGATGATTTGTAGCATCTTAGAAGAGGCAAGAAATCAAAACAAAAGCTGTTACAAAACGGATGTATTTAGCAACGGAGTCTGGACAGCGCTCTACGATAAAGAAGTCCGCATGCATAATCCTGGGAGAGAAGAAATTGCACTTTATTGCTTTCTTAAATGCATGACTCCTCGTTCTAAGATTATGCCCTCTGGCCCCAGATTCTGCCACAAGGGGAAACACCTTCCCACATCTACCTCGTCAAGTCCCCCAAACATCTTGCGTGTGCCTGACGAATGGAGGTTCCGAATGATCATTTTGCAAACCTGAAAAGGAGTGCATAATCAAAATGGATGTCAAATACTTGACGTCCTGTTCAATAACGTCAAAAAAAAACTTTGCTTCAAAAAGGTCATCAGCAAAGTTAGGAGTTCTGAAGAAAGGCCACTGAACCCAAAAGGTCAACCCCGCCTTCTCTCTCCACAGATGCTGCCAGACCTGCTGAGTTTTCCCAGCAATTTCTTGACTCTTAGTCCCGAATTCCAGCATCCACGGTTCTTTGATTGGTTTAGTAATTATGAGTTGTTCGACAACGGGCACACATGAAGTCGACTGAGCATATGCTGCTGGGGGAGTGAAACCACCTGGCGCTGATCCCCATCCCACTCAAGAATCAAGTGGGCTTTTGTTTTCGGAAGGGAGAAGAGGAGGGAGCTCACCATAGGTAACACCCTTCGTCGGCCTCCAGGGTAAAGTTAACCTTCACGGTTGCGGAGTAAGGCAGCAGCACTTTGGGGACGTTCAGCTTGGTCCCGGCGATGTAACGGAAACCGACGACAGCGAGGAACAGGAGCCGTGCCCACAGGCCGGCCGCCATTGGTCCCCGCCCCGGGCGAAAGGAGCACGTTAAATGCGCAGCGGCAACGGGCGCGGGCTGTGCTTCGAAAACCGTTTTCGCTTCAGTAGTTTTAAACCGACAGGTTTTTAAGCGACGAAACCCCGCCCCGGCACGAATCGAGAACCTTCTTCACACGCGCGGGGCGTCGAAGCCGCGCGCGGGAACGGCCACGTGCTTCCCTTCACCCACCCTCCCGCTGCAGCGCCCCCCACAGGTTTGGAGGAGGATGAATGGTAGGTTCCTGGGAAGCACCAAAAATCAGAGGGACTTCGGTGTACATGACCATTGGGTACCTTAAGGTAGCAGAACAGGTAGATAAAGTGGTTAAGAAGGTAAATAGGATACTTGCCTGTACTAGCCAAGACATGAAGAAGAAGAACAGAGAAGTTATGCTGGAACTGTCTGGCTAATAGTGGGTGGAACTAACTTCAGGTTGCAAGTGCATGGTGTGGAGGAACTGCCCCTACCTCTGAGCCAGGAGGCCCGGGTCTTACCTACTCCAGAGATGGGTACTAACAGGTTGATTAAAAGAAAAATCCACAGGTGAAGAGTTTTCCTGGTGCAGTGGTAGTAGGTAAAAACAATGACTGCGGATGCTGGAAACCAGATTCTGGATTAGAGTGGTGCTGGAAAAGCACAGCAATTCAGGCAGTATCCAAGGAGCAGGAAAATCGACGTTTTGGGCAAAAGCCCTTCTGTGTTCCTGATGAAGGGCTTTTGCCCGAAACGTCAATTTTCCTGGTCCTCGGATGCTGCCTGAACTGCTGTGCTTTTCCAGCACCACTCTAATCCAGGCATTGGAAGTGGCCCTATCTCTGAGCCTGTGGTCCCTGCTTCGAATGCCTCTCTGTTCCAAAGGTGGACTATAATAATATCTGATGCACAGGTTGATTGGAAGGTCTCCATAGGTGAGGAGGAAACTTAGATTCAAGTCATTCCTGCTCCAGCAATGTGTCACAACGTAAAGAGAAATTGCTGGAGAAAGTCAGCAGATCTCTTGGCATCTGTGGAGTGAAAGCAGTATTAAGCATTTTGAGATCAGTGACTCTTCATGTGGACTCAGAAGGATTCACCCCTCCCCCCCCAAAAATGTCTGAAGATGTTTCTAACCAATCTGTTCAGAGATGTTATTGAATTTGGACCTCTTGCCTCAAAGGTAGGGGAGTACCATTGTGCCACCACAGCCCAACAACACAATCTGAACAGCTTGTTTAGAAAATATTCTGCAAGTGAGGAAAAAAGACAATCCAGAGAAGTAAATCTTCCAGCCAAATCAAAATGATAGCATTTAACCAATTTTGCTGCTTAATCAATTTTAGATTTGGACTTATTTGGATTTATTAGGACAAGTGATAAAAGGAAATTTTATTTTGATTTGATCCCTGCCCTCCCCTTCATTGTTTGATCATGCAGCATTGCCCTTCTGCCCTTTGAGAAGGGCACTGTTTGTCACTGGCCACTCGGTTGTTTCCTTTCTTCCTGGTGGTGGAATATAAATAAAGATCTGCACACTTGTTGCTTTTCACTGTGTCCGATACCTGCACACATTCGACATGGGTGCTGGAGAAAAATAAGTACTACTGCTGTCAGGCAGTAGTGTGTGGGGGGGGGGGGGAATAAATAAAAAGAATAGGAGGGTCAGACATCCTGTCACTCTGAGAGCTGGCTCTGAGGGAACTGGATCAGTGTGAGTGAAAGACTCTACACAGAAAAAAAAACAAAATTGCTAGATAATCTCAGCAGGTCAGGTGGCATCAGTGGATGTGGTAATTTGTGAGGTGTTGCACTTCAGTAGGACAAACAAGGCAAGGGAATACAGTATTGGATGAATGGTAGGTTCCTGGGAAGCACCAAAAATCAGAGGGACTTCGGTGTACATGACCATTGGCACCTTAAGGAAGCAGAACAGGTAGATACAGTGGTTAAGAAGGTAAATAGGATACTTGCCTTTACTAGCCAAGACATGAAGAAGAAGAGCAGAGAAGTTATGCTGGAACTGTCTGAGTTGGTTAGGTATTGAGTGCAGTTCTGGATTCCACATTATAGGAGGAATGTGATTGCACTAGACAGGGTGCAGAGGAGATAGACCAGGATTTTGCCTAGGCTGGAGGGTATTAGTTCTGAAGAGAAATTGGATGGACTGGGATTGTTTTCCTTGGAGAAGTTAAGAATAAAGGGAAAAATGATTGAGATGTATAAAATTGAGAGGCAAAGTAAGGGTAGGCAGGAAGGCACTTTTCTCCTGGGTCTAGAGTGAGGGATGGGCATGGATTTAAAGTAAAGGTTTAGAGGGGATTGAGGAAATAAAATTTCACTCAGGATAGTGGGAATCTGGAACTCATTGCCTGTAATGGTGGTAGAGACAGAGTCTCTCATACAGAAGTATTTAGACATACACTTGCAATTCCAAGGCATATGAGACTCTTGGCCAAGTGCTGGAGCATGGGATTAGAATAGTTTGGTGGTTGTTTTTGACTGGTACAGATTTGATGGGCCTTTTCTGTGCTGTAGACCTCAATAACTAAATGACCACTCACTCAGATATGTTTTTGATGTTTGATTTATAAATTGTTGGAATTTTGACCATTGAGATGAAAGTCATCTGCAGGGTATCCAGCATAAAAAAACCAATGGAGCCAGATATGGGAATACACAAAGGAATCATTTTTCAGGCAACAGTTTTTGAACAGAGTAGAAATTTGATTTATAATAGTAAAAATGGAAGTCTTCTCTCTCCATCTTACCCTGTTTCTCTCAGCCACTTGAAAAAAACAGTACTAGGTGACAAAGGAAATTAGAGGAACACCCATTCACTGAAACTTAAATACACCTACAAATTTTACAGCTGAAAGAACAAGACATCCATTAAACAAGAGTGGTCTCAAATTAAAATCTAAGACGTAAGAGACTTTGAGGACTTTTCAAATTGTTTATCCTTAATCTTCCTTTGTGAAGTAGACACTCCCTTTTTAAACTTTATACCTGTTTTTGTTTGTGTGTTTAATATCACAGTTTATTATTTTTCTTGAAATTAGTAAACAATAAAGTTTCCCTGTACAGGCAAGAAACCTTGTAATTGGCTCCTTAATTTTGACCAGTACTGTGTTTCAATTTAACAATTATAAAGATGCTTGCTAAAAAAGAATTTACAATCTTTGTTGCAGCTGACTGAGAAGTTTAAACAGCAAGGAGCTGATTTACTGCTACTGATCTGGTCTAAACAGAAGGGGAATAACATAACTTTTTTCATAAAAATTACAGGCAATTGTGTACATGTTAAATATTGATATATACACAATTGTCAAATCCGATTGTTGCATGGTCCTTAGCAACATGGGTTATTTCTGCATTTTACTTCAAATTCACGGTAAAAGGCACTCTTTCTTTGTCTCTGTTCCAGTTAAACCAGATGCTCTGTTGTCACCTCCACCTTATTCATGCTGCCAGCCCACCTCATTCTCCAAGTTCACATCCTTGTTCATTAATTCAGCCTGAGAACCTTTTCCCCTTCCCTTTTTAGTTCACATTGATCTGCTTATTCAAACTCATCTCCACCTTAACCTTTACACTGATACTGCTCTCTCTAGAACATCAAGGCACCTATTTAATTCTTTCTCCCAGTCACATTGTTGCCTTCCACATGGGGAAGAAAGAACTCTTCCGATACTCTTTCAATCTGGGACTCTTCCACCCATTTCCTTTTTCAGTTCACATCTTTCCACCATTTTAAGGAGACATATTCTACTCATTCTCTTCAGTCCATTCACATTGTTCTCTGATTGTACTTGTCCCCTGACCTGAAGATGCTACTCCAGTGGTTAGTAACTTACAACTAACATAATAAAGAGAAATGACCTAATTGATACATTAATAGAACACTGGCATTTTTAATACTGGATTAGTGGTGCTGGAAGAGCACAGCAGTTCAGGCAGCATCCAACGAGCAGCGAAATCGACGTTTCGGGCAAAAGCCCTTCATCAGGAATAAAGGCAGTGATGAAGGGCTTTTGCCCGAAACGTCGATTTCGCTGCTCGTTGGATGCTGCCTGAACTGCTGTGCTCTTTCAGCACCACTAATCCAGTATTTGGTTTTCAGCATCTGCAGTCATTGTTTTTACCTTACTGGCATTTTTAACTTCTGCCTTTTGTTCCATTCATGCAGATGTGCTAAATCAATTTATTTCACTTTGGGAAAGAGAGTGCAAGGAATTTGCATCAAAAATTGAGGTGCAAGGTAGAGCATTACAAAGTAATTCTACTTTGTTCATTTTTCAGGTCAGTAAAAATGATAAAAGTGTGTGTAATAACATCTCTGAACAGGTTGATTAGAAAATATCTATGTGCAATTCAGAATATTTTCACCAGGTGGTGTCTATGTTGCAGTAAGTTCAGACATTATAGGTTTGGGGCTTTAAGAATATATATGGTTCTAGGTCATACATAGTTTTTAAAATTTATATTGAATTCAGATTTAAATGCACAGCCCATTTTAAAATCATGCACAAAGCAAAATGGTATCCAGAACAGTGCTATTCCATCTATGGCAATGGAGTCCTTCAGAATAGGAGTGGAACCCGACACAAAAACACTCAATCCAACTCAATCTGCACGAGCTGCAGAAATGTCTGAATACATTCAATGGATTGAATCTTCCATTTCTTGGCTAAGTATATGTTGCACAGAGTTTCCTGAAGGCTTGTCGCTGAGGCCAAATAAGTTCTCTTGCTGCATCTCATCAAACTTCCTCTGCAAGGGCATCTCTCACATTCAATTTCTGCCCCATTTTACCACGCCATTTCTGATACAAACCGTCATCCTGAAGATAGTCTGGAATTAACCAGTTTCTCTTGTGTTTGTGCCAGACAATCGCTGTCAGTTTGGAGCTGGCTTGCATGGTTGCTACATTTGCCCTGGATGTGGCACAGGAAAATTGGCATCCCATTTTGCAGGTAGGGACATGGGTATGTTACTGGACTGGGTGATGCTGGCATGGGACTTCCTCTTCCCCCCTGGACCAGCAGTGGAAGACATGACGACAGATCACGCCCCACATTGGTACAAGGTCACCATCCGGGTAAAGCAGTCTCAGCCGTCTGGAAGAATGCCCAAACAGTAGGAAAAACGTCAATGATTTTCTCCACTCTGCCAGCATTCGTGTCACTGCCTTCTCTCCAACACCTCATACTCTATTTCTGCTACTGTACCTAACTCACAACAAGGTTCATACACTTCCATTCTCACGAATGCCTTCAACATTGTCCCTACCTGCTCTCACCCACCCCAAGCCCCAAAATCAATTGTTACAACACGGGGTAAACCCCTCCGCTAATTTAAACCAGCAACACAGAAAAGATTTAACCTGTGCTGTAATCTGTTAACATTTGAGAGGCCAAGAACTATCCCAAAAGTCACTATTTAAAGTAAAAATTAACTTTATTTTTTTAGGTCTAACAGAGAATAATTAGCTAACAACTATCTATAACTCCTTTCTCTAATCTATCTTTTACTTTACCTTCTACAATACTGGACTGATAAAATTTCTGATTACGATTTACCAAAAAGAAATCACATTTCAAAACCAGTCAGCTTGCCAAGTATCCTCTGTATTTTCCTTTGTCGTATTTTCTTCTTAGGGATTCCGTTTCACAGGTCGTTGATAGATAAAGGTACATTTAAGAGAGCTATTCTGAGGGCAGTCTGCATATGTTAGTGGCTTGGCAGTTCTCCTCCAACTGTTAATTTTTTTTTTCATTTTTATACCCCAAAGCATCGGATCGTTTCATTGGTTTTAATATTGTCAAAATACTAAATTAAAACTTGATTGGAGTTTAGTATTTTGGGACATAATTTAAACTAATTGGCCAAATTTGCATTTGTTTTTGTCTCATAGCAACCCAGGTACTGCTAGCTGCTGGATCAAATGTTACATTGTAAATTCTCCAGCATTCTGTGTGCTTGCTTCAACTCTTTTAAAGCTACAGTACCTCTCTACACCTTTATAACACAATAAACTTGCATGCTCTCTGTGCTGCCTACTCACTCACTCAGGACATCTTCCCACCTGCATCAATAATAATAGCTGTGTGATCCATTTTCACCTCTCATGATAATTACCTCTCTCTTATTCCATGAGAGAAACAGCCTATAAGAATGGAAAAACTCAAGATGGGTGATGTGCTGTCCACCATTCAGCTTTTCCTCGTTAATGAGAGAGGACCACCCTGAGCATGGCCTGGATCAATACCTGCCGTTGACTGCTGGGAACTCCTGAGCGAAGACTATTTCCTTTGATGAAACTGAAACTTGCTGACAATTATGACAAGTTTCCCAGCTTTCTGTCTGTGCTAAACTGCATGGCAAGATAGCAGAATATGAGCCTGGTATCTCTGGCTGAGAGGAAGAAACGCAAAAAAGCAAAACAATACAAGGCAGAGATGCTGTGAGTGTCTAGCTGGTGATAATTAATGGGCTCAGTTACAGCAGGTGAACACCCAGGGATACAGCCTGGTCCATTCCCTGAGCTGAGTAAATGTCTCAAAGTGGACAGTGTCATTTCAAAAGCTTTACAATGATAGTTATCAGTGCTAGCATTTAAGAGCAGAAATGTCTTCTAAATTAGTCTATGGTGTAGCTGGAGGGTTTAGAGGCTAATAAATGTGGGATACTAATGTTTATGGACATGGGGCATGTGTGGGATATGTCTCTGAAGTGTGCCCTATGACGTTGGTATCTTGTTTCCAACATGGAAGTCATTCCAACAAGCATTGAGCTGAATCTGCCAAGTTCTGCTCCAGTTTCTTTGTCGACTCTTCCCAAAATGTAGTTTGTTTGATGAGTTTGGTAAGATTCAAAGCTGGTTAGAACTGATAGAGTTATGTTTTAGCAAGCATGAATCCTTGTCAGTTGGTATCTCATCAACATTTAGTGAGGAATTTACCACTCTGCTTGTGAAATGTATGATGCAATTTGCTTTTGATGTCAAAATGAGCCTTGTTGCGCAACCAGCCAGTTCTGGGGTGTACAAAGTTAAAAATCCGACAATACCAGAGTATAGTCTAACAAGTTCAGCCAGTTTTGCCACACATCTTTATACAGCCCACCTTGCTTAGATCCCTGTAAGATTCTGTTCGTAATCACCCCTAGGCTGAAAACGTGTTTTACTGGAAAAAACTCACCTGCCCTTAGCCCAATGAGTAAACTGAATTGGGAAAATTCTCTTGTTGTCTCAGCATGATTCAAACAATACAATGGACACCATTCAGCCATATAGTTTACTGCTGAATGTCTGAGATAAAAGTACTAGGATTCTAAAACAATGAACACTTTTTTTAAAAGACTATGGGATAATAGTATTTCTGGTGCAAATGAGAATCCTTCAGACAGTGGCTCTAAGACAAACTATTAAAACTGTGGGGTTCATGTATTCTTAATATATATGGCATTAACATGTGATATTTCATGCTAAGTACTACACCTAAAATATTAGCAATGTCTACAGGAATTGTATTTTTTTAACATGGAAAACATAAAACAATTACATGAAAACATAATGCATTGAAATTCACAGAATGTAATTTTATTTGTCAAAGATTCTGAAAAACATAGAAAACTCTACATTTTATTCTCCTTTTATACAAGGCAACAAACATTATTAGCAGCACCAATAACTTTAACGAAAAGAACATACATTTCACCAAACTAGTTCAGGCAGTTCCTTGCTAGACCAGTATCTGCCTATCATCCCAGTTGGTTTAAGAATGATGTAGTAGTTACATTTACCCCTCCCTGGCAAGCGGATATTTACCCCTCCCTGGCAAGCTACATTTATTGATAACAGTGGATTCTCCTTAGATATTCAATATTCTGTTAACGATAGTGTCACTCATAGAGTAACTCACCCCATTCATACTCGGTTTTTTTATATTCTAGACCAACTCTACAACTTTCCTTTTGAAACAGAATAAGCTTACAGTATTGAATGCTATGTTATTCGCAGAAGGTTTTGCACCAGTTGCCTGATAACGAAGAAATCACAAGCAAAAATGCACATTGTCATACTAGCTAGGCTTTCAGGTGTCATAAATATTGATCATTCACCTTGTCAATCTAACTGTTAACATATGCATTGAGTTGCATCAGTACTTCATAAGAAGTCATCAGTGTCATATACCACCATAAAAGAAATAATTTTATTCATTAATAACTATTACCATCTTTTGGCAAAGCTATAGAAAACTATATAAGACAAGTTTCATCTGAGAGGACTGCAGTGCTGCAATTGGACGTTTCTAGAAAGTACTGTTTAGTAAAATAACAGCAAACAGTGACTGAAATGCTTAATTTAATTCTACAAAATTCAAGAGAAATGACATATAAAAATAGTGATACCATTCCCTTAATTATGCAGCGTTCACACATGGGCATATGTTGGGGCAACACTATCGACGGACATTATAAAGTCTTGCATTTAATATTAATACAAGTTAGAGAAATAATTTGGACTGCGTATAGTCCACAAAAGCTCTGGAATGACTTAAAAATAAAGCCAGAGCTGTTTGACCAAGTCAAAACACCTAGGTTGCCAATGTCTGAGTTATTCCAATAATGCTACAAATCACACAGGAAAGAGTTAATGCCAACTCCTCTCCTTGTATTTGTCTTTGCTTTTAGCCATCTGATGTTCATTTGTGACCACATTGTTTTAGGAATGTTGGACTTACAAGATACAATTTCCTGTTGAGCAAGTTTTGGAACAGTAAAAGAAGGAAGGTGAAATGCAGACCCTCTAAAACATACTTGGAGAATTTGATAAAAGCAAGATATAAATTCTTTTCACCTGTTTTACTTGCAAATATAGATACAGTGAAAAAGTTTAGTAAAATTGTATTTCAGCATTATAGTGCACTTAATCAAAGCAGTGGCACTGGTATGCAAACAGGTAATGCTAACATATTAAACATATCACATTACCTCCGCAATCTCCTTGCAAGACAGTAGAAACTGCCTTTAAAGACGTGAGGGAGGATGGCTACACATAACTGCTGTTTCCATTTTGTGTAGATAGTGAATTGCAACCTTTTCACATATGAGCTGTGCTATTACTATAAAACACACATTTCTTATCGTTCTCCATTGCAAGTTCTTTTAAAGAAACGCAAAGAGATTTAAATTCATTTTGCATCAATTATACAGGAAAGTTTTATTGTACAAATTCAATTCAACACAAATTACTTAAGACAAACATAATGCTATGGACTCAAGAACAATGACTATTGTAGCATAACTAAAGATCAGCTTTTTGTTTGGCATTGTGTAGTGTGAACATGTCAAATGTCCTATGTACCTCATCCAAGTAGCCAGAAATTATGCATGAATTTGGATAATGAGATTTTCTACTGAGATTACATTATGGAGTCAGTCGTACTTCAGCTGACTGAGGCAAAATAAAACCTCTTCTGGAACTTCTCTCCAGCTCTAGCATTTGTTTGAGGAACCTTAGGCCTATAGGCTGGGCAATTATTATTATCCTTAGATATGAACACATCATATGATGAATTTCCCAGCATCCAGCATGTGCACTGTTAGCAAGCATGTGACAAGAGGTTTCCTTGTCCCTGTATCTGACATTGCTGTGGATGACAGAGACACTATTTCACTTTCTGGGTAGCTCAATTGGTTGCAAAGCTGAAGGTACTTTCAAAAGAAAGTACAGTTTACAACTATTTAAGTACTTTAAGGTGTCATGAAGGATGCTGCAAACAGTAAAAGGCTTTAATGGTCAGCTGTGCATGTTTCCCACATCTGTTCCAGGCAGTTTCCCTGGCTGAGGCCTGCCCACAGTTACACAGAATAACCAGATTCTGGAAAACTGGTGAGTACCAGAGGCACATCCTCATGATAATTCCTATCTCACTAAACACATGTAAGCCAAAACTCCACAACTACAGAGTCCATGGTATTGACAGATTATTTGCCACAGCCAAGTCCAACAATCTTCCCGATATCTGGTCACCCTCACATCTGAACTTTCAGAAGAGACTGCCAGGTTAGTTTACTCAAGGCAGGAACCTCAGTTCTTTATCAGCTCCATAACCCAGAAGCACTGCGACTACCTCTATTACCACAACACTGCCACACCAGCGATTAGACTGGGCATCAAACATGAATTTTCCTCATTCATATTGCTCATCCATTCTCTGGATAATAATGCTTAGTGTTTGATGGAGTTCGGTCAAGGCTCCTTAACAGTATTATACACTTCTATCTTTTATTTCCTGTATTACAATAAATTTAAAAAAAACTTGTACACTATTTTTAATCCCTACAATTACACAATTTTTTTTTGTTACAATTCTTGTCCTATCCAATCTAGCCATTTTGACTAATAAAGCTAACACGCATGTGTACTGGCTCTGTCAGTTTCCTTCCTTAGCAGCCCAAAGTCTTATCCCATTAATATATTACATTAGAAATACAATCTTGGACATTCAGCAGTTAAACAGTTAAAATGTAAGGTATTCTGCTTCTTGTATTTAGTCCAGCTTTAAATTAATTCAATAAATCTGTCTCCGTTTCAAACCATAATTTTCAAAAGCAGGAGACTTTTAATCATCCACAAACTTTGTGTTGTTGTTGCCATTCTGTAAGTAGTGCTTCGGCTTCCTGAAAAAATCTGTGCGGATCAGACGGTAGAAATAAACCAAGATCATGATGTTCATTGCATTCAAGTTCAGGTTAATGTAGCCCGAGTTTGGAAGGATGCTAAAATTCGTCAGCATGAACCAAGTGAGGTAAAACTGAGCAAGCAGCCGGAAAATAATATAGGTGAAGACATTGATGTACTTGTTGTAGTGGTACAGCTGTGAGGTCTGTGCATTCGCCAGCTTCAGAAGCAGTCGGGTATGGAGGAAGATGCTGTTTATCTCGACAAACAGTGCAACAACGGCACCAGCAACATAATTATGGGTCAGCACAATATACAGGAATGTGGAAATTACCTGAGGAGAAAATTGATCTTGTTAAATGGCAGCAGTCAGGTTCTCATTGTGAACTACATTCCTCTCATACATTTGTACCAATCCTGGCCTGGGTTTAGTATATTTCTTGTATATATTTATTTAAAATATCATGGTTCCATAATTATACGCTCACAATAACAATGTGGGTTTTCATAGGTTTTGCATGCAGGAAATCATTGTGCATGGGGTACAGGCTTGAAATCCAGAGGTACAATAGAAACAAATGTGCATTTAGCAGTCTTATCTATTTCACGTATTAATATTACTAAGTTGCAGACAGTTGGACAGCGAGGCTCACATTTTTGAAATAAAAACAGAAAATGGTACAAAAACAAAATCCAGACAAGACATCATCTATGCAAAGAGAGAGAAAGAAAAGCAGTGCCAGGTCTGTGACCTTTCATCAGTAGACAACATTGAAATGTAGATTTGGTTTTCTCAATCATTCACGGGATGTGGGAGTCCCTGGCTGAGCCAGCATTAATTGCCTATCACTAGTTGCTCTTGAGAAGGTCATCATTAGCTATCTTCTTGAACAATTCCACTCCATGTGCTATAGATTGACCCACAATCCCTTTAGGAAGGGATTGCCAGGATTTCAACCCAACAAAACTGAAGGAATCACAAGATATTTCCAACTCCTAATGGCGCGTGACTTGGAGGAGAACTTGAAGGTGGGTGGTGTTTCCTTATATCTCAGAGTCAGAGAGATGTAAAGCACGGAAACAAACCCTTCAGTCCAACCCGTCCATGCCAACCAGATATCCCAACCCAATCTAGTCCCACCTGCCAGCACCAGGCCCATATCCCTCCAAACCCTTCCTATTCATATACCCATCCAGATGCCTTTTAAATGTTGCAATTGTATTAGCCTCCACTCACTTCCTCTGGCAGCTCATTCCATACATGTACCATCCTCTGCATGAAAACGTTGCCCCTTAGGTCTCTTTTATATCTTTCCCCTCTCACCCTAAACCTATGCCCTCTAGTTCTGGACTCCCCCACTCCAGGGAAAAGACTTTGTTTATTTATCCTATCCATGCCCCTCATGATTTTGTAAAACTCTATAAGGTCACCCCTCAGCCACTGACGATCCAGGGAAAACAGCCCTAGCCTATTCGACCTCTCCCTATAGCTCAAATCCTCCAACCCTGGCAACATCCTTGTAAATCTTTTCTGAACCCTTTCAAGTTTTACAACATCTTTCTGATAGGAAGGAGACCAGAACTGCACACAATATTCCAACAGTGGCCTAACCAATGTCCTGTACAGCCGCAACATGACCTTGCAACCCCTGTACTCAATGCTCTGACCAATAAAGGAAAGCATACCAAATGCCTTCGTCACTATCCTATCTACCTGTGATTCCACTTTCAAGGAGCTATGAACCTGGATTCCAAGGTCTTTGTTCAGCAACACTCTCTAGGACCTTACCATTAAGTGTATAAGTCCTGCTAAGATTTGCTTTCCCAAAATGTAGCATCTCACATTCTCTAAATTAAACTCCATCTGTCACTTCTCAGCCCATTGGATCATCTGATCAAGATCCCATTGTAATCGGAGATAACCTTCTTCGCTGTCCACTACACCTCCAATTTTGGTGTCATCTGCAAACTTTCTAATTGTACCTCTTATGCTCACATCCAAATCATTTATATAAATGATGAAAAGTAGTGGACCCAGCACCGATCCTTGTGGCACTCCACTGGTCACAGACCTCCAGTCTGAAAAACAACCCTCCACCACCACCCTCTGTCTTCTACCTTTGAGCCAGTTCTATAACCAAATGGCTAGTTCTCCCTGTATTCCATAAGATCTAACCTTGCTAACCAGTCTCCCATGGGGAACCTTATTGATGTCCATATAGATCACGTCCACTGTTCTGCCCTCATCAATTGTCTTTGTTACTTCTTCAAAAAACTCTATCATGTTTGTGCGACACAATTTCCCAAGCACAAAGCCATGTTGACTATCCCTAATCAATCCTTGCCTTTCCAAATACACGTACATCCTGTCCCTCAGGATTCCCTCTAACAACTTGCACACCATCGAGGTCAGGCTCACTGGTCTATAGTTCCCTGGCTTGTCCTTACCGCCCTTCTTATACAATAGCACCATGTTAGCCAACCTCCAGTCTTCCCACACCTCACCGGTGACTATCGATGATACAAATATCTCAGCAAGAGGCCCAGCAATCACTTCCCTAGCTTCCCACAAGTTTTAGGGTACATCTAATCAGGTCCTGGGGATTTATCCACCTTTATGCGTTTCAAGACATCTAGCACTTCCTCCTCTGTAATGTGGACATTTTGCAAGATGTCACCATCTATTTCCCTACATTCTATATCTTCCATATCTTTTCCACAGTAAATACTGATGAAAAATACTCATTTAGTATCTCCCCCATTTTCTGCGGCTCCACACAAAGGCCACCTTGCTGATCTCTAAAGGGCCCTATTCTCTCCCTAGTTACCCTTTTTGTCCTTTATGTATTTGTAAAATACCTTTGCATTCTCATTAACTCTATTTGCCAAAACTATCTCATGTCCCCTTTTTGCCCTCCTGATTTTTCTCAAGTATACTCCTACTGCCTTTATACTCTATGTATTCACTCGATCTGTCTATACCTGACATATGCTTCCTCCTTTTTCTAAACCAAGCCCTCAATTTCTTTAGTTATCCAGCATTCCCTATACCTACCAGCCTTTCCTTTCACCCTAACAGGAATATACTTTCTCTGGACTCTCATTATCTCATCTCTGAATGCTTCCCATTTTCCAGCCATCCCTTTACCTGCGAACATTTGCCCCCAATTAGCTTTTGAAAGTTCTTGCCTAATACCGTCAAAATTGGCCTTTCTCCAACTTAGAACTTCAACTTTTAAATCTGGTCTATCTTTTTTCCATCACTAATTTAAAACTAATAGAATTATGGTCGCTGGCCCCAAAGTGCTCCCCCATTGACACCTCAGTCACCTGCCCTGCCTTATTTCCCAAGAGTACGTCAAGTTTTGCACCTTCTCTAGTAGGTACATCCACATAATGAATCAGAAAATTTTCTTGAACACACTTAACAAATTCCTCTGAATCTAAACCCTTAAGACTATGGCAGTCCCAGTCTATGTTTGGAAAGTTAAAATCCCCCACCATAACCACCCTATTATTCTTATAGATAACTGAGATCTCCTTACAAATTTGTTTCTCAATTTCCCTCTGACTATTAGGGGGTCTATAATACAATCCCAATAAGGTGATCATCCCTTTCTTATTTCTCAGTTTCACCCAAATAACTTCCCTGCATGTATTTCTGGGAATATATCCTCCCTAAGTACAGCCATAATGCTATCCCTTATCAAAAACGCCACTTCCCCCTCCTCCCTTTCTATCCTTCCTGTAGCATTTGCATCCTGGAACATTAAACAGCCAGTCCTGTCCATCCCCAAGTCATGTTTCTGTAATAGCTATGATATCCCAGTCCCATGCTCGTAACCATGCCCTGAGTTCATCTGCTTCCCTGCCCTTGTCCTTCTAGATGTAAGTGGTTGTGGGTTTGGAAGGTGCTTCCTAAGGATCTTTGGTGAACTTCTACAGTACATTTTATAGATAGTACACACTGCTGCTACTGAGCTTTGGTGGAAGAGGGAATGGATGCTTGTGGATATGGTGCCAATTCAATGGGATCTTTTGCCCTGGATGGTGTCAAATGTCTTGCATCTTTTTGGAGCTGCACTTATTCAGGCAAGTGCAGAGTATTCCATCACACTGCTGACGTGCCTTGTAGATAATGGACAAGCTTTGGGGAGTCAAGAGGAAAGTGACTCACTGAGCAGATGCTGCCTGGCTTGTTGCTCTTTTCTCCCAATTGTTTTCTGTCTTTATTTACAATTCTTATCATCCACTGTATTAGGCCTTTCAATTCATGTTCTTGAAATTTTCCTCCTGTAACCTCAGATTACTCAATCATTACTGACCTTATCTGACAAGACTTCCAGACTAAGCAGTGACCGGGAACTAAGGCAGGAAGAGACCAAACAAATGCCAGTTGCACAGTGCCAGCCATTTTGGTGTGGGTGAAGCTGGGTTTGGCTAACTGACCTCAATTAGTCTTCTTCAGAGTCTTGTCAACTGAAATTAAAGAAGGCCGACAAGAATTCTACAGCTGTCCTCCACTGGCCCACACTCACAGAAACCAGATGAGCTGCCTAATGACTGGCACATGATGGCAGACAGGGAGGAGTCCCTAGTGTACTGAGGTGGCATAGTGGCTCAGTGGTTAGCACTGCTTCCTCCCACCACCAAGGACTCAGGTTAAATTCCAGCCTTGAGTGACTGTGTGGAATTTGCACTCTATCTGTATTTGCGTGGGTATCCTCCGAGTGCTCTGGTTTCCTCCCACAGTCTGAAGATGTGCAGGATAGGTGGCCTGGCTATGCTAAATTGTCCATAGTTTCCAGGGATGGTTGTTGTGGTTCTGTTCGCCGAGCTGGGAATTTGTGTTGCAGACGTTTCGTCCCCTGTCTAGGTGACATCCTCAGTGCTCGGGAGCCTCCTGTGAAGCGCTTCTGTGATGTTTCCTCTGGCATTTATAGTGACTTTTATAACACTACTATTATAGGACAAGCCAAACAGAGAAAAGCCAGGGAATTCCTAGAGGCATGGCACTCATCCACAGACTCGATCAACAAACACATCAACCTGGACCCAATATACCGGCCACTGCAGCGGACAGCTGGAACTGACAACCGGAAGCGGCAGAGGCAAATCACTATAAATGCCAGAGGAAACATCACAGAAGCGCTTCACAGGAGGCTCCCAAGCACTGAGGATGTCACCTAGACAGGGGACGAAACGTTTGCAACACAAATTCCCAGCTTGACGAACAGAACCACAACAACGAGCACCCGAGCTACAAATCTTCTCCCAAACTTTGAATTCCATCCCTGGACCTCTTTCTGCACTGTAGAGATTCTAATGATTCTTGATCTCTATTCCCTTTTCCCCTGTCTAGGTGCTAGGCAATACTGCAGTTAGCATTTTACAATTAAAGTTTCCACAAGGTAGATGAGAGGGCACCACTTCCCATGTTGAAACACCCACTCAATATTCACCATCCATTTCAAGTTGAAGTGTCTCAGAAAACATTCAGCTTTGATAGGCTGTCCATCCACCTTTAATTGGACCAGGATTCTGCCTCTATGCCAAGTTCAGGGGCATCTGAGTCAAAAATCCAAAAATATGACTGTTTATCTTGGATACAGAAGTGACACCTGTTCCCTGTCCTCTTGGAAACATCCGCTGTGGAGTTTATTATGGCACACAAACAGATAATGCTGGAGAAACTCAGCAGGCCTGGCAGCATCCAGAGTAGGCAGAGTCAATGTTTCAGGTTCAGTGACCATCCCTCCAATCTCAGTTCTGGACCCAAAATATCAACTCTGCTTTCTTCCCATAGCTGCTGCCAGACCTGCTGATTTTCGCTGCCAATTTGAGATTTCCAGCTGTTTTTTGAGTTTATTTAGGCATTGTATAACTCAAAATAGCTTCTACTCACCTTAAGTCAAAGTTGCTTAAGTCAATTTACCTGATCATCTATTTTTAGAAGTAAGCTGTCACTGTTAGTTTCACTGTTCAACCCAAGAGTCATGAATAACTTCAAAAATATCAGGATAAAAAGTAAGACAACAGGAGTGGACTGTCTCTGGAAGCAACTCAAATATGAGAAAGCATTTCATGTAAAATAATTTCAAATGTGAAACCAGCTGTTTTCACAGATTAAGTGGACACACAACGAACATATCACAAAACCACCATAATATTTTCCAGAAATATTTGAAATATTTAAATACGTTTTACTGGGCTGGAGATCAAATGTCACTTTCACAGATGAGGATGAATTTCACAATTGTCTGCTCCTCGGAGATAAATAACCTTAGAATCTTTAAGGGTGGATACACTGCTTCCTAGTGTGCACTCTTGATAAAGCTCCAATGAGAGTGTACATTTATTTAATTTATCATTTTTTTGGAAATGAATCTGAAATGTCAGGTACATTCTGTACGTAGCAACATGTGAAAAAAATTGAAACAATTTTACTTTTACTGCATGGAAGTTTTCAGAGGTTCTTGCATAACACTTCTTTTTTAACCTGGTTTGTTTACATAGGATAGAATGGCATGACGTCATTGTGTAATCACTTTGTGGGTTACATCTGGTGCTACTTCCAATTTTAGTTTTACCATTGTTTGGATCAAGTGGAATTGGCCCCAGCACGTAGATCCCAGTTTTGATCTCAGATCGACAAAGAATGCGCTGATCTCAGCCAGAGCAACAACAGTGCGCTACAATTACGGAGGATTTGTGTTTATGACAGTGGTCAAAAATACTCAGTGCTTGATTGAAGGAAACATTGACTCATTCATAACTAGTTACCAGCTGAGCAGTCAGATGGGAACAAGCCTGACTTTGCCTTTGATCCATCCTATAACTGAATTGCTTGGTCTTGCAAATAAATGAGAATAGCTGGTGGAAAATTCTGACAAAAGCCAATGGCTTCAGGAAATTTTGATTAGGCTGTTTTAAAACAGCATCTGAAAGCAACACAGGTGTAGTCAGATAAATATATACAGTTTTTTCTTTCCCCTTGGGCTGTAGCAAATTAATCAGTGCTGTAGTAACTGTTCTGCTTCCCCTAGGGGATTTTGAGTTCAGTAAAATGGGGAGAGTTGACATTTGCTTCACTATTCTTTCAGAACCAACAGTGCTGCAGCCTGGGCATCTGGCTGCTCACATCAGGTTACCATTTCCAATTCTTCACTGGATAGCACCATTTAAGAGGCATTCAGACAGACACACGAACAGGCAAGGAAAAGATGGATAAGGACCATGTGCAGACAGGTGGGATTAGTGTAAAATGGCATCATGATTGGCACAGCCACGGTGGGCCGAACTGCCTGTTCCTGTACTGTACTGTTCTAAGTTATACACAAGACCTTCCTTGCTCTCCCCCCCGGGCACTCATTGATGTCAAACAGCTTGTTAATGCACACCTGGTCATGTTACAAAGCGTGGATGCTTCTGCCTGATTTCTGAATGCTGTTCTCATTCCCCAATGAATTTTCACCTTTGTAACTGCTCTCACAGTGTTCCAGTCCCAGCCTGTGCAGGGTTCAGAGTGAAGGGGGATTGTATGAACGGTATCAGTGCACAGGAAAGATGCTAAATCCTTTGAAGGTTTGATTATTTCAAATTCCCCACAATAAGACAAACTTGAATATCTGCCTTATAAAGTCTTCTAGAAAAACTTTAACCTTAAGATTCTCTATTTAAAAGCACTTCAGAGATCAGATCAGATTTTTACCCTTCAGTACATGGCTATTTAGGATGGGTGGAGCATGTATATAAAATTCACACTGGAATGCATGACCTAATACAGATCTCCCAATATTCTGTTCATTGAAATGAATAGAAAGCCCAAAGGACTTCAGTAAAGATCTGTTATGCTCGTGACTGACCCCACATGTCAGAGGCATTAGAACCCAGTCTATAAATACACAATTTAAAAATATCTAGGGCAGAGTTTTCTCTTCCCTGGTGTACTGTCAGCAATGGCAATAAAGTTGGAAGACATGAAGAAAATGGGAAAAACCAGAACTGCAACACTGAAAAACTGAATGTGATTTTCCATGTGAGCCTTAAATGGTGACTTCAGAAGCTTGCCATTGAGTGGTGAGTCGAGAGTGTGATGCTGGAAAAGTACAGCAGGTTAGGCAGCATCAGCCCTTCATCGGGAATGAGGCATGTGGGCTGCAGTCTGAGAGACAAATTGGAGGGGGTTGGGTTTGGGTGGGGGAAGGTAGCTGAGAATACGATAGGTAGATGAAGGTGAGGGAGAAGGTGATAGGTCAGGGGGGAATGGAGTGGGTAGATGGGAAGGCAATGCCAAGTTGGAGGCTTGGGAATGGGATAAGGTTGAGAGATTGGAAATGAGGAAACTGTTGAAATCCAATTTGATCCATTGTGGTTGCAGGGTCCCAAGGTGGGATATGAAGTGTTCTTCCTCCAGGTGTCAGGTGGTAATGGTTTGGCGATGGATGAAGCCGAGGACTTGCATGTCCTTGACACAGGGGGAGGGAGAGTTGAAGTGTTCAACCACAGGCCGATGGGGTTGGTTGGTACAGGTGTCCCAGAGATGTTCTCTGAAACGATCCGCAAGGAGACGTCCTGTCTCCCCGATGTAGAGGAGACCAGCCTGTGTGCAATGGATACAAATGATTACATTAGTGAAGGTACAGGTAAGTTTCTGTCAGATGTGGAAGGATCATTTGGGTGGAGGTGAGGGGAGTTGTGTGGGCGCAGGTTTTGCACTTCCTGCGGTGGCAGGATAAGGTGCCGGGAGTAGTGGGGGGGGGGGCGTGGACCTGATAAGGGAGTTGTGGGGAGGAATGGTCTCTCTGAAATGCTGATAGGGATGAGGAGGGAAATATATCTTCGGTCATGGGGTCCATTTGTAGATGGCAGAAGTGGCAGAGGATGATGTGATGTACGCGAAGGTTGGTGGGGTGGAAGGTGGAGGACCAGGGGTGTTCTGTCCTTGTTGCGTTGGGAGGGGTGAGGTTCAAAGGCGGTGGTGCGGGAGGAGGGCATCGTCGACCACATGGGAAGGGAAATTGTGATCTTGGAAGAAGAACGCCATTTAATGGCTATCCAGGTATCAGGACATTAGTGAATTAGATGGGTTATTCTGGTAATTAACAATGGATTCGTGGTCATCATTGGATGATTAATTCCAGATTTTTATTGAATTCAAATCCACCATCTGCCAAGGCGGGATTCCAATCTGGGTCTCCAGAACATTGCCTTGGTCTCTGGATTAACAGCTCAGTAATATTATCCTAGGCCATTGCCTCCCCTACTTCCTTGCCATTGACGCTGAGCACTTCTGTCTAGGAGTATAGGTTTTGTGCAAACCCAGCAGACAGAGTGTGCTGGATCTGGGGCTTCATGATAGCAGCCAGCCTGTCCATGCAGACAGCTGAACAGACGAATGCTGGAGCCAGCCGGGTACTGATAACGTTGGTGAACACTTCTAATCATTCCATTTAGCTAACTGACTCCTCAAACAAAACCAGCCTGCTGTTCCTGTCCCGTCTGCATTTTGTTGAAGTCTTTAATGGCAGGGGATCATCTTTTGCCTGGTCTCCAGCAGTCCTCCGAGAGCCAGAGACCTTGGGTGTTTCTCCTTAAACCAGCTGCAGAGACATGTCAGTGATCTGCTCACTAGGTCGTGCTTCCAAATCTAATCTAAGGTGAAAGTCTCTGACCCAGTGGAAGATACAGGTAAAAGCTTTGCAAGAACATCCTCTGAGGCTTCAGAGGCTTTCTCCTCAAAGATGGAGATAGAGTTAAGAGCCTCTGGTGCCAATCTCTTCTTAGTATGTGTTCACTGGAGCTGCTGGTGCCTGGGTGAAAGAAGTAGTAAATTTGTGGTCTAAAAAGAAGAGTGAGCAGCACAGCATAGTCCCTCAGTGATATTTACTGAAGCAGTTAGTCACTGAGGTCCCCCATCCTGACATGAGCAGTCATGCTCTTCTCCAACTAAAATCAAGAACCTTTTCCTGGTACAGAGTGAGAAGCCTGATGTCTGCCAACCCCTCCACTCCCCCCAATAAAAGTGGAGGAAATGTGTCACCAAACAATCAGCGTCAGTCTGAATGCCAGTTTGAGTGTAAACCTTCATTAGAAAACTATGCTCTGATGTAAAATCCACCCAAAGATGTTTACCCTTCACTTTGAGATGGTAACCTACAGATTTATTACACATTTCAGCATCTTCATTTCTGACATGTTTCATTTACTGACCATTTCCTCCCTCACTGTCAAGACACTATTAAGCTGTAGCACCATAAAAAAAATGTGGAAGGCATATCATTTCACCTCAAAGAACCAGATTATATTTGCACAGTATATTCAAGAAAATCTAAATAAGTCATTACCTTTTAATGAATTTGCCAATTTAGGCTCTGTTGAGTAACAGGGATCTGCTGCAGTGAGGTGGTGTGACAATAGAGTAACTTGGGTTCATTAGAGACTGAACAATGGAGACAGTGTGACATGACCAGCAACAATTTAAAGCTATAGTACCACAGACAGTACAGTTCTGTACCACTGTCCTATTCATTTGTGCAAACTTAGCAATGTCATGCAGCTGGGCTCCACAGGAACACAATTTAATTTAGTTAAATGCTGCAGGCTGTGTTGCATTTGAAGGGCACTGTCATTCATTTCCTCCATTTTTACTCGCCCTCCTTCAAAGCACTCTCATTAGTGAGATGGTCAGGTACTTAGATTTGTATTGTGTGTGTTTAGGACCAGTCCATGGTAATGCATAATTATAGCTCATACCAATCTAAATTACTGCAAATTTAAAACACGTATTAGTATTTATTACAATATGCAATCTGTAAGTTGTTTTCGATACTTTTCTGGAAAATGGAATTTAGTTTTTAACAGTGCCATGGTGTACGTGTATCAATTAAGGAAAGCACCACTTCTATGCCTAGTACCATGAAGTCCAAAGGTAGAGATTAACTTATTTTTAAACTCTGTAACATTGTTCTAAAAAATACTATTTGGGGTTCAATCATAGATACCCATTATCGACCATTTGTTTTGTGATAATGCATAGAACTGAATTATCCTGCATTTAGTATGACTTTCTTGGATTCTCATGCAACTCTCTGGAACATCTATTTGTCCTGTGTGGTCTGTACAATCCTCTTTAGAGCCCTACGTGAACTTGCTGAAGCCTATATATTTGACATATTTGCCTTCTCACAGCATTGAAGCAGTTCAGCAAATACTCATGGATTGTGATAGCCAAAAGGATCTCTGTTTGTTTTGCACCAAGCTGCCTGTGGAATCTATTTTCATAATCCACATTGACATTGATGGAAAGGAAAACTGACTGGCATGTCATAGGCTGCCAATTCGCTATTGCCCAATTTATGCGACTGCCTGAGAACAATTTCACCCTCACTTACTCTTCCAAACCAAATGAATCAATGATGTCTTAAATTGCTACTATCTTAAGTAAACCATGGCTTCATAAGCTTAAACTGTATATCGGTTCATACGGCAGTTTTTGGAAAATGTACTGTAAGGTTTTATATGAAACTGTAAGAGATGCTTCATGAACAGCTCAATCCAGACACTGTAGCAATCAGATACTAATTAGACAAAGACTGCATGAAGAATGTCTCACATTTATAAACATACCTTTAATATAATCTCCAACTGAAATTGTTGACTAACCATAGTCTTGGTTGAGGTAATACTATTTTACCTGTCTGTGTTAATTTTAATAGAAACCCATTCTGTACACAGTATGGGGTAAATTGGCTTTACTTGTTACATTTACACTACTTCCACAGACTACCATTTCATAATCAAGGAGATAAAGCATCCACAACTGCCCAAAACACCCACAGAACCTAATTTTGACAATTTGCCATCAAATGGGCATAAAGGTTAAAGAACACATGTACGCAGTGGGAATAGGAGTATTGAAATTACATTCCGACTGACAGTGACAATTACTCATGTTCCATTCCCCTATGTGAAATGCAATCTGGCTACCCAATTAGCCACAAGTAGCTAGTGCCTAATGTAATGGGCAACACTGCTTCAAGTAGAAAAGTCTCTTGAGAGCCTTTACAGAGGTGCAATAAATTAAACATACGTTGACTGACGCAAAGAAGAAATAACTGGGAAGAGGAATTCTGGTTAAAAAAAATTGGATTTTGGGTTTTAAGGAATGGTTTTAAAGACAAAGAGGGAGACTGACATGCAGGTTGGGGTTTTGGAGGATTGAGGGAGGACAGTGTAGAATATGCATCTAATGCCACATCTTGAGGCACTGCATAGTGCTGCACAAGAAGTTATGAAACAGCTCGAGTTCTAGGAGTTTTGGGAATTCTCCATGAACAGGGGCAGGGTGGCATTATTGGGGATGCTGTTTTGGCATTGAAAAACATTACAGCAAAAAGAGCCTGAAAAGATTAACAAATAAATGTTTAAAGATAAGTTCTCACTTTTACTCAGAGTACAGGGAACTCCAACCTAACAAAGGATTCTAATGACAAGTTTATATGAGCTGGATTACAGAATGATTGAATTGTGTCCTGGTGGTTCAAATATTTATGACTCTGCAAATATTACTCAAATAAGTAACATTGACTGACTGAAGACTGGCTTTGGAATAGCTCTGATCTTCCAACATGTATGATCAACATATAAAATCCTTGTAAATACTGGAAAATTAAACTAGTGAGTTCGTGGTTGGTTTGTACCCAGTTCCATTTCCCTACTGAGGCTGTATATTCTCCTATTGCCAAGCAGGCTTCACACTTCCATCAGAATCTAATTGCTAATCCTGCTACTTGATATACCTGAGATTGAAGATTAGAACAGGAGGGATTTTAAGACATCAAGCTTGTTCAATATTATAAGTCAATTTGATACCAGCAAAGGACACCAATCTTTACTATCTTCATCCCTGTTTGTGGCATGTTACAATTTTGATTTCTCAAAATGCAATCCCAAATAAATGCGTTTTAACTACAGCCAGGCTACCTGCATGTAGTTTGCACACACATCGTAAATCTTTTGTGATTTAACACTTAGCCAGGCAGGGACAAAGAATGAAACTGCAGATTTATGACATCGCTACAATAATTAAACAAAAGTCAACAAACAGCCTAAGTCCCATAATGTTAATAGATATATACAAATTAAGTACAGAAGCTTCTGACCCATTGATGATCATCATTCCATTATTTGTTGAACTAGAAGACATAGTTCCACTTGAAACATATAATCAGAATGCTAATATATAATTCACATTTAAAAATATTATGCCTACTCAAGAAACTAATCCATCAGTTCATCATTGTCTAGTTGTATAAATTTCTGCTCTTCTTTAGTGACCTGCCACAAAACCTATTAGGATTAGCAAAGTCTTTGTTTTATTTTTTAAGAGCTCAGCCATTGAAGTAAGCAGTGCAAATGTCAGCTCATCGTGCTGTTGTAAATTCCTCTCTGTGCTAGTTAAATGTACCAACCGGTCTGTTAATCATAAACAAGTTAACTTTAAACATGATTTTCTTAAGGTAACAGGCCAAAGAAGTTTCAAGCAACACATTTCAGGCTGTCTTTTCACATAGGGATGGGTAAATATGAACTGGCACTTTATCAGCTTCCAAAATGCAAGCTTGCCTCTGAAACCAATTTTTGTCATATTTTTGTTTCTCAAAGATGTTGGCGGGGGAAGGCTTGCAGGTGCGAAGTCAGACTAGTTAAAAGGCCTGCCATGGTTCTCAGGGCTAGCAGCCCAGCTGATGACATTGTTCTTATGCTCATTAAACCTCACCCCTCAACCTGCAGCTGCTCCCATGGCCCCTCCAAGCTACATATATGCCCCATGCCTCCTCAGACTCTGAAACAGTTTGTATGGGTTACAGGTTAGCTAGGGTAACCCCACTATTGAAAACGGCAGGTAGCGAGAACAGGCGTTTGCCCGAAACGCGATTTTCCTGCTCCTCGGATGCTGTCTGGCCTGCTGTGCTTTTCCAGCACCATTCTAATCTGGAATTATAGACCAATTAACATAACAGTGGTTGTTAGGAAAATGCTAGAGTCCACCGTAAAAGATTTAGTAGCACAGCAATTAGCAAACAGTGACAGGATCAGACAGAGTCAGAATGGATTTATGAAAGGCACATCATTCTTGACAAATCTACTGGACATTTTTTGGTGGACATAATTAGTTAACTTGATAAGGGAGAACCAGTGGATGTCATTCATGTGGACTCTCAGAGGCTTTTGATAATGCCCCACATACATTATTAACATATAATAATAAGTACGTAGGACTGGGGCAGTGTACTGACGTTGTTAGAGAAACTGCAGGCAGTAGAAAAGTAGAAATAAAAACTGGTCATTTCCGACTGGAAGCTACTGACTAGTGGGATATCACATGGATCATTTCACAACATATATCAATGGTCTAGCTGAGGGAATAAACTCCATTTGCAGATGACTCAAACCAAGTGTGAGGATGAACTGTGAGGAGGGTGCGGAGATGCTCCGGTGTAATTTGGACAAGTTCAGTGAGTGGTCAAATGCATGGCAGATGAAGTATAATTTGGATAATGTGATCCAGTTTACTAGCCAAAAACATTAAGGCAGGCTGAACGGCGATAGATTGAGAAAGGGGAGGTACAACGAGAGCTAGGTGACTTTATATACCAGTCACTGAAAGTAAGCAAAAAAATAAAAACCAAATAACTGTGGAAGTTGAAAGCAAATAAAAACAGAAAAGGAGCAGAAAATCAATAGGTCAGACAGTATCAATATAGAAAATATTAGAGTTAACATTTCAAGTCCAGTCTGATATTCTGACCCAGCGTCACCATAGAAACGGCGACGTATTTCCAAGTCAGGGTAGTGAGTGACGAGGATGGGAATTTGCAGATAGTAGTGTTCACATGTGTTTCCTGCCTTTGTCCTCTGATATTATAGGTCATTATTTTAGAAGGTGCTTTCTACTGAACTTCAGAATTTCTACGGTGCATTTTATAGATGGTGTACACAACTGCTACAGAGCATTGGTGGTGGACGGAATGGATGCTTATAGGTGTGGGGCCAATCAAGCAGGCTGTTTTATCTTGGATGGTATCAAGCTTCTTCAGAGTTATTTGAGCTCGTCCAGGCAGGCAGGAAGTATTCAATCACACTCTTGATTTGAGCCTTGTACAGATTTTGGAAAACCATGAAGTGGAGGTGCTGGTGTTGGACTAGGATGTATTGTGTGCAGTTTTGGGCCCCATGTCTCAGGAAGGATGTAGTGGGCCTGGAGCGTGTTCACAGGAGGTTCACAAGAATGGTCCCAGGAATGAAAAGCTTAACATATGAGGAAAGTTTGAGGACTCTGGGTTTATACTCAATGGAGTTCAGAAGGATGAGGGGAGGATCTAATTGAAACACACAGAATAGTGAATGGCCCGGACCTAGTAGATGTTGAGAAGATGTTTCCATTGGTAGGAGAGACTAGGACCGAAGGGCACAGCCTTAGAGTAAAGGGAAGGCCTTTTAGAATGAAGATGAAGAGAAACTTCTTCAGCCAGACAGTGCTGAACCTATGGAATTCAATGCTACAGAAAGCTGTGGAGACCAGATTATTGAGTACATTTAAGACTGAAATAGATAGGTGCTTGAGAATCAACAGGGTCAAGGGTTACAGGAAGATAGCGGGAGAATGGGGTGGAGAAACTTATCAGCCATAATTGAATGGCAGAGCAGACTCGATGGGCTGAATGGCCGAATTTCTGCTGCTAATGTCTTATGGCCTTATGGACAAAGTCAGAAGTCACATGACACCAGGTTATAGTCCAACAGGTTCGTCTGAAATCACAAGCTTTCACAGCACTGCTCCTTCATTGGGTGAAATGCTCCGTTCTGAAAGCTCATGATTTCAAATAAACCTGTTGGACTATAACATGGTGTCATGTGATCTCTGACTTTGGAAAATCAGGAAATGAGTTTCTCACTGCAGATTCCTAGACTCTGAACTGCTCTTGGAATCATGGTATGACCTGTCCCGTTCAGTTTCTCAGTAATCCCCAGGATGTTGATAGTTAGGAATTCAATGATGATAATGACATTGAGTATCAAGAGGGCGAAGATTAGATTCTATCTTATTGGAGATGGTCATTGGTTGGCATTTCTGTGACACAAATGTTACTTGCCATTTGTCAGCCAAAGCCTGGCTATTATGTAGGTCAGTTAGCTCAATTGGCTGGAGTATGTTTCCCATGTAGTGTGTTTGTCACGCAAGTTGCTGGCGCTTTCTGTACGCGTGACACTGACGTAACACAGTTTTGTACAGCAACATACCCACCCCTCTAGTCATTGCTGACAACCATGACAAGCTGGATGGCCTTTGTCTGCATTAAGAGGCATTGCAAAGCAGAAATACTGAGAGCCTGTCAGCTCTGAATTAAGACGCACCATGTGTGAGATGGTCTCTGTCCCTGCACACTAAATGGCCTGGCAGTTGGTGAACGCCAAAGTGGTGTATTGAAGTGAACAACTATGTCGTAAATGACCTGGAAACATACATGATAATGCGGTGAGGCTGGTGCATGGCCAATACCAACCTTTGAGGATGGAGGGAGCCTGGGGATGTACAAGTGGTCATTACACATGGAGCATAGCCACACCTACTTCAACTATTTAAAATATAAATAGAGAATGCTGCTCATCCCAATCAGAATTCCTCTCCTTGTCCTCAGTGATCATGATATACTACTAACTGCATAAAATGAAAAAAATAAACTTGTGGTATTTAGACATTTAATATTTGCAGAGCATCCTTTTAAGAGCTGAATGATGACATTGATTAGATATTTTGCCCTGAACTGCATTGTATCTAGCTGCTTTCAAATTAGTCTCCTGCTCTTTTGGAAGATAACAGAAATAGCATTGTTCAAATTCTACTAATATCACAAGGGCGTATGTATTAAATAGCCTTTTCATTCATCTTCAGTGCATAAAGCAAAATGGTTTTACTGTTTTCTAGCGCTTTCTTCAATGTCTTGCTGAGGGCTGATTGTCATTATGTAAATTTATCTGCAGCCTGGCTAATCTGTAACATTCCAGTCTGCAGTGATCTTATGATTAACCTACATACTAATGTTGAAATTTACATGACAGACTGTCAGCACTTAACCTGCCAAAGCCTAAAATTATACTTCAGCCACATATCTAAACATTTTGTTACAGCAATGAAACACTGTACTTAGAATGCTAATATTTATAACACTAGTTTATAAATCATATGACTGAGCAAACTAAATCTTTGAGCGCAAAATACCTTTTCAGTGGTAATATTTTATTGTTTTGTCATCATTTTTTTCCTGTTGTTAAATCTGTTATGTGTCATGACCAATGAACACTGGTCTACTTCTTAGTTCTGCTTTTTAAGTTTAGTATTTAAATCTGACTTTTAAAAAAAATACTCATCGTTATAAAATGCATAACCACATTCCAAAATATTATATTTGCTTCCATCCACATTTCAGTAAAGAGAGATTTATAAGAGTTCCTCATGCATGAGAATATAAACAGACATAAAATAAAATGTAATCACAAAACAAGCACCAAAAACATTCCCATGAAATGTACACAGGTCCTGTCCTTTCCTCCATTCCAACCACAATGCACAGAGTGCACGACCATATTTCTGAACATACCAGATTCCAAATACACCCTTCCCCCACTTGGATATACCTGCTATAATTTGCAGCAAACAGTGAAGGTGGCTTTTTTTTTGGCAGCATTGAAACACTGAAGTAAACAACACACACTCATGAATCTCTCTGCTGGATTATTATTATAATTCCCAGATTCCCCCTTCATATCATGAAGTTAATAAAAGGAAGGAAAAAAAACTGAGTGAAGAAGAGAGGGACACCAGTGTTTTGTTGTTAGGAGTAGTGTACAGACAGAAATTATTAAACTGGGCAGGAAAAGATTGAACACCAAGGAGAGGTAACGCAGGAAGACAAAAGAGACAGAAATCATGTTGTTGGATGAGATGCTAAAATAAAGGCTTGAAATATTTTGTGCAGCACATTCCCTGATTTTGGATGTGTGTTTTTGGCAGGCATGGCTCCCCACTGACAGCGTGACTCATAAAATTAGCCCCTGTGTTGCAACAGTAGATAATACTGTCAGTTGCTATAACAACTGATGCTTTCTCAATATGGAGCATGTGTGCACAAGGGAGAAATAGTTAACGCAGAATAAAATCTAGTATTACAACTCTCACAGAACCGATCTACTTTTCCAGCATAAAATTTATACTTTTTTGAAGTAAATTAACTTAAAAGCTGATCTGAATTGCTGGGTTAGTATTGAAGCTGCACAATATAATTACCAACATATGGTGTAACAGGAACTCCCATGATGCTTTAGACTGGCCATTCATGATGATATCAGCCACATCTTGGACAAAATAGCCTGAAAAGAACAATTCACAATTATTATATAAAAGTGACAAAGGACTAGAGCTGTATAATGTACTTACTAAAATTGGTAGAACACAATGTAACTGAATGGTTCAAGAAAACAGATGCATAAACATGTTTCCCACCCACTTATTTAGTAAGTAGATTCATCAGCTGATGTGAAATCAGAAGACCAGGAAGCTTCAGGCTTGAACCTGCACTGATTTAATAGCTGTTTAGGGTGGAGTGCAGTTTGTTACAGCTGGGCTTGGTATTCTTAACAGGGGGAACGATGGGGCTGCTGACATAGTTGGGTTTGCCATTCCTTATAGCTCTCTGGTGACATTGCTGGGAGGCGACAACAGTGAAAGCCACGTTGAATTAGGTTTTCAGTGACCACTGGCCGGTATGGGAGGAACTGCCATTGTGCAAGATTTACAGTCTTCAAGAAAAATAAAGTTGGAAGCACTCAAATGAGAGAAGAAAGCCCCACCAAACTCCAGTTACATAAACAGCTGAAACCTTCCCAGTTTACTTAATGCACATACATTTTAATTATGCACTTAGCATGGGCTGTTCCATGATTTATATTTGAACCAGAATTATAGGACTTGCATTTGATTGGTACATCACTATCATGTCCAGAGGGAGTTCAACAAGTGATTTCTTGTTTGAAGTGTAGACTTGATTTTTTTTTTAAAAAAAGGAGAAAGTGAGGACTGCAGATGCTGGAGAATCAGAGTCAAAATGTGTGGTGCTGGAAAATTACAGCAGGTCAGACAACAGGAGAGTCGACATTTCGGGCACAAGCCCTGAATCATTTTTTCAGCCAAACATGGTAGCCATTGTGAACGCTGCAAAGATGCCAAAAAAGCAAAACAGGTACATGATTCTGTTTTTGATTGTGTGTGTTGAAGGAGGTTTTCTAAAGCATCAAGAAAACTCTAAGCTCTTTTTGGAAAAGTACTAAGGCATCTCTTGCATCTGATTAATTGACTACATTTCCTCAGTTTAAGTTTTCCACCCAAAGCACCATTTTCAGTTAATGCAGCCATCCTTCAATATTCCAACAAATTGTTAGCCAGAGCTTCCTCTATGCCATTAAGGTGTGCTAACACGCAGTAATCTGTTGTGTAGTGGAATAAACAGGCTACACACAAAAAAAATATCAGAGGCAGGAACAGTGCATGTGGCTAAAGCAGGACAGGAATGCGAATGTTGAGTATTGTGCCATGACAGCATAGAAACTGATTGTGATAACTCCAACAGTTAAACAAGCTGTTCACACTAACTACAGCAGAAAATGGTAAGACACTGAAAGGAATTTTCAGGGAGTCTGGTGACATATTTCAAACACTCTCAAATAACAATTTATCAAGCGTGGTTTCTGAGAAACATGAACTTGGTGCATATTTGACTTTGTGAAATGTATCTGATATTATCATCAGTTTGCCGAGGTTAAGCTACGAATTCGAGCCAAATGCTGAAAACATGACTCACTGAAGATCAGTGGAAACAAAAATAATATTTTTTAAAATCCCCAAATTTTAAAAACAGCAGCAAATGGGAACACATCAAATGGGTATTTTGGCCTTTATTGATGAGTATTATATGACACAAAGATGCATACTAATCTTAAGTCTTCATTCATAACCTTGATCATTCAAAAGCTTCCTGTGGTGATTTTCAGCCACTGGGTTACTCTGGGTCAAACAACACTGTCTGTAAATTTATCTGCTTGGAGTATTTGGTCCAGACTCTGCAAAAATATCTTTGGGGTTATTGTGACTGCTGCACCTTACTTGGGAGAAACGTGGGTACCTCATTCTTTCTAGTTTAGAACTCCTAACTATTACGGATTGTCCAATGCTAGGAATCCCAATTTCCTTATCTCTTATTACTCAGTATGGTCCTGACTGTTCAATATGTTGCTTGGGTGCCTGGCTGACACTGTACTGCTGTAGGGTAGCATACGCCCCTGCTTTTAGTCTGGCCCTAATCTCCTGGTTGTCTTGAAATCTCTAATATCACTGTCCTGCTCACCTCCTTACAATCCCCTTTCACCTGCGACTTTGCTTTAAGGGATGCTTTGAACTAGGTCAGGATTGTTTTCCAAAAAACAGCAGTTTAATATGAATGACTTATGCACTGCTAATAATACTCAGGATGGAGTTAGATGTGGGTACCTCTTGCTATCGCTAATAGCTCTACTCAAAGTCATGCATCAAACTCGATGGCCTACATCTGCTCCTAAGCATTTTATGGTCTGAAAATTGGATGTCTTCTTCATCTGACAAATAAAGAGGGAGACCACATATTCTGAGTTGGACTGGCCAACAGCAAGGCTCAGTGAGCAGTTATTACTTTCTGAACACTTCAGATTACCAAGAGATCAATAACATCATCAAACAAACAATTTTGAAGAAAATAACTCTGGCTGAATATTTTCCAAATACACTGACTATAACCCTGGAAGATCCAGTAAACCATAAAATCACTATCTGATTCAGTTGTTCTTGCACAAAAAGCTTGTGAAAAGTATATTTACTACATTTCTATATATTTGCTGCATTCATTTTTCTATTCATTCATGGGCATATGGACATCACTGGCTGGTGCAGCATTTACTGCCCTTTTGTAATTGCCTTGAGAAGGGGATGATGAGCTGCCTTCTTGAATCACTTCAGTCCTTAGTGGGTGCAAACATTAGAGATGGTAAGGTGAACATTGGAAAGGTGTTCCCCCTTCTGGAACAGCCTTGAACAAGAGGTCATATATATCGAGTGAGAAGAGGTGGTTTAAAACTGCGATGAGGAGAAACTATTTCTCTCAGAGGGTTTTTAATCTGTAACATTCGCTGCCCCAGACAGCAATCAACAGATTCAAAAAAGAAGTAGATATGTTTCTGATAAAAAGCAAGATAAAGGGCAATGGGGAGCAGGCAGAAAAGTGGAGTTGAGCCCAGGATAAGATCAGCCATGATCATTTGAAATCACAGAGCGTGCTCCAAGGGTTGAATTGCCTATTCCTGCTCCTAATTCCTGTGTTCCTATACATTCACAGTACTGTTAGGGAGGGAATTCTAGAATTTGGACCCAATGACAATGAATGAATGGCGATATATTTCCAAATCAGGATGATGAGTAGCTTGGAGGGGAGCTTGCAGGTGATGTGTTCCCATGTATCTAATGCCCTTGTTCTAAGTAGTACAGAATGCACTTTTGGAAGGTGCTGCCAAAGAAGTCCTGGTGAGTTGTCCTGTAAAAATAGTTTGAAGGAACTTTTATATACTATCAAAGTAAAATCAGCTAATGTTGTTCCATGCCTTTGAGATGATTCATTATAATGGTCACATAATTACCACATTTCAATGAGTCTCTTTCCCACAAGACCAGTGTCACATTTGTTAAAAACTCTAACCTCTCAGCTCCCAACTCCATACAGGCTGCATTACCACCTTCCCAAGACCCACAAACTGTATGGTCCTGCCAGACACACAATTTCAGCCTATTCATCCTCAATGGAACCGATTTCTTTTATAGGTTCTCACCCGTCTAGTCTCTTTCCTTGTACTGTACGTCCACAACTCTTTCACCACTATCCACCACTTTATGGTGTCCTAGACTTAACTATTTCCTTTTCACCAGGGATGTTGCATTCTTTACACCTTTAACCCTCTACAGAATGTGCTAAGAGATTTCAATTTCATTTAAAGGGGCCACCCACTTAAGATTAAAATGAGAAGAATTATTTTCTCTCAGACAGTCCTGAGTCATTGGAACGCTCTTCGTCAGAAAACTGTGGAGACAATGTCAGTGAAACTTCTGAAATAGAGATCAATATGTTATTGACTAACAAGGGAGTCAAAGGTTACTGGGGGTAGATGGGAATGTGGAGTTGAGGCCATAATCAAATCAGCCACGATCTTATTGACATCAGGCTTGAAGGCCAAATGGACTGCTCCAGCTCCCAATTTGTACTTTCTTTGAATGGAGGAAGAACCACTGTCCAGCTACGATCATCTTATTCCACTGGATGAACTTATTCTCACATGGAACATTTTCTCCTCTAACTTCACTCACTTCCTTCAAGTAAAAGATGTTTCTTTGTGAATCTGCACATGTCCAGGCTGTAGCTGCCTCTCTATAGGAGAGGTGGAATGTTCTTTATTCACGTTTTGCTGGAGTCCCTCACTTCTCCTGATGCCTGGATGAGTGCATCGTGCTATTACTGCCCTTTCTCCAAACTGGAAAGTTTAATCCCATTTACTTCCAGTTTTCACTCTTTACTTGCCTTCACATGGTCTCTCTCAAATTCTTTCTTTCCCTTCCATGACTTTCCTCTTCCCATTTCTGGGGATAGACTATCCACCAAAATCCACTGAAAACTCACTGCCTGCCACAGTTATTTCTACTACACATCATCACACAATACTGCCCCACACCAAGTCCTGTTAGAATTCTGGCCTCTCAGTTTCTCTGCTGCGTCTGTTCTGACAGTACATCCTTACAAATCTGATCTGTCTTCCTCAACCAAGGTGACAGGGTCTTCAACTGTTTACATCCTGTTTTCCATACTTCTGTTCTCACCCTTTCCCTCATGAAAGCTCTTGTCCTTGCTGTCCATCCCATCAGCATCCGCCAAACAGATCATCTTCGGACTTTCCCTTCTGAAGGGACCCGATCCTTAGTGGAAGTTCAGTCCTAAACATGCCCTGTCCCTCACTCGGTACTGTCACATGAAAGTACAGGTGCTGCTACATTTAACTTAACTCTTCCCTTCTTGCCATTCAAAGGTCCTGAACACTCCTTCCCAGTGAAGCAGTGACTTGTTTGTATTTTTTTCATTTTCATATATTCTATTCACTCAATGGTGCAGTCTCCTATTCATTGGAGAAATGGGGCAATTACATTTTACAGTATCTCCATCCAGTTTGCCTTCAAAGCATGTCCTCAAATTGATTTTAGTTCTGTGTTCCACTCCTCCACTGACCCCTCTACCCTCACTCTCCAATACTGTTCCCATGGAGATCAAGGTAAGCTTGAGAAACAATATCTCATCTTGTGAATAGGCATTTCACGGCCTTCAGGAGGTTGTTGAGTTAAAAAAAACTGTTAAAAATATTAAGATAAAAATTCCAGATTACCACTATAAATGAATGAAGCGCCCTGTAAGTGAGATAATTGAAAAGTGACCTAATTATGTTGCCCAAAAGAGATATTTTGATTTTAAGTAAATTATTAAAGATGGATTCATAGGTTCATAGAGTCATACAGCACAGAAATGGACACTTTGGTCCAAACCAGTCCATTCCAGACATAATCCCAAACTAAACTAGTCCCAGCTGCCAGCTCCTGGTCCCTATCCCTCCAAACCTTTCCTGTTCATGTACTTATCCAATTGTATCTACAGCCATCACCTCCTCAGGAAGTTCATTCCATACGCAAACCATCTTCTGTGTAAAAAAATTTGCCTGTGTCTTTTTCAAATCTCTTTCCATTCACCTTAAAAAATACATCCCCTCGTCTTGAAATCCCCTATTCTAGGGAAAAAGAGGCCAACCTTAACCCTATCTACACCCCTCACTATTTTATAAACTTCTCAACCTCTTACACTCCAGTGAAAAAATTCCAGCATTTCATTATAATCATATTGTTAAAAACTATTATTGTATTATAAACTCTCCTCTGGAACAAATAAATGTTAAATTGTTCAGTGTAAATATAAAGGAATAACATCTGTAAAGTAATAACTATGTGTGTCATTATGACATGTTGTTACATTCTATACTCAAGCAGTTTTATAAAGTATGTACTTTCATCTGAAAACAGGCTGTTTGTGAAGCTGCAATTGCTTTGTTAATCACCTTTCCTCTCTCTTACTATTTTCATAACATGTCTTTGCATTAATTACTTATACCCAGAGAAATTGATCTTTTTATGTTTACTCAATCTTTCCTTCTTTTGTTTTAGTTCACTTTTGCTTTTCCCCCTTGGTGACCTATTTCCACAGAAAAAGTTTGTTAACGAAGTGTTTTTACGTTTTTCTCTCTTGCATGAAACAGAATTGCCTTACGAGTTAGAAAGAGCTGTGGGCGTTTTAACTCAGAACACCAGCATGGAGCGGCAGCGACGGGAAACGGCATTGTGCCAGAATGGAACTTATTGTGGACAGAAACACAGTTAACATTTCAGCTCAAATGACCCTTCGGCTGAACTCTTTTCTCAACTCTGATGAGAGATCATCAATCTTAAGCATGACCTGTTTCTCTCTGAAGATGCTGCCTGACCTCCTGTATACTTCCAGCAATTTCTGTTTGCACTTTAGATTTTCAGTGTCTGTAGTAACTTGTTTTTGTGTTGTTTTAAGTGCAGTGGGAGGTGGTCCTTTATAAAGGAAGAGCAAGGAGAACAGATGCTGTGATGGAGATCGACTGGAAGGAGTGGAAACAAACATGCTCCTGAGAAAGAACAGGAAGCAATTGATGCAGTAAAGGAGTATTCCCCTGACCTAGCAAGGAACGTAGGAACAAAAATCAATACTGACAGAGAGAGCAGCTAACCTTAGGAGAATTAGGATGAAATCTCCTGCAACTGCTTGGTCAATATGATAGAATAACATGTTTAGTGATAGATTGGGTGGTCCTAACACTCCCGTCTGTAACACAATCTTAGTGGGAACCATTTTAGCCTGCTCTTGTACTCTACAAACTTCCAAGAACAGATAGAAACAAAAGTGATAATTCTAATTCACTTTTATTTTAGAGAGCCACAAAGCCCACTGAGAGCTGAAGGATAATTTGGTTCGATATGGACTTGTCGCACGTGTCGGACATTTGGCCCCTTGAGCCTTCTCTGCCATTTAATAAGATCATGACTCTTTGTCATAAGCCCAAGGCTGCACTGAAACTGCTGCCTGATGATGCATGGTTATGGGGCTGTAAAGTAGGAATTCAATAGACAGTTCTGATAAAATTAAAAGCTATCACAGAAGCATATCTTGTTTCTCTTCAGATGTACTTCACACTTAACTGTACCTGCCACTGAATTAGCATTTGACTCAAAAATGTTGATCTTGAATTTCTAATAGTGTAGTAAATCTGTCGCAGAATGACGGACTGTGACAACCCATGAGCAGTAATTTCAAAGGGAAAGACTCTATCCACAGCATTACCTTTCCACCAACAAACAAGGCTTTATGCAATCATCCTACTATTATTTCTCAAAACTACTTTCAAAAGCAACAGTTTAAACCTAAAATTATTTTGTGATAGCAGGATAAATTTGTATTTGTATAATGACACATTAGTCATACATAATTAGGATGCGAAGGTCCCTCACGGTGAAAAAAATGGTTTAAATTTATTCTACTAATCAGAATATCAAAACCATGAAAAAAAAAGGATCTAAATGAAGCTGCAGGTCATCTGGCTAGCCCAAAAAATCAAGCTCCATGCAATGACTTCTGTTGCTATTTACAATATTTAATTCTCACTTAACATGTTTCAATATTTTCTGCTTTCAAATATTTATCATTTTCATGGTGAAAAGGTACATCTTTACATCAGCAGATCCCAGATCATCGGTTTGGTTTACACTGTGAATGGTTTTGTGGGCGTGAAAATAGGTTTCATGTTTTAAACCAGAAATGTCCTCCTTTTTTTTGTATTGGTTCTCTGGGTATGAGCAACATTAGCAAGGCTGAAATTTTTTGTTATGAATTAATGTTCTACATGCATTTCAAGATTCTTTGAGAGACATTGGAAAATCATGAACCAGAAAAGCGCTGGTTTAAAGTAAATCACTAAGACCAGAAACTTTCATGCATGATAAGGATTTTATAAAGGCCTTTAGATCAAAGTTCAAACTTGGAATAAGACAATTTATTAGATCCCATAATATCAGCAAAGAGCCATGATCTCAAGGTGTCAATGAAGCTTGGGGGTAAAGCAAGAATGTTGTACCTCCAATGTTCAAACCTATGACACCACCTCTTCACTACAGCAGTATTGAAAAGACTTGAAATAAAAGTTAAAATCTAATTCCCATGTAAGCCCATGCAATGGTTGTCACTGGCTTCAAGCAGTTCCCTGGCCATTATGTATTCTCCACTTGGTGATGTCTGGATGTCAGGCTGCCCACAGACCACTGTGCAGGATCCTCATCACCAAGGCTCATTTGTCTCTCTCAATCCCAGTCATTACTAATTGGTTGTGGCCAGGATTGCGCAGTTACTTCCAATGTCTGTCCTTGATTACATATACATTTTAAAATTAGAACCATAGAATCCCTAAAGTGTGGAAGCAGGCCATTCGGCCTTGGGTAACATGGGTCTGGGTGGGATGCTCTTCAGAGCATCGGTGGGGGCTGAATGGCCTGCTTCCTCATTGTAGGAATTCTATGACCTAGTCCACGCCGACTCTCTGAAGATCATCCCACCCAGACCCGACCCAACCACCTCCCCCCTCCACCCCCGTGCCGTATGCTATCCTTGTAATCCTGCATTTCCCATGGATAACCCACCCAGCTTAGATACTCCCCCTTACAGACAGGGGGAGAATATGCTACTCCACACAGACAGACACCAGAGGGTGCAATCGAACCTGGGTCCCTGGCACTGTGAGGCAGCAGTGCTAACAACCAAGTCACTGTGCTGTCCCATGTAGTTTCAATATGGTTTCTCCACAGACGTAAACAGCAATTTATTCCCAACCACTTCAGTTTAAGTCAAACTACATTAGTTCAGTTCTGCAAAATGCATCCAGCTGATTTTTTTTTAAAATAGCCTTTCTTGTGCTATTAATTCAGTTGGGAATCTGGAAATTAGCCTCCCTGTACTTTTTTTCCTGGCATTTATCCTAAGGATAAGAATGACTTTGTCCTGGCAGCAGAGTTACTGACTCAGGGTAAAATTTTGTTGAGGAGTCTGGAGCTGGGATAAGGTGGAATGGATAAAGGAGTGGAAACACCCAGTGAACCTCCCTAAAAACAAGTAGCTGTGAGATTCCAATTAAGATACTGCTAAAACTGGAAGATGTTTTTGAGAACCTTCTTGAAAATAAATTGAATAACATAGCTGCAGCACAGTTTTTGTTATTTGGCCGTGATTAGTTTCGGTATTTTCTGAATAATACCAAACTTATAAACTTGCTGCTTTCATAAAGAAATCTGTTTCCTTAACAGTACAACTGCAAGGCAACAGGTAGAATACTAACTTTGAGCAATATGTCAGCATAGGACTGGAAGTTTAATTAACTTTTTGACTCCACCATAACAGGAAAGTTTCAACAATAGTGAATTCCTAATTTAGTTGTGAAGTTATTTCACAATCACCATAGCATTAAAAAAAAGTCATAAGTTTGCTGGTTAGATCTGTTAGTGATGTACATTGCAGTCTCAAGCTTTGAACAAGCAACAAACTTTGGATGAAATCTACTATTTTTCATACTGTGCACAACATTCTATATGATTGACATTCTTACCCGTGGAAACACAGATCAGCAAGTATGAAAAGGAACTGTGGAACGTTAATAATTCAGTTAACATTTCAGGAGAGTTGTATACGCTGCAAAAGAGGGGGAAAAAAAAAGACATGTTACACTGTTGAATTTTGTTTTACAGAAACCAAGTTTGCTATTGCAGGGCTGCAAAATTGATAAAGCAACTTGACTGCACTGCTTAGTGACTACACCTTCTGTAGTAACAACCAGTGATATTTACGACAAGACAATTTTCTTTTGTAAACTCATGCTTCATAAATAATTACTTTCAAGCACTTTTCCATTTCTTTCATGTAACTTGCTTTTGCAATGTGGACTATGCTGAACAAGCAGTATTTACGGAGGGACTGGAATCACATGCAAGCCCAAACAGGCAGAAATGGCAGGTTTCCTGATCGATGTTAGTGAATGAGTTTGATTTTTAATGACAGTCTGACAGTATTCACAGCTATTATCTTATACAAAATAACAACATTTATGAAATGAACTGGCTGTTGTGGAGATCTGAACTCAATGTTGGCAGTAGTTAGTTCACTACTATACTATCTTTTTTGTAGCAAATCATAAGTCCTTTCTCAGCACACAGTAGCCAAAGCTTATCGGTTTCTGTTTCTCTGCATCATTTTTCCTCGATGTTGACTATACAGTCTGGAGACTCCATGTAAAACTCATTCACACACTGCAGTGTTATTTTACACATACTTTATGTAAACTGCATGCTCCTCTTTCTAATTTTATTTCGGCAATCATGTTCCTGCAAATCCAAATTAGGTCAAGTTCTAATTCTCTATGTACATCCAGATAATTACAAGATTTTTCACTGTACTTGTGCACTCTCACACCCTGGCATACCGACATACAAACTGGAAACAAAAGTAGGCCAGTTGGCCATTCAAGCTGCTCGATCTTTCACTAAGCTCACTGTTGATACGTTTGCATTCCAAGTTCCATACTCCCATTTGACCCCAATAACGTCTGGTTCCCTTGCCCAACAAGAATCTATCTACAGCCATCTTAAAAGTATTCAGTGTTCCCATCCCCCACTGGCATGTAATGCAGAGTTCCAAAGGAACACAACTCAAGAGGAAAATAACAACCCTCATTTTGGACCCTCCCACAAGTATAGCCATCCTTTCCACTTCTACTTTGTCAAGATCATTCAGGACGTTATAGAATTTAATTAAATCACACCTCGCCCATCTACACTTTAGCAAAATAAAGCCCAGTTTTTCTTCACTCTAGACTTTCTCTCTTCATTTACTGTATTGTAAAATGAATGTATTACAGATCTTTGTGAAAAAAATATTATTGGAAGAGAAAGCAACGAAGTCTTGTGAATCCAATCTTGGCACATGGAAGAAGTGGGGATGATTCAAAAATCTGCCCTTTTTTTTGAAGGAAGGCAGTTACAAATTCATCAGTGTCAGATTTCTGTTGGGCAAGGGAATCAGAAGTTGTTGGGGTTAAATAGAAACATGGAACTTGGAATGCAAACATATTATTTGAGTACAATAAAGTCACTAAAAAGCAAAACAAAGCTCTGGATTTGTTTCCAGAAAGATAAAAGGTGAAAAGCAGAGATGTTCTGTTGAACATGCATTTGGGCAGCACAGTGGCACAGTGGTTAGCACTGCTGCCTCACAGCGCCAGAGACCCAGGTTCAATTCCCGCCTCAGGCGACTCTCTGTGTGGATTAGATTAGATTAGACTTACAGTGTGGAAACAGGCCCTTCGGCCCAACAAGTCCACACCGACCCGCCGAAGCGCAGCCCACCCATTCCCCTACATTTACCCCTTACCTAACACTACGGGCAATTTAGCATGGCCAATTCACCTAACCCTGCACATCTTTGGACTGTGGGAGGAAACCGGAGCACCCGGAAGAAACCCACGCAGACACGGGGAGAACGTGCAAACTCCACACAGTCAGTCGCCTGAGGCGGGAACTGAACCCGGGTCTCTGACGCTGTGAGGCAGCAGTGCTAACCACTGTGCCACCGTGTCTGTGTGGGTTTTCTCCGGGTGCTCCAGTTTCCTCCCACACTCCAAAGATGTGCAGGTCAGGTGAATTGGCCATGATAAATTGCCCGTAGTGTTAGGTAAGGGGTAGATGTAGGGGTATGGATGGGTTGCGCTTCGGCGGGGCGATGTGCACTTGTTGGGCCGAAGGGCCTGTTTCCACACTGTAAGTAATCTAATCTAATCTAAACATTGGTTAGCCCACAGCTGGAGTACTGTGATTAATTCTACTCTCCATATTATACAAAAAGAAGAAAGTGCAAAAATTATTTATTTAAACAATACCAGGACTGAGAGTTGACACCTACCAGGAAAGGGTGAACAGGATGGAAGCCTTTTCATGAGAGAAGGGGAGAATAAAAGATAAATCTGATAGACTATTTCAAGATTATTGAAGAGCTTTATAGGGCAGAGGTAAAAAAGATGGGGGCAGGACCAGGACAATGGCAATAAGGTGGTCTCTAATAAAATGAGCAGGAAATTTAAGAGGAACGTGTTTTATGCAGAGAGGTTTTAGAATGTAGAACTCGCCATCAGAGGAATTAGTTGACGTGGCCATCATAGCTCTGTTTTAAGGAGAAGCTAGATAAGGACAGAAGTAAGAAAGGTGTAGAGGGATCCCTTGATGAGATTAGATTAAGGTTGTTGAGAGAAGGCTGGTGTGGATCACAAGAACAAGAACAGACCTTTAGGATTTCAAGGACTGCTGCTATGCTGCATCTCAATAAATGTGAACTTCATCTCAGGGTGAAATCTACAGATGGATAAGTAATTGGCTGAAAGGTCAAATTGAAGATACTTGTTAGTGGAGGAAAGTGATGAGTGGCATGTCCTAGGAATTGATATTGCTGCTTCTTGTTCAAAGTTTTAGTTCAAATTGCTTGGATTTTGAGATGACACCAAATTTGAGACAGCAAAGTTGAACCTGAGGAAGCAAACAAGGAATGACAAAGTGAATTGGTCTACATACATAACCGGAGCAGGTAAAATTTAATATAGACAAACTTAAAGTAATGTATCTTGGTAGAAAAGCAAGTGATATATGGTCCCAAAGAAGCTAAGTGTCATTATTGAGAGATACAGGGAGATCAATCTTCTTAGAACTCAACCTGTCCAGTCTGGAACAACATCAACAATCTAAATATTGTGTCATACAGGTCAAAATACAAACTAAAAATAAATTGTTGGAGACACTCAGCAAATTTGGCAGTATCTGTCGAGAGAAACAGTTCACATTTGAGTCCAAAAAAATTCCTCTTCAGAACTGAAGAGACAGGTAGAAAAGTGGGTTACACAGGTGGTTTACTGTGGGAAAAGGTGGAATTGATCAAATGGAACAGAAGGAATGGTCAGGGGAAAGTTAAAGGCCAAAAGAGGTTAGAGATCACAGGTGCCACAGTACAAAAGGCAAAGGGAGTGGTAATGGTTGCAGAGAAGAGAGATAGGTCAGAATATAGGTCATCTTGCTGAAAGCAAAATCACAAATCCAGAGATTTGGCAGTGGGTTGACTCCACAAGGTTAAAAACTGCCTCAACAGAAAAGGAGCTGCTTCGGAGCACTAAAGCAAGCTTAGGACAAACACGCGATCGTGGGTGAAAATGGCAAGTGACAAGAAAGTCAGGGTCATACCTGTGGACTGAGTGGAGGTGTTCCACAAATCAGTATTTGGTCTCCTTACTGTAGTGAAGACAGTATAATAAGCAGTGAAAAAAGTAGACTAGACTGAAAGACACACACGCAAACTGCTGCAAAGGAGTGTTTGGACCTTGGAAAGTGAGGACAGGGAAGGTGAAAGGGCAAGTATTATACCTCCTGCAATCGCATGGGAAGGTGCTAGGAGACAATCGAAGAGTGGACCAGCATGTCACAGAAGGAATCATCCTTTCAAAGTGTTGACAGGGAGGGGAAGGGATGATGTTTTTGATGGTGGCATCATGCCATAGGTGACAGAAATGGCAGAGGATCCTTTCAGTATGGATAAAGTGAGGTGGGAAAAGCCAATAAGGGAATCCTAACAGAATCAGAAACGGGAATCTGGGAGAATGGAATGCAGTCCTTACAGGAAGCAGCGTGTGAGGACAAGTAGTTGAAGTAATGTTGTGTGGGTTTGCGATGAATTTCAACAACTCAATTTCAATAGGCTATCCTGGAAATGGGGAGAGAACATAAAAAAGGAAAAGAGACAGAGACAATCAGATGAACCAAGTGAAGATGAGGGAGGGGTAGAAATTGGTTGCAAATTGATGACGCTTTCTGGTTCCAGATGAGAGCAGGAAATGGCACCGACACAATCATTAATATACTGGAAAAAGTATTGTAAGAGGGAATGTGAGGAGAACTGGAACAAATATTGCATAAACCTCACAATAGGACAGGCATAACCCGTGGCCACACCTTTTATTTGGAGGAGGTGAGACAAGTTAAAGAGAAATCGGGAAACAAGCTCAGCCAGTTGAAAGAGGCAGATGGTGGATGCAATCAGTTCAGATCTCCATTTAAGGAAGAAGCAGAGCGCGTATTACGAAACTCCACATTTTATTAGTCTTGTGAGATCTAGCACTTTGATTTGCTTGTTACTAGGTCCGTTGCTGCCATAGTAATGTGCCTGGCAAGAATCTTCACTCTGTTTATATAAAGAAGGGACGCGCATTTATCAAATTCTCAGGACCTCCATAGCATTAACACTCACTGAAGCGCTCGAGAAATCTAATCACTCTCATAATCTCAGAAAACACAACAGCCTGTGACAAACAGCAGAGTACCACAACCAACAATGAAATATAGGACAAGGTTATCCAGTTCAGTGATACTGAAGCACACTACGGGTGTGCACACTAAGAGATTCTCATGCTTTTTTTCCCTACAATACTGCTACAGAAGCTTTCCCATCCACCAGTCCTTCAAGATTCCAGATTTTACAGCTCATTTGAGTGCACCACTTCCTCAGTGCAAGGTGAACATACCAGCCCAGATTGGGTGTTGAACCATGACTTTCTCACACAGGCAAGGCCACCATCGACCAAATATTGACACACAAAATCACAAGGTATGACCTGACTATCTAATTGAATTATATTTTAATGTAAATAAGGTTGATATCTAAAATCGGAGATTAAGTTGAAAGAGTGCAAAGTCTCCTGTTTTTGTGTGCAAGAGTGTACTTAAAGATTAAAGCTTCAAGCCACTTCTTAGTGGATCAGGATGTTAAAGCACAAAATTACAAAAGAATTAAAAGTTAGCAAGAGACCCTAACTGGAATGAGGTATTTCTCTGTGGTTTCTAGACATTTTACTCTGCTAGATGCATGCGTTGCAAAACCTAAAGATATTGGAGTGGAGTGCAGGTTAGACCAGTGAGCAAGGCCTATGAAACTCCTTGGAAGCTCAAATCATTTTCAAGATCAGATTTTTTAAACAATTAAAAATGGCATGTTCCTAGCAATATAGAAAGGCTGATAGGCAGCTGGTTCATCAGTGACAGGGGAGTCCATCGTCTCATATCTAGAACCAAATGAACACAGCACTCTGACAGTGACTGCATACAATACAATCTGGGTGGGTAGAGTTTATGGAAGATCTTGCAGCAGTAAAAATGATTTTTTTAATATGGGGGGGTGGAAGGGGGGGGGCATAAGAAACAAATTAAAGAGCCTCTACCAATCTTTAAAAATCTGCCGCCCACTTGCAACAAAGCTTCTTAATGAGTCACCTCCAGTTATTCCTTGGGATTCTGGTTTGCTGCATTCCATAGCCATGGTCTGACGAATTTAACATCTGCTACACAGGTTAGCTTTAAAATTGCTTTCAGGCCTTACAGATTACATCAGATTCCATTTCTTATACAATATCAAGGATCATGCCCTGGTGCTCACAAGACCCTTCTAGCTCCGGGATGATTACATCAGGCATAAAATGGGTAGTTGTTGTGCATCTAAACTTGGCCTAGTCTGTGAATTTGGACACACAACGGTCTACTCTTTCATCCAAATCACTTATATGAGGGCCAATACACAATCCTGGAAAATTTCACTTTTCACATTCGCCAATCTAGAAACTGATTTCTATTTTCTGTCTCCTACATCTCAACCAATAACCGCATCCATGGCACAAGAACACCTCCAATCCTGTGCACGCTCACTTGTGCTAATAACCTAATTCAAAATGATATGAATTGCCATCTAAAATCCACTTCCATGGACACCTCTCTATCGACCATGTTGGTCACCTCAAAAGTCTCAACTAAATTCATTGGCTTTAAATGTCTATCTTTCAATCAGTTTGCACTTGTTCATCACTCTGTAATAAACATAGGGAATGACAGAATTACTTAGCAGTTCTGGCAGCAACTGTGAGCAAAGAAACAGAGTTAATGTTTCAAGCCAGTCACTTTTCATTAGAACAGAGAAAGGAAACAAGCAAATGTCCTATCTACTCTGATGGAAGGTTATCAACTGAAACTTTGATGCTACTTGCCCTGCTGGACATTTCCAAAAATTTCAGTCTTTGGTTTAGATTTCTGGTATATTCAGTTTTTGCATTTACTCTTTGCGTTCTCACTTTCATGGATATGTTCCAGCGACATCCTCACACCTGGTGTTAACCTGTAGCTTATCTGTAGTTACAGGTAGCTCTCCTTTAATGCCGTAGATGCATTCCAGCAAAACCTTGCTTAATTGAAAATTGCTTAAATATAAATAATGGGGTCTGTCAGAAACTGGAGTTGGGGCAGACCACCAAAAATATCACTCACGATGGCTCTAAAATTACCTAAAATACAAAGTATTGCACAGCCTGAATGATAAATATGATTTATAATTTCAATGAAACAAAAGTAAATTTAACACAGTACATTTAAAAGTTATTGTTAATGCAGGGACAGAAGGTAGTCATGGTGCCTAAGGTAGACTCCCTCATTCCTGTTAAGCGAGCTATATCATGTATTCTTTCCTTATGCTCAAAATTTTTTATAATATTTAGCTTTTCTTCCAGCATTATAGCCTTTCTTTTGCGTTCATCACCTGCAATTTTATCACCAGGACACTTCTTGCTAACATTCTTGTCATTATGCCCCTCCATTTTTTCAAAAAAATGGGATAGTCTAGGAAAAGTGTACCTTTCACAGGAAGCTGCTTAATATATCTCTCTCAGAAAGCTGCTCTCTCTACTGTACCTCTCACAGAAAGCTGCTCTGTCGGCAGCTGACATCAGTGCATATGCAGAACAGAGCGCGCAAAATGATGCCCGCTGGAATCGCGCTATTGCAAACAAAGGTAAGGGTTCTTAAAAATACCACTTCTTAGTTCCTCAGCGACATTATAAACAAATTGCACTGCTGGACCGTGCATTATCTGAGAACAACTGTAGGAGGTTTCCCACTCCTTTCTTCATGAACAATGGAATGAAATTCCTAATTTGCAATTTACCAATCCAAAGGAATGTCCACTAAATCTAAAGAGCTTTAGAAAATTCCAATTAACAAATAAGAATTTTCCTCACATTTTCCAAGTAAACGTTTTCAATAATCAATTGCATGATTTCCCTTTAGGTAACTGACATTTTGACCTACTTATTGAAACACACAGTGCTCAATCAGCAAGTCTCCCACTTCATTGCTGCCCATTTTAAACACATTCCCCACAATAAGATAGCCACACAGTTGTGGGGATCCTCTGAAAATATTTACACATTCCTACTAAGGTCTCCTTGTAAATATAGGCACCTACATGAGAACCCTTTGCCTGTATTGATGCACAGCCTAAGGAATCTCCTAAAAATACCGACAAATGTACTTGCAATTTCAGAAACCCAAAAGAATAGAATGCAAACAATTGTTGAATTTTCATTTTGTCACAGCAAACAGCATAAGAAATCATATGTTATCAATGGAAAAAAAAACAAAATCTGATAGCATTTGAATAGAAGTCTGCTTACAATACCACTGACTGTGGTCAGAGCCCCTTGTGGATCCCTTAGGATCTGCAGGCTCCAGTTTGAACACCTACATTGGAGGGCATAGGGGGTGAACTGATGTTGCAGTATACAGAATTGAACCTGCACTGCATACAACTGGACCTTAGGATACAGGTTTGAAACCACATCAGAACCTAGATGGATTAAAATTATTTAAAAACAGCAACATTTTAATATCACCAAGGTAACCCTAATTGCAATGCCTTTCAGCAATTTTTACATTAGACATAGGAATTGCAGGGGAAACTCAACTTTCTCAAGTTAGTTTGTAGAATCCTTTCCATTATGAAATTAACAGAAAATTTTAATCTTTTATGTTTAACAATGACAAATGATATATGAATACACTCAATTAAGAGAGATTGGTGGTTAGACTCCTCTGGACATTGAATGTACAAATTAGGAGCAGTAAAACTCTACTGATGGGTGAGTCCCGAACCAGAGGGCACAGCTTAAAAATAAGGGGTAGGTCATTTAGGATAAAGATGAAGAGAAATCTCTTCACCCAGAGTGTGGTGGGTGTGTGGAATGCTCTGCTCCAGAAGGCAGTGGAGGCCCAGTCTCTGGATTCGTTTAAGAAAGAGTTGGGTAGACCTCTCAAGGATAGTGGAATCAAGGGTTATGGAGATAAGGCAGGAACAGGATACTGATTGAGGATGATCAGCCATGATCATATTGAATGGTGGTGCAGGCTTGAAGGGCAGAATGGCCTACTCCTGCACCTATTGTCTATTATCTCGCAGCTGCTTCAGCCTGTTCCTCCATTCTCTCAGGTCATGGTTGATCTGATACTCCTTTTTCCTGCTTACATCTGATAACATTTCACCCCCTTGCTTATTTTACCTGTTTTACAAGTGTTCAATTTGTTCACTTCCAATGCCTTCTGAGAAAGGGCTTTCCAAAGACTTCTGACTCTTTGAAAATGAAAATTTCCCCTCATCTCTGTCTTAAATAGAAAAATTCTCATTTTTAAACAAGGATCCCTAGTTCTAGATTTTCCCAGCAGAGGAATTGTGCTTTCCACATCCAGTCTGTCAAGCTCCTCAGAATCTCTTTCACCTCTTACTCTTCAGTGGATACAAGCTCGAGCTTGAACAACATTTCCTCATAATGCAACCCACCCATTCTAGGCATTAGAGTATCAGGAACCTTTCTCTGAACTGTTTCCAAAGCATATACATCCTTCTTTAAATAAGGCGACCTATAGTGTACATAACACGCAGATATGGTCCGATTGTATAACTGGAGAATGACTGAAGTGTTCTACACCCCATATAAAAATAAGCTTCCCTAATTACTTCCTGGACCTGCATACTAACCTTTTTCATGTATTGAGACACCCAGATCCCTCTGCATCTCAGAGCTTTGCAAACTCTCAACATTTATATAACATGCCTATTTTTTATTCTTCCTGCTGAAATGCACAATTTCATATTTTCCCACATTATACTCTATTTGCCAGATCATTACTGCATGCTTATTATACTTTGTAAATGACTTATGCATTCTTTACAAATTACTTTCCTACCTATCTTTCAATCATCAACAGATTTACCAACTATATCTTTAGTTCCATCAAAGTCTTTTTATATAAAATGTTGACATCTAAAGCCCAAGCACATCTTCTTACCTCTTGCCAATCAGAAAAAGGATCATTTATGCCTTCTCTATGTTTCCTGTTAGCTAGCCAGTCTTATATACATGCCAATATGTGACCTCTACACCACTAGCTTTTATTTTCCCCAATAACCTTTGATGCAGATTCTTATTAAATGCTTTCTGGAAATTCAAGTACAGTACATCTACTGATTCCCCTTTAGCCACATGTTACATCCTCAAAGAAGTTCAACAAATTATCTAAGCATGATTCTAATTTATTGGACCCTTTCCTGAATTAGGGAATTTTGAAAAATTAAATATCAACCATCTCACTAGTCACTTCTTTTATGATCTGAAGGTGAAGTCCATTAGGACCCAGGGACATGCTTACCCACAGCTTCAACAATTTGCTCAATACTACTTTCCTGTTGATTGTAATTTTCTGGAGTTGCTCCTTCCCTTCTATTTCTTGACTTACAGCTATTTCTAGGATGCTGCTTGCATCCTCTACAGTGATGACAGATGTAAAAACCTTGTGCAATTCATGTCATCTTCTTATTTTCCACTACTAATTCCCCAAACTCTCTTTCTGTAGAACCAATACTCACTTTGTTAACTCTTTTACTTAGTAAATACCTATAGAAACCTTTCACTTTCTGTTTCTGTATTTCTAGCTAGTTGTCTCATGTACTCTATTTTTTAAAGGTGCAAAGATGTACACAATGACTGGGGAATCCATACCAGGGGTCACAATCTAAGGATATGGGTTAGGCCATTTAAGCACGAGATGAAGAGAAATGTCTTCACTCAGAGAGTGGTGAGCTTGTGGCATTCCTTCTACAGAAAGTGGGTGAGGCCAAAACAGTGAATGATTTTGAAGTACTAATAGTTCTCAGGGCTAAAGGAATTAAAGGATATAAAGGAGAAGGTGGGAACAGGGTACTGATCACATTGAATGATGGAGCAGGCTCAAAGGACTGCAAGGCCTACTCCTGTTCCAATTTTCACTGTTTTCCCACCTTATTCATCTTTTAGTCAATTCTTTGCTTTGTTTTTAGGTTCTGTTCAATCTTCTGACATGCCAATCAACTTTACTCTGCTTTTCCTTCAAGTTTGACAACATCTTTAACTTTTTAGTTAACAGCGGGTGGTGAACTCCACCCTTGGAAGTTTTCCATTCTTGTTGGATATATCTATTCTGTACATTCTGAAATATCCACTTAAACGTCTTTATCACTGCATTTATATGGATGTATCCCTTATTTGCCCATTCATTTAATTGGCTTTGCTTTTGTGCTCTCAAAATTGCCCTTATTTAAGTTTAAAATACTACACTTGGACACATTCCTCCCTCCATTCAAACTGAATGTCAAATTAAATCATGTTATGATCACTGGTACCTAGGGAAGTCTTCACTATTAGGGAATTAATTAATCCTATCTCACTGCACAATGTCAGGTCCAGTATAATCTATTCTTGGGGTCCAGCATGTGAATTTCTAAAAGGCTATCCCAAATATATTCTGTGAAGTACTTACCTAAGCTACCCTCCCATCTGATTGTTCTGTCTACACATTGTTAACTTGTCAGAAAGGTAATTTTAACCTTAGTTTCATTTTTTAATACCCTATCCTGCATTCCACTCCCGAAGTGTCTTTTTGCTATTATAATTCCTCATCTCAACCCAAACTGCTTCTATTGCCTTGTTTCCTAAATTTAGGTCACATTCCCTTTTCTGCCAAAACTATCATTTATTAACAGAACCACTCCTCCAACTTTTCCTAGCTTCCTGTCCTTCCTAAATGTCCTGTACCTTTCACCACTCAGAACCTAAATTGTGTCACCCTGCAGCCATGTCTCTGTAATGGTTATCAGATCTTAGTTATTTATCTCTATTTGTACTGTCAATTCATTTGTTTTGTTCCAAACACTATCTGCATTCAGATACAGAGCCTTTGACTTTTGCATAATCTCTAGCCTTGTCTGTTGGATTACTCTTTTTTGTATTCCCTATCCTTTCCTGTAATGTCTGTTAATCATATTCCTTTCTCACTTGCCACGCCTCGACTCTTTGATTTAGACCATAAGGTATAGGAGCAGAATTTGGCCATTCTGCCCATCAAGTCTGCTCCACCATTCAATCATGGCTTATATGTATCTCACCCCCATTATCCTGCCTTCACCCAGTAACCCTTGATCCTCTTAATAATGAGCACAAATTTATCCAACTCTGCATCAACACATATTTCCAAATTTGATCCCTTGCCCCCCATTATTTAAAATCCTCTCTACTTCCCCAATTATGTGGCTCACTAGAAGTCAGACCCCAGCATGATTCAGGTTTAGACTGTCCCAACTTTATGAATCCCATTTTCCTTAGTATTGGTGCCAGTGGCCCACAAACTAGATCCCACTTCTCCCACACCAGTCTTTCAGCCACACATTCATTTCTCCAATCTTATGTGCCCAGTGACAAATTGCTCATGGTTCCAAAATTGATTACATTTAAGGTTATCACTTTTACTTTGGCACCTAGCTCCTCGTGCCCTATAGAACTTCCTTGTCCTACCTATGTTGTTGGTACCTACATGAACAACAATGACCTAACCCTGGTCCCTTCTATTGCCAATTCCCCCACAGCTCAGAGTAGATGTCCTGAACTCTGACAGACAACATGAGCTGGGCTCTTTGCAGCTGAAAAGTGTCAACACCTTCCCTCAGCCCCAAGTATACTGTCCCCTACCACATACCTTTACAGTCCTCCCCATTTGAGGGGCTTACGGCCTCCCACACCCCTCTATCCTCCTGGCAACTTTCAACCCTCATCCAACAAGGCAGAAACAGAAGAACCTCCAACCTGTTGGACCACTTGGCTCCTGTGGGTCTGTACCAGTCCTGGAGCTGGCCGAAGTCGGCAGTCCCACCCGCCTGAACCCTCTCCAACCCAGACCATAGGGAGCAAGTGCTCTCATATCAAAAGCATTTGCAGGACAGCAACAACACGTCGAGTGACTCAGATTTTAAACACGAGTTGCACTGGCAACCAATGAAGTGTGGAAAACACGCGCTGGGATCAGGTTCTCCACCATTCCTCCACCCCCCCCCCCCCCCCCCCCAAGGACTGTACACCTCAACCCAGACGGGGTGGTCGGCTGAAAGGGGGGCGAGGGGGGGAAACATACCACAACAAAGCCCACGGTCCTGTGATCGCCGAGTGCACCAGGGAGACGCTGAGGTTGGTCCATCTCCACGACTTGGTCTTGTTGCCCTCGACCTGTTTCGGGAGGAGGCAGCCGCTCCGCGCCCTCAGGACGAGCCGGAGGCTCTGGAAAGCCAGGGCGGACAATAGGATCGTCAGGATCGGGTGGTCCTGTGCGATCATGGCCGGAGCAGCGGCTCACAGCCGCTTCCCATTCAGTGGGGAAAGCACCGGGGAACGCCTCTGTGTCTCTCCACCCAGGCGGGAGCTCCGCGCACACACAACACACACACCCTTCCTTCCCTCCTCCTCTTCCTCCTCACTCCCTTGTTGGTGCCAAAGAGACGTCCCACAAACTGTTATTCGCTGTGGCCGCTCCGCCTGCGCTGGCGAGGGACATTTGTAGCCAGCGACACATCAACAACATTAAAAACCCAAAGCCAAATCAGGGCTTTTGGGGTGGAGCCTGTGTTCCCCTGTGTTCACACAGACAGGGGGGAAAAAAAATCCATTCCAAACTCCGCTGTCTGCTCTAGAGAGTGACAATGTAGGAAAACTGCAGCCTGTTGGTTTTCAGTGTTTAAGGCCCAGGGAAATGAATACTGCAAACACACACAAGTCACAAACAAACACAAAAAGTGCTGGAGAAACTCTGGCAGCGTCTGTGTGGGGAGAGAGAGAGAGAAAGCAGAGTTAACGTTTCAGGTCCGGTCACCCTTCTACAGAACGGGTGAAGTGAGGAGGTGAGTTTAATATATATATTAAAAATAAAAACTGAGACACCAGTTGCTCCTTCGTTGAGAACTAGATGACTGAACTTTGACATTCCTTCCCCCCCCCCCCCCCCCCAACACGCACACACAGGGGTGTGTCCCAGCTGTAAATCAAAATGCAGGGAATTATTATACAGAGACTGGAAATCAAAATGCGGGAGAGATCCAAGGGCTCGGGCAACAGCTGTGAAGAGAGGAAGTTTAGGTTGGACCTTCCGCTGGATTATTCTGGTAATGTTACATCGAGGGAATCATTTGGTGTCATTAAACAGCAGAACGAACGCTGTTGTTTCGATTTGTCACAGTCTCCTCACCCCAGAGGGAGATGAGGAAGAAAACGTTTTCCCTCTGAGGGTCGTTAATCTGTGGAATTTCCTCTCCCCCTCCACAAAGCATTGGAGACAGGTTCCTTCGTGGTGCACAGGGCTGTGTTGGGTTGATTCTTGATTCGGGCAATCAAATGTTAACTGAGGCGGGGACTGGGTACGCAGGAAAGTGGAGCTGATGTCCCAATCGAATGAGCCACGAGTTTCTGAGAGGGGGAGCAGTCTCCAGTTGCCCGTTGGTGCTCCTTTTTATGTCTGTCTTCTTATGCACTGTCACTCGATAAGAATGTAAAATCATCGAACCGTGAAATCCCTGTAGTGTGGACCAGGTCATTCAGCTCATCGATTCCCCCTAAGAACATCCCAACCAGACTTAATCCTTACCCCATCACCCTGCATTTCCCATGGCTCGTCCACCTAACCTATATATCTCTGGTACAACCACCTGATGAAGGAGCAGCACTCAGGAAGCTAGTGCTTCCAAATAAACTTGTTGGACTATAACCTGGTGTTGTGTGATCTTTAACTTTGTGCACCTCAGTTCAACAGCGGCATCTCCAGATCAAACAGGAAACCCACACAGATACAGGGAGAAAGTGCAAACACCACACAGTCACCCAAGACTGGAATCAAACCCAGGTGCCTGGTGCTGTGAGGCAGAGGTGCTAACCACTGAGCCATCATGTCACCTAAAGTAACAGCAAAAGTAGACCATTCAGCTCATCGAGTCTGGTTCACCATTGATAATTTTCACCCTGATTGATCTGACTATTTTCACCCCCATTTCCCTGCCTTTTCCGCATGAGCCTTGATTCCCTGTGAGAAAAGGTCCTTCTCATCTCTGTTTTAAATGGGTGACCCCCTAATTGAGATTCTGTCCTCAGGTCCTACGCTTTTCCACAAGGGGAACCAACCCACCTGCACCTACCCTGTTAAGCCCCCTAAGAATCATAACATGTTTCAATAAAGTCACCTTAAACTCCAGTGAGTGATGATCAAACTAAGGGAGCACAGTCAATAGACAATACACAATTTTTTTTAGATTAGATTACTTACAGTGTGGAAACAGGCCCTCCGGCCCAACAAGTCCACACCGCCCCGCCGAAGCATAACCCACCCATACCCCTACATCTACATCTACCCCTTACCTAACACTACAGGCAATTTAGCATGGCCAATTCACCTGACCTGCACATCTTTGTGACTGTGGGAGGAAACTGGAGCACCCGGAGGAAACCCACGCAGACACGGGGAGAACGTGCAGACTCCACACAGTCAGTCGCCTGAGGCGGGAATTGAACCCGGGTCTCCGGCGCTGTGAGGCAGCAGTGCTAACCACTGTGCCACTGTGCCGCCCACTAATAGGTGCAGGAGTGGGCCATTCTGCCCTTCGAGCCTGCACCACCATTCAGTATGATCATGGCTGATCATCCTCAATCAGTATCCTGTTCCTGCCTTATCTCCATAACCCTTGATTCCACTATCCTTGAGAGCTCTATCCAACTCTTTCTTAAATGAATCCAGAGACTGGGCCTCCACTGCCCTCTGGGGCAGAGCATTCCACACAGCCACCACACTCTGGGTGAAGAAGTTTCTCCTCATTTCTGTCCTAAATGGTCTACCCCATATTTTTAAGCTGTGTCCTCTGGTTCGGCACTCACCCATCAGTGGAAACATGTTTCCTGCCTCCAGAGTGTCCAATCCTTTAATAATCTTATATGTCTCAATCAGATCCCCTCTCAGTCTTCTAAACTCAAGGGTATACAAGCCCAGTCACTACAGTCTTTCAGCGTAAGGTAGTCCCGCCATTCCAGGAATTGACCTCGTGAACATCCGCTGCATTCCCTCAATAGCCAGAATGTCTTTCCTCAAATTTGGAAACCAGAACTGCACACAATAATCCAGGTGCGGTCTCACCAGGGCCCTGTACAGCTGCAGAAGAACCTCTTTGCTTCTATACTCAATCCCTCTTGTTATGAAGGCCAGCATGCTATTAGCCTTCTTCACTCCCTGCTGTACCTGCATGCTTACCTTCATTGACTGGTGGGCAAGAATACCCAGATCTCTTTGTACTACCCCTTTACCTAAATTGATTCCATTTAGGTAGTAATCTGCCTTCCTGTTCTTGCCACCAAATTGGATAACCATACATTTATCCACATCAAACTGCATCTGCCATGCATCTGACCACTCACCTAACCTGTCCAGGTCACCCTGTCATCTCCTAACATCCTCCTCACATTTCACCCTGCCACCCAGCTCAGTATCATCAGCAGATTTGCTAATGTTATTACTAATACCAGCTTCTATATCATTAATATATATTGTAAAAAGCTGCGGTCCCAGCACTGATCCCTGCGGTATCCCACTGGTCACTGCCTGCCATTCCGAAATGGAGTCGTTTATCACTACTCTTTGTTTCCTGTCAGCCAACCAACTTTCAATCCAAGTTAGTACTTTGCCCCAATACCATGCGCCCTAATTTTGCTCACTAACCTCTTATGTGGGACTTTATCAAAAGCTTTCTGAAGTCCAGGTACACTACATCTACTGGACCTCCCTTGTCCACTTTAAGAGTTACATCCTCAAAGTCCTGGAATAGTTCATGGTTCTCCTGATTTTACCTTGTTTAAAGTCAAAAGGGGAACGTTTCCCAAAAGCAAGAAAAATGAAAAACGTGGAAATGAATACACTGGCTTTCCTGGAGTTCCATATAAGATGAATAGGACCAGTATGTGTCATACCGCACAACCCAGATGTCCTCCTTCTTCAAAGACCGCAATTTCCCCCCAGACGTGATTGATGATGCTCTCCACCACATCTCCTCAACTTCCCGCTCCTCCGCCCTTGAGCCCTGCCCCTCCAATCGTCACCAGGACAGAACCCCACTGGTCCTCACCTACCACCCCACCAACCTCCATATACATCATATCATCCGTCGTCATTTCCGCCACCTCCAAACAGACCCCACCACCAGGGATATATTTCCCTCCCCTCCCCTATCAGTGTTCCGAAAAGACCACTCCCTCTGTGATTCCCTCATCAGGGCCACACCCCCCACCAACCCAACCTCCACTCCCGGCATCTTCCCCTGCAACCGCAAGAAATGCAAAACTTGCACCCACACCTCCCCCCTTACTTCCCTCCAAGGCCCCAAGGGATCCTTCCACATCCGCCACAAATTCACCTGCACCTTCACACACATCATTTACTGCATCCACTGCACCCGATGTGGCCTCCTCTATATTGGGGAGACAGGCTGCCTACATGCGGAACATTTCAGAGAACACCTCTGGGACACCTGGACCAACCAACCCAACCACACTTCAACACTTCAACTCCCCCTCCCACTCCACCAAGGACATGCAGGTCCTTGGACTCCTCCATTGCCAGACCATAGCAACACGACAGCTGGAGGAAGAGCGCCTCATCTTCTGCCTAGGAACCCTCCAACCACAAGGGATGAACTCAGACTTCTCCAGTTTCCCCGTTTCCCCTCCCCCCACCTTGTCGCAGTCCCAACCCTCGAACTCAGCACCACCTTCCTAACCTGCAATCTTCTTCCTGATCTCTCCGCCCCCACCGCCACTCCGGCCTATCACCCTCACCTTAACCTCCTTCCACCTATCGCATTTCCAACGCCCCTCCCCCAAGTCCCTCCTTCCTACCTTTTATCTTAGCCTGCTTGGCACACCCTCCTCATTCCTGAAGAAGGGCTCATGCCCGAAACATCGATTCTCCTGCTCCTTGGATGCTGCCTGACCTGCTGCGCTTTTCCAGCAACACATTTTCAGCTCTGATCTCTAGCATCTGCAGTCCTCACTTTCTCCCAGTATGTGTCATTCATAAGTTTTACTGTTTTTTTCCTGTAGGGTTTGGAGCTCCTTGTACTGGCAGTGGATATAGTGGGAACATCAAGAAATGAAGAGGAATTTTTCCACTGTCTGTGTGGAACATCAAGTTATTGGAGTTGGGAATATTCAGTGATAGGAATGCCACATTGATTTTGTCAGAGAGAATTCCATTGACCCTTTTGGCACTCAAATCAGCCAGGTGAGGGAGAGTGGTGGTTGATGGAACTGTTCAGGCCCTCTTTCAAGGGAGAAGTGGCAATCCTTCAGACCTCCCTGATCGGGGATGGATGTGTAGAAAGATTGCACATCCATGTTGAAGAGGAGGATACTGGGGCCAGGTTCCTGAGAATTGTGGATCTGATATAAAGGTTGAGAAGGATCACAGATGTAAGTAAGCTCAGACTGAATAAGGGGAGGTAAGAAGAAATAAGTGCTATGATGTGGGAACAGGCTGAAATGATGGACTCGCAGGCCAGTGCCCTTCTCACTTTGAACAACTTCTTTAACTTATCTCACTCTTTCCAAGACTAATGTATGGCTATGGGTAAGCCCTACATCCCAGTTATGCATGGTATTTGTGGAATATTGCTTATTCCAGTCCTCCCACAGCTCTTCCTCCAATACATTGATGACAACATTGTTGCCACTTCCTGCTCTTGTCCAGAATTGACAAAAAAAGAATCAGTTTTGCTTCCAATTTCATCTCTTCACCTGGTCCATCTCTATGTATTCCCTGGCTATCATTGACTTCACGTTTTCCATGTCTAGTGATAATCTGTTCGCCAATACAACTGACCAACTACCACTGTTACTTTGACTACACTTCCTCACACTCTACTTCCTGCAAGGACTCCATTCCGTTGTCCCAGTTTCTCTGTTTGTGTCACACCTGTTTCAACAATGCCACCTTCCACAGGTGTGCCTCTGACATGTTCACATTTTTCCTCAACTAAGGATTCCCCTCCCCACCATGGTAGAGTGGGTCCTCAACTGTGTACAACCCATTTGTCCCACCTGTGCCCTCACCCCTTCCCCTCTCAGAACAGTTATAGGGTTTAGGGTTCCCCTTGTCCTCACTTTCCACCTCACTAACATCCACGCTCAAAAGATCACCCTCCACCATTTCCGTCACCTCTAGCAGGATACCATCACCAAATACATCTTTCCCTCTCCTCCAAATGTCATATTCTGCAGGGAATGTTGCATTAGTGACAGCCTGTTTCATTCCTCCATCATTCCTAACAAATTTCTTACCCCGCCCCATGGCACCTTCCTGTGCAATCACATAGAATGCAACTCTTGCCTTTTTGCTTCATGTTTACTCACTGTCTAAGGCTGCAAATACACCTTTCAGGTGAAGCAGTGGTTAATTTGTACTCCTTTCAATTTATTCCACTGCATTTGCTACTCACAATATGTCACTAACACCTATTTTGCATTTCAGTTGGCTCCTTTATTACCATCAGCACTCCCTTCATCACCATCAGCAATCCCTTCATCTTTTGCTCGGGGCATCTGTTACTTTTCTCTTCCCCTTTATCACAGCGTTAAAAAGTTAAAAACCACAAAACACCAAGTTATAGTCCAACAGGTTTACTTGGAAGCACTAGCTTTCAGAGCACTCGACTTAAAAGAGGTTCTCAAATTTACATATTAATGAACTGAAACCTGCAACCCATTCTAAAAGATGAAAGACTTAACAACAATCTGGGTTTGTTCAATATATCATTTCAGTCACTTGACACTGTAATCTTTTGCTATATATTCTGTGTCTCATGATCCTGCTACACAACTACCCAATGAAGGAGCAGCACTCTGAAAGCTAGTGCTTCCAAATAAACCTGTTGGACTATAAGCTGGTGTTGTGTGATTTTTAACTTTGTCCACCTCAGTCCAACACCGGCTCCTCCACATCACAGCGTTGAAAGCATAATTTCCAAGCCCCCTCCAGGTCCAAAAAAACAGTCATTAGCCAAGATGCTAAACGTCTGAAAAAACTTGTGATATATATTATTCTCCACTAGGCGGAGACAGCACTGTTCTGAATTTTAGACAGCACAGTGGGGTTAATTAAAGCAGAAGTGTGCTAAATGTGGTTTTTTTAGCATAAAGTGGCAAATCTTTGTTACTCGTAGTATACTGACTTTGAGATTGAATACATTATACTGAGGAGTCAAGCAGAATGCAACATGACCTGCTGATTAGCTAAACGCACTAAAATCTGGAAAAGAATAGTTAATTCCTGAGTGTAATGTCTGCACCTTTAATGCTTTTTTATTTCAGATTGGCCTACATTAAAATGCAGGTACCGGTATACTGTCTGCACAGGTATCCCTGCACTAATCCATGTCCATAATCATAATTCGTTGCCTATGAAATAAAAGGAACTTTATGGAAATTTTGGAATAATTAAATGTGTGAATGTCCCTTGTTGTTCTGCACAGAAGGACTATCAGTTAAAGCACTAGTATTAAATTGTTAAATTGATGCATTGAACAAACAAATAATTTTCAAACTCATGAGATTGACATCATAGATGTGTATCAATAATGGGTGTGAATATCACATCGATCATGCAGCAAAAAAGGAATTACACAAATTTGTAAAATTAGGTGAATGCATTGGGAAAATGTGTAAAGGAATCTGGTCATTACAATTCACAAACTACAAAGTTCTGGTCTTCACACTATTAAAAAAATTTGTGGCATGGACTGGAGAAGGTGCAAAACATATTTATAAAGTTGACAATAAACTGTCTGATTATACTCAGAAAGCAATCAACAGAATAGGGTTTCTACAAAAGAGAAAACTTTTAAGGAGACTGGAGAGGGAGTTTAAAATTATGATGGGTTCTACAGAGGGTTAGATGTGGAGAGAAAAGTAAAGGCCATTCATACAGGATCGTGAAAAAAAAACAAGCTTACAGGAAATAATGAGAACTGTCTTTGCTCAGATAGCAGTTAGAATGTGGAATTTCCAACCCAGGACAGACTGGGACAAATAGTTCTGCTGTTCTTCATTCTGGTGCTTGTCCACTTGATCTGCAAACATGTGCTACTAACAACTAAGGCCACAACACTTCCACTTAGCTTTAAGGTCAAATTCACTTAGCTCATATGCAACTCTCCATCCTTGTTTTTCTCTCCTACTGACCATCTCCAACATCATGTTTATTGAAGTTCCCACTTCCATGCCAAAAATGGACATTTAGAATTCTAAGCTGACACCATGCTAACTACAAGCCAGCTTCCTCCTACTGCTAGCAGATACTGGGAAATTGAGGGATTGGATTCTATTTTGAGGGGGTACAGCATGAAAAGCAGCCTATTGTGACCATAGTGTTGAATACATACTCAGGAAGAACAACATATTACACATAGCTTAAAATTATTTTAACATCCCACCACAGTGACTCAGACTTTAACCCTGGACTGTTTCATTTTATCTCAACCATGGTGCTGTTTACAATCATATCATCATCCTAATCTTTCCTGGACCTCTGTAGGCTGAATTCTGAGTCTCAGAGCCAAAGTGTGTGGTGCTGGAAAAACACAGCCAGTCAGGTAGCATCCAAGGAGCAGGGGAATCGACTTTTCGAGCAAAAGTTGTTCATCAGGAATGAGGCTTGTGGCCCAAGGGGGCTGAGAGATAAATGGGGGTTTGGGGGGTGGAGGGGTCAGGGAGATGTTGGGGAAGGTAGCTGAGATCCTTGTAAAGGGAGGAGGAGAACTTCTTCAAGGTAGGCATCCTTGGAAGAGACTTTGCAGTCAGGTTATAATCAACTAGGAGAAAGTGGGGACTGCAGATGCTGGAGGTCAGAGTCGAGAGTGTGGTGCTGGTCAGGCAGCATTCTTTCCTGATGAAAAGCTTATGCTCGTAACATCGATTCTCCTGCTCCTCAGATGCTGCCTGACCTGCTGTGCTTTTCCAGTACCACACTCTTCACTCTGATCTCCAGCATCTGCAGTCCTCGCTTTCTCCTAGTTGATTATAACCTTACTGCAAAGTCTCTTCCAAGGATGCCTACCTTGAAGAAACTCTCCTTCTCCCTCTGCAAGGATCTCAGCTACCTTCCCCCAAGTCCCACCCCACCTTCCATTTATCTCTCAGCCCCCTTGGGGCCACCCTCTCATTCCTGATGAAAAGCCTATGCTTGAAACATCAACTCTCCTGCTCCTGGGTTCTGCCTGACCGGCTGTGCTTTTCCATCATCACACTCTTCACCTCTGAATTCCCTGGATGTTCATTCACAGGCTCAGGAGCCCTTACTTCTATCACCCTTTGTTCTCTCTCTGGCACTTCACCTCTCCCCAACCTGTTATCCAGTCTTGCTGTAACAAAATCCAAACTGAGCATTTGCTTGGTGAACAGTGAGCTTCTGTCCTCTATAATGATCCACTGAGAACATTGCCTCACTCCACAAGAGTGCCCCACAAGAACTGGCACCATGTCTTCTCATTGTTGTTCAAAATGACGACCCCTCGAAGTGAGGCTGAACCTTACAACATCAGTGAGCAGAATTTCGGAGGAGAGGTAACACCTATTCCAACAAGTCCTGACAAAGCTATCCCAACAGTCACCGTATCAGAGGTCAGATCAGTTTTCCTTCATGTTAATCCAAGGAAAGCAATGGGTCCAGACGGAATACCAGGCCGTGCACTCAGACCATGCGCAGATCAACTGGCAAAGGTCTTCTTGGACATCTTCAACCCCTCCCTGCAACAGGCCACTGTCCCTGCCTGTTTCAAGAGGCCAACATCATCCTGTGCCTAAGAAGGCTCATGCAGCATGTCTCAATGACTACCGCCCAGTGGCCCTAACTTCGGTGGTCATGAAGTGCTTTGAAAAGCTGGTCATGGCATTAAATAACTCCAGCCTCCCCACTACTCTGACTCACTCCAATTTGCCTATCGGACCAACAGATCCACATAGCATGCCATATCACTTGCTCTTCACTCCTCCCTAGAACATCTTGACACCAAGAACAGCTACGTAAGAATCCTACTCATTGTCGACAGTTCAGCCTTCAACACTATTATCCCCTCGAGACTGATTACTGAACTTAGCGATCTTGAAATAAGCCCCACTCTCTGCAACTAGATCCTCAGTTTCCTGATCCACAGGCCACAATCAGTAAAGATTGGGGACAATATTTAATCCTCACCAACACTCAACACTGGAGTCAGTCGAATCTCAGACGGCGATGAAACAGACTACAGATGGGAGGTGGAAGACCTGGAAAAATAATGCACTGAGAACAACCTAGCTCTCAATTCCGGGAAATCCAAGGAACTCATTATTATCTTTCGGGGGATGTTAATCATGCCTCCCTACACATTAACAGCACAGAGGTGGAATGAGTGGAGAGTGTCAAGTTCCTGGGAGTGGTCAACCACAACAAGCTTTCTTGGACTCTTCATGTGGACACACTGGTTACAAAGGCCCAACAACACCTCTTCTTCCTCAGGCAGCTGAGGAAATTTGGCATGACAGCGAATACCCTCGCCAACTTTTATAGGTGTGCCACCAAGAGCATTCTGTCTGGATATATCACTACCTCGAATGGCAACTGTACCATTCAAGATTGGAGACGGTTACAGAGAGTGATGAACTCGGCCTGGACAATCACAAAGGCCAACCTCTCATCTACAGAATCCATCTACCAGGCCCGCTGTCACGGAAAGGCTGCCAGAATTCTCAAAGATCCATCCCACCCTGAAAATGTTTTTCTAAACCTCTACCATCAGGAAGAAGGTACAGAAACCTGAACACACGCACCAGCCAGTTTTGCAACAGTTTCTACCCTCCTGCTATTAGAGTACTGAATGGACTCACAAACTCTTAACATTCGCCTACACCTGTGTTTTTGTTTTTGCCACTGTTTAACTATTATTAACTCTGTGATCTGCCTGTATTGCTCACAACACAAAGCTTTTCACTGTGCCTCGGTACACATGATAATAAATTCAAGTCAGTCGAACTTTTCTGATGAGTAGTTATCTACTTCATGGCCTCCTTTAGTTTTGAGCATTTAGTGTATATTCATCATAAGCATGACAGAATTGTAAACAAAATTGCATAATTGCAAAGACAAAGCATTCAGGTAAGTCATTATCATTTTGATTAAGGTCTTTGTAAGTCAAGAGGATCAAACCATATTTAAGTCTATGTAATCAATTGCAGGTTCATAATCGGCAGCTTTATGTGATGGACCAGTGTTTCAATGCAACAAGGAAGGAATATGTGACAAGCTAGCAAAATAAAGTTCTTCACAAATGTTCTTAGAATGGGAAAGGAATTAATTTATGAGGAATTTGGCTTCTTGACTAGGTTGTTGATAAAATAAAGATCATTAATTTGATTTAATGAGAGAGTGATTTTGAAATTTGAGGATGGGTTATGGTATACACTTAATGAAAACACAATTCAAAACCATAAGTTTTGTTCCACAGAAGTAAAAATATAATTTGTCTATGTGGTGTTTCTACAAGATTTCCTTAATCGACCTGTTTTGAGATATTTTTACATACCTCCAGAGCAGGTGGGATTGAACTTGGGTCTCTTCTCTCAGAGGTAGGGACACTACTATATAATTGCACTATTTGATGTCTCTTTTGTACTTTCTAATGAAGCTGATCTGAGACATTATTATCCACCTCTGGAGCAGGTGGGACTTGTACCCAGGCTGCCTGGCTTAGGGATAGGGACAATACCACTGCATCACAAGAGCTCAACTTGACATCTCTTTAGATAATTTATAATCTTGTACTTTTGAGTGCACCTGAATTAGCTGAGGAACATTCCAACGTTGGAAGAAATTGTGTTTCGTACGAGGCACTAAAACTAATGTGCATACCACTTTAACATTAACTGCCTGAATATTGCTGCAGAGCATTAAATGCAGACATTCCAGGGCAATAGTTACTGAACTGTATGATTTCATGTGAGTCAACCTGCAAAGCTCAGTCCAATATCAGCACAGCTTTGCCTTTGGCCTTTAAAATCGTGCCAATTGTTAAATTTTTCCATCTTAGATCCCCATCTCAGGTCGAACAATTTCTTGATATGGCATGTGATGCAGAACATTTTAAAAACTGCTAAATCTTGAGTTCCAGTGGATGTACTTTGGCACCGACCCTCAGCAGTGGATATCCAGATGACAACATCCCTCTTTTGAAACGGCTAGATTCCCAAGACTACTTACAAGGGTGAGTCCATTTGGGCTCTTTCAGGCTCAGTGATGTCCTGAAGAACAGGAGATAACTTAGTCCGTGTGCAGACACTTTGTAAAGTCACTGAGGCTATTGTCCTTGTTCATTCAGATGCTCACAAAGTTGTGCAGGTCAGCGTTCAAGCTCTGTTTCTTGGAGATGCCAAACCAGATGGATTTCTAGAATGAGTGTTGTGGCTACTCCTTTCACTATGGCTGATTCCAATTGGCATGGCAACCAAAAGGGCAACAAAGTGATACATCAAAACCCATGCAAAAACTAATTTGTTTATCAGGTGGGATATCTGGGGCCTAAATAAAACCTTCCTGCACAGAGTCGGCCAGACTAAACGCGGCACGGTGGCACAGTGGTTAGCACTGCTGCCTCACAGCGCCAGAGACCTGGGTTCAATTCCCGACTCAGGCGACTGACTGTGTGGAGTTTGCACATTCTCCCCGTGTCTGCGTGGGTTTCCTCCGGGTGCTCCGGTTTCCTCCCACAGTCCAAAGATGTGCAGGGTCAGGTGAATTGGCCACGCTAAATTGCCCGTAGTGTTAGGTAAGGGGTAAATGTAGGGGTATGGTTGGGTTGCGCTTCGGCGGGGCGGTGTGGACTTGTTGGGCCGAAGGGCCTGTTTCCACACTGTAAGTAATCTAAACAACCTGTGGTAGCTCACTGAACTATAATTTACCGTGACAGCCTTCTCCCATTAGAATGCTGAAACCCTCCATTCTTTGAAAACTGGTTCAGCAACTTCAGATAGTTTAAATATATTATTAGTGGATGGTGCCTCCCTATTATCCTATTAATGAATATAAATTATAAATTATAAATATAAATAAATAAATTATAAATATAAATATAAATAAAATATAAATTATATCCTATAAATGAATATGTATTAATGGATGGTGCTAGCATGTGAGTGTGTGTGTGGGGCACAGGGTGGAATTCCAGTGGCTAGCAGAAGACATATGTCACACTAAATGCCATTAAATATTTTGAATGTTTGTGTGAAGGCAGCCAGGATATGCAATGTGTCCCATACAATTGAAGAGGTATACATGATGGAAGCTGATCTGTACTAACTTAAGCTTAATTGAACTGACAAACCTTGAATAGAGAGAGGAAAACTCAACAACAGTCTCCGCCCAGCTAGGCTTGGAGTTCCCCCATGTAGGGTGACAGGACTGAACTCAACCCTAATGTTCCTTGGTCAATAGAGCTCACTGTCACTCAGTGCCCCAGCTCCCTCATGCAGAAAGACCACTTTAAACCTTGTGAAAGAATAAACCATGCCTGAGAAATGAGGCAGTGCCTTTCTGAGGATGCATCACAGTGCAAAACATCCAGTAAATGATCTAAAATAACAACAGGAAGTGCTGGAGGAACTCAGCAGGTCTGGCAGCAACTATGGACAGAAATGCATACTTAACATTTCAAATCCATTGATTCATCCTCAGAACTTTTCTCTCTCCACAGATGCTGCCAGACCTGTTGAGTTTCTCCAACACCTTATGTTTTTATTTTAGATCTCCAGCATCTTCAGAATTTTGCTCTTCTTAGAGAATAGACCTCAGCTTGTCAATAGGAGCTGGAATAAACTCAAGAGCCCAGGGGTGGAAGGATAATTTGTTCATTCACTCACAAGGGAGTGCCATAGGGAACGGTTTTTTGATCATTTTACTTGAGTGTGGAATTTGGTGTCTATGGTTTAAAATGTGCTGTTTGTTCAGTAACCTGTGATTTTACGTCCCACATGGTTATAGTAGTGTTTAAATTCAGATTACTTGATAACATCGTATAGAAGAAGTATTATTTAAAAGTCAGTACAATGTTACAAAGCATTTTCTTCATCCTTATCTGCTATTGCATTGACTGTATTTACATCGTTTGTGTAATAGCAAATTTAACACAGAAACTTGTGTTAAGTGACTTTACAATTTGATGATTTGGAGATGCCGGTGTTGGACTGGGGTGTACAAAGTTAAAAATCACACAACACCAGGTTATAGTCCAACAGGTTTGTCACAATCACCTGATGAAGGAGCGTCACTCCGAAAGCTAGTGTGCTTCCAATTAAACCTGTTGGACTATAACCTGGTGTTGTATGATTTTTAACTTTTTACAATTTGATCTTTTGGTGGCCTGTCAACCTCTGAATCATACAAATCACATTTTCCCTCATGGATAATGCAGTGGGGTATTTGGCTCCACTCTACCATATAATCTATTCAGGTAAATAGAGTCTTAAAAGGAAGTTGGCACTGCTTCCCCAGTAGTTTAGGGAATAAATACACAGCTTTCTGCATTTGGAGCAAAGAGGAGAGGTCCCAGCTTCACCTGCTCTTGTGCAGGGAGCAGCTGATCTGTGTTAGAGCAGCAGGCAGAGCATTGCAATTAGCCAGAGTGCCTCAGGTTAGGCAGGAGAAAATCAATCAGGGATCCTGCTCTGGATCACTATCCCCTGGAGGTATGGGCATAAGTACCAGGTGAGGCAAAGACTTGGCACAGCTGCAATGCCCCACCTCCACTACATGAATGAACTTGTTGCACTCCCAGATAAACTCAAGCTTTAAGGTTCAGCAAATTGGCTCAGGTATTGTAGTATGTCTGACACATGTCAAACTATACTTTTGTCACAGCTTTAACACAAAGAAAGTCAAACATTGGAGGAAGGAATCCTTTAGTAAATTCAAACTGCGTTTACAAAAGCACCAGTTTTGAAGAACATGGCAGCACTAAAAGAGGGAATTTGAACGGGGTGAAGAAGACTGAGATATCTTTAAAAATGGAATTTAAAAAGTTACAATTTCCTCATCTTCTTTCTGACTGCATTGGACATGGGGAAAGAGCAAAGCAACTTGAAGTTGATAGTGTCATTTTAAATAAATATTTAACAAAGGCCTGTAGTGTATTTTGGCAGCTTTCAATCACCTAATTCTCGACAAGAGAAATGTACTTCAGAAATATTGGCACTGACTGTTAATATGAAAATATCAACAACAATTCATTCTGTGTAAATCCAATGCTCATTTTTTGGATATAGTATAATCGCAGTGAAACAATGAAGCAGAGAAGCAATATAATTAATTCACATTTTTAAGTATTCAGAGATCTAGAACTAATGTCCTGTGAAACAAGGAAGGAAAAGAGAGTACTTCTTTTAATTTCTATTCTCTATTTAAGGAGCTAACATGTATTGGGATATAGTTCCACAACTAAGTATGACAAATGCTAGTGTCTTTACTGAAACCCTCTATGAGCATTCAGATGTGTTCCTGCAGAATTAACAACAATGCACTGAACACTGTGTCTAAATGATCAAAAAGTGTCTCCCCTGCCAGGTCCCATTTCTTCAACTCTCAAGTGACCAGTGCCCAGGTGAAGACACAGAAGAAACCATGAGGCCACTCTGGAAGCCTTCTTGCAGTATGGCAGCATTGGGAGGAACTTGCTATCAATCTGTCCACATGGTGTTAACATGTCCATAAGTATGCATCACACTTTCAATCCAAAGACTATAACGATGAGGCAGAGCAGCAGTACAGATCAAGAAAGGGGAAGAAAATTCTACAGTCCAGATCCCACCACTTTGTGGGCTGTCCTACCACGGGTATCCAAAGATCTGAAGGGTGAGAATCAACCTGGTCTCGCACATGAAGTCTCATGGCAACTCAAGTAGACCTCATCCTTGAATCAAGTAACAACTTAAGATGACACTTTGATGCTTCTCCCAATCTTTCTGTGAGAAAATCAGCATGCTATTTGATCACAACAAAGATAATATAGTCGAACCTGATTTTATTCTCACCTAAATTTCATGTGAGGACTCACTACCTGACTGTGCATGCATGTTTATTCCATCAGGGAGACCCTCTCTGATTTCTCTCCCCCATAATCATAGGGTATTAAAACCAGTTGCAGTGACCATATCTCCATTCTGATTCAGTCAGTCATCAAAAACTAAAAAAAAAACCAAAAGAACTGCAGATGCTGTAAATCAGAAACAAAAATAGAACTTGCTGGAAAAACTCAGCAGGTCTGGCAGCATCTGTGGAAAGAAATCAGAGTTAACATTTTAGGTTGAAGGCTCACTCAGCCCAAAATGTTAACTCTGATTTCTCTCCACAGATGCTGCTAGACCTTTTGAGTTTTTACAGCAAGTTCTACTTCTGTCACATAAAACCAAAATCTTTCCAGTCCGTAAGGATCAGTTCCACACTAAACATTCAAGGTAACAGATAAGCCAGTGATGGAATTAAAAGAGTGCTGAGGAACCAAGAGAGAAAATGTGAGAGAAGCAAAGATGGACTTTATCACAGACTGGCACAATTCCCGCTTGTTAATTTTTATTATACATTTACAGTGAAGCATTGCTGGGTTTTAGTACTTCCTTATGTTGGAGTTGTAAGTTATCCTCCTGAGAGTAAATCACAGACTCCCAATGCAACATTAAACACACAGTGTTGTTTTTCAGAAGTGTAAAACTTTCCATTGTTTTTTTAAAAATCTTTTGTAATTTATTGAGGTTCAGTTATTCATTTATGCATACCTAAGGTGTTGCAATGTTGCTAATGCTAATATTAATTATTCAATAAGTCACATTAACCATGCAGCCTTACATAAAGCTAACACATTTATGACAGTTTACCAACAATATTTTTATTTAATTCTGTTTTTATTAAATCCACACAGCAGGTATCATGGTGTTGTGGTGGACTGGAAATGTGGTTGTGGATTTATGTGAGCCTCCATTCAGTGCACTTGATGCAAACGCCAGGCACAATAAGTGAATGTTGCAGGAATCCCCCACCAGAATTAGAGAGGAGCTTCACTCTGGTGTGTTAATACATTGAAATGCTACCTGGAGTATGTGGACTCTTGTTCCCATCACCTTCTATTCTGCCCACACACACACACACACACACACACCCTCCCCACTCCTCCCTAAAAGGTTCAAGTTAGCTTTTGAATTGTGTTTCTGATGCAGTTTTCTGGTCTTGTTATTTTACTTCTGGCTAACCCTGTGCTTGATGAGGTTTTGCAGCACTCAGTATTGTGAAAGACCTATGTCTAGATTAGAGTGGTGCTGGAAAAGCACAGCAGTTCAGGCAGCATCTGAGGAGCAGTAAAAACGACGATTTGGGCAAAAGCCCTTCCATCAGGAATACAGGCAGAGATCCTGAAGGGTGGAGAGAGTTTTCATCTGTGAAAGACCTATTCCTAACATCATGGCTATCTCTATGGGAACCCCAATTTAACTCAATGAGTTGATTAGAAAGAGGAAGAGATATAGAACTTCTCAGTACTTCTGAATGTAGGCTTTTCTAATAATGTTTCCTGTAAATAACTAGTTAAGTCTGTTTTAGTAATTCAAAGCTAATTATTAGGCAAGACACATTTGAAATGGCTATCACAGAATCTTTTATATGCACCTGAAAGGACAGACAGTGCATCAGTCTAGAAGTTTATCGAAAGGTGGCATCTTCAACAATGCAGAATGCCCTCAATACTGCCCTGGATGTCATCCTCAAATCTTTGCTATGGCGCTTGTGCCATGACCTGGCCCAGAGTTATGAATTATATCAGCTGAACCATGATGCAATATATAGGCTCAACATATTACTTCAGAGAAGGTGAGTGCCTGTTTGCCTGATTGCGCGTTAAAGTAACAGAGACTTACTCAGACTTGTCCAATGAACACTGTATCCAAATCCTACAATGCAGCAAAAAGAGTGTGATAGAGTTGAGCCACATGCAAGTTGATCTGCAGCCCATTTCCTGGGCCAATGCTGTATAGGTAGTGCTGTCTATATCCATACTATAGAAACGTGAAATGTAAAGTTCTTATGTGGTGTGTGCGGTGACTGACAATGCCAGTCAGGCCTTGAACTGACTATCTCATATCAGAGAATGACATTTCATTTGAAGGTTAATGTTATCTGTCTCAACATGTGACTCAAAAATGTTAAAAACAAATGGGTGGGGTTGGTATCATCATTGCTTTTAAATTATGCAATACCTTGGTTCATTAGTGGGGACACTGATTTCTACTGAACCAAACAAAAACAGAAAATGCTGGAGAAACTCAGCAGTCTGGCAGCATCTGGAGTGAGAGAAACAAACATTTTGTGTCCAGTGGCTTTTTGTTGGAAACAAACCTTGAAGCTCAAAAGCGACATTGTTAACTATTTTCATTTTTAGAAGTCTTCCTTTACCCACAATTGACTTGTGTAACAATAAATATGGTTAACCCAGCAACATTAATCTTCAAAACATATCATTGTCAGTGAAGTGATTTGAAGTGTTTTAGAGAGTTGAAGCAACACTAAACCCCTAAATCTATTGAACTGTTATTCATGGTCTGAATTTTGGAAGAGATATTTCTCATGTTAGTGTGGGTTACATTGATTCTCCACAGAGTTACCAAAATGCCTAACAGCTCAAATTTCCTCTAATTGACAGGAATTGAATGAAATGTGAAATCTATAGCTTTGTATTTGCCATGGAAGCCAAACAATTATTATTTTTAATTAAGAAGTTCCTTGTCTTGTGTGTTAGATGGATCACAAGCCGCTGATGGTGGTTTAGTTTCTTGGTTTTATTGTTGCCTCCCATTCTTGGAATTAAACTTTGACCACATTGTTCCCAATTAATGCAATTCCTGAGCAACTTCTGGGTGATTTCTGTGGCATGGGCAGGGCCAGCTCATTGCACCCTATCAGCCAGTACTCATGATGAAGCTTGTTGCCACCATCCTTTTTGAGCTAAAGGAGACTTTGACACCTGTATGGTCAAGTGGGGGAGAGCTCCTGAACTAACTAGAAACATTTCTTGGGATTACCAAGATATCATTCATCACATGTTCGCAACCAGTTCTGTTTACATTGAGATGTTAGAGATTGTTAAAGAAATTTAGAGGAAGACAAGATGTTAGATGTTCCTTCTTAGAGATCCTAAACTTTTCATCATACCTCAAAATGAACCTTTCCAGATCTTTACACAACAGTTTCTGCTGTATTTCTTTACTGTGCATCCTAAGCAAGATTTAGAATCATGTGCTTTAAAATTTAAAAACCTGACATATTGAATTCTGTCATATCACATGAAGGTCCCAGTTGCTTTATTCATCCAAAAATGTGATTAATAACTTGGCACATTTACTTCCTTAAAACTGCCTTGTTTAATCTAACCACCCATTCATTCATGGGCCCCATGTTTTCTGTATCAGTGATGTTTTTGGTTTCCTTAACACATCTGTATTGTGGAGTGGAGACCAGCAGAAGACCGACACATATAACCATATCGGATGGGAGCAAAACATAGACTATTCAGGTACTCTTCCATTCAATAAGATTATGGCTGATTTGTTTCTGTTCCACATTCATCATATCCATCTGTCCCAATATCCCTTAATCCCTTACCTGACAAGAATTTATCCAGAGTCTAGATTAGAGTGGTGCTGGAAAAGCACAGCAGTTCAGGCAGCATCCGAGGAGCAGTAAAATCGACATTTCGGGCAAAAGCCCTTCATCAGGAATTCAGGCAGAGAGCCTGAAGGGTGGAGAGATAAATGAGAGGAGGGTGGGGGTGGGGAGAAAGTAGCATAGAGTACAATAGGTGAGTGGGGGACGGGATGAAGTTGATAGGTCGGGGGGAGGGTGGAGTGGATAGGTGGAAAGGAACATAGGCAGGTGGGACAGGTCATGGGGACAGTGCTGAGCTGGAAGTTTGGAACTGGGGTGAGGTGGGGGAAGGGGAAATGAGGAAACTGTTGAAGTCCACATTGATGCCCTGGGGTTGAAGTGTTCTGAGGCGGAAGATGAGGCGTTCTTCCTCCAGGTGTCTGGTGGTGAGGGAGCGGCGGTGAAGGAGGCCCAGGACCTCCATGTCCTTGGCAGAGTGGGAGGGGGAGTTGAAATGTTGGGCCACAGGGCGGTGGGGTTGATTGGTGCGGGTGTCCCAGAGATGTTCCCTAAAGCGCTCTGCTAGAAGGCATCCAGTCTCCTCAATGTAGAGGAGACCGCATCGGGAGCAACGGATAGAATAAATGGTATTGGTGGATGTGCAGGTAAAACTTTGATGGATGTGGAAGGCTCCTTTAGGGCCTTGGATGGAGGTGAGGGAGGAGGTGTGGGCACAGGTTTTACAGTTCCTGCGGTGGCAGGGGAAAGTGCCAGAATGGGAGGGTGGGTCGTAGGGGGGCGTGGACCTGACCAGGTAGTCACGGAGGTAACAGTCTTTGCGGAAGGCAGAAAAGGGTGGGGAGGGAAATATATCCCTGGTGGTGGGGTCTTTTTGGAGGTGGCGGAAATGTCGGCGGATGATTTGGTTTATGCGAAGGTTGGTAGGGTGAAAGGTGAGCATCAGGGGCATTCTGTCCTTATTACGGTTGGAGGGGTGGGGTCTGAGGGCGGAGGTGCGGAATGTGGACGAGATGCGTTGGAGGGCATCTTTAACCACATGGGAAAGGAAATTGCGGTCTCTAAAGAAGGAGGCCATCTGGTGTGTTCACCTCCACCTCCTTCTGAGGCAGAGAGCTCCAAAGTCACATAACCGCGGAGAAAATTCATTGGTTTTGTCTCTGCCCCAAATGGGTGACTCCTTAATTTTATAACAGGGCACCTTAGTTCTGGTCCAACCCAGAGGAACTAACCTTTCTACTTGCACCTTGCCAAGACCATTCAAGATCTTATACACTTCAATCAAGTCACCCCTCATGCTTTGAAAATCCAGTGAGAACAAGCCCAGCTTGAGCAACCTATCCTTGTAAAGCAACTCACTAATTCCAGGCAGCAATCTAGGCAATTTCTTCTGAGCAATCTCCAATGTATTTACATCGTACCTCTCATTGCCAAAAACCTTTAAGTATTCAAGTACATTCAGAGATTACCACATAAAATACTCCTCTTTGTTATCTGCAGTCTGTTTTTGTAATTGAGTGGCAGTAATGCCACTCATTAGCCCTCCATCTTGTAATCTGATCATGTTAAACAGCATGAATGAAAGCTAATGCTTGGCCATTGCAATCTTATCTGTGGTAAAGATGTGTTCTGAAAAATCCTCGTTTCAGCGATTTCAATTCTATATTTTTAAAATTCATTCACAAGATAAGGGCATTGCTGGCTAGGCCAACATTTATTACCCATTCCTCATTACCCAGGGGGAAGTTAAGAGTCAACCACATTGCTGTGGGTTTGGAGTCATATGGAGGCCAGAGCAGATAAGTCTAGCAGCTTTCTTCCCTAAAGGGCTTTAGTGAACCTTTAGAAGGGCTTTTCCTGACAATCAGAAATTGTTTCATGGTGGTCATTAGACCCAGATTTTTTACTGAATTCAAATTCTATCATCTGCTGTGGTGGGATTCAAACCCAGGTTCCCAGGATATTACCAGGATATCTGGATTAAGTAGCAATGATACCACTAGGGCATCAACTCCTCAATCATTTTGCATACCATTTAACATAATTGGATCAGTGTTAAAATAAAAGTTGGTCGAAGATGCTGTTGTGGGGCAGTGGCTGGTTCCCTATCTCTGAGCCTGGAGGCTTGAGTTCAAGTAAGACCCACTCCAGAGGTGTGCCATCTTGCCTCAGAACATGAGGATTAGAAGCTATCTCTAGATGTTAGTCTATCAGGTGTGTGATTAATCAATTGCAAAAGCAAACTCTGTCAGTCATAATGATATGCATTGCTTTTTTTGTAAACATGGGGAAGAATCTTCCCAGCCCTGACTGACATGGGCGATGGTGACAATTTTGGGAAAACTGTGTGAGATGGACAGTAAATAACAACAGGTTCAATTTTCCAACCAAGTGTCAGGTAGATCTCTGACCTGTTTAAAGTTCTGCATTTCAAAACTACACTTTGGTGTAAAGGCAAAGTCATCATAGCCTTCCCAGACTGCAGGGCTGCTCTCTCATTAGACAGAGACAGAAAGAGAGACAACTGGTGGTGGTTTAACCAGAGGGTCACCAAACCTCAGGTGAAAAGAGAGGTTGAGTAGGAGAGTCCTTCATGGTAACCTCAGTTGGTGCAAAACCTGAATTCACATTGCAAATGTCACTGTGCATCACAAGCTAGCCATCCAGCCAACTGAGCTAACTGACCCCCAACTTTGGTACATCCTGATGCCTGCCATTGTAATGTTGCTGCAAGGGCACTTTGGGGTGAGGGATAGGTACTCAGCTAATGGGTTCAAATAGGGTTCATCTCAAGGCTGCTCACTCACTCTCTTAATGCTCACTCACCTTGCACCTACTTGGATGCTCATAGCATCCTTGCCTTGCCTTCCTTTTATGTGATTTGCTTCTTCAGCCAGAGCTTAAAGCCTCACAGTACTTCTATCTTGACTTGCCCTTTGAGTTCAGCCACAAAGGCCACACAGCTTGTCATAGTTTCAGCTATGGTGATCAGTCAAGAGGGTAAACACCTTGCTGTACCTCACTGATCTTCCTCAGTCTCACATCTGCATCATGTGCCAACAACCTATGTGGCAAACAGGCTGCTTCAACTGAATGACTGTGTCTCAAACCCTAGCGGGGGGGCTAGCCCTCAATCAACTCAAGGCAGGCAGAGTTCAGTTAATGGTTCCCAACGCAGTAAGCAAGGTCAGGCTCTGATACCAGTCCAGGGGCTTAGGCATGGTCAGTCACTTGGAGAAGTCAGAGCCAGTACCTCTATTGTTGGGGGAATGGGCCACACTCTGTAGTGTGGATCCTCTGCAGGTGATTCAGGAAGGTCAGTCAGGAGTCTGGGTCTTCATCTTTCAAGGCTCTCCATCCAGGTCAGTGAAGGAGGTGGGCCACGGTCAGTCCACCTATTAATTTTTGGGGATTGCAAACAGCGTACTGGGATGCAGAGAGGATAAAAAGTTGTGAAGAGAGTCATCACGGAGTCCTAGCAAAACTGGAATCAATGGGGGAAACTCTCTGCTGGTTTGAGTCATACTAGGCACATAGGCAGATGGTTGTGGTCATTAGAAGTCAGTTATCTCAGCTCCAGGACATCTCTGCAGGAGTTTCTCAGAGTAGTGCCCGAGACCCAAACATCTTCAGCTGCTTCATCAATGATCTTCCCCCTCATCATAAGGTCAGACATGGGTGTGTTCACCAATGATTGCACAGTATTCAGCACCATTTGCCACCTCTCAAATTCAAATGTAATAAGATCTGGTCAATATCCAGGCTTGGGCTGACAAGTGACAAGTAGCGTTTGCACCACAAATACCAGGCACGAACATCTCCAATAACAATCTAACCGCCGCCCTTTGACATTCAATGGTGTTACTATTACTGTATTCCCACTATCAACATCCTTGGGTTTGCCATTTACCAGAAACACAAATGGTCTCATCACATAAACACAGTGGCTACCAAAGCAGGCCAGAGGCTAGGAATGCTGCTGCTGAATTCCTGACTCCTTAAAGCCTATCCATCATCTACAAGGCACAAGTCAGGAGTGTGATGGAATACTCACCATTTGCCTGGAAGGGTGCAGCTCCAACAATACACAAGAGGCCTGACACCATCCAGGACAAAGTAGCCCACTTGATCAGAACCACATTCCACAGCATCCACTCCTCCAACACTGATGCTCAGTAGCAGCAGCATGTACTATCTACAAGATGCACAGCAGAAATTCACCAAAGGTCCTCAGGCAGAGCCTTCCAAACCCACGACCCTTCCATCTAGAAGGATAAGGATAGCAGATACTTGGTAACACCACCACCTGTAACTTCCCCTCCAAGCCACTCACCATCCTGACTTGGAAATATATTGTAGTTTCTTCACTGTCTCTGGGTCAAAATCCTGGAATTACCTCCCTAAGGGCATTGTGGATCAACCCACAGCAGGTGGACTGCAACGGTTCAAGAAGGCAGCTCACTACCATCTTCTCAAGGGGCAACTAGGGATGGGCACTAAATGCTGGGCTCAGCCAGTGAATGAAACAGAGGGTAAAGAAAGGCAAGGCTTTGCACCAGCAATCTTGGAGTTGCAGCTTGACAGACATTCACTCACACATCTGATGATGATCAATGAGCATTTATTAACAAATGTGATTATTTATTTAGAATGAAATGTCCCCATAAATGCTCTCAGAGGTCTCCTTCTTTCTTTCCCTCTTACTAGGCCTTGTTGTAGTCCTGGGGTCCACAGCGGCCTGCAGCCTGCCCAACTCTGGAACCTGGAGTTTTGGTTGGGTGATCTCATGGACACGTGTGTCTAGACGTGCTGGGAATTCTCGACCCACAGGCAGGTGCAGCCACTTCAGTGTGAATTCCCACAGGGCTGAGGGCAGCAGGAAGGGCAGAGGTGGAAGGCCTGGCCACCTCTGGGATGTCCTGGGACAGCACACTCCTGGGATGCCCATGTGTGATTCCTGCATTGGCTGGGCACCTACTGACATCGCCCTGCCTCCTTGTGAGGAAGGGGCACCTGGAGTGATGTCAAGGTCCCTCACCCTCCTGTGGCTAAAGCAATGAAGTGCAGGCCTATGCATCAATCCAGCAGGCTCTGGTACCACTGGACCTGACTTTCATGAAGGCAACCAGACATTTGGATGCCAGAGGCAGCACAATCCTAATGCATTTGCTGTAGCCTTTGTGTCAGGTTGGCCAGTGCCTTGGACAATCCTGTCTGTTGTTCCTGTGTATTCAGATGAAGTGATAAATGTCCAACACCATGGCCTCCTCTCCTGTCTGTGGCTGGGCAGGTGCCTAGTCTCTGGCAGTCCTCTGAGTGCCAGTGAACTGGGGCATTTCTTCCTTGGCCAGCTGTAGAGAGGTGGCAGCGTGATGTGCTCACCAGAAGTTGCTCATTGAGCTACAATACCCACCGAGATGTTTGTGTCTGAGCTGCTGGAGGGTGCTGACTAAAGACTTACTGGTGCATCCTCTGAGGGGTCCATGCTCTCTTCCTCAGAGGTGGAGGTACCTTGCCCACCAGGACTGTGCTGATGCCACTGGTATCTGCAGGGGACAAAAGAGAGAAAGTGTTGCAAACAAGAGGTGGGAATGTTGGTACATTGGGAACACATTCATATGGGGGGGGGGGCGGGTGGGGGGGTGGTGGCAACAGGAGAATCGCACAACAATGGATAATGCTTCTTATTTGGTTGTCTGGATTTGGAGGTTTCTCATCTGCACAGGAACCGTCCTGGTCTTATTGGCAAGAACCGGGATTCTCTCCATGTTCCCTCTGTGAATTTCAACATCCCCACCCTCACTATCCACCTTTGCTCTCTCTGCCTATTTTCTTCTGCAATGAGATAAAGGGAGTGATGGTTGGGCAAAATTGGTGAGATGTCCCACGGAGTGAGTAGAGAACACAGAGGCCGTGCAGGTTTGTGCTATGGTAGGTTAAGGTAGGTAAGAGTGAGTGAAGGAAGCTGTTGGGTAGATTATTGGAAGTGGGAGACAATGATCCTTGGTGGGAGGTATGTGCAATAGCAGAAGTAGAGAGACATGAACACATACCCAAGTGGTACAGGGAAGCTCATTGACCTTCTTTCTATTCTGCTCTTCCTTCACTGCTCAGCATTCCTCTGGATGTTAGAGACTACATTTACCCAGGGGGTTACCTCAGATCAGGCTGGCATGGTCTGTTTTCGTGGCTTCCTCTGCCACTCCTGGGGAAGTAGCTTGGCCCTCCTCTGCACCAACCTGCCGACCAGGACCTCTACACCCCATTTTCAAAGTGGAGCCAATCTTCCTTTATCTGGCATGTCAGGGAAAATACATCAAACTGTGCAGGGCTATTCCAGACTGACTGTTCTAGTGTTGGACCAGGCGCACAAGGGCTTTTCAAATATGGCTGCGGCACCAGGAATGCCAGGATGCCCTGTCAGTGGCAGGTACTTCAGCCTACAGTGACGACAGGGAGAATATGGTGAGCAGTGAGCCCTCAGGACATGGTGTATAGACAATGTGTTTGGGGCAATAACATGAGAAAACTCACTGGGCCTCAAAAATGAAAATCCTCCATGAAGCTTTCTAAAAATGACACTTTACTGATTTCTGGTAGGATTTGACCTGTAGAAAATAGGCTTGGGGTAGGCAGGTCATATAGATACACAGCATGGAATCAGACCATTTCGTCCATTCAAAATGATCATGCTGATCCTATATCTCAGTGCCATCGCCATAGTCTTACCAGACCATGGAGCTGCTCTTTGATTAGAGAAAGAGACACACACAATTGGTTATAGTTTAACCTGAGGCCCATCATACCTCAGGGCTGGGGAGAGGTTGAGAAGGGAAGCCCTTCATAGTAACTTCAACCAGTGCAGGGATTGAACCCACACTGTTGGCACTATGCTGCTTCACAAGCCAACCAGCTAGCCAACCGAGCTAAACCGATTTCAGCCTCTAGAGAGCGATCCAATTCTTTCCTGAAAGTATTCAGAGGCTTCACCCCTCAGCCTTTCTGGTTAGATAATTCCACAAGTTCACTGCTCTCTGTTTGAAGAAACCTCTCATTTCATTTCAAAATGGCCTACCCTGTATCTGGAGACTGTGGTCACAGGGAGAACCCTGACCCTACATCCAGTCTGTCCAGCTCAGTTAGAATTTGAAATGTTTCAGTGAGTTCTTCCCTCACTCTTTGAAACTCTATTGAATCCAGACTCGGTTGACCCAAACTCTCCTCAAAAGGACAAACCTGCCATTCAAGAAACAGACTGAAACTTGCTGCTGGAATTAATTGAAAATCTGTTGTTGATTTAACAAAAAGGGCGGTAATGGAGTCAGGTTACAAACAAGAACAGACATTTGAGATTCTTCAAAGCAATAAAGATTTTTAACAGCTTTCTGAACGCAGGCTAACAATGCCTGTGTAGTCTGTGCTACAATGGGATGTTGGCAGTGTAACAATCTGGGTGGCGTTCTGTAATTTAGAGCTATAAAGGGTGATTGAATTTAACACCTTGAGAACACAGTGCACATTGTGAATTTTCTAAAAACGAATATTGTTCACGTGAATTATTTGAAATGAATGGTTTCCAACAGTACCTGTGTTCTTTTGGCATTATGAATGTGCCATCTGTTATGGACTAGGCCTGACCACTCAAAACATTCTTAAGGAGGCAGCCCAGACCATAACTTTGCAACTTGTTTCGGTAAGTGTACAGTGAAAATTACCCGGAATAAGTCAGTGAGGTTGACTACCAGGTTAAAAACGGGCAAAAGCTTTATTCACAAAATTACACAATGAAACACAAAGAACAGAATAAAGAACCCCTACAGAATTCAGTTTATCTAAACTAGACTTAATTATGCTGTTCCATATATACACAATAGTCCTAATAAGCAAACCCCCTCAGAAACCAGGATAAATGAACGGAACAGATGCTTACAGGTTGAAGGTAGAAGGGCAGAGAGAGAGAGAGAGTTTGTTTCCACACAGGTCACTGTTGAATTCCCAACTAGTTCTCGACTGAACTAAACTGCTCAGATAGAGAGCTGACCACTCCCCTTTCGTTATACAGGTCACTCCTAAAACCTATTTACATATAAACAAAAAGGCCTCTCAATACCCTTTCATCTCTGTACCCGGCTAATTGGAACCGGGAGCAGTTTATTACTCCTCTACAAAATCCCAGGGACATTGTATCCTTCAGAAAAGGAACTTATTTTAGAGAAAAAGAAACCAGCTTTGTGACATATCAAACACCTGCCTTTGTTTGCCTGAACTATATATCATTGGAAATGATTCAACAAAAACTGGCTCAAGGCATAAAGTTTGATACATACACAGGAGAGGTGGACTAGCTGAAATTCTTTAGTTATAGAAGAGTATTAACCTTTGCTGAGTGCTTCAACACTAATTAGACAGACACATAAATGTGGAGAAAGCGAGGACTGCAGATGCTGGAAATCAGAGCTGAAAAATGTGTTGCTGAAAAAGTGCAGCAGGTCAGGCAGCATCAAAGGAGCAGGAGAATCGACGTTTCGGGCATAAGCCCTTCTTCAGGAATGTTTCTTTATTGACCACATGAGAGATTAGATTACTTACAGTGTGGAAACAGGCTCTTCGGCCCAACAAGTTCACACCGACCCGCCGAAGCACAACCCACCCAGACCCATTCCCCTACATTTATCCCTGCACCTAACACTACAGGCAATTTAGCCTGGCTAATTCACCTGACCGGAACATTTTTGGACTGTGGGAGGAAACCGGAGCACCCGGAGGAAACCCACGCAGACATGGGGAGAATGTGCAACCTCCACACAGTCAGTCGCCTGAGGCAGGAATTGAACCCGGGTCTCTGGCGCTGTGAGGCAACAGTGCTAACCACTGTGCCACCTTGCCACCGATGTGGGAACAATTTACATCAGGATGCTGCCATGAACTTGGCATTTATTGGGATTTGTTGTTTAGTTGCTGTGTTTGTACAGGGAGTTGCATTGCTTTTTGTATGTCAGCACTTTTAAATTGAAGAACCAGTATTTTTCCCCGACTCACAGCATGTACTGTTGCATTGACACATCTATGGTCTAGACACTCCTCTTTGCATCATGACTGGTAATTAGATTAGGTTACAGTACACTGCGACATGTTTGTCTATTTACGTTGTATCAAGTTCAGGGAAATGTAATTGTGGTTTCCCCCCATTTCTGTACAGCAAGTCTCCTATACTCCCTTCCACAGAATTCACAATCTGGACTCTTAAACATGACAGTTGCATTTAGGTCAAAGCACTGAAATGAACGGAAACTTGGCTTGTATTTTCAATCTGCTGTCAATTTTCAATTGATTCACTATCACCACCTAGCGAGTTTTGTAAAGTGTAAAGTTTCCAACAGCTGTCAGGCTGCACAAGAAATGCATGTGGTATGTTGGAGGCAAAAACCTCAAAGTCCCTGAACCCTGGCCACCAGGTCCTTGAAGCCCAGGTTAATATGTCTTGCCACATGTCTTACAGCCCTCTCTGTATTCCAGACCTGTTTTCATTGATGTTATTGGTACATAACTTTTACATTAAAACACCAAGATCTGATAATATGAGCAATTTAAGGCTTAAATGATGGATTTAAATCTTATTAATCACACAAACGCTTTAGTATATCACTTACGGTAGAGTGGTTCCCAAAAGACTGAACCGCGGACCTTTGAGTAGTCAGCAACGTATGACAAATGAATGTTGAGTTATAGAGTCATAAAGATGTACAGCACAGAAACAGACACTTTGGTCCAACTCATCCATGCCGACCAGATATCCTAAATAAATCTAATCCAGTGTGCCAACGTTTGGCCCAAAATCCTCTAAATCCTTCCTATTCATATACCCATCCAAATGCCTTTTAAATGTTGCAATTGTACCAGCCTCCACCACTTCCTCTGGCTGCTCATTCCATGCATGCACCACCTTCTGTGGGAAGAAGTTGCCCCTTAGGCCTTTTTTTATTTCTTTCCCCTCTCACCCTAAACCTATGCCCTCTAGTTTTGGACTCCCCCACCCTGGGGAAAAGACATTGTCTAATAACCCTATCCATACCTCTCATGACTTTATAAACCTCTATCAGGTCACCCCTCAGCCCCTGACGCTCCAGGGAAATAGCTGCAGCCAACTCAGCCTCATTCTATAGTTGGTGTGTACATTCCCTGTATCAGTAGATCTGCTGAATTGGATCCTGAAGAATGTTTTAAAGGGCATTTACCAGATATAGTGAAATAAAGCTTTTGCCTTGTGCCCTACTGAGTTAGAGTTGAGTGTTTGGTGTTGAAAAGACTCCGGTGGCAGTCTCTGGCCCCAGTCCCAACTCCAGCTCCAGCTCCACACCAGGTCCTAGCTTCCTGCCCTGCCGTGATTTATCATTCCCTAGACCTCCCCAACACTGAGGGTGAACGATCCTCAGCCAAGGCCTCACCTTAATCCCACTACGCTCGAGGATTAATGAGTTTGTCTCGCATTACGACCTTGAACGATTCTTCCACCGCCTCTGCCTGCAGGCCCACTTTTTTCATCAGGACTCCCACACACCCTCCGTGGACCCCTTCTCCCATCTCCAACATACCCCATCCACCTGGACACCCCATGCTGATCTGTTACTCTCCCTTGAACTCCTCATTTCCAACTGCTGCTGTGTCATAGACTGCCTCAACCTGTCCACCTCCCTCACCCACTCCAATCTCTCAGCCTTGCAATGTACAGCTTTCCACTCCCTCCATGCCCACCCCAACCTCACCATCAAACTAGCAGACAAGGGGGTTGCAGTACTAGTTTGGCGCACTGACCCCTACACCACTAAGTTCAGGCATCACCTCAAGGACACCTCCTCCTACTGCCCCCTCAACCACGACCGCACCTCCAATCACCAAGCCATCATCTCCCAGACCATCCATAACCTCATCACCTCAGGGGATCGCCCACCCACAGCTTCCAACCTCGTATTCCGAGAACCCCACATCACCCAATTCTACCTCCAACTGAAGATTCACAAACCTGACAAACCCATTGTCTCTGCCTGCTCCTGTCCCACTGAACTCATCTCTGTATACCTTGACACCATCCTGTCCCCCTTGGTGCAGGAACTCCCCACCTACATTTGGGACACCATCCATGCCCTTCATCTCCTCCAAGTCTTTCATTTGCCCAGCCCCCAGTGCCTTTTCACCATGGACATCCAATCCCTGTACACGTCTATCCACCGTGATGAAGGCCTCCAAGCCCTCCATTTCTTCCTCTCAACCAGTACCCTTCCACTGACACTCATCCTGGCTGATCTCGTCCCCACCCTCAACAACTTCTTCTTCCAAACCTCCCACCTCCTCCAAACCAAAGGGGTTACCATGGGCACCTGCATAGGCCCTAGCTATGCCTACCTCTTTGTCAGGTATGTGGAACAGTCCGTCTTCCATAGCTACACTGGCATCATTCCCCACCTTTTACTCTGTTACATTGATGACTGCATTGACAGCACCTTGTGCTCAACCAGGTGAGGAGCTTGACCAGTTCATCAATTTCACTAAGACCTTTCACCCGATCTCAATTTCACCTGGACCGTCTCAGACACCTCCCTCCCCTTTCTGGAGTGCTCCATCTCCATCTCCGGCAACTGACTCAACACAGACATCTACTTCAAACCCATTGACTCCCACAGCTACCTGGGCTACACCTCCTCCCACCCTGCCTCCTGTAAAAATGCTATCCCTAATTCCCAATTCCTCTGTCTCCACCGTATCTGCTCCCAGGAGGACCAATTCCACCACAGAACATACCAAATGGCTTCCTTCTTCAAAGATCGTAATTTCCCCTCCCACATGGTTGATGATGCCCTCCAACGCATCTCCTCCACTTCCCGCACCTCCGCCCTTCAACCCCACCACTCCAAATGCAACAAGGACAGACCCAACCAACCTCTGGATACACTGCATCATTGTTTGCCACTTCTGCCACCGACAAACAGACCCCACCACCAGAGATATATTTCCCTCCCCGCCCCTATCAGCATTCCGGAGCCGTTCCCTCCGCGACTCCCTTGTCAGATCCATGTTCCCCCACCAGCCCACACCCCACTCTCGCACCTTCCCCTATCACTTCAGGAAATGCAAAACCTGCGTCCACACCACTCCCCTCACCTTCGCCCAAGGCCCCAAAGGATACTTCCATGCATGTCATCTACTGTATCTGTTGCACCTGATGCGGTCTCCTCTACATCGGGGAGATAGGATGCCTACTTGTAGATCATTTCAGGGAACATCTCTGAGACACCGACACCAACCAACCCCATCGCCCCGTGGCTGAACATTTCAATGCTCCCTCCCACTCTGCCAAGAACATGCAGGTCCTGGGCCTCCCCATCGCCAAACCCCAACCACCCGACACCTGGAGGAAGAATGCCTCACCTTTCACCTTGGCACCCTGCAACCCGACGGGACCAATGTGAATTTCACTAGTTTCCACATTTTCCCCTCCCCCCCACCTTATCTCAGTTCCAACATTCCAGCTCATCACTGCCCTCATGACCATCTTCCCCCCACCTTCATCTACCTATCGGACTCTCAGCTATCTTCCCTCCCCCAGCTCCACCCCCCTCCCATTTATCTCTCAGCCCCCTTGGCTCAGAAGCCTCATTCCTGATGAAGGGATTATGCCCGAAACATTGACTCTCCTGCTCCTCGGATGCTGCTTGACCCACTGTGCTTTTCCAGCATCACACTCTCGACTCTGACCTCCAGCATCTGCAGTCCTGATAGAGTTAGACTTGGTTGTGACAGGATCAGGAGGTTCTCAATACCAACTTCATCCATGGAAATTCCCTTGTGTAGAATTTTAATGGAGGAGAAGGGGGTTGATAAACTTTGTTGGATGAGGAAATAAACATTGACAGTCTGTGCAGTGCTCCTGACAATCAACAGATTCCCTCATAGGAACAGGAGTAGGCCATTCAGCCAATCAAACTTGTCCTGTCATTTGAGATCATGACATGAGTAGCCTATTCAGCCCATTAAGGCTGTCCTATTATTCAAGATCATGCCTGATCATCTCCTCAATGCCATTTTTCTGCCAATGGAGAGAATTCCAAAAAATACACAAGCCGCTGAATGAAGATATTCCAGTCTTAAACAGCCTGAGATATACCCCCTGGTTCAAAGGTCAGCAGCCAAGAGAAATAATCTTTCTATGTCCACTTTGTCACACCAGTAAGAAATTTGTTAAGTTTCAATGAGATCCTCTGTCATTCTTCAAAACACACTGGGTCACTGGATCATGGACAGATGTTGGAGACGAGGAACCTGCTCAGCCCCAAGCTGGAGAGGACGCCATGATGTTGGCAAGTCGTAACTTCATTAACACGTGCATACACACACACACACTCTCACACACAGACACACAAACCCCCATACACAGAACACCCACACGCCCCCACACAGACACACCCCCACACAGACACACCCCCACACAGACACACCCCCACACAGACATACACAGACACACAGACACACACACTCAGACACCAGACTCAGACACCAGACTCAGACACCACACTCAGACACCACGCTCAGACACACACGCGCATACACACATAGACACACACGTGTGCAGACACATGCACTCGCGTACACACACACGCGCACACAGACAGACAGACAGACACAAGCAGCAGGCAGGTTTGTCTAGGCACTTGGTAATTGGCAAAATATATTATTGTTACTAGGGGAGCTAGTGATATGTATTATTGTTACTAAAAGTGCTAGCAAAATGTATTATTGTTACTAGGGGAGCTGGTGAAATGTATTATTGTTACTAGGGGAGCTGGCGATATGAATTATTGTTACTAGGCGTGTTGGCAAAATATATTATTGTTACTAGGGGAGCTAGTGATATGTATTATTGTTACTAAAAGTGCTAGCAAAATGTATTATTGTTACTAGGGGAGCTGGTGAAATGTATTATTGTGACTAGGGGAGCTGGCGATATGAATTATTGTTACTAGGCGTGTTGGCAAAATGTATTATTGTTACTAGGGGAGCTAGTGATATGTATTATTGTTACTAAAAGTGCTAGCAAAATGTATTATTGTTACTAGGGGATCTAATGATATGTATTATTGTTACTAGGGGAGCTGGCAAAATGTATTGTCAGAGCCTGACTTAGTGCCCCTGTAACAGTGGTGAAAATATGACTTGTAGCTTCTCGTTATTCATTTTTGGGAGGCTAATAGTGTGTTAGTGCCCGAGCGAATGAAGGGGATTTGGTGTCACTTGCCTGCTCTTGCCAGGCCATTAATTGGATTCTCCTGATGCTCTGTATTTCTGGGAGTAAAAGAGGAGTGATGTTTAGTGCTATTGCTGCCCTATTCCATTGGCAGGCAAGACATTTTTTCTGTGGTTTCCTCCCATTGGCACCCCAACTGTTCTTCTCTTTATTGCCGTGCAGAAGGCCATGACACACACAGTTCTTAACTGTTTTCCTTCTCCCTTTTTCAGAGTCTCTGCCAGGTGACAACATTGAATATAAGAGTTGGGACATCATGTTGCAGCTGGACAGGACACTGGTGAGGCCATGTTTAGAACCCTGCATACAGTTTTGATTGCTCTTCTATGTGAAGGATGCTGTTAAACTTGAGAGGGCACAGAAAAGATTCACAAGAATGTTGTCAGGGTTGAAGGTTTTGAGCTTTAGGGAGAGGCTGAATAGGCTGGGGCTGTTTTCCCTGGAGAATCAGAGGCTGAAGGGTGACCTTATAAAATCACAGGGGATGTGAATGGGGTAAGTAGCCAAGGTCTTTCTCCAAAACAAGAGCGCATCGGTTTAAGGTGAGGGGGAAAGATTTAAAAAGGACCGAAGGAGCAATTTTTTTCACACAGAAGGTGGAGCATGTATAGAATGCACTGCCAGAGGAAGTGGCGGAGACTGGTACAATTAAAGCATTTAAGTGGCTTCAAGTACATGAATGGGAAGGGTTTAGAGGGATATGAGCCAAATGCTGGCAAATGGGAGTAGGTCAGATTGGGATGTCTGATTGGCATGAACAAAGTTGGACCAATGGGTTTGTTTTCATGCTGTATGACTCTGGGTCCTTCACTTTTGGCATGTGACACAAATCACACATGACCCATTAAATACAGCTACCTGGCAACCAAATCATTTGGCCAAGCATTTCCTACTTACCCATTTCTACCCTCAAGCCTTTACCAAACTTGTGCCAGTTTCATTCATTTGAAAAGATCTTGTCTGGTTTTTCAAGTTCCCTTGCAACACTCCTGGGTTAAGTGGGATATAGATCACCAAACCACAAACGAATTTTGTAATGAACTGATTCTTGAAGGTACAGCAGAGTTGATGTTCGACAGTTTTGGTAAAAGTAGACAGGATCTCAGTTCTAAAATACCCCACAGTGAAAGATTCTGAGGAGATTTGGGGCTAATTTGTCTTTTGGAATGATCCACCACTTTGAGAGAGGAAGGAAAATATTGGAGAGAAAAAGATATTTTATAAAGATATTATAATTGTCTAAAACTACAATGTTTCCTCAGGCACTATTATATATTAACCAACTAACTTTTTAAAAAAAGTATTTTAGACTATTTTACTTAATCCTTAGGAAATAATTAACTGAGAAGCTCCCATGGTTTTTAAATCAGCAATACTCTGAAAGCTATCATATAATATTTCACAAACGTGTAGGTTTATGAATCACGGTTAGTGCAATATCAGGCAGTGAAGCTGGGCATGTAATTTGAAAAAGTATTGAGATTTTCCAATTGTCATAATGCTGGAGTTCTTGGACCTGTTGAGGATGTAACCTTAACAGAGGTTTGAACATTAGCTGCAGTTCCTACCTTCTGTCAAAGGATGGAGCACAGAGTCAATATATAATTCTCTCTGCCCCATTACATTGAGACATAGAGATATGAATCAAACAGTCAAAGATTAGCATCTGTGGACACAAGTTCTGTAGCTGTGTGTGGCAATGTGAAAGATGATTCAATAAACTAAATGCCATTTTGGTGACTCAGTTCATGTTTTAGACAAAGAAACTTTTAGAAGTGATTAAAAGCATATCTTTCAGCAAGGTATTAGTATAATGCCATGTGCAGGTTACTGAGATGGCTATGAGAGAAGTACTTTTAGCACTTTAGACAGAATCACTTATCTCATTGACCTTGAAAGTGAATTTGAATGACAAGTTTTAAGACATAAGTAAACATGGAAAGGGGAAAAAAATTCTGCATACATGGGTTGTGCACAATCAATTCTTTCACCAACTCTACTCATTGGTTTCCAAAAGAAAGGTTCGGTGAACTTTCTCCTCATTTCTGTAAATCACATCTAATAGTGGAATATTTATCCAACATTCCATTCGATACTTACATGTCTTTATTTAGCGGTCTTCTTTGGTTCATGTTCCCAAATAGCACCTTGATGTTCAGCCATCGTTACCTTTACAATGCCCAGTGTTATAGACAATCACAGTGTTTTTTTTTAAAAGGCATTAATCAGCACAGTTTTTAGTATGGAGTCTGCTCCCAGAAATTGCCGTGAAAAAAATTAACAATGCTTTTAATCTTTCCCAAAACTTGCTAGTTTAATACAGGTATTCTCTAATTCAGCAGCCAGGATTGCAAACAGGCTGACGAGCCCAACGATTGGCATTCATGTACAAGGATCTGTGAGGATAAATCAAATAAATGTGCATTCAGGGTTTTCTCCTGGTCAAAATTATCCTTCAATCAAAGCCAGATTAGGTGGTCAATTATTTTACTGTTGGTTTGTGGAATGTTATGTAGGACTCCATTTGGCAGAGAAAAACCTCATTTGTTTGAGTTGCAGAGGTGGTTAGACAGAGTCCAGGCATATACTTTGAGTGAGTTTTGTTTCTATTCACTCCACAAGCACCAACAACACTGATTACTTGTTTCCCATATATAAACACCCAGTCAAGTGCTCACCCAACAATCTCTTAATTAATATATAAATATTACCTGTTCCCTTTGTTGCATTTGCTTTCAGATATCCCTGCCATGATTTGATACTAATTAAGCCAAAACAGTCCATAGCAGTGTTTATGCTCCACTCAAACTTTGCATAACATGAATTGGCTGTGACTTTTGACTAGAAATAATAGTTACGACACTTCACTTTATGATCAGCTGACTAAAAGCAAAACACAGCAGATGCTGAAAATATGAAATAAAAACAACAAGCGATTGGGAAACTCAGCAGGTCTGGCAGCATGTATATAGAGACAGAAATTGAGTTTTGAAGAAGAGATGTACCAGAATTGAAATGTTAACTACAGTTTTCTCTTCACAGATGCTGAGAGTTTCTCTTGCATTTTCTTTATGGGCAGCAGACTGCCCATTTTATGGGCAGCTCTCTGTGGCAAGGAGCTCCAAAGACTCACAACCTTCTGAGATCTTCTAATTTTATTTTATGGGCAGCTGACTGGGAGTCAGCTCAAAAATCAAGCCCTTCTCAATCCTGGCAGGTGAAATACTGCTGTCCTACACAGAGCAAGTCAGGCATTGTAATGTTAGTAACCTGTAAACTCTTCTGTGAGTTTAAAGTGCATTGGAGTGGGTGGTTGGATAGGCATCCATTTCCTCTGACCCATGAAAAATTGGTGGGAGTTGACACATCTTTTTGTTTCAGAAGCCAGGACTGGACTCAAAGTGGGATTCCATGGAGCACTTTCAAATTGGACCAATAATTGTCTCACTGCCTTTTCCATCTTTTCCTTATCCTCTTCCCATTTTTGCCATGCATTTCCTGTCATACACTCTTTTTATCCCTCGCTAGTCAGCAGCAATGATCCCACTGGGAATCTTGCAGTGGCAAATGGAAATGATTCTCCCTGTTTACACACTTCTTTTGTGAGAATTGCTGCCCAGAGTATTGAATGAGTTTAAACCCTTTATTTCGAATCAGGATTTGAGAAGAGTTTGGTGGAGGAAAGGAGTGCAATTGGCACTGTTTATACACACCTGACTCCCAAAACTCTGCCAGATGGAAAGTGTATATTTTCTGTGCAATTGTAGAATGGTGCAGCACAGAAAGAGGTCATTTGGGGTAAACTGAACCTCTTACATGATATATCTTTGGAAGAGCTACCCAATTAGTAGCCACTCCACTTTAATTTCCCCTTGCCCTGTACAGTAATTCTTTTCCTTTCCAAGGATTTATCCAATTTCCTTTTGAAAATTGTTGAATTTTGTTTCAACAACCTATCAGTTATTGTATAGCAGATGATAACAACACAGTCAATAAAAACTTCCTGAGCTCGTCTTGCAGAATTTGTCAATCATCTTAAAACTTTCTTCTGTACATAGTGCTCTTGCTTAATTCAAAATGTTATTATTTCACTCAGAATACAGTATATGTCTCTGTCTTTTCACAGGATCTTTGTGTGGCTGACCCTCATGAAAGAAGTACAAGAAGATCTGGATGAATCAGAATCAGAGAATGATTACAGCACTGAAGGAGGCTACTGGATCAGTCATTTTTGTGCCAGCCGTCAGATACAGCTCAATGTGTCCCACTCCCTTGCCTGTACACCTTTTCTCTTTAGATAATCCTCCAATTCTTCTGTGAAAGCCTTGAGTGAATCTGCCTCGACCACATTCTCAGGCATTGGCCATAAGCACAGAACATGTTAAAAAAAAACATCTTTTGAAACATGATCTTGGCCAATTATTTCAAATTAGAATCGTCTGACTCTGTGTTTTTACCAGTAAGAACACTTCAACCTTATTCACTCTGTCCTGATCCTCCATGATCTTGTACACTTCTCTTAAGTCTCCTCTTAACTTTCTCTTACAATAACAGCCTCAACATCTTCAATCTATTATCATAAATGCAGTAAAGAGACCAAAGTAATCTAGGTGTAAGTCAGGTCTTTAATGACATGATTGATATATCACTCTGGTAAATACTGACAATGCTTTCTTCTGTTGAAAAGACTATTCTTTCCATAAAGGCTGTCTATTGTTAAACTAGCAAAGGTCTTGGCACTGTTCAATTATAGGTGTTTGAAGGGCTGCTGGTTAATAATTCAAATAGAAATGTTCAACATAAGTGACTAACAGAAAAATATCATTATTGTCAAACACACCATTCAACACAGGAAAGTCATTTTTGGTTGCAGGAAATCCCTGAGAAGATACTTTGTAAATTTCAGTATAGAATATAAGATAGTAATCAAACACAAGCTCCTTCTATGAACCTTAGCTCACAAATTTTTAATTTCACTTTTATCAGTCATTGTGAATAAGTTACGTTCAGTTTCACTGCTGTCGTAACTGGAAGATGGTGGTGACGCACTGTAACATTATGTTCACCAACATCATGTTTTTGAAAGTTAAAAAAAGTGATAATTGCTACTAAGAAGTGAGATGTCCTTCCTCAGGTTGGATGTAGCACTCTGCCTCATAATTAATATGCTACACCTACACTCTTTCAAGGTTTTACAAAGTGACAACCTAGAAAAAGGAATGATTGCTGACTCCCTTCTAAAGCTATATTGAGACAGATCTATTAATAGTGTTTGTTACTTGGATCATTACAGAGCCAGATAATCTCAGTGACTTTTTTAATACAAGGGAACAGTGAAAGCTATGACTTCAGTTCAAGTATTTATAATTTTTAGTGGAATACGTGATATGTATATTTTCAAAGTTGGAAAAAGTGGGGATGGGAATCAGGGAAACACTTAAAACAGTGCTGCCCCAACATTTGCCCACTGTGGCCCCATTTCACAGCTTGAAAGTTGTCACAAATGCTCTCAACTGAGGAGAGCAGAAGAACTAAAGGGCAAGGGAGAGATGAGCTGTAGCGGTGTTGGTAGGGGGGTGGGGGCAGCTCAGTGTTGTAAACATTGCTGCCTTGGAGCTTGTGATGCCACAATCTCAGCGCGGGACCTAACGTGAGTTCCTAATCCCCTCTTTGGGAAGCCCTGCACTAAAACATCTCTCACAGTGACTTGTGTTCTCCTGATTGGAAAGAGCAAGCATATGAAGTTAAAGGGGTAAATACGAGAAAAAAATTTAAGAGTGGAGTTTTCTTCATTATGAATACATTTGGCCACGCCAGCTCTAATGAATCGGTGTAGAAACGATTTGCCCAGGCTTCTTATTTTAAAGGAATTTGGAATGTATGGCAAGTAATCTTTGCCCTGCATTGACAGTAGATTGTGAAACAAAAGATCAATGGATTTATTTGTAATGTGAAGTGATTAAGGACAGCATTTGGGGAAGTAACATGCTCTGGTGCAATATAACATAATTTGACATTGAGCCACATGGGTAGGAAACTGCAACATGATGCTCAATGTAGACCCCAGCTTGGCTGGCAGCTCAGTATGTTCCACAGACTTACCTGAGTTAAGGAACTTAATGCTAAGTGCCATGTCCTCAATAGGATTTTATTTATGCACAAACATTAATTGATGTCATCGATTAGGAATGTTTTCATTTGCAATAAGCTGTTAACCAGAAGTGGTGTAAGATAAATTGCAAAAAAGTCAAAGGAGTGATGAAGAGAATTTCATTTTACGTAGCGTGTCGTTGGAATGTACTGCCTGAGAGGCTGGTGGATGTAGGCTTAACAGGAAACAGGAACTCTTTACAGGGCTAGATAGAAAGGGAAGGGTACTGGGACTAATTGGAGACCTCTTTCAAGGAATCGGCATAGACATGGTGGGCCAAATTGTGTTACAACTCTTGTAGAGATTTACAACTTGTAAGACAAGACCAAATTCCCAAAAACTGATTAAAATGATCACACATTATAAGAATTTTACCGTAATAAGTGCTGTAAAATCAACACAGAGTAAATATTCCAGAGGCAAATTATATTGGACTCGAAATGTTTACGACCTTTTTCTCATCAGAGGTGATGTTGAGTTTCTCCAAAGATTTTCTGTTTTTATTTCCAAACTCCAGCATCTGCAGTATTTCACCATTATGACATAAACATTACTTATTACGCAACCAATACACTAAATTGCAGAAATATTATTCTCCCATTAGCTTCCCAATAAAAATCCCCATGCCACATTTCACATCACACTGACCTCTTTGCAGCATTGTAATTTTACAGGAACCAGTCCAAAGTTATTCCGAGCTGCCAACAAATTTGCCTGTTCTTGTTTTGCTGAATCACAATATCCAGTGTCTGTCAAATGGCATTTCTTCAGTCTTTTGAAAATTCCCAAACTGATTTCCAGCAGTAACACCCACTACAATGACTATTCCTCTCAGACATACTCCACAGCTCATGTTTCATCAACCCAACAATGAGGTTGTATCAGCATCCCGCCTGGCAGCTAACAGAAAGCAGTCTGTGTTCACTGCAGCTGCTGTTTTTCTCTTTCTCTCTCTCTGGATTCTCACATTATGGGCAGAATCTCTGAGCCAATAAGTAAGGCCAGCTGGCTCTTCCTTAGTCTCAATGTATTAACAATTACCACTTTGTGTTCAATCAAACTTGATCTGAGGCCATGGGTCTATGGAAGCCAGGCCACATGGGTTTATCACTGGGCTGAGCTAGTAGGCAATGACATGTCTCTATCAATGATTCCATTATATCTTGAAGTGAAGAAGACAGTTTAAAACATAACCACCTTATTAAATCTCATCATGCAAGCTCAGCAAAGGCACTAAAGAGGTCACTCTTAGCCCTAGAAAGTGCCCGGTCTACTCCAGTTTGCCCTGGAAGAATAAGGTATCTCAAATGCTTGAGGAACAGGTGAAGCCAGCTGTTTCATACTGCCATTATGCAGTAGAAACATGAGTGGTGTTTGTGATTAATAGGATGAGTGTAAAATTACAATCTTGTATAATCTAATAGGGAAGGTCATGAGGTGGAGTGCATAGAGTCCACACCTCTGAGTCAGCTAGCTCTGGGTTCAAGGCACATTCTAAAAGCTGATAGCCACAGAAGCTGCATTCGTAACACGGCAAGGCAGACTGATCATCAACCTGTTACTCTTTGCAATACATCTGTGGAAGTGTTGTTTGTGCTGGGAAACCAACCACTACCAGCTATTGATCATGTTAGAGTGCTGCCACCTTTTTAGCTATTTTCTAATCAACCTGATCACAGAAGTTATTACAGACCTCTGGTGCAAGTGGGACTTGAACCTAAGTCTCCTGAGTCAGCAGTAGGGACACTACCACTGCACCACAAGACCCTCCAGCCATGTTTCTGTACTAGGACTAAGGGCCTTTTTCTTTTTATTCATTCACAGGATGAGGGCATTGCTGACTAGGCTAACATTTATTGCCCATCCTTAATTGCCCAGGGGGAAGTTAAGAGTTAACCACATTGCTGTGGGTCTTTAGTCACATGTTGGCCAGACCAGGCAAGGATGGTGGTTTCCTTCCCTAAAGGATATTAGTGAACCAGATGGGTTTTTCCAACAATCGATTCATGGTCATCATTAGACTTTTAATTCCAGATATTTATTGAATTCAAATTCCACCATCTGCCTGGGAAAGATTTGAGCCTGGATTATATGTGTCTCTGAATTAACATGCCAGTGATAATACCACTAGGCCAACATCTTCACAGTTGTTAACAATTAAAGAGGATCAATCCCTTGTGAGTCATAGTGAGAAGAGGCATTTACTTTCAAAAGGTAGCAGTATGTACAAGTTCCATTGGTGAGTTAGACACAAGAGGCAAACCTACCAAGTGATGGAATGTCAGTCTCCACTGGGATCTCAAACTAGACTTTGCCTTTCTTCACCCAAAACTGTATGACATCATCAGATTGGGTGGCGTTTCCAACATTAACCCTCGGTGAAGTATTATGTTGTGCTGGAGCAGACGATTAGAGAGAGTATATCTCCTGGTCAGCCTTGCTTGCTGTAGAGTGGTACCTTTTCAGCGATAGCCACTAGTGACAGCCTGAGAAACTTCTCCAGGAAGAACCAGCTTGGAAACGGACATGAGCATGTGCTTTGTCTGCCTCATGTGCCAATAGGCCATGATGGGAAGTGAAAAGAAAGTATAATCAAATAAAATAAATTGTTCAGAGTTGTTTGCTGCAACCACATGTTAGAGGTGGATCTTTTGGCCCATTGTTTATTTGCCACATGTGAAAGAGAAAAAGCAATTGTCAATGGTTGGCTAAAACCAGCATGAAGACAGAAGAGAGACTGAGCAAACTGCAGGAGAACTGACCCATTTTCTGTCTGGAGCCAGTTAGCTGCCAGTGAAAAACAGGCACCTTGTTCCAATTCCCTGCTTGTGGGAGGTTGCAGAACATACTTGATTTTGTACTGAGCAACATAGCTTGTTGAGCCTGCTCCTCCTGGTCTCACAAAGATGACTAAAAATAGATTTATCATCCATTAATGAATATCTGCAATAGGGTTAGGGTTCCCTTTACAACCTTTGCTATTAAACCATGGACTGTTTGGTACAAATGTCTGGAACAGGATCACAGATTTAATATAGGGAAGAGGGGAGGCCATTTGGCCCATCATATCTCTAACTGGTCTCTGAATAAGCATTTCCCTTTGAGCCATTCTCCTACAATCTCCTCCTTTTGAAATAAAAGCCCAATTCCCATCTGAATGCTTCAATTGAACTTGCCTCCAACAAACTCTCAGGCAGAACATTTCAGACTCTAATCACTTACTGCATGAAAAAGACTTTTCTTGTATTGCTTTTGTTTTACAATTGCTCTAATCTGTGCACCATTATTGGACCATTCACATGTGGGAAACGATTCTTAGATTGGATTACTTATAGTGTGGAAACAGGCCCTTCGGCCCAACAAGTTCACACCGACTCGCAACCCACCCAGACCCATTCCCCTAACACTACAGGCAATTTAACATGGCTAATTCACCTAACCTGCACATTTTTGGACTGTGGGAGGAAACCCACACAGACACAGAGAGAATGTGCAAACTCCACACAGTCAGTCGCCTGAGGCGGGAATTGAACCCGGGTCTCTGGCACTGTGAGGCGGCAGTGCTAACCACTGTGCCACCCAGTTTTGCTATGTCTCACTGCATCAAGACCATCGTGAGTTTGAATAGCTCGATCAATCTCCTTTCAAGCTTCTTCTAGGAATATAGTCTTAACATCTCCAATCTATCTTTCTATGTGAGGGTCCTACTCCCTGTGTGAAATGTACACTCTACGTCAATTTCTATATTTCAGTCAGAGTCTCACAACATCATCAGTAATGATTTATATTTTGAAACATCCTTCAGCCTTGCAAGTGAGTGTATGGAAGAGGGGCTTGCTTGTTGTGTATGCATTTACATTCCCATGCCCATCTGTAACTTAACCTTGTGCATCTACGAAAAACTGAGAGTTGTGGCTCTCATTGCCCAGATTTTACACTGATCCCCACTCATTTTTTAAACAAAAGGGTGATTGTACATCACTACCATCTACATGCAGCCCTGTTCCTGAGCTTTAGATATCCTTTTCTATTTTTAATTCCAAATCCTTTCTTTAATAGTTGTGCTGAGGCTAGGACTCCTTGTTCCCTTCTCTGGGCAGTCTGTCCTTGTGCTCTATTTTTAAACAGTGCCTGAGGTGATTGCATGCTTGTTCCAACATTGTGGCATCACTGAAAACTGTCATCTTTTGATTACAATTCCAAAGGCCATGTGGACATTAACAGAGATGTTCGGAATTCTGAGCGGTTTAAGGAGAGAAATCGTTTTTAATGGCAGGAGGGTCACATTCCTTTTCCTTTGTTCGATGATGCCTCATTGTCATTACCACAGCTTGGCTCAGTTTGTTGTTCATTGGTGGCTTAGTTGGACCTGAGGGTTTTCTGGTTGCTTTGGGTTTAAGGATTATTTCTTACAGCCTCTCGGAATATAGCTTCTCTGCTCTCTAGACAGAAAATTGCGGACAGCACTTTACGGAAAAAGGAGTAAGAGAGAGATCAATGCAGTTAACTACCAGATATCTTCTTGCTTCGTTCTCTCCATTACATTCCCCTCACAGGTTCTGGGTTAAACTACAACCTGGCCAATCGGTGGCTTGTTGCTATGCTGAGTTCTCCCAACCCCACATCAAGTGGTACGACTTTGTCTGGACTCAACGTCGTCAAAAAGTAACATTATCTGATATGCACCAGGTAACTTCACTTGTTTTTCCAAAGCTGCAAACAACTTGTATGTTTGCACCTTTTAAAAAATAGTGCCCATTTTTAAAATTTTCAGTTTTGAGTCCAGTTAGGATTGGAAGTCTGTAACTGGTCATTGCCTACCGCTGTTGGTCTTCATTTTGTGTATTTTCCACACTCTGGTTTGGTCACTGAGCTGGCCTTATGGTTTCTTCCCTTAGTGCTCTACTGTCCAAAGGCTTTACATTAGGTTCTTCCAAACCTCCTGTTTTGTGAATATCTCATTAGCGTTGCCATCATGTAGTTGTGTAAATTCTACATTCTTGTGAGCAAATGGCAACAGACTTTATTAAACATACAGATGTTCAGAAAGGGTGTCTCACCTGCAGCCATACACATCCAGGCTCCAGTTTCATGTAACCTGGTCTCACAATGATACAGCACAATTAGCACATCTTCAGGAGCTAGAGCCAGAGTATAGTTATAACTCCCTTTACTTAACATGCACATGTAAGATAACTGGCCAAAACCACCAGTGTGGGGGAAATGAGAAGATTGCTTTGCTCATTGAATTATTGTGAGCTGGAAATGACAGGATGGCAGAAGGGGATTCAATAATAACAGTCAAAAGGGAATTGGACATGCACTTGACAAGAATAATTTGCAAATCTATGGGGAAAGAGGTTGGGAGTGGGACTACTTAGTTAGCAATTCAAGAAGCTGAATGTTTAGCTCCTGCGCTGTATAATTCGATGATTCAGTATAACTCCAGAGGCGGGTAATTTATCATTGAATTCATCAATTTTGATTTTGGACAAAATTCAGAATGAATTAAAATATTTCCAAACTCTGTTCTACTGTTGAAATCACCAAATCACTGGATTCCCTCTGTGAGAAATCAAAGCAGATTGACTCGCAGTTTCCAGCCCTAAGCTGTACTAATCAGCCATAGTGATCATAGGGACCTTCCTACAAAGGATTCAGCCCCGTGACTTGAGGTGGGGATTGTTGTCCCTCCTGGCTTTCCATTGAGCTTCAGGTGAAAACAAAATTAACTTCAGCTACAACTCCCTGGAAAAGGAATCAACATTCACTGTTCTTACACAAATAAAAATGGCCCTGGGATGGATGGCTATGAAATCACAGTCTACAAGGAATCATTCATGATTGAAAAAGAGGAAGTTAATTTTTCTAATAATAAGGAGGATACTAATAGCTACATGAACAACTAAGTTGAGATGATCAGTCGAGGTCACAATGTATTTTCATGTACTAGAAGCAATACACATGCAGATTAGAGACCAATTCTCTGCAAACAAAGGAATATAGAGTCATAGAATCCTATAGCGCAGAGCTACACCCTTCAGCTCAAACTGGTCCATGCTGACCAAGCTGTCCATCCATGCTAACCCCATTTCCCTGCATGTTCAAACTTAGTGCCTTTCTTTTAATTACCCGGGAATTCATAGAGCATCCACTCCCCTATAGCTTTCTGTATGGCAATACCTTGACTAATCAAATTCGACTTGCCAACTAACCAAAACCCTTTTCTCCTGTGGTATAAAACGTTGTGACTAATTGAAATTTGCTATTCTTACACTTGTCTTTCAGAGTGCAAGATGAAAAGCTTCACCAAACGTGTCACTACTTTCAGCAAGATTAAAGTGAAAAGTTGTGAAGACTTTCTGTCTTTAAAAGAGCAACATAAATAATATCCGACAATACAACAATGAACCTGAAGTTAAATGCCCTTTGGAAACAGACAGTGCTGTTCTGAGTTTATTTAGTGTACATTTGCATTACATGAACTGACTGATCTCATCTTGGGCAGCATTAGGACCGCAGCAATGGGTCTGACCATTCCTTGATTAAAGAGGAGGAATTGGTCAAGGGAAAGAAAGAAGTTTCTTCCTTGCACAGGGTTTACGATAGAGACTTAAATAACTTGCCAAATAAGATTTTAAGTAAGGAGCTTTTAAACCCAGTCCACACTTAAGGAACATAATCGTTCTCGCTACAGTGGCTTAAGTCAATTAAACAGTATGCTGCAGATAGGAATTATACAGACTGAAGTTAGAGTCAAAGTCTTGTTGACAATAGTCGTCATGCCCAATAGATACCAGTCTTAAAAGCTTTTGATGTGTGAAAGCCGCAGAAAAAAATCACTAACGGAGGAAGATCCTTAAAGTTCATTTCTGCTTGAATGGCATTGTTCAACACTCCTCTGACTAATAAAAGATAAAAGATCTCTGTGCTGCTGTAAAACAGTTCTGTCTTCACAATATAGTCCCTGAGTAGCAGTTTATTACTTCAAAGTTCTAGATCCCTGAGGACTCAAACGATCTCATTAACAAATTGCATGAAAGCCTGAATAGTTGTTTGTCTTCAAGTCCCCACTTGACAAGCCATGTGAGGGGCTGTTCGAATATATCCCATTAAGGATTCTGCAAATGTGAGACAATCTGAATAAACACAAGGTCAATAAATAATAAATGTAATGCTTACATTATTTGATCGTGCTGCAGGTCACAGAAACAATTCGTTTTGAGGCATGAGGATTGTCACGAGGAAATGGAATAAGTACTTTCAGCAGCACAGTTTCTGTAGAGCAGGTTGGATTGAAAGCATTATATGAGGGTCTCCAAGGTGTTCGATAGTGAGCACAAAGTAAATAGGGTGAGCCAAAAACGAATGCTCGAGTGGCTGGGTCGAAACTCAAATGTTCGTAAAAGTTTTTGAAATGAGAGGAAAGTGATAAAATCCAGGGCTGAGGAGAAGAATTCGTAAGGACAGGCCAGGGTGGGAAGGTCAAGGGAGTGACCATCATTTGTAGTTTAGGGTATAGGGTGACCTGGGGGAATCCAAATGCTGTTCGCTTGGGAAGTGATCATGCAGCTGACTAGCTGTGAGGTCACGCAAGGAAAATAAAAGAAACGACCTGCATTTAATTGGCACCTGGGACTACAAGGGCCTAATAGCCAATGTATTACTTGTGCAGTGATTGTTGTAGAGGTATCCCATGTAGTAATGTTCTTGTGCTACCTAAATGTAGGTACATGAATTTTGTTTATTTGATGAGCTCTGGTGTATTTATTTACACTAAATTAATATCTACAGTGCAGAGAGTTTTCCAGATACTATCTTTGCCTCGGGGTTTACTGTGCTGATTGACTGTGGCCTCTGGTCATGTGTATCTCAGCTTGTCCACTTTATGACCATATACCCAGCTGTAGTTGTAACAATATCTCCTGCTACAGGTGCTTGGTTTCCTTTAAATGAAAGCACCTCTCAAGATATTGAGCTCATTTCTGTGAGGTTAAAAGCATTTGAATGCATCTAGTATCAATTTTATTATGTTAAGCCACTTTCTATGGTAACATGAGGTTTGAACACATGGCTGGCCTAAAGATCATGAAGCAGGGATTCTTTATTCCACTTTCATCAGGCCATTACAACCATGAAGAGAAATTAAGATTAAGCAATGAAATGTTTATTATATCTATGAATGAAACCCATGAGGAATCCTTTCTTTGTTCGTTTTTTCTTTCGATGAGCCCTCCTTCCCCTTACTTCCCAGAGAGGGTCCATCTGACTCCTCAAGCTGCCCTTACTTACCATCACCTGGAGGACCTAGCACAACTGTTCAAGCTCCCTTTCTACGCACCCACCTCACCACTACCACCGACTGCTGGATGTTCTCTTACACATCCTCCTGCTCGAAATTTGCCATTCCAACACCCACATGACTATTTACCTAGTAACTGTTCACTAAGCAGCTGCACGTCGCAGGTTCAATTGTCCAATGATGGATAGAATATCTGAATACATATCAATGTGAAAGCAGTAATAGCAGTATCATTCATCTGGGAAAATGGTAGATGCTGATGTGATATCCAGAATTTGCTTCAGATGACTTTCTCAGACTCTCGCCCTGTGCCAGTGCCTTCCAAAAGCTCCACGCTCACCCACATTGGGGTTTAGATTGGTCAAGTCTCCAGGAGTTGTATGATTCATAGTCCTTGTTGCCATTATCCGTAGCAGGAATAGACTTCCCAATTCTGGATGCATTCCTACATTAAAATCCATTGCAAGAAATTGGAAAAACGAAATCGAGAGGTCCCCTGGTGACCCTGGATCCTGTCCTGGTGTGAAGTCACATCTTGGCTTTGGTTAAATTTTACTTATCACAATTTGGTCAATAATCATCAATGTCAGCAACAATCCTGGGCCCGTAATACCACTCCCTGGTCAGGGCAGTCACCTTTCTACATTCACTCTGATGGGTATCCCATGATAACCCAAAGTTGTCACAGGTGTCGGTAGAATTCCACACATACATGCAAAGAACTTTCAGGGCACTTTGTGGAAACCAAATCAAAAATGCTCTTCACTGAAACAAATTGGTTTATGAGCCCTTCCACTGTTGAGCTTCCCTTAAGTTCAGCTCCTATTGTATAGCTCCATTTGTGCACAATGATGGGGATATGAGCATCTTTCCTTGTATCGCTGGAGACATTTTGATAAATTACTACAATTCATTTGCAACATGTTGGTTCTGTCAAACAATGATTTGAAAATTCTTGCAATTCCATGATTTAATTGGACTCTCTGCAAATAACAGCCTGTATCTTTAAGAAGATGGTTGATAACTCTGTGCTTACAAGTGAGTTTGATGATGTTGTGTAGCACCTGTGTAGTGAATAGCTGCACTCCTGTGTCAGATTGTCTTAAGTGCAATGTGTGTTGACAAAAAGGCTTTGACACATCAATCTAGGTTAAGCTTGAACCCAGACATTGGAGTTGAAAGGGCAGAATTCCAATTCATCCAGTGGTTAACTTTCTGTGTCCAGGCACCATGTGAACGCTGCATTGTTGCTAAGGGTTCATTCAGACTTCACTTTGCTTAGGACAGAGAGTGTTGACTTCCGACAACAACACTTGCAACTGAAAGCAAACGTTTCATTGGATAAAGCTGTTAATGCATATGGCAGGTATATCAACCAGACAGGAACAAATGAATCAACAATAGCAATATTAGGCCAACATGAGCTTTATTTAGGGTTGAGTTCAAAGATTGTTTTTTTCTTTACTTACTCTTCTTAGTACAACAAAGCAAAAAGCAAATAATCAATTTAGATGATTGTTCATTAACCTCACATTTTTTGGCTGTGCAGGAGCTAGCACAAGATGACAGTAACTTAAGGTGAAATTAAATCAGGTTTTTGGAACAATGCCAACATTGTGCCATAATCCATAAGTCTAGCACTTCATTGTCATTTGAGGCGATATTTCTATTTTCTATATCATGATTTGCTGCTCATACCATACTTCTCATTATCTTCTACTGTAAGCAATACAATTAACCGGATATTCCTGCCTAAGTGCCCATGTGCATGCTTCAGTCCTGTCCTGCCAGTCACTGTTATCCCCTTCATGGAGATAATGAGAAGAGCAAGCATCTGGACAAGTTGGTAGCAGAACGATTCCTGTAACTTTCTCATCAGCTCAATAGTTAAGTGCTGAGTGAGAAGATTCATGGCCAACTATAATGGAAAATTAACATTTACTGTGAAATCTATAAAGGCATAGGGGAACAAAGAAGTAAGGGTCTGACTGAAACAAGGGGTATTGCAAACAAACAGAAAAATGTAAAGGCAAACCGACCTAACAGCAGACTTACAAGGCCAGTTAAACTACCATATCAGCAGTGAAGAAATGAGAAAAACAACTCCATATATGGAAAAGAACTCAAATGTTCCAGGCCTCTAGCAATGCAGGTGCTGATAAGGGGAAGAGAATTATAATATAAAGGGAGTATGTGAAAGCTGTCAAATGCCCCTCATGTGAGGCATCTTGCCAATGTATTGGGTCCCTTTGCAAAACTCTTGCAAGCATTTGAGTCACGTTGATTTAATTTCCACGACAGTAAACTTGGGGGCTCGTCTGGGATCCCGTGACTGAGGAAGATTCTGAAGATTCCCAGGAGGCATAGGCGCCAGCACCTTGAAGGACTTTCACTTCATCTTGAGCACTAAATTGGCCATTTTGCACGTGAGAGCTGGGAATCTATGCATTGCCCCAGTGCCTGAATCCAAATCGAATAAGATTGGGGTAAGAGTTGTGGCTTAGGTAATTCTACATAGAGACTCGTTCTAAGAGAATAAATAAATTAGGAGGAGGGTCCCATGAACTCTCATACGGTCTTTGAGCAAAACTCAAGGCAAAGGATTGCAGTCTCTAGAGTGTTTAAGAGACAGCAAGTCTAAGGGTGGTTTTAGACTTGGAAACGCCACTGGCTGAGTTGGACTCGCCAAAGATGTACTGGGTACATGGTTTCTTGGTTTATGAAAACCAAGCATTGAGGTGGACGCGCCCAATGAGAGGGGACCTCTGGAGGTAAAAAGCAAGTCATATTGGCAAATAAGATAATGGTACTGTGAGAGAGAGAGATCTGTACACTTTTCCAATTACCCTGAAAATGGGCTCCAGCAAGAGCAACCAAAAAGAGGGTCCACAGAGGACTTGGAATGGACAACCAAAAATACGATACATGTTAAATAATTAAAGCCCAGAGTCCATAAAGCAGTTAGAATTGTGGATCAAAGAATATGGTTTTCTGGAGGGAGAAAGTTTTAGTAAGAGGCAGTTGGAAATACTGAAGTCACAGTTGGAGGAGAGAGAGAAGGAGAAATGGAAGGGAAAAATAGACCGTGTGAATTGGAGTGCTTATAAGATGTGGAAGGCTGAGGCTGATATCAGAGAAAGGAAATCTCAAGTAAAGGATAGATCAAATACGTGTACAAACACCAGCGCACACACAGATGCACATGGAAAACAACCTAATGAAGCTGTACAGTTTCTTAAATCTGTTCCAGATACTTCTCAATATCTTCTACTGTAAGCAATACAATTAACCGGATATTCCTGCCTAAGTGCCCATGTGCATGCTTCAGTCCTGTCCTGCCAGTCACTGTTATCCCCTTCATGGAGATAATGAGAAGAGCAAGCATCTGGACAAGTTGGTAGCAGAACGATTCCTGTAACTTTCTCATCAGCTCAATAGTTAAGTGCTGAGTGAGAAGATTCATGGCCAACTATAATGGAAAATTAACATTTACTGTGAAATCTATAAAGGCATAGGGGAACAAAGAAATAAGGGTCTGACTGAAACAAGGGGTATTGCAAACAAACAGAAAAATGGAAAGGCAAACCGACCTAACAGCAGACTTACAAGGCCAGTTAAACTACCATATCAGCAGTGAAGAAATGAGAAAAACAACTCCATATATGGAAAGGAAGTCGAATGTTCCAGGCCTCCAGCAATGCAGGTGCTGATAAGGGAAGCGAATTATAATATAAAGGGAGTATGTGAAAGCTGTCAAATGCCCCTTACGTGAGGTGTCTTGCCAATGTATTGGTCCCTTTGCAAAGGTCTGAAATAAACCTTTTCTTTGCTTTTGCAAGAATTTCAGTCGAGTCTATTTAATTTCCATAACATCAACCTTCTTGATTCATCACCAATTAAGGGCCTGAAGTATTAATCGACATACATTTAAGTGCCTCAATTTGCTAGGGGCCAATTAGCTGCCTTGCCAGCCATAAGAGAAGTGGCCAGTTTCCTGACTGTGAATCCGGGTTGTGGAAGAGCTCCATTTCCCCAAATCTGGCACAAATTGGGGCAAAGATGGGGAGCAAGAGGATAGCCTTCAGCAGTCAACCTGAATACTTTTTCCAATAGCATCTGACCTCCCTGCAACTCTTACTGGTAAGATTGTTCATACTTATTCACAACAAACTTCTGGGAGATTGATTCTATCCAAAAATGTGCCCTAATCCCACACATTGTGATCTTCAACTGATCATTAGTGATCTTCTGTTAAAGATTCAAATGAGGGAAACTGATGGTATCAGAGTTTGTCTTTATCTTTTCATTTATTATGGTAACATTGTTTATGCATAATTAATTCCATAGTTCAATGCTTTTATGGCCCAATTTACCTTTCCAAATAGCATCTGGAAAAGAACATTTGCATTTTACCTTAAGAAGCACATAAAACATTATAATAAGCTGTTGAAATGTTATACGTTCTTAGAGTTCAGCAGATTAAAGTGAATATGTTGAACACTTTTCTTCAGATAAAAGCTGAAATTAATCCTGAAAATAATGAATGTCCATAAATTGGAAACAGCTTTTCATTTTTCATCTTGGTTAGTTTGTCATTTATGCCATTTCATAACACACATAAATTTCACTAGACATGGAGATCTAACCTTGACAAGTGGTACTGGGATGGTGTTCAGATAAAGCTCTTAAATGAGATTTCTGGTTATTTCTAAATGATGATTACAGTGTCAGGAGAGTCACAGAGATGTACAGCATGGAAACAGACCCTTCAGTCCAACTCATCCATGCTGACCAGATATCCTAAATTAATCTAGTCCCATTTGCCAGCATTTGGCCCATATCTCTCTAATTCACGTATCCATCCAGATTACTTTTATATGTCATAATTGTACCAGCTTCCACCATGTCCTCTGGCAGTTCATTCCATACACTCACCACCCTCTGCTTGAAAAAGTTGCCCCTTAAGTCCTTTTTATATGGTTGCTTGCAAAAGTACTGAGGTCCCTCAGGGCTCAATGTTCAAACCATTGTTGCTTCTATTTTACATAAAAGACCTGCATTCAGAAGCATGATGCAAGGGGAGGAGTGAAATTGGAAGAGGCAACTCAGAAATTATAGAGTGATTTGGAAAAGATATTGAATGAATATAGCAATGTTAGAATAAAGTTAACCAAGACAAATAAGGCTCTGATACAGGTAAATAACACGTACACTGAATGAGTGGCATTGATTGTAGGCTGAAGTGACAAATGACCTAGGCATCTTAATAATATTGATGGTAAACATATCCAATCAATCCAGGACAGCAGTCACGAAGAAGATGTTGAATAGCCAAATCAGTAAATAATAAGCTCAGATGGGAACTGTTTTCTTTAACAGGATGAGGGTGTTGCTGGCTAAGCAGCATTTATTGCCCAGAGAGCAGTTGAGAGTCATCTGCTGTGGGCTTGAAGTTACATGTAGGCCAGACCAGGTAAGGATGGCAGCTTCCTTCCCTGAATGACGTTAGTGAACCAAATGGGCTTTTCCAACAATTGGCAATGGAATGATAGTAATCATGAGATTCTTAATTCTAGATATTTATTGAATTCAAATTCCACCTCTTGCCATGGTGGGATTTGAACCCAGGTCCCCAGAACAATACTTTGGTCCGTGGATTAATAGTTCAGTGACAATATCGCTAGGCCTTCACCTCCCCAGTGATCAAAGTTTATAGATCTCTGGTATGATCCCAGCTTGAACTCTGCTCTAGCTCTGATCACCAAGAAAAATGGGACTTTTCAACTGTTGGGTACAGTGTAAAGTAATGTTCTACACGACAAGCTTCTCATTTAAAGATCAGGTGCACACTGGCTCCCTCCAAGTGGCCAAGTCTCCATATGTTCATTAACCCTATTTATGACTGAGTAGTGGAGAACACTGTTTTGCTGTAAATTCAGGAGCAAATGTCTCCATGATTTTTTCATATAAACATATTATGTATATATGAAAGTCCACTTTTGCATTGAATAGGAACACAAGAGGATACAAAGATAGGCACTAAAAGGAACATGTATTCAGAAACACTTTTTTCTTGCTGTGTGTTTCTGATCCAGTAAACTATTGGCAGAGGAAGTCCTGGCCTCTAACCATAGAGCAGACTGCAGCCAAATCTTACCCTCATTGATCCAACAGAGGACAGGAGCAGGAACACTGGGGTCAAGACACTGAGGTCAATTGTAACACCCTTATTGCCATAAAATCACCTAACTTCACAGATAGAATACAAGACCAGCAGAAAGTAAAAGATTTTACCAATACTGTTGTGTAATTTGAGAGAATGTGAAAACTGTGTTTTGCTAGGCTTTGTATGTTTGGAAATGAGCTTACTAAGGAGATACTGTAATATGAGACAGAAAATGATGATTAATGGGAACTCAAAACTGTAAATCAAAGATGAATGACTGAGATACGTTCCCTGTCAGAGTAGGGCCATGGCAAAGAAGCCTCCTCTGAGGCTGTCTTTTCATTGACAAGCTTTCTGTCTTTTCAATTCACATGCCAAGGTAACAAAAAGGAGGTACTTAAATTAATCTAAATCTTTAGCCACAAAGGACTGGCAATGATAGCGTGACAGTGTTCCTGGCAGAAGTCATTGGAATTATTAAGCCTTCTGTAGTGAATGGCTCTGTCCTCTTCCACCATATCAATTTGTCATCAAATACGATCTTGTGATGGTAGATCCTTCAAGCAGTTTAACGTATGTCCTGTCCTTTTGTCCCGTCACACAACCTGACAGTTCCCACCAACACTGGACGATTCTGTGGTGAGTTATTGTTGCCCTGCAGCTGAAAGCTGATGCCTCTCATTTTGTGTCTTTTCCACATTGTTGGAATTCTGCAGAGATCTCATGCCCTATTGGGAATAAAGTTGCTGTCACTATCGTTATCATTTGACATGACTAAACTTGTAACCTAATTGAGAAAGCATCGGTATGTTGTAAAGTATTATTATTAATGTCTTCCAACATATTAGCAGATATTAGCAGAAATATGAGAAGGAAAGCCCTCAGGACAGTACCTTCAGAAGGCAGTTTTCTGAGTTAAGGATTCTCATTACTCTTGGCTGGTTATGATTTTCATTTAGCAGTGAAATTCAATGAAGTGCCTTTTTATATAAAGCAGAAAAAGTGATATGTTCCATCAGGAGAAATACCAGAGACTTATTAGACAGCTTTTTTTTTACTATTTATGAATCACAATGCTGCTCTGAGCTAGGCAATCATAACCTAAGATACCTGAGAGTGTGATGTGGAGATAGTGATCACCCCTCTGCTGTCTATCACATCTTAAAGATATATGAGCATTTTTGTTATCACAAGTCAAAGATAGCTTGCTGTGAGGAATGTTCCATTCATTCATCAGCAGTACTCCAAGTCTTTGGCATGCTCCAGGTTATTGTACACAGTATAAATCACTCAGGCTGTTGAAAGTAATTCTGTTTTCCCCTAGACTTGTGTCCATCAGCAGCCTGTGGAATCCACCTCAGATGTACATAGGGTGACATTTGAACTTCCGAATTTGCCATCACTGAGCAGGAGGCTAAACTCAGGTCAGGTGTTGCCAGACTCAATACTTGGAGCACCGTTCATCCTTGAGGGAATATTAAAGGGAAAGTCTCTGTGGAATAACTCCTTGATAGTAACAGAAACCAGATGTTTGGCAGAACCCAGCTCATGTTTGTGCTAGGCTGCATCTGAGGGCTACAGGCTGACCATCTTAGCACTCACTCACCCTTCCCAGCATGCTCCCACTATCCATGCCTTGCCACGTCGTACCTCTGAGTGTGTTGATGCTTTAGCCACAAATAAAAGCTATCAGGCTGCCACCTTGATGTGCTTTGATTCCCTGGTTAAAACTCTGTCTGTTTTAGTATTGAACATACTTACTAACCCATCCTTGACAGGTGCCCTGTGAGAAAGAATTCCAAACTTGGACTACCCTCTGACAGAAAATAAATCATCCTTATTTCTGTCTTAAGTGGACAACCGCTTTACTTTGAAATTAGGCCTTTTGGTCTTAGACTTTCCCACAAGGGGAAATAATGTCTCTGCCTCTATCTTGTTAAGCAGTGTAATCAGCTTCTATGTTTCAATAAGATCTCCACTCATTCTTCTAAATTGTAGTGAGTACAAGTCCAACCCAAGCAAATTCTCCTTGTAAGACAATCCTCCATGCCTGAGGTCAACCAAGTGAAGCTTCTCTGGACTGTCCTTCGATAAGAAGACTAAAATGTTTACAGTATTCCAGGTGGGTATTGACTAGTGCCTTGCATAGTTTTAGCAAAAACTCCCTACTTTGTTATTCCATTTGCTTTGAAATAAATGTCAACTGTACATTTGCCTTCCCTATTACCACTGAACTTGGATGCGAGCTTTCTGTGATTCCTGCATGAGGAACCTGAATTCTCTGCGTGTTGTAGCTTTGTACAGTTTTTCCTCATTAAAGAGTATTGAGCTCTTCTATTATTGCTGCATAACCTCATATTTTCCCATATTGTATTCCATCTACCAACTTTTTGCCCACTCATTTAGCCTGTCAATATCCGTCTGTCCACTCTTTGTGTAATCTTCATTACATGACTTCCCAACTATGTTTTGGGTCATTTCAGTTATGGACATAATCCATTCCTTTTTATCTTCCAAGTCATTAATGTACATTGTAGGTCATTAATCTATATTGCACTGGTCCCTGTTACACTCCACTAGTTACAGGTTGCCATCCTTAAAGTGTCCCTTATTCTGACTCTCTGACTTCTATTATTATTATTATTATTATTATTATTATTATTATTATTTTAAAATGCCACCATCATCAAGGGCTTTTATATCATTAAGCCATATATGTGGTATCTCTTTGAATGCTTTTAGGAAAATCAAATATGTTATATCTACTCATTCCCCTTTATCTATCCCACTTGCTACCTGTCAAAGTACTGTAATAAATTTGTCAGTCATGATTTCCCCTTCATGAAGCATTACTGACTCTGCTTGATTTCATTATGCATTTGCGATCACATCCTTTGCAGAAGACTGACATTTTCTTCATGACAAATGTCAAGCTAATTGCTTTATAGTTCGTTATTTTGTGTCTTCCTCCCTTTCTTTGAATAAGGGTGTAACATAGGCAGTTTGCCAATCCTCTGGAATTTTGCTTGCATCTAAGGGTTCTTGGAAATTGTTACTGGTGCAGCCATTATCTCTGCACCTACTTCCATTATAATTCCTTTATAATGGAGCCCTTGGCTCCACTAACTTACCGAGTACATTTTCTCAAGTGATAGCTATTGTGTTCATTCTTCCACCACTTTTGCTTCCCTCTGGAACCCTCTTGGGTCTCTTGATTACTTGTTATTTTTGGAAAGTTGTGAATGCCTTGCACCATGAAGACTGATTCAAAGTATTTATTCAACACTTCTGCCATTTGCTGGTTTCCCATTATCGTCTCCCTAACCTCATTCTCTAAAGGGCCTATGTTCACTTTGGCTTCTCTTTTCCTTTTGATGTATTTAAAGAAGCTCTTACTGTTTATTACTATATTGCTTGCTAGTTCACCTACAAGAAGTTTGTCTTTTACCTCTTTATTTATTTTTTGCTCCTCTTTTGTTAACGTTTAAAATTTTCCCAATCTACTATGTTGTATGAATTTTTTCTTTCAATTTAACAATATCCTTAACATTTTTGATTAACCTGCTTTGAATTATCCCTTTCCTAGAATCCTTTCCCCTATTGGAATATATTTTTGCTGTGATTCGTGAAGTATTTCCTTAAACATTCACTATTGTTCCTCAACTGTCTTTTTTTGCGAAACTTTTTTCCTAGTCCAAACCAGACAACTCTGCCATCAATCTCATGTAATTTTTCGAATTATCTGTAGGAGATGGTTTTGTGCTGAGAGAGGATAAGACCCTCAAAATATCTGTAGCCACAGGAGATCACAGTTCAAGGTTTAGAATGACATCTCTCTCTTTGAAGTGTTGCTGTATGAAGTTTCCTTGACACTCTTCAGGCATGACATTTTATGGTACTCCATGGGACTTAGTGTAATCCACATAGGGCTGTTCCAAACAGCCACTGAGTTTACATTCTCAGCTATAATTTAGCTTGTATGTTTTTCTTTCAAAAGACACATATTCTACTTTAGATATTCGATGTATATATTTATATAATCTGGGGTTATGCATTGTTGTCACAATAATATGGTGCATTTTGTTTTGCCTATCCTACTTGTTCTATCTTCTAAGGACTCTAATAAATTTGTCAAACCTGAAGAAGGGCTGATGCCCGAAACGTCAATTCTCCTGTTCCTTGGATGCTGCCTGACCTGCTGCGCTTTTCCAGCAACACATTTTCAACTCTGATCTCCAGCATCTGCAGTCCTCACTGTCTCCCCGTTATTAATTCCCCAGTTCCAGGCTGTGAGGAAACAATGCTCATTTTAGCAGCTTCTTTCCTTTTTACATACTTTTAGAAGATTTTACCTTTTTTTATGGTTTGAATTTTTTATGATCCATTTTCACACTGTGTTAATCTTTTATTTATTCTTTGCCAACTTCTAAATCTGTCCTATTAAAAATCTTTATGTTGATTGTATTTTTTTTTCAGCTTGATGCATCCTAATTTGCAAAGTTGGCCACAGATGGTACATACTTTTTCAAAGTTTTTCATTCTAGGTGGAATATATCTTTCTTCAGAGTAATGAAGTATCTTCTGGAATGTCAGCCTTATTTGTCTATGGTTTTATCTTTAACCTACTTTCCCATTCTACTTCAACCAACTATCTTTACTTACATAGAAAGCTCTATTTCAGACCCACAGTTCACAGTCTGCGGTAATGGACAAATCATCTCCCTTCATATCAACGTGCTCTGAACTGGTTATCATAAATATTTTTAATTTTTTTAGATGCAGTTATAACACTTCAATTAAAATGTAGTCAAAATTAAGTAGCACACAAGCCCACCAACACTCTCAAATAAAAACTAACAAACTTAAAAGACCCAGTACAACCCATGGACAAAACCAATGTCGTCTACAAACATTCCATGCAAGGACTGCCACAAACACTACGTAGGACAAACAGGAAGAAAGTTAGCCACTAGGATGCACGAGCACCAGCTAGCCACAAAAAGACACAACCCTCTCTCCCTTGTAGCCCTACACACGGAAGAAAAAAAACCAACAATTCGACTGGGACAAGACATCTATCCTGATGAAGGGCTTTTGCCCGAAATGTCGATTTCGAAGCTACTTGGATGCTGCCTGAACTGCTGTGCTCTTCCAGCACCACTAATCCAGAATCTGATTTCCAGCATCTGCAGTCATTGTTTTTACCAGGCTAAGCAAAGACATGCCAGAGAATTCCTAGAGGCCTGGCACTCCAACCACAACACCATAAACAAGCACATAGATCTAGATACCACCTATCAACCCCTCAGAAAACAAACAGGAAATGACATTACCACAAACCCCAGGAACCCCATCTGGGACAAACATATAAATAGAAAGCAGGAGACAACAGCTTCACTTCACTTGGAGGTCACCACTGATGATGTTACCTCGCCAGGTAATGAAACATCTGGATATCAAACCTACAGCTCAGCGAGCAAACCTACACCCTAAACTGAAAGGAGCTTTTGAGTGAATGAAAATGGAATTTTATTACTTACTTACCTCAAAAAAAGTGATAAGACATGACTTCAAAACCACACACATAAATGCAAGCAATAAGCTTAAAAAGAAGAGAATGTCTGATACAGACAAGAGGAATATGCAGTTTGAAAGTTATGAGAGTCCTTGAATGTTAGTTTTTAGAGCTGAGACCACAGTTATTGAATTACTGAGTGCTGCACACAGGAGTAGTGAAGTTTCTAGATATCTTTCCATTCTCAGTAAACGTTGTTCCCCCAGTATGTGAGCCCTGTCATCTAAGGTCATGAGGGAAACAATGTGAGAGAGAAAACTTCCAGCACTAATTGTTACAAATTCATTTTCCTTCTCTGGTGTGCTGCTGAAAAGCAGCCACTGAAAATGATTTGTTGGTCTGATTCCAATGTCTTTCCAAGTGGAACATTTTCAGACTACCTTTGATATCCAATAGGTACTTTTATCATACAAGTGTGAATTAAAATAGGAGATGTGAATTTCTTAACACTGACTCTATCACCTGGTTTCAATGAGAAAGTGGTAATTTCAGCCCAGAGAGTTTCTTTTATTTCACATTGATCTCCTGGACTTCGCTTAATATGTGTGCTCAGGTGATCATGAGTGTTAATTTATTCTTTGTCTTTTTTCTTAATACAGTATGAATCAGTGAAAGTTCTTAGGTGTAACAATCAGATGATGGAAGTTAAAAGTTGATTGTCCATATTTACCATTGTTGCAATAGCTCACAAACTGACTTGAAATTCCATCAGAGCTGAAAATGTGTTGCTGGAAAAGCGCAGCCGGTCAGGCAGCATCCAAATAGCAGGAGAATCGACGTTTCGGGTATGAGCCCTTCTTCAGGAATGAGGAAAGTGTGCCAGGCAGGCTAAGATAAAAGGTAGGGAGGAGGGACTTGGGGGAGGGGCATTGGAAATGCAATAGGTGGAAGGAGGTAAAGGTGAGGGTGATAGGCTGGAGTTGGTGTGGGGACAGAAAGGTTAAGAAGGAGATTGCAGGTTAGGAAAGTGGTGCTGAGTTCGAGGGTTGGGACTGAGACAAGGTGGGGGGAGGGGAAATGAGGAAACTGGAGAAGTCTGAGCTCATCCCTTGTGGTTGGAGGGTTCCTAGGCGGAAGATGAGGTGCTCTTCCTCCAGCCGTTGTGTTGCTATGGTGTGGTGATGGAGGAGTCCAAGGACCTGCATGTCCTTGGTGGAGATTTGTTCTGACACATAAGAACAAATTCAAGAACATCTTCTTCCCCACTGTTATAAGACTTTTGAATGGACCTCTTTAAAATTAATGTTGATCTCTCTCTGCACCTTCTCAACAGCTGTAACACTGTAATCTGTACTCTATTCTGTTACTGTGATGCACTTGTATAGCATGATCTGCCTGTACAGTACATAAGACAGCACTTTTCACTGTACCTCGGTACACATGACAGAAATAAATCAAATCAAAAAGTTTGTGCAAATGAAGAAAACACAACATATGAAAGTTTTTATATCATTTATTTTTGTTTTGGATTTAGAGTTTAGATTTTATTGTCACATGTAATCAAAGAAGTATAGGAGCACAGCGAATAGTGTACAATGTCGCCCACATAGGGCCATCTTAGGTACCGAGGTAGCCAGGTACAAAACACGCTTAGGTACAAAGTAATAAGAGAAACAACAGTTAAAAAGTCAAGCATTACTCAATAAAATAGTTGAAAAATAAAAAATAGGCGATAGTTTACATTGAAGTTTTTCATTAGTTTAAACCAGGAAAATTAAAGAATAAGTTAAAAGTTCAACAGTCTTTGATGAGTCCTCTGCTTATCTCACTCTGTATCCCGTTCCTGATGCCCCGACCACAGATACCCTCAGTGCCACTGAAACTATACCTCTCCGATCTCCCTGGTGCCTCAGCAACATGCTTGGGCAGGACTCACTTGCATCCCGAACCGAGACAACACCATGAGTCACCAAGAGACCAGCTGACATACCAGCGATAGACCTGGCTGAGAACCGCTGTGAGACCAAGCCAGGACCCACCAGGAGCCATCGAAAGACCAGGCCTGGACCCACCAGAAGCCATCGAGAGACCAGCCTGGGACCTACCGAGAGACCAGCTGATATACCAGCAATAGACCAGGCTGGAAACTGCTGAGAGATCAGGCCGGGACCCATAGCAGCCATCAAGAATCCAAGCTGGGACCTACTGAGAGATCAGCCGACATACCAGCAATAGATCAGGCTGAGAACTGCTGTGAGACCAGGCTGGGATGCACCAGAAGCTATCAAGAGACCAGCCTGGGACCTATCGAGAGACCAGCTAACATACCAGAAATAGATAAGGCTGAGAACCGCTGTGAGACCAGGCTGGGACCCACCAGGAGCCATCGAGAGACCAGGCCGGAACCTACCAAGAGACCAAAGGGGGAGAAAAGATAAAAAAAGAAAAGGAAACGGAAGATCTCCAGTTGGAACATCCCACTCTGCCATTATCTTGACCAGAAATACTGTGAGCACACAAAGCATCTCTGACTATTGGTGCCGTCAAAAGTGATAATGGGGCATCTAAACTTTGATAGAATATTTGCTGTACAGTAGGTGGCAAAATGAAAATTGTACATTTTTAAAAAAGTGGTGTGGCTGCAAATCCGGCCTTACCTAAGCAAGGTGTATGAATGAGCTTTCATTGACTCCCTGCCTTTTGGGTGGGGGCAGGTTGGGGTGGGGGTGAAGCTGTTCCTTCAGTGGTGCAACTGTGAAGATAAAATATGTAAATACCTTTGACCTCAGACAGTGGTTTGGGGCACAGGTTAAAAAAAAGCCAGAAATCCTATCCCACTCACCACCTGCTGACATTGCAGCACAGAGGAAATTTGAGGCCAACATTTTAAATGTACGCCCATGACAAATTACATCTTGTTTTACAATTGCCACAAAAATGCATATCATCCATTAAATTTGCTATTTCTCACAATGCAACATTTTAGTGGCCATGCCTAACTGCTGATGTACAGTTGAAAATAGGGAATTGTTCAACAAGGCAAATCCATTCTTCCACATTTTACAGTGAAATCCAAAGCATGTGAATTCCTGTATTGCAACAATACACAGCGTTATTGTACAATTCAGAAACCAATTGTCAATTCAGTGCAAGGATTTAGTCAGTTCTCATAACACTGGCCTTCTATTGATCTTGTAATAATCTGTAAATCTGAATGGAAAGTGCCACAGAAAGTATAACCTGTCTGTAGAAGGAGTATAAATATTTATATTGTTTCAACATTTTTTGTTCCTGCTCAAAGATGTGTGCAAAACACTCAAAAGTGAGGTAGAACATTGTAGCTCTGTCCTCCAGGGTTTCCTGTTTCTAACACAACACATCCTTTCTGGTGCAAGCAAATAGATTAGATGTTTTGAGGGAACTTATAACCCTCCAAGAAACATGCGCTTTGATCAGCTGGTGATGTTAAAATGTCCAAAATCTCAAATGTGAACCCAATACCTGTTATGTGCACCATCAGCTTGAGCACTCCTGCCTCTATGTGTGTCAGCGGGGGCTCCATTTTGTTAATCTTATTTATTCATGGGACATGGGCATTGATGGCTAGGCCAGCATTTATTGCCCATCTCCTGTTGCCCTTGAGGAGGGCTGCCTTCTTGAACTGCTGTAGTCCACATGCAGACCCACAATGCCCTGGGGGATGGAGTTCTGGAATTTTGACCCAATAATCCTGAAGGATCAGAGATACAGTTAGGATGACAAGTGGCCTGATGAGGAAGTTGTAGGTAGTGGTGTTCCCATGTATCTGCTGCCCTTATCCATTGCAATGAAAATTCTGTGTTTGGAAGGTGCTATCTAGGGAACCTTGAGGAATTTCTTCAGTGCACCTTGTAGATGGTATATACTGCTGCTAATGAGTGTTATTGATAAAGGATGTGAATATTTGTGGATATGGTACTAATCAAAAGGGCTGCTTTGTCCTGGAAAATGTCAAACTTCTTGAGTGTTGTTGGAGCTGTGCTCCTGCAGGCCAATGGGGAGCGTTCCATCGCATTCTAACTTGTGCCTTGTAGATGGTGGGCAGGCTTTGGAGATTCAGGAGGTGAGTTACTTGCTACAGTATTCCTAGCCTCTGACCTGCTCTTGTAGCCACTATATATATATAATATGGTTGGTCTAGTTCAGTTTCTAGCAGATGGTAAGTCCCAGGATGTTGGTAGTGGGGATTCAGTGGTAATGCTTTTGAAAGCCAAGGAGTGATGGCTAGATTTTTTTTCTTGTTGGAGATGATTATTGCCTGACATTGCGTGGTACTAATATTACTTGTCACTTTTCAACCCAAGCCTGGAGAGTGTGCACGTCTTACTCCATTTGGACGTGACACCTTCAGTATCTGAGGAGTCCTGAACATTGTGAAATCATCGGAGAACATCACACTTCTGATCTTGTTGATATGCACACAGGGGTTGTAGCATTTGTTGTCCCCTGAAACACCAGGTTCTGTGTATAAGCCCTGCTTCTGGGTCTGAGTGCAAATGTCAAAGCTGACGCTGCACTGTATTACTGAGGGAGTGCCGTGCTGGCGCATGTTATTATTTATGTTTGAGACGTTAAATCAAAGCTCCATCTGCTTCCAAGGTCCCATGCCATGATTATGCAAAAAGAGCAAGGGAGTGACCCTTGGTGTCTTGACCAATACCTACCCCTCAACCAACATCAGAAAGAACAGCTGATCTGTTCATCACCATATTCTTATTTGTGGGAGTTTGCTATGGGGTTGGCTGTTGTGGTTTAACTACGCTTCATAATGTACTTAATTTGAGATATTTGGTCGTTGTGAAAGGTGCTATATAATGCAAGCCTTTCTTTCTTTGTGTGATTCATAATGCAATTTAAAGTGATTTCCTGATTCTTACAAAGTATGTATTAAAGATTGTACTGACCATGTCAATGCTGGATTACCCTTTTGAAATATAACTTTGAGCTTGTTTTAATAGCTGCAGTTTCTAAAGTGATGACCATAACAAAGCCAGTACAACTCTTAAGAATGAAACAACAGTTGCCATGACACTGAAGAAAATGCTTTTCATCCACATCAAGTTAGTACTGGATGGTATCAACTTTAACGTGGATTGCAGACTGTGTCAGAGAAGCTGACAACCTGGGAAATTACTCCAAGCATTAACCTTTTCCCAGAGCTTTGAAATCTGCGCACAATATTATTAGAATATTTGTGTCTGCATAGTTCTCCCCACATGGATGAGATCAAGCTCCAAGCAATAATATTGTCAGATGGATTTTCCTCTAGTGTCCTCTTAGAAACTGGGGCAGATTTGGACACTGGAGTCCACTACTAGATGATGCTCAAAACTGATGGTAATGTTAAACAGGCTGTGGTGGGTCTGTTTGATGAAATTTGGCCTGCACAGCATGTGTTAGAGTCATGGGCCCATGAGGAACATCTGGGCCTTTATCCAATCAATGACAGCACCCCTCCCCTGACCTCGCCTTAGATAGTCAGACTGTCCACACTGGGAGACAGTGAGGTCTGCAGATGCTGGAGATCAGAGTTGAGTGTGTGTTGCTGGAAAAGCACAGCAGGTCAGGCAGCATCCAAGGAGCAGGAAAATCGATGTTTCAGGCCGGAGCCCTTCATCAGGAAACTGCCCACATTACTCCTCCCTTAGAGCTGTCCATACCCGTCTTCCACTGCCATGTTTGTCACACAGCAAGGACTGGTAAAACAATACTTGGGTTCTTTATTTGTAGATAACATGACTGATCCTTGGGAGAGGGTCCTCAATGCATTCAGACTCCGAATGGCTACTCTCAGCTGGTCATGGTCTCAGGTAAACAGGGATGACCCTTCTTAACTCAAACCCTCTCTCTGCAGCTCACAGCATCAATTTAAAATAGATCCCCTCACTTCTGGATATTTTTAACCAGATCAAATGTATTGACATTTTCAAAGGAACCTAGTTGACTAGACTCTCTTGAGTTAAAGAAACGGAGATAATATTAGCTACTGGATAGAATAGACAATAGACAATAGACAATAGGTGCAGGAGTAGGCCATTCTGCCCTTCAAGCCTGCACCGCCATTCAATATGATCATGGCTGATCATTCCTAATCAGTATCCTCTTCCTGCCTTATCTCCATAACCCTTGATTCCACTATCTTTGAGAGCTCTATCCAACTCTTTCTTAAATGAATCCAGAGACTGGGCCTCCACTGCCCTCTGGGGCAGAGCATTCCACACAGCCACCACTCTCTGGGTGAAGAAGTTTCTCCTCACCTCTGTCCTAAATGGTCTATCCCGTATTTTTAAGCTGTGTCCTCTGGTTCGGCACTCACCCATCAGCGGAAACATGTTTCCTGCTGCCAGAGTGTCCAATCCTTTCGTAATCTTATATGTCTCAATCAGATCCCCTCTCAGTCTTCTAAACTCAAGGGCATACAAGCCCAGTCGCTTCAGTCTTTCAGTGTAAGTTAAGAAAAGATAGAGTCAAAAATGTGGTGCTGGAAAAGGACAGCCAGTCAGGCAGCATCCGAGGAGCAGGAGAGTCGACATTTCGGGCATAAGTCCTTCATCAGGAATGTGGAGGGGGAAGGGGGTTGAGAGATAAACAGGGGGCTGGGGATGGGGGTGGGGATGAGGGTAGGTGGAATGATGATAGGTGGATGCAGATGGGAAGTAATTATAATAGGTCATTGCGGAGGGTGGAGCAGATTGGTGGGAAGGAAGATGGACAGCTAGGACAGGTCGAGAAAGTGGTGCCTAGCTGGAGAGTTGGATCTGGGATGAGGTGGGGGGAGGGGAGATTTAGAAACTGGTGAAGTTGATGTTGATGCTGTGTGGTTGTAGGGCTCCAAAGAGGAAGATGAGGCGTTCTTCTTCCAGTTGGCGGGTGGCTTGGATTTGGCGGTGAGGAGGCCCTGGACTTGCATGTCCTGGGGGGAGTGGGAGGGGGAAGTTGATGTGGTTGGTCACAAGGTGGTGGGTTGTTTGGTGCTTGCAGAACAGATATGCTCCCAGAACTGTTCCGCAAATTGGCATCCTGTGGCCCTGACGCAGAGGAGACCACATCAAGAGCAATGGAGATGGTAGATGAGGTGTTTGGATGCGCAGGAAAATCTCCGCCGATTTGAAATTATCCTTTGTGGCCTTGGATGGAGGTGTGGGCACAGGCTTTGCACAGCAGCGGCAGGGGCAGGTGCTGGATGTAGAGGGTGGGTTGGAGGGGGACCTGGACCTGATGAGGGAGTCGCGTAGGGAATCGTCTCTGTGGAATACAGATAATGGTGGAAAGGGAAATATATTCTTGGTGGTGGGGTCAGACTCTAGGTGATGAAAATGGCGGAGGATAATGTACTGTATCCACAGATTCGTGGGGTGGAAGGTGAAGACGAGGGGTTGTTTTGTTTGGAGGGGTGGGTTTTGAGGGCAGAGGTGCAGGAAGTGGAGGAGATGCAATGGAGGCCGATGTTGATCATGTGGGAGGAGAAATTGAAGTCCTTGAAACAGAAGGACATCTGGGATGTCCTGGATTTGAATTGCTCCTCCTGGGAGCAGACATGGTGGAGGCAAAGGAACTGGGAGTAAGAAGAAAACATGAATGCTCACACACTTTAGAAAAGTGACTTGAATAAAAAAAATAGCAGTTGAAAACATGTGCAACTCAGTCTCTGGGTTCCGTGAAGAATAGATGGAGTTACGTTACGGACATTAAGTTGGATTATACCAGTAGTTCCGACAGTGGCTGTGCACATCATTTGACAGGTTTTTGACCATGTCTTCTTTTTGACAGTGACTTCACGGACTGGCCTGTCCCCTAGCACTCAGAACGAAAAAGAGTCTACCTTCAGGGTAGGATGGTCTTCACAGCGCACATGCTCATACCCACCCAAATACACACTGAGTTTAAGGCTATTTTCTTGCTGAAAGGGTTTCACAGTTTTTGCCTTGTATTTCTTCCTTTCTTCCTTCTAACTTTCTCTGTTTGAGGTTTTGTTGACACTTTTACAGGTGTGACATTCCATGAGTTCACACAGTGATTTTCAACAGCCAATAAATTTGCAGGACTTGCATTAGCATTAATCTTTTCATACAATCTTCTCTTCAAAAAAACACATTTTTAAAAAAAAATTATAGCATGTCCATAAGTAACTTGGGTTCTGAGCTAATGTCACGACATCATTCCCAAACCTTAACTAAGAGGCTACATAGAATGACATGTTTAACCTAAAGGAGAGCTGCTTTGTTCTATTCTGCAGAGCCATGGACTTATACTTCATGTCTTTAGATTAGAGTGGTGCTGGAAAAGCACAGCAGGTCAGGCAGCATCTGAGGAGCAGGAAAATCGACGTTTCAGGCAAAAGTACTTCATCAGGAATGGCTTTTGCCCGAAACGTCGATTTTCCTGCACCTTGGATACTGCCTGACCTGCTGTGCTTTTCCAGCACCACTCTAATCTAACCTCTGGTTTCCAGCATCTGCAATCCTCACTTTTACCTTATACATCATGTCTGTCTTGTGGGGGTTCTAATGGACAGCAGTTTAAGATATGCCCCTTTAAAGGTATATCACTTCCCAATGTTTGCTACCTGATTATCTTCTGACCCCTTCTGTTCCCAGCTGTCCAATCACCAACTACTAAAATCCTTTTGGTCATCTGGAAGGTGATTTGAGCTTGGGAGTTTAAATGCATGGACCCCAAATTCACAGTATTGGTGGGGAGTGGAAGTGACAGTTGACTTTTCATTGCATACCCCCTTTCCCCCACACAGCACAACCCCCTCTGCCTGATTATCTGCTCCCCAAGTAAAAATCTACCACAATGTCATCTTGTCACGTAATAGTTAAAACAGTAACCGAGATGACATTAGACAAAAACATGTATAGTACAGACAAAATGCAGAGAATTCAAGATACTGCAGCTGCAGTCAATATTCTAATGACCACATAAATCTCAATTTTAATCAGGTGTATTTGGGAAGCAGTCATTTGGAACTTTACACAGAGGGTTTCATCTGCCAGTTGGAATCAGTTGAGACAATCCCTTGTCACCTTGTGTTTTGGGGAGCGGGGCAATTTAAATGAAGAGGTTTGTTGTTTGCTATCACACAAAGTCATAGTCTCCATAAGACCATAAGACCATAAGACATAGGAGTGGAAGTAAGGCCATTCGGCCCATCGAGTCCACTCCGCCATTCAATCATGGCTGATGCGCATTTCAGCTCCACTTGCCAGCGTTCTCCCCGTAGCCCTTAATTCCTCTAGACAACAAGAACCTATCAATCTCGGCCTTGAAGACATTTAGCGTCCCGGCTTCCACTGCACTCCGTGGCAATGAATTCCACAGGCCCACCACTCTCTGGCTGAAGAAATGTCTCCGCATTTCCGTTCTGAAATGACCCCCTCTAATTCTAAGGCTGTGTCCACGGGTCCTAGTCTCCTCGCCTAACAGAAACAATTTTCTAGCATCCACCTTTTCAAAGCCATGTATTATTTTGTACGTCTCTATTAGATCTCCCCTTAATCTTCTAAACTCCAACGAATACAATCCCAGTATCCTCAGCCGTTCCTCATATGCTAGACCTGTCATTCCAGGGATCATCCGTGTGAATCTCCGCTGGACACGTTCCAGTGCCAGTATGTCCTTCCTGAGGTGTGGGGACCAAAACTGGACACAGTACTCCAAATGGGGCCTAACCAGAGCTTTATAAAGTCTTAGTAGTACATCTCTGCTTTTATATTCCAACCCTCTTGAGATAAGAGACAACATTGCATTCGCTTTCTTAATCACAGACTCAACCTGCATGTTTACCTTTAGAGAATCCTCGACTAGCACTCCCAGATCCCTTTGTGCTTTGGCTTTATTAAGTTTCTCACCATTTAGAAAGTAGTCCATTCCTATATTCTTTTTGCCAAAGTGCAAGACCTCGCACTTGCTCACGTTAAATTCCATCAGCCATTTCCTGGACCACTCTCCCAACCTGTCTAGATCCTTCTGTAGCCTCCCCACTTCCTCAGTACTACCTGCCTGTCTACCTAACTTTGTATCATCGGCAAACTTCGCTAGAATGCCCCCGGTTCCCTCATCCAAATCATTAATATATAATGCGAACAGCTGTGGCCCCAGCACCGAACCCTGCGGGACACCGCTCGTCACCGGCTGCCATTCTGAAAAAGAACCTTTTATCCCAACTCTCTGCCTTCTGTTAGATAGCCAATCCTCAATCCATCCCAGCAGCTCACCTCGAACACCATGGGCCCTCACCTTGCTCAGCAGTCTCCCGTGTGGCACCTTATCAAAGGCCTTTTGAAAGTCCAGATAGACCACATCCACTGGGTTCCCCTGGTCTAACCTACTTGTTACCTCTTCAAAAAATTCCAACAGGTTTGTCAGGCATGACCTCCCTTTACTAAATCCATGTTGACTTGTTCTAATCAGACTCTGCTCTTCCAAGAATTTAGAAACCTCATCTAAACCTCGTCTCAAGGTCAAGTTGTTTGAAGTCAGCATAGGATGTCACCAGTATGTGCAGTAATCTCATCCACAGTCAGAACTGGAGTAAAACTTTCATTTAAACATATTTGTATTGTTTTATGGAAAACGGCACGTTCGATAAAGTGCATACTATAGGGAATTCCCAAAGTCACATGAATTCTGTTGTAATTTGCTTTCACTTTCAGATAATTGGCCACTAAACACAGTAAATGAAACAGTGAGCAGACAGATTAGGGAAGCAGCAGCTGTAATGATCTGAGTTTGATCTGAGATCTCAACCTCAACCTCAACTCCATCTCCATATCCCAGTTTCGCCCATGCTGCTGGGTGAACATGTACCATTGTGACAACACTGGGCATCACGTCAGAAGAAACAACTATCAGCAATGCCAACTCCACTTGGCAAAACACACTCTCTGTTAGCTGCCTGCCAAATGGCATCACTGGGGGGGATCCTGTTGCAGATGGCACTGGCTTTCCAAAAGAAGCCGTTGAAGTGAGATTTGGGGCTAAGATCTGTATTCAGTTTTGATGACTTAAAAAGTAATCTCATGCAATTGGATTTGAATGAGGCAGGTGGTGTAAATAATTTAATTTGAATCCAAGGTCATGTTCATGTTGTGGAATTTGCCAATCACTTGTCTGAGACGTTACAAATTGATCTATTCTTTCAGAGACTGATCCAGTGCAGGCAAGGGAGAGATTGTGCTTATGCATTCTAAATCTTTATTTTATATAGAAGGCTTACAGCATCTGTACATGAGATGACTTCACAAAACAATGAGTAGCAACAGAGTAATAGGTGACTGAAATGAGGTTTTGTTGTCCTCACTCATTCTTCCTTAACACATGCAGCTTGTCACAATGTGTACTACTTTAGAATGCCTTTGGATATCCAGACATCTCTTTTGCAACTCCTGGTGGTTTACCAGACAGTAGTGGTGTATAGTACACAGCAAAATCTCCTTTTCCTGTTCCAAAATAAGGGATGGTGCATACTTTGGGGAAACAAATGGAAGCAGAGGAGAAAAACAGAATAAAATGAGACAAAATAGAAAATGTTACAGATCAAAAAGAAACAGTAGCCAGGAAATCTAAAGTGAAACAGACTATACAACAGATGGTTATGTTATGTCTCAGGGTGCATATATCCATAAATGCCTTTAAGACACATGCTGTAATATCACCACCGTATAATAGCATATGATCTGAGCATCTCAAGGTTTCAGATTCCATCTTAATTAGAGCCACTGGAAGCATGTCATACTGATGCAAGTGTGTTACTGTTTATAACTGAACAGCTTAATATTATATCAGACATTAAAGTGCCTGCGATTTTAACATATGTACGTCTCAGAATCTGCAATAAACATTTGTTGATTCTTTCACTACCACATTGCCCTCATTGTGTTCTTGTGCTTTATGAACTAAGATCAGTATTGCCACGTCAGGTACAAAGATCCTGCTGGATGGAGAGCCCATATCACGATGGCAGTTCACAGGGAAGGCAACATTTCTTACAATGCTACAGTACTGAAGGAAGCAATTTGAGCTATCCTGCTTGTGCCAGCATTTTGGTGAAGCTACACAGTTAACGTTTCTTTCGAGTATTTTCCTAATTCCCTAAATGTTGCCAATGAGTTTGCTTCCCAGAGCTATTCAGGTGATACATTCCAGATTACAACACCTCACTGTGCAAAAACTTTGTATAGCCAGCATGTCCTCTGGTTACCAACATCGGTGCCACTGGAAACAGGTTCCCTTTCCTGATTTCTCCAGGAGGGTGGTAACACTGAGACTGATTGTACAGCCTTGACAGCAGCTCAACTGCTTCAGGCCATGAATTGAACTGGTAAAGTCTCTGTTGGAGCTGGGTATGGAAGAGCTAATCTTTATTGGAGCTGGTGATGACACTGTGTAATGTGTTGTAAGTAAAGAAAATTCCTTCCCACTCTGCCTCCCTGCCCTGAACATTCCTAGCAACACCGGAACTGATGGCAACCTCATACTTTACTTTGAGCTCTTCAGATCACATAATGGCCCAAGTTTCTGTCTTATCTGTTGATGCAAAATACTTTGTTTAATGTACAGTCTATATTGTTCATTCTTCATAAGTAATACAGTTCCCCTACTAAACAAGGGACCCCAAAACATTTTCTGATGCTCACTTCATGAATAAGTGAAGTTATTACACATGAATACCACATACTGACATTCTCTTTAGTGAACTATCCCATCAGTGAGGACATGAGATTTCTCTTGCAGTGTAAAACTGTGCCATTTCTTTATAATAAATAACAGGTATCAAAATTATAGCACAGCAGGGCTTTGAGATCTGTTTGTGATTCCATTAGTGATTCCACATTAGTCATAGAAAGAAAAATGAGCACGCTCTCATTTTTGTTTAAAGAGGAATTTCAATCCCACTGGAGCTGCAGAGACCAGATAACACGAACAGTAAAGTCAGGACTGAGTGAGTCATGGGTGCGAGAGTCACTACAGGAATGCTTACATGTATTATCACCAAGCTACAATGACCTAATTAATTGAATTGATGAGTGACTTTCTTGCACAATGGAATTCTTGTAGCTGCACTTGCTTTCTCTATTCACATGTTGCCATTTCTGTTGTTACATCTTGTTCCTTTGAAACCCAGGATTATCTGAGGGGAGGCTTAGATTCTTTGTACTATGGAATCTCTGACTCTACCTGTGCCACTCTTCACTTGCCTGCAAAGATTACTCTGATATCTACTTTAGACCCACTGCTTCTCAGTCTTCCTGGTCACTTTCATTTTACTTGTAAACTGAATTCAATCTATTTGACTTTTTTTACCATTTCCTTCTTATTTAATGGGAGCCAAGTTACTTCCTGACTTTACATTGCACTGCTTGTGATAAATACCCCTACACTTCCCAGGGAAGGTGTTAAATTTTGCTGGAAACAGGTTTTTGTTGCTTGAAAGTTAATCTGAAGAGCTCCTGAGGGTGACTGTGTTAATGAACTGGAAATGGATTGGTTGCTGGTGAAGGGGGTGGGGCAGCTGACAACAGAGAACACCATACCACTGTAATCATTGAGCTGTGAGGCTTTCTCACCTGGGGTAGAGAATTATTACACGTAACTAGTCCAGTTGAAAAGGTGTCTTATGAACTGGTCACCCATAAAAGTCTCCTCCATATTGAATGGTACCAAACATTGTCCCTATCAGCCTAAAGGGATTGGAGATCAGTTAATTATCACTGGGGCATGTCCTGTCAAGGTTTGACCTCTCCATTCATCGATGGCTCTTTGATGTAAAGAAAAATATGAAAAGTGGTTCTGCCTTTCAGCCATTCTTATAACTTTCCCTCCTTACTCTTCCACTCCTGTAGTAAGTGGCCCACCCATAGACGACAGCATCAAGTAGCCCACCTAAACATCCATTAGCGGAGGCTTGGGCCATGGGCACTAAACCCTATGAAGTCAGGGTATGTTCCTGACCATCAAGAATTCAGTCCACACACAGTCAAATACACACATGCACACACACACACACTCACTCTCCAAACAAGGGCTACCATATCCAAGGTATGGGGACCATGACTCTTTTTTTGTTCCCCTTGCACTAATTCCCTTAGGTCACTTATGATCCCACCCTTAAGATTAGTAATGGTGTCACTGATTGGACCTCTTTGCCTCATGGTTGAGGCGGGGTCATTGAATATTTTTAAGTCAGAACTGGATATATTCTTGTTAGGCAGGGCATCTGTGTGTTAACAAGGGGCAATGGCAATGTGCAATTTGAAACACAGATATATCTTTTTGAACGATGAAGCAGTCTCGAAGAGCTGAATAGTCTCCATCTGCTCCTGTTTTATATGGTTGTGTTATTGATTGAAAACGAGAACCTTCTGATTTGTTCGTGGCTTTGAACCTCACCACATGGCGCATTCACCGACTGAACTCTCAAACCAGGAACATCGCTGAGGCTCTAAACCGCCAACAATATTAACTGTGCAAATTCAATTTTCTTTCTACGCCTGACTCCTGCAGGTATTAACCCCTAAAGCCCAAACTTAAAAGGAGCAGTTAACTATTAATCCACTTAACCTGTGACCATTATCTTTGTTTTTTTTAAATTTAATTCCTAAAAATGGACTGTCATGTATATTAGGGAAATACTTGAGAGTTTTAATTGTGTCTTGCTTATGGAAGTAGTATACTGATATAGCTGACTCCCTTGGCATAATGTGTTCAGGTCAGTGCACTAAAGCAGCTTGTTTAATATCTGTTTGTTTATTAACTATATATTCCATTTTTAGATACTGTTGTTTCACTTTTCTACCCCTCATTCTCCCTATCCTGAAAATATTAGCCTTAATATTAAATGCTCTATAGTGGATTGGCGAGGGTTGATACATCTTCACAGAATGGCAGAGGATTATGGAGCAGAGAAAGGCTGTTTGACTGATCATGTCCACCCCAGCTTTCCAAATGAGCATCTCACTGAGAACCGTCTTCTCCCCAGAGCCCTGCACATTGCTCCTTTGCAAATGGCCATCCAGTTCCCTTCTCAATAAAGCCTTTGTAAAGTCTTTAAAGACTTCAGTAAAACCTTTGATAACGTTCCCATGGTAGGCTATTGGAGAAAATACAGAGGCCTGGGATCGAGGGTGATCTAGCAGCTTGGATTATAAACTGGCTTTCTGTAAGAAGGCAGCGAGTGGTGATTGAGGGAAAACATTCAGCCTGGGCTCCGGTTGCTAGTGATGTGCCACAAGGATCTGTTTTGGGACCACTGCTGTTTGTCATTTATATAAATGACGTTGATGCAGGCATAGGTGGATGGGTTAGTAAGTTTGTAGATGACACTAACGTCGGTGGAGTAGTGGACAGTGTGAAAGAATGTTGCAGGTTGCAGGGGGACTTGGAAATAACTGCAGAATTGGGCTGAGAGGTGGCAAATAGAGTTCAATACAGCTAAGTGTGAGGTGATTCACTTTGGGAAGAATAACAGAAAGGCAGAATACTGAGTCAATGGAAAGATTCGTGGTAGTGAGGATGTGCAGAGGGATCTTGGAGTCCATGTACATAGATCCCTGAAAGTTGCCAACCAGGTTGGTAGTGTTGTTAAGAAGGCATACGGTGTGTTCGGCTTCACTGGTATAGAGATTGAGTTCCAGAGCCGCAACGTCATGCTGCAACTACACAAAACGCTAGTGCAGCCGCACTTGGAATATTGTGTGCAGTTCTGGTCATCCCATTACAGGAGGGTAGTTGAGTGTCCTTCACCTGATGAAGGAGTAGCACTCCGAAAGTGAATGCTTCCAAATAACCCTGATGTACTATAACCTGGTGTTGTGTGATTTTTAACTTTGTCTGCCCCAGTCCAATACCAGGACCTCTAAGTCATTATCACAAGGATGCCTAGTCATTGGAGAGGGTGCAGAAATGATTTACCAGGATGTCACCTGGTTTGGAGGGTATTAGCTATGAGGAGGGATTGGACAAACTTGATTTGTTTTCACTTGAGCAACAAAGGATGAGGGGCAACCTGCCAGAAGAACAAAATTAGTGGAGGCTGGATAGAATGGATAGTTGGAGTGTTTTTCCCAGGGTAGAAATGTCAAATGTGAGGGGACTTTGGTTTAAGGTAAAAGGAAGGAAGCTGAGAGGAGATGTGAGAGTCAAGTTTTTACACAGAGAGTGGAAAATGCCTGGAATTCACTGCCAGACGAGATGGTGCAGGTGGATATAATGGCAATGTTTAAGAGGCATCTTGATGATGTATGAATAGACGTGGAGTAGAGGGATACAGACTGTGTAGAGGCAAAAGGTTTTTAGTTTAAAAAGGCATCACGTGTTGGTGCCATCTTGATGGGCCAAAGGTCCTGATCCTGTCTGTGCTGGACATATCTTTGTTCTTTTCATCCGATGGGGTCCTTTTAAAATCTCACTATTGTACACTGGAACGTATGGTAACCGTCAGTAACTAGGAAGCTGGCAAAGATTTACGGACTCTCTCTCTATGAAGTTTACATTGTGGCATGTGGCAAGTCATAGGTTAAACCAACTGGACTCTTGGAGAGAAAAGACCAATGATTGTCTGATTCATGAGTCAACTCACCTTGGGTTTAAAAAACATTGTTCATTTCCTGTGGTTTTTGGGAGATAAGAGGTGTTAGCTGTTTGCAGCTGCTGCTACTATTAAAAATGGTCAAGTTTCGAGTTTGTTGTCTATTTCTTGGATTCTTCCTTAAGCCCTAGGCCAGCACCTGGCTTTTCACCTCAGCTCTCTCAGAATGGACTCTCGCTGTTCCCTTTTGTTGCGTGGGTTTCTGGTGAAGGTAAAGAATAGCAACATTCTCAGCAGGCAAGTCAGCATACTGTGCACAGGCAGGGAGAGAAACAATGCAATACTGTCCCCACACAAGAATGTAAATGAGCAAAAATGTTGCTGCAATTAGCCCTTTTTGAATGTCCCACCAAGATGTGTGAAAGGGAATTATTCTTTTGGGTATGTATGGATTTACTAGCAAAGGTGTGACGGTATTAAATAGGTGCTTAAAAGATTCACAGGGATGTGGGACTTCGGCTATGAAGAGAGATTGGAGAAGCTAAGACTGTTTTTTTCTCAGAGAGGGAGAGGACATTTGATCATGGTATTCAAAATCCTGAGGGGTCAAGGTAGCATAAGCAGGGAGGAACTGTTCCCATTATGAAAAGGATCAAGAAGAAGTGATGGCAGATTTATGGTAATTACCAAAAGAAGCAATGGCGACATGTTGGAAAGCTTTCTCACAAAGAAAACAGTTAGGGCTGCTGCTAAGAAAAAGCTACCGATATTCCATCAGTTTGAAAGAAGAGTTGAAAAATTGCTGGCAGTTGTGAGATCACACCTCAGCAAAAGTAAGCAGCTTCAGTTAGAGAGAGGAGTAAATGGGAATGGGAATGGGAATGGGAATGAGGTGGGTGGGGGAGAAGGGTCAGTGAATGAAATGAGAAAAGGCCACGAGAGAAGGCTCTGTTCTCTTTAACCATAACTCAAGAATTAGTGGGCGGCACAGTGGCACAGTGGTTAGCACCTCAGGCAACTGTCTATGTGGAGTTTGCACATTCTCCCAGTGTCTGTGTGGGGGTGCTCCGGTTTCCTCCCACAGTCCAAAGATGTGCAGGTTAGGTGTATTGGCCATGCTAAATTGCCCGTAGTGTTAGGTGTAGGGGAATGGGTCTAGGTGGGTTGCTGTTCCAAGGGTCGGTGTGGACTTGTTGGGCCAAAGGGCCTGTTTCCACACTGTAAGTAATCTAATCTAATTATGTCACAGACTATTGTAATTCAACAATGCCAATAGATCTCGGAACTATATTTTTGAAAATTGGGCTTCATTCACTTACAATTATAGAGGGTTACAGCATTTGAGCCACTGAGTGTGCACCGGTCAAACGTAATAAATAGCTATTCTAATCCCATTTTCCAGCACTTAGCCTGTATGCCTTGGCATTGCCAGTTCCTATCTAAGTACCGCTTTAACGTTATGAGGGTTTCTACCTCTACCTCACTCAGGCAGAGAGTTATAGATTGCCACCATCCTCTGAGTGAAAAGGTTTTTCCTCACATCTCCAATAAACTTCTTGTCCCTTGCCTTAAATCCTTGTCCCAGTCATTGATCCTCTATCACCCTGTCCACCCTATCTGTGTGGCAGATACATATATAACATAGAACATTACAGCACAGTATAGGCCCTTCGGCCCTTGATGTTGCGCCAACCAATCATGTCCCCATCCCTGATTCTCCTCTGCTCCTATTGTGTTTCACTGGTTCAATATATTTTTCCTTACTTATAATTTTTCATAGTACTCCAGTGCCGCACTGAGGGTGTGATGTCTTGTCAGTGATACTATCTTCTGATAATATGCTAAGGCAAGGTCCCATCTTTTCAAAGATGGGTAAAATATCCATTCAAGTTAGAAACAGGGAATTTTCTACTATGGCCTAATCAATACTTAGGCTTCAGTTAAGACTTTTCAAAAATTATGTAGTCATGTAGGCATTTTTTTTGTGGGATCTTGCAATACACAAATTGCTGGCACATTTCCTTATTGCAGCAGTGTCTAAATGTGTAAAATGTACTTAATTGGCAGCAAAATACTTTGGAATGTCCTGAGGTTGTGAAAAGCAGTGTTTAAGCATAAATTCTTTCTTTAATTTGAAGACACTTAAAAGTGCAGTGATCTCTACTTAGAATCATAGTGTTGTATAGATCCTTGGGTTCAACTTGTCCCCACCGACCAGATATCCTAAATTAATCTAGTTCCATTCGCCAACATTTGGCCCATATCTCTCTAAACTCTTTCTATTCATATACCCACTCAGATGCCTTGTAAATGTTGTGACTTGAATACTCTAATGTGAATTGACTCATTTAATGCCATTTCTTGTGAAAATCGCTTGCTACAAACTCTTAATGTAACTTGAATTTGGTGGGCTTAATCCAAAAGACTCAGGTGAACTAAGGTAACTGCGATGGAAAATATGGGTTGCCTGGAATCAATATCAATGTCATGAGGTATTGTATTTCATATATGCAAATAGATCCATGACTTGCATCATACAGATGGTTTATTAAGCTGCAACACGATGAAGATATATTTGTTACAATTTCTGAGTTTATGATATCCATTAATAATATATACGAGGCTAATATGAAGCAGTGAAACCAAACCTCAGTCTTGAGTTTGTGATATATTACAATCTTTTTCCATGCATCTCAGTTGACAATTACTTTAAATACGATCTTTCCGTGAATTTCTTCCTTATAGCTTTCAAGTGTTAACTTGAAATTCCTCTTTCCTACAAACAACAAGCTTATTTTGTTGCTCGTATGTTCTCACATACAATAAAATTACAAACCTGACCCATTTGGATCAACTGCATGACTTGATCTGAGTTTTGCTCTCATGCTGATGAATCATCATTACCTTTGCTTATTAAAATCTGTACTTGCTTTAAAAACCATGTGAAAAATTGCCAGTACACTACCATTTTCATTGGTACATTAAAAGTATTCAAGTATCTTTCTTAAATGTCATTAACTTCAAGATGACTGCTGTACATTTGAGTATTTTCTGCAAATGTAATTTTCTGCTCCATTGTGGATATGCAACATGAAGTTGTGTCCAATAAAAACATTTAGGAAGAGAAAAATTTATGTAGAATCTTTTACAGCCTTAGCAAACTCTTTGCAACAAATGAATTAATGTTTGCAATGTAGACATTGTTGTTATGTAGTCAAACATGGCAAATAATTTACACACAGCCAGATTTCATCAGTAAACAATCAGGTATTTTCAAAGTTAAAAATCACACAACACCAGGTTATAGTTCAACAGACAACACCGGCGTCTCCAAATCAGGTAATATCAAGAGATGAATATTGGTCAGGGCACTAATATAACTCACTGCATCTGCATATAATGCCATGGGATCTTATATGTCCATCTAAGCAACAACAACTTATCTTAATGTAACACCTTTAATATTACAAAATGTCCCAAGGTTCATCATTGGAGCATTATAAAACAAAGTATGATGCACATATTTGAAGGAGATGGTGGTATAGAGATAACATCACTGGACATATAATCCAGGGGCACAGGCTAACATTCTGATCACATGGGTTCAACTACTACAATGGCAGATCATGAATGTAAGTTAAAATTAATAAAAATCTGGAATTGAAAGTTAGGTTCATGGTGGTCTTAAGGTTTCAGTGGTTCATTCAGGAAAAGAGATCTGCCATTCTTACCTTGCCTATATGTGACTTCAGACCCATAGTAATGGGGTTGGCTCTTAATTATTCTCTGAAATGGCCAAGCAAGCCATTCAGTTCAAGGAAAGTTCAGGGTGGACAGCAAACTCACACCTCCCATGAAAGAATACAAAAAAAGGCAATAATAGATCAGAAGACCAAAAGTCTGGTCAAAGAAGTAGAATTTATGGACTGCCTTAAAGTAGGGATGTGAGGTGGAGGGGTAAAAGAGGTGTAAGGAGGGTATTCCTGAGCTTGAGGGCTGGCACTGCCACAGCCACCAATGATGGAGAAATTAAAACCGGGCATACACAAGTGGCCGCAATTAAAGCAGTGGAGATAAATAGGAAGGATCAAGACCTGTTGGAGAAAATTCTTTTGAATAAATCTCATACGCAGACTTTGAGTATTGACACCTTTATTTCATGATATATATCAAGGGGAGAGAGACAGAGACTAACACAAATGAATGGTCCTGAATACTCTGGGTTACAGAGTTCCGTGAGTCTTTATAGTCTTACAAGTAGCTGACTGTTAACTATAGAATGATAGGTATGGGGCATCTTGCAAAGCTTTAGACCTGGTCAAGTAGCATCTTGTTTTGCAAAGGTTAGTAGTTGATAAGCAGAAGTTAGTTATGCGGTTAGACCATGCCTCATACAGAAAGAAGAACTTTATCTATGGCTATGCAGGCATTGGTTCAAGGTCAGGTAGGAACAGAAATCTTGTAAACAATTCAGCTAAAATGGTTTCTTCAGGACAGACAATGAATATGTGACAAAATGGCTTCCATAAGACCACAGAGGGATTTGAAAACAATGCTAATCTTAAAACCCAGGCATTGTTTGACCAAGAGCCAAAGTGGGTCAGTGAGCATAGAGATCAGCTATATTGCAGGAATTGAGTTTGAGGTAATCTCTGTCTTACAGAAGGTAGAATGTGGGATGTACAATTCAGTGCAATAGTCAAGATTAGTTGTAACAAAGGCATGAAAACGGACTTCAACAACTAATGAGACAGGGTGAGGTTTGGACAATGCTAAAGTGGAAATAGATGTCGGAACAATACCACAAATGCAAGGTTGGGAGTGTATCTTGAGATCAAATATAACACCAAGGTCATTATGAGCCTTGTTCTAATATCTTATAGGAGATAGTGAGGGCTGCAGATGCTGGAGAGTCAGAGATGATAACGTGTGGCTCTGGAAGAAGCATGGCAGGTCAGGCAGCATCTGAGGAGCAAGAGAGTCGACAAATTGGGCATAGCCTTTCATCAAGCCTGGCCTGCTGGTTTTTTTCCAGCTCCACACTTTATCAACTCGAACATCTCATCCCAAAGACAGTACAGTTTGTAGTTAAGGCTCTTTGTTATCTTTGTCACTCAGGGTGGATGGAGGCAACAGTTTTGTCCTGCTCATCAATAAGCAGCATGTTAACAACTAATGGACAAGATTCAACAAAGCTTGGCACACTGATGGAGTATGGCCCAAGGACGAAGTGATAAGCTTTTGGCAAAGCTGTGGATCTGGGTCCGGGAATTTTTTTAAAGGATTAATTAACATTGGCAGAATGGGTGAAATGACATTTTCCTTGAAAACATCATGGGTTACTTTATTTTGAACATCAGTGACTGGTTTAGAATGTTACGGATTGTCTCGGCCTTTGTGGTACAGTTTGTTGCAGCTGTCAGAGCAGAATTTTCAGAGCAGATTATTGGAATTGACCTGCAGCCTCTTCAGTAAGCTGGATACTCTTACTGAAATAATTTAACTTTTCAAGTTTGTACTTACAGAGCATTAATCTGTATAGACTCGATGGGCTGAAGGGCCTCATCTGTCCTGTATGATTCTCTGATACTAGGATTGAATCAATCAGGGAAAAGGCCCAAGGAACAGATGTGTAGTTTAGTAATGCTGAGTTACCACAACGTGGTAACAATCTTTTTAAAAAGTTGTTATTGCTCAAGATGTGGATGATGCTGTCAGGCCAGCATTATTATCCCATCCCTCATTGTTTGTCACAAAGTGGTAGTGAGCTGCCTTCTTCAACTACTGCTGGCCATGTGGGGCAGGTACACTCACAGTGCTGTTTTGACTGTACCTTTACATATATTCTATAACTTCACAACGTGGCATTAGCTGCCCTTCCAAAGTAAACAGTTCAGATTAGAAAAGGATAAATAAATCTGATGCTCCACGTTTCCTTGATGTCTTTTGAACTTCACCTTCTTTGACCTGGCTGGGATGAATTGCCACACAAACAGCAATTCTTTGTTTCGGGCTTTGAAGCAGTATCCAGCAAACAGTCCTTCCTGAAACCAGTATCAGGTGACATGACGCTGTGAAGCAGTTTCATTTGTTTCACTTTACGTTTCTATTGTCAAATAGTTGCAACTTAAGGAGTGCGAAAAGAACCAGGAAAACTGATATCATCAACAGCACCAACTGTAACAGCACCCTCCAGCTTTCAAGGGCCCATCTTGGTTATTTCTTCAAAACTTCAAGGACATTGCTTGCAGACGGGAACAACAGTGTCTGACCAGAGGGAACACAGGAGCTGAATGGAAGGCAATGTTACAACAGATGCAGATAGTCCAGATGTGTAATCCTGACATGTTCCCGGTACTATCTAGAGTCAGCCATGCCTCAGTGGTAGAACACTGCATTTGGCAATACTCCCCAGTTCTCACAGAATGCCAATTTTGAGAGGAGTTGTTAGCAGTTGTCTGTCAGCAGTAAACAATTGTATGGCGTAATTTTGTAGAAGATCAGAGAGAAATTGTGGTGCCATAATAATGTTCCGTAAGTAATAATTAGGCAAATGGTCAAGGACATGGGTTCAAATTACAGAGGAGGAAGTGCTGGATGTCTTGAAATACATAAAAGTGGATAAATCCCCAGGACCTGATTAGGTGTACCCTAGAACTCTGTGGGAAGCTAGGGAAGTGATTGCTGGGCCTCTTACTGAGATATTTGTATCATTGATAGTCACAGGTGAGGTGCAGGAAGACTAGAGGTTGGCTAATGTGGTGCCATTGTTTAAGAAAGGTGGTAAGGACAAGCCAGGGAACTATAGACCAGTGAGCCTGACCTCAGTGGTGGGCAAGTTATTGGAGGGAATCCTGAGGGACAGGATATACATATATTTGGAAAGGAAGGGACTTATTAGTGATAGTCAACATGGCTTTGTGCATGGGAAATCATGTCTCACAAACTTGATTAAGCTTTTTGAACAAATAATAAAGAGGATTGATGAGGGCAGAGCAGTGGATGTCATCTATATGGACTTCAGTTAGGCATTCAACAGGTTCCCCATGGGTGACTAATTAGCAAGATTAGATCTCATGGAATACAGGGAGAACTAGCCATTTGGATACAGAACTGGCTCAAAGGTAGAAGACAGAGGGTGGTGGTGGAGGGTTGTTTTTCAGACTGGAGGCTTGTGACCAGTGGAGTGCCACAAGGATTGGTGCTGGGTCCACTACTTTTCATAATTTATATAAATTATTTGTATATGAACATAGGAGGTATAGTTGGTAAGTTTGCAGATGACACCAAAACATGAAGTGTAGTGGACAGTGAAGAGGGTTACCTCAGATTACAATGGGATCTTGATCAGATGGGCCAATGGGCTGAGGAGTGGCTGATGGAGTTTAATTTAGATAAATGTGAGGTGCTGCATTTTGGGAAAGCAACTCTTAGCAGGACTTATACACTTAATGCTAAGGTGTTAGGGAGTGTGGCTGAACAAAGAGACCTTGGAGTGTGATTCATAGCTCCTTGAAAGTAGAGTCACAGGTAGATAGGATAGTGAAGAAGGTGTTTGGTATGCTTTTCTTTATTGGTCAGAGTACTGAGTATAGGAGTTACGATGTCATGTTGTGGCTGTACAGGACTTTGGTTAGGCCACCTTTGGAATATTGCGTGCAATTCTGATTTTTTTTCCTATTGGAAGGATGCTGTGAAATTTGAAAGGGTTCAGAAAAGATTTACAAGGATGTTGCCAGGGTTGGAAGATTTGAGCTGTAGGGAGAAGTTGAATAGGTTGGGACTGCTTTCCCTGGAGCGTTGGAGGCTGAGGAGTGACCTTATAGAGGTTTATAAAATCATGAGGGGATAGGATAAATAGACAAAATCTTTTCCCTGCAGTGGGGGAGTCCAGAACTAGAGGGCATAGGTTTAGGGTGAGAGGGGAAAGATATAAAAGAGACCTAAGAGGCAACTTTTTCATGCAAAGGGTGGTGTGTGTATGGAATGAGCTGCCAGAAGAAATGGCGGAGACTGGTACAATTGCAACATTTAAAAGGCATTTGGATGGGTATTTGAATAGGAAGGGTTTGGAGGGATATGGGCCAAGTGCTGTCAAATTGAACTAGATTAGATAAGGATATCTGGTTGGCATGGACTAGTTGGACCGAAGGGTCTATTTCCATGCTGTACATCTCTGTGACTCTATGACTCTAAATCCTACCATGGCCACTGGTCAAATTTAAAATATATGACTAAATCTGGAGCATAATGTTAATCTCAGAAACTGTGATTATTACAATTGATTGTTATGTGAAAAAAAAACACATCTAGTTCCCTTTAATGAGGGAAATCTGTCATCTTTTGTCCTGTCTGGGCTACATGTGACCCCAGACCCACAGCAATCTGGGAGACTCTGAACTGCCTTTCGAAACAATTGAGCAAGCCAAGGACAATTAGGGATGGGCATTAAATCCTGGCCTTGTCAACCATGCCCACATTCCATGAACAGAATTAAGAAAAAGGGAGTCTTCAGTATCCCAACCAGTATTGACAACTGGATTGTCTGCGAGGGAGAAAGATGAACCTATACTCCAAGGTTTCTTTGTTCAGCAACACTCCCCAGGACCTTACCATTAAGTGTATAAGTCCTTCCCTGATTTGCCTTACCAAAATGCAGCACTTCACACTTATCTAAATTAAACTCCATTTGCTACTCCTTGGCCCAGCTGATCAAGGTCCCATTGTACTCGGAGATAATCTTCTGCCCTGCCCACTATACCTCCAATTTTGTTGTCATCTGCAAAATTGCTAAACATACCTCCTATATTCACATCCAAATCATTTATGTAAATTGCAAAAGGTAGTGGACCCAGCACCAATCCTTGTTGGTCACAGGCCTCCAGTCCAAAAAGCATCCCTCCACCTTCTACCTACAAGCCAATTTTGTATCCAAATAGCTAGCTCTCCCCTGGATTCCATGTGAACTAAGTTTTCTAACCAGTCTATCATGTGGAACCTTGTTGAACATCTTTCTGAAGTCCACATATATAAATGTTCACCACTCTTCCTTCATTGAAAAAAGTCAATCAAGTTAGTGAGACATGATTTCCTACACACAAAGCCATGATGACTATCCCAAATCAGTCATTGCCTTTCCAAAGACAAACATTCTTCAGGAATACAATTTAGTTTTGATAAGTTTGCAATCCTAAGCAGGTAAGAGGCCATGAGCTGTATGAAAGGCTAATGAGGTTTGTGCTTTTCAGTTGCAATGTTGTTAAACAGCTATTGATGTTATAACAACAAACACTTTTAAATCATTGATTTGCATTGGAGGTGGTACCACAGGTAGCAGGACAGGAACAAATACAGAGAATCCTGGAGAAATTCATCAAGTCCAGCAGTGTCAGTGGAGAGAGAAACAAAGTTAACATTTCAAAACCAGTATCATTCTTTTTAAGAACTCAAAGGCACTGGAAAACATTTTTTTATAACCTTTTGCCAGAGACAGAGGGGGCAGATATTCTCGATGCCCAGTACGAAGGGCTCATTCGGCTTGGTGAAAGAGAAAAAGAGATGTAAAATGGATGTAAATTAAGGTGTTAAAGGAGGAAATTAAACAAGCCATGCCATCTCAGGAGGGAACACAATGTGGGGTCAGGACCTGGGTGAGGTTCAGATGTCAGGGACCCAACTGCAAAACAAAAGCCCTGCCCAGAGAGTGAGCCCATGGCTGGAGACTCGACCCAGGTTAAATTACAGCCCTCTTTCCTTCCCACATCTGCTATGCATTTTCCAAAAATTTGTTTCAGATTTTCTTAGTTTGCTTTGTGCTTAGCGTCATGAAGTCATAAGATATACAGCATGAAAAGAGACCCTTCAATCCATTCATCCAGGCCGACCAGATATCCTAAATTAATCTATTTCCATTTGCCAGCATTTGGCCCATATCCCTCTAAACGCTTCCAATTCATATACCCATCCAGATGCCTTTTCAATGTTGTAATTGTTCTTTGTCTATCTATTGGATCTTCTTCTCAGGATAGATTCCCGGGATCCATCTCACGTGTCAATAAATTAAAACATCCAAAATAAAAACAGAAGGTGCCAAAAGGTAGCATTTGTGAAAAGAGATTAAATGCTTCAGGCCAGAGCTGAAATTAAACTGTATTGCTGAGATCTATTATTAAGCTGATAGCCCAGACATTTTTTGCAATAGATAAATGACTGAGCAATTCCACCTGGGGAAGGCACTGATTCGGTTCCGAACCTGTGCTGTTAGTCAGTTGTAATTAAGATCCAATGGAGGTGCATGATTAGCCATGAGACTGAGGAGCCAGGAAGAGGATTGTTATGGTAAAATCTTACGGAATGTGGTCAGGACAGAATTGGGCAAAGCGGGTGTGAGCAACCTCTATGCTTGGAGAGTGCCAAAGGGACTATTAAATGATTCGACTGCAGTGTTTCACCAAGGTGTCTCGTCTCCATGAGATAGGCAACAAAGCCCTCCCTCGAAATGAAGGTTTTCAAAAATTAAAACCCAATCTGAGGAAAGGTCACTGAACCAGAAACGTTAACTCTGACTTCTCTCCACAGATGCTGCCAGACCTGCTGAGCACTTCCAGCAATGTCTGTTTTTGTTTCAAATATTAAAATCCGCTATGGGTGAAGAGCTGGAAGGAAATCTGTTGCTATGACAACATACGAAGCCTGTTTTTGGGGATGAGGCATCTTAGAATGCAAAAGACAATGGAACACACCACAAATCTAAAAGATATGTCTTTCATTTTTATTGTGGGAGTAGATGCTCAAGAGAATCAGTGTGACCCCATGTTTCTCAGTTTCATGAGAAACGACATGATCACCAAAGGCTGTTAATTGGTTTTGGACAAAGTCAGAAGTCACACACCACCAGGTTATAATCCAACGGGTTTACGTAAAATCATAAGCTTTCGGAGCACTGCTCCTTCATAAGGTCACCTGATGAGGGAGCAGCGCTCTGAAAGCTTGTGACTTCAAATAAACCCCTGTTGGACTATAACCCAGTGGCGTGTGACTTCTAACTTTCACTTATTACACATTGTACCTTTTCCCCATTGTAAGGTAGAACCTAAACTGAATTTGAGCTGGAGTCAGCTTTGCAATTTTGAGCTTAGCTATTAATTCAAAACTGGAGCCAGTCAGAAATGTGATTGGATGATTTGAAACCGCGTTAGATCTTTGTTGGGAACCCAATTTGATCGGGCAGTACAACATTATTTTCACTAACTACTCAACACAATCAAACACATACTCAAGGAATCCCCACATAATGGCTGTGCACTCATTTCTGATGAGACATGTACAATGTAATAAAATACAGCAGTGATTAATTCAAAAAAGATTATCTCTTACTCCCTTGCATATCACGATGAAAAGAAGGTAATTGAAAATTATTGATCAGACAAATTGGTTGTGCAATGGTATGACATGAGGAAACCTCCTCTCCTATGTTTGACCACAAAATGCTGTAGTTGCAGAATTTGATGAGCTTCCAACAACAGGGATAGAAACAACTTAAGAAACTTTTGGACTGTTACAGAGAACCTCAACAGAATGCATGTGCTGCATTTCTCCTTGCCCCCACTCACATTCCTGACAATTCTATCAATCAATCTTCAACCAAAATATTTTAAAATCCTGGACAAAGCCAGAAATTATTGGAAAAATTCAGCAGGTCTGGCAGCATCTGTGGAGAGAAAGCAGATGTAATGTTTTGGGTCCAGTGACCCGCCTGATAGTAGCTAGGGGAAGGTTGGTATATATGCTATAGAAAGCGGTGGGGGGGTTGAGGGGAGGGGGGGGGTACGGTGACAGCCTGGGTGAATGAGTAATTGTAAATGGGGACCGTTTGTAGCTGCCAATGGACTGTGTGTGGTAGCAGCCCATGTGATGACAAGGCCCGGTGTGTGGAGGTTGGGTAAGGAAATGGGAGAAGGTACTCAGGTCCTAAGATTATTGAACTCGGTATTGAATCCTGAAGGCTGCAGGGTTCCCAAATGGAAAACGAGATGCTGTTCTTCCAGCTTGCACTGAGACAGAGACGTTGGCCAGGGACAGGGGGTGTGTTGAAGTGACAGGCAACTGGAAGCTCAGGGTCATTTTTGACAACAGAGCAACTTCTGTTTTTGTTTCTGATTTCCAGTATCCGCACTCCTATAGTTTTTTATTCTAAAATCCTTTTTCTTTTTCCTTACCAATCTTTGTCTTCTCTTCTTCCAGACTCGAAGTCTGGGCTGGTGTGACACAGAGAAAGACGTGGCGTTGTCCTTCATTAACAAGTGTCACCTTTCTACTCAACCTTAATGGTCACCACAGCTGGCTGCTTTGGCCAGCACATGATATTTTACAGTAACCATTCAAGTCAGGAGCACTGTGCTGAATTTATTTTATTCTAACCCATACCTACTGATGAAATTTGTAGATGTTGTTGGGTCAAGCCCCTCTTCCAGACTTGAGTGCAACAATCTAGGTTCATATTCTAGTTCTGAGGGTGTGCTGCTCTGTCAGGGCCACTGACCTATGGGTGAGACATTATAATGTGGTCCTGTGGATAATTACTCTCTATACATTTTGCAAATTTGGAAATGGGCCAAACAGCAACACTTTCGAACCTGAGAAATGTCTGGTCTAACACCAATAACACTGGAAAAGCGAGATATCTCAAAAATTTGAATAATGGATTAAGCAGCTGTTAGGTTGTGGCCATGTGAATGGCACTTTGTGTTCGCGGGATTGCTGTCACTCAGAAAAGACATCTCGTCAATCATACAATTGAACAACATTATGTCTGAATTTCGACACTGGTGTAATGCCAGCTACATTGAATCAAACAGAAGGTGCCTTGCTATAGGCAGAGTACAGGCCATACTCAACCAGCCCAGGTTTACAAAACCCAAAACAAAGCCTCTAATATCAGATATGATTCTCCAATTGGGCAGAATGATTCTGAATGGGGCCATAGCTTTATTAACAACCAATTTCAGATAACCAATGGCGCTCATAACATAGTGTGTTTATTCTTTCTTGAAGTAACACACTCATATGCTAGAGCTCGCTACCTGTAAACAAAAGGAACATGTTCAAGCCTTGCCTTTTTATTTGTATTCCTCAGGACCTTGCAGTGCCCATAATTTCTTGTGGCAACACCTCAACCAATCAAACTTGACCTGTCAGCCAACTAACCTTCCTTCTGTAGTATAACTTGTTATGATCATTTGAAATTTGGCTTTCTTGTGCTTGTCCTGACAGGTGAAAAATACTAGTCTGAAAATGCCCGATCTTGTCTGATCTCAGAAGCAAAGCAAATGCAGGCCTGGTTAGTACTTGGATGGGAGACCACCTGGGAATACAGGTGCAGTGGGCTTGGGGCGGCATGTGGCTCAGTGGTTAGCACTGCTGCCTCACAGCAGCAGGGGCCCAGGTTCAATTCCAGCCTTTGGCAGACTGTCTGTGTAGGGCTTGCACATTCTCCCTGTGTCTGTGTGGGTTTCCTCCCACAGTCCAAAGATGTGCAGGTTAGGTGAATTGGCCATGCTAAATTGCCTGTTGTGTTAGGGGAATCAGTCTGGGTGGGTTGCTCTTCAGAGGGTCAGTTTGGGCTGAAGGGCCTGTTTCTACACTGAAGGGAATCTAATCTAAAAAAACTCTTTGCTCTCGTTTTGACAAGATTCACTTTTGTACCAGGTTGTAGGTAAAATACTCTTGCAGGGAGCTAGCATGAAAATAATGTTCTTCTGTATTGTAACCATTCTGTGATTCTAGGATTGCAACATCCCCAGTTAAAGGCTGCAAATCTTCAATCTTGGGACTAATTTGAACTTTTGGTGATAATGTAAGTTAGCTACAATTTACACTGGTCTCCCTATTAAAGTCCTGTTCCCTCCACCCCCAACCTCCCCCACTCTTGCAGTAAGTACATTTGGAATAAACTTCTCAGACTGCTTTGGAAACCATAATGAATATTTACTGCATCATTAAGTATCTGTTCTTTCCTTATAACAGATAATGAGGCCATTTGCTCAAGGCAAGAACTACTTAGATGTTTGTTAAGCACAAATTGAACACAGAGTTCTTCTGAAAACACAACAAATCTGTTGCAGTTAAGGTGAAATGCAGTATTTTATTGCAAATTTCACATGTGTATGCAAATTCCTTTCTGTGGAAACAACGAGCCTCAAAGCTGGAATGAATGTTTAAATCTCCCTGTCTCCTTTGTTGAGAAATAAGATGCAAAGGAAGCTTTGCTTTCTCAAAACATCAGCAGTAACTTGCAACTGCCTCGGGCCCCATTTTCTGCATCCGAAACCCTACAGCCTCTCCCAACTCCTTCACCTTCTCAAAGCCCACCTCTTTGTCTAAAGTTTAGGGTCACCTCTCCTCAAATCTCCTTCATCGATTCTGTATATTATCGTTTTCTTACCCTCCGGTGAAGCAGCTGGTGGCCAGAGAAATGGAAGCTATTGTGAGTGTAAACTTGTCATTATCTCTGTTAACAAAACAAAATAGAAATGTACGGTGGTGAGAATTGTCCACAACCTTTTCTATTGTTTACCGTTTTAGGTTGCTGTGGAAATATCCAGACCAACCTTTACTACAGCTCAGAATGCTTCAGCACAGAAAGAGACCATTGAACCCAGTGTACCTGCACTATCTCTGTCTTAGCAGAGCTATCTATTGGTTGTCAGTGGTAAGACTCGTGGTTGGAATGCCATCATGGCTTTGGAGCATTGCTTTACGTTTAGTGTAACATGCCAGAGATGAATCCAGGATCTGCTGCTCCTGTGGAACGCTCACAGAAAGTGTGTCTGGAGAAGACCGATGACACATGAAGCTGATTCTCTATTGAGCAAGTGGAAGATTGTAAACTGTGCTTGTGATTTCTGGAGGACCCTCCCTCTGTGGGCTGGTGGCATCAGATGGATGGAACACCCCCTATTACTCCACCCTCAGGGTGTGGCATTCCTGTACAGACCAACAAAATGGTTCCTTTCTGAACACTACGCACGGATGAAACTATATTTTAAAAAATATAATTCAACAACAACTTGCATCTATCTTTCTTTTCTTCCTTCGGTTCATTCCCACAGATTGTGGCATATGAGGCCAACATACGTATGACAATGGCTACATTTTCTGGGTCAGGCCACTAACCCGAGGTGGCCAGGGAGAGGGGGGGAGGTGAGCGCTGATGGGGGACCTCGGGTCAATGATGGCAGTCCAGGAGACTTTTATTCAGGTGATGAAACTGAAAGGGTTAATGTGGGAAACTGCATTAAACTCCACCCAGTCAGATGACATCACATAATCATGAATGGGGAGACCAGGAGATTAGATTTGAATCCCAAAGGTGTAAATTTGTCGTCCACATCTCCCAATCATCTGTGTACCAGTGTCTTATACCTAACTGCTATCACACAATAGACTATACCTTGATGAAGACAGGAGTTTCATCGAGTTAGGACTCTTTCTTGTTGTTGTTCCTGCATCACTGTAAAACAAATTGGTCCTTTGGCCTACTCTAAGGAAAGGAAAGGTGGCACCATCCCTTACACCTGAATATCCGAATGCTGCAGGCAGTGAACAGATCTATAGTGGATCACCAACCTCTTTGGCTACATTATGAATTCACTTTCAACCTGAGTCCTGGTATGGGACTCGATCCTGGAGCTTTTGGATCAGAGGCAGGGACACTAATTGCTGTGCCACACAACCTCCTAACTGCATTAATTTAACATCTTTAATGTAGTGAAATGTTCCCAAGTTGCTTTGCAGGAGCATTAATATCACACAAGATGGATATATATGTATGTAGTCAGAATTGCGTGGAGTGAAAGCAATATCCAAATTACCTGGTTGAAAATATGAAGAAAACTAAAAATACCAGGTTAAAAATCACATAACACCAGGTTATAGTCCAACAGGTTTAATTGGAAGCACACTAGCTTTCAGAGCGACGCTCCTTCATCAGGTGATTGTGGAGGGCTCGATCGTAACACAGAATTTATAGCAAAAATTTGCAGTGTGATGTAACTGAAATTATACATTGAAAAATTGATTGTCTGTTAAGCCTTTCATCTGTTAGAATACAGTGATAGTTTCACTTTTTTCATGTGTAAATCACAAAACCCTTTTTTTTAAAGTTGCATTCTCGGGTTAGCTGTTAACAATGGTGATAACTAGACAATATGTTGTAGGTGTTAGCCCCCTGTGTTCTCTGTCTATGTACACCCCAGTCCAACACCGGCATTTCCAAATCATAAAAATACCAGATCACACTAAAAGCTCTGAGCGGGTCAGGTAGTATATCTGTGGAGTGATTAAGCAAATAGGTTCTACCGTTTAATTATTCTCACCCTGTGTTCTCAGACAGCAAGTGGTTCAGATCTGGATCTGGGATGTATGGTATAGATGTATACTAGAAGCAATCAAAGCAGTCAAGAGCTGAATTGAATTATTATTTGAATTGAAATGAGGACTGTGGGAGAAGGGAGGAAAGTGACAGTTAATATATTGTTCCAATGGACTGGTGCCGTTGTGATTGGCTGAATGGCCTCCTTGGTGTTGTGACAATTCTGTGATATCTCCCCTGTGCTGGCTGGCCTGAAGAGTGTTTCCAGTGCATAGAAAAAGGATACTGCTGAAAATTACATTTCTGCACCTCCAGATGGCACTAATTCCCCACTAAAGCCATATCTGTCCAAGCTGCTTTTCAAAAGCACTGCACACAAGACTACCTAGTGCCAAACAGTATTAGCAGCAAGTGTTAGGCAGAGCTGAGTGATCCCACAAGCAATAGATCAGATCTAAACTCTGAAGTCCTGCCTCATCTAGCAATGAATGTTGGTGAACAATTAAACAACTCACTGGAGGGTGAGGCTCCACAAATATCCCCATCCTCAATGATGATATGGGGGTGTTGGTATTGGACTGGGATCGACAAAGGTAAAAATCACACAACATTAAGTGATAGTCCAACAGGTTTATTAGAAGCACTACCTTTCAGAGCGCTGCTCCTCCATCGGGTAGCTGTGGAGCAGGAACAGATTTCTGTGTCTTATGATCCTGCTCCACAGCTACCCGATGAAAGAGTGGTGCTCCGAAAGCTAGTACATCCAAATAAACCTGTTGGACGATAACTTTGTTTTTGTGCGATTATTAACTTTATCCTCAAAGATGTAAGAGCACAACACATCAGTGCAAAAGATAAGGCTGAAGCATTCACAGCAGCCAGAAGTGCCAAGTGGGTGATACATATTGACCTCCTCCAGTGGTCCCCAGCATCACAGATACAGGTCTTCAGCCCATTTGATTCACTCGATGTGTTATCAAGAAACAGCTGGAGATACTGGAAACTGCAAAGGCTGTGGGCCCTGATAACATTCCGGCAACTTTACTGAAGACTGGTGCTCCAGAATTTCCTGCCTCCCTTGCAAAGCTGTTCCAGTATAATTACAACACTTGCACCTACCCAATAATGTGGAAAATTGCCCTGATACATCCTATACATAAAAAGCAGGATAAATCCAATCCAGTCAATTCCCACCCCATCAGTCTACTCTTGATCATCAGTAAAGTGTTGGAAGGTGTCACCAACAGGGCTACCAAGCAGTACCTGCTCAGCAATAATTTGCTCCGTGACACCCAGTTTGGATTCCGCCAAGGCCACTAAGGTCCTGACCTCACTACAGCCTTGGGTCAAACATGGACAAAAGAGTTGAATTTCAGAGGAGAGGTGAGAGTGACAGTCCTTGATATCAAGACTGCTTTTGACCAAGTGTGGTATCAAGGAGCCCTTGCAAAACTGGAATCAATGGGCATCAGGTGGCAGTCTCTCTGCTGGTTGGAGTCATACCTGGCACATATGAAGATGGTCGTGATAGTTGAGGGTCTGTTATCTCAGCTCCAGAACATCTCCACAGGAGTTCCTCAGGCAAGTGTCCTAGGCCCAACCATCTTCAGCGGCTTCATTAATAACCTTCCTCCGTCATATCATCACCAATGGTTGCACAATGTTCAGTACCATTCACAACTCCTCAGATACTGAAGTAGTGCATATTCAACTGCAATAAGATCTGGACAATATCCAGGCTTGGGCTAACAAGTGGCAAGTAACATTCACACCACACTAATGCCACGCAATGAACATTCCTAATAAGCTAAATCTAACCACTGCCCTTAGTGAAGGAGCCAATGGGAAGTAGTGACCATAATACAATAAGCTTCAATCTGCAATTTGAGAGGGAGAGGGTACAATCGGAAGTGGCAATATTTCAGTTGAATAAAGGGTACTAAGGAGCTATGAGGGAGGAGCTGGCCAAGGTTCAATGGTGCAATACCTTAGCAGGGATGACAGTGGAGGAACAATGGCAGATATTTCTGTGTATAATGCAGAAGATGCAGGATCAGTTCATTCCAAAAAGGAAGCAAGATCCTAGGAGGAGGCATGGGTGGCCGTGGCTGATGAGGGAGGTTAAGAAACATATAAAGTTAAAAGAGAAAAAGTATAACATAGCAAAGATAGGTGGGAAAACGGAGGATTGGGAAGCTGTTAAAGAACAACAGAGGATAATTAAGAAGAAAATACGCAGAGGGGAAAATGAGGTACGAAGATAAACTGGCCAAAAATATAAAGGAGGATAGTAAAAGCTTTTTTAGGTATGTGAATGGCAAAAAAATGGTTAAGACTAAAATTGGGCCCTTGAAGACAGACACAGGGGAATATATTACAGGGAACAAAGGAATGGCAGAAGAATTGAATTGGTACTTCAGATCTGTGTTCACTGGGGAAGACACAAGCATTCTCCCTGAGGAAACAGTGGCTGAAGGACCTGAACTGAAGGGAATTTATATTTGCCAGGATTTGGTGTTGGAGACACTGTTAGGTCTAAAGGTTGTTAAGTCCCCGGGGCCTGATGGTCTACATCTCAGGGTACTGAAGGAGGTGGTTTGAGAAATCATGGATGCGTTGGTGATTATTTTCCAGAGTTCGATAGATTCGGGATCAGTTCCTGCGGATTGGAGGGTGGCTAATGTTGTCCCACTTTTTAAGAAAGGTGGGAGAGGGAAAGCAGGAAATTATAGACCAGTTAGTCTGACCTCAGTGGTGGGAAAAATGCTGGATTCAATTATAAAGGATGAAATTATGACAGGATAGGTCAGAGTCAACATGGATTTATGAAGGGGAAATCATGCTTGACTAATCTTCTGGACTTTTTTGAGGATGTAACTCTGAAGATGGGCGAGGGAGATCCAGTACATGTAGTGTACCTGGACTTTCAGAAAGCTTTTGATAAAATCCCACATAGGAGGTTAGTGAGCAAAATTAGGGCGCATGGTAGTGGGGTAAAATACTAACTTGGATTGAAAGTTGGTTGGCTGACAGGAAACAAAGAGTAGTGATAAATGGCTCCATTTCGAAAGGGTAGGCACTGACCAGTGAGGTACTGCAGGGATCAGTGCTGGGACCGCAGCTTTTTACAATATATATAAATGATATAGAAGCTGGTATTAGTAATAACATTAGCAAATTTGTTGATGATACTGAGCTGGGTGGCAGGGTGAAATGTGAGGAGGATGTTAGGAGATGACAGGGTGACCTGGACAGGTTAGGTGAGTGGACAGATGCATGGCAGATGCAGTTTGATGTGGATAAATGTATGGTTATCCACTTTGGTGGCAAGAACAGGAAGGCAGATTACTACCTAAATGGAATCAATTTAGGTAAAGGGGCAGTACAAAGAGATCTGGGTGTTCTTGTACACCAGTCAATGAAGGTAAGCATGCAGGTACAGCAGGTAGTGAAGAAGGCTAATAGCATGCTGGCCTTCATAACAAGAGGGATTGAGTATAGAAGCAAAGAGGTTCTTCTGCAGCTGTACAGGGCCCTGGTGAGACCACACCTGGAGTATTGTGTGCAGCTCTGGTCTCCAAATTTGAGGAAAGACATTCTGGCTATAGAGGGAATGCAGCGTAGGTTCACAAGGTCAATTCCTTTGAATGGTGGGACTACCTTACGCTGAAAGACTGGAGCGACTGGGCTTGTATACCCTTGAGTTTAGAAGACTGAGAGGGGATCTGATTGAGACATATAAGATTATTAAAGGATTGGACATCCTGGAGGCAGGAAACATGCTTCCACTGATGGGTGAGTGCTGAACCAGAGGACACAGCTTAAAAATGCGGGTTAGACCATTTAGGGAGAGATGAGGAGAAACTTCTTCACCCAGAGAGTGGTGGCTGTGTGGAATGCTCTGCCCCAGAGGGCAGTGGAGGCCCAGTCTCTAGATTCATTTAAGAAAGAGTTGGATAGAGCTTTCAAGGATAGTGGAATCAAGGGTTATGGAGATAGTGTGTAACATAGCTCCTGACTCCCCAAAGCCTGTCCACCATCTACAAGGCACAAGTCAGGAATGTGATGGAATACTCCTACTTGCCTGGATGGGTGCAGCTCCAACAACACACAAGAAACGTGATACCATCCAGGACAAAGCAACCTGCTTGATTGGCACCACATCCACAAAGATCCACTCCCTGTACCACCAACCATCAGTCGTGGAATGTACTATCTACAAGATGCACCACTGAAATTCACCAAAGGTCCTTATTCAGCATCTTCCAAACCCATAACGACTTCCATCTCGATTAAAAAGGGCAGCAAATATATGGGAACTCCACCATCTCCAAGCCACTCACCATCCTGACTTGGAAATATATTGTTGGTTCCTTCACTGTCCCTGGGTCAAAATCCTGGAATTCCCTCCCCTGAGGTGTAAGGAGAAGTGCAGCAGCTTATCCGAGAAAAAGGGAGGCGGAAACAAACCAGGAATTGAATGGCGGTGTTGCTGACGGATGACCGTGGCAGAAAGGTTGCGAGCGGATGGCTACGCAGAATCGTGACAGGGGCCATACTGGCCAAAGCAATGATCGTCCGACCCACACAGATGTGGAGGGATCGGGGGAGACTGGAGTGGTTCCTCTCTGCAGATTCTCCTTGCATCCAGCTTGGCTACAGCCACCGACCGAAGGATGACACCAGGTGCTGAGATCGACAGCCTGATCTTTTGTGATTTCTCAATGCATTGATAATAGGAGTTGGGAGGTCATATTGCAGCTGTACAGGACATTGGTGAGGCCACTACTGCAATACTGTGCACAATTCTGATCTCCCTGCTATAGGAAGGATGTTGTGAAACTTGAAATAAATTCTGGGCAATAAATTCTGACTCAGTCGCTGACACCCATCTCCCAGGAAGAAAAAAGAAACTTAAAAATGAAATAATTATATCAGGTGCAATGATAAATGGCAGGACTGGGATATTTCTGACTCCAAACCTTCCTAACTCTGTGGTAAACATTGCTGAATATATCCCATCCTAATAAGGATATCTCTTCTCATTGCTGGAGTTTGATGTTCATGTTGTTTTGTGTACAGGGATTGGGAGGAACTGTTTAGGTAGAACTCTTAAATAGAATGTGAGTGTATTTCACCTTTCCCTGAACAGTAAGATTTCCTGAACTACTCTTCATCATTTACATAAATGATTTGGATGTGAGCATAAGAGGTACAGTTAGTAAGTTTGCAGATGACACCAAAGTTGGAGGTGTAGTGGACAGTGACGGAGGTTACCTCAGATTACAACAGGATCTTGACCAGATGGGCCAATGGGCTGAGAAGTGGCAGATGGAGTTTAATTTAGATAAATGTGAGGTGCTGCATTTTGGGAAAACAAATCTTAGCAGGACTTATACACTTAATGGTAAAGTGCTAGGGAGTGTTGCTGAACAAAGAGACCTTGAAGTGTAGGTTCATAGCTTCTTGAAGGTAGAGTTGCAGGTAGATAGGATAGTGAAGGTGGCGTTTGGTATGCTTTCCTTTATTGGTCAGAGTATTGAGTACAGGAGTTGGGAGGTCATGTTGCGGCTGTACAGGACATTGGTTAGGCTACTGTTGGAATATTGTGTACAATTCTGGTTTCCTTCCTATTGGAAGGATGTTGTGGAACTTGTAATGGCTCAGAAAAGATTTACAAAGATGTTGCTAGGGTTGGAGGATTTGAGCTACAGGGAGAGATTGGATAGACTGGGGCTGTTTTCCCTGGAGCGTCGGAGGCTGAGGGGTGACCTTATAGAGGTTTACAAAATTATGAGGGGCATGGATAGGATAAATAGACAAAGTCTTTTCCCTGAGGTTGGGGAGTCCAGAACTAGAGGGCATAGCTTGAGGGTAAGAGGGGAAAGATACAAAAGAGACCTAAGGGGCAACTTTTTCACACTGAGGGTGGTGCGTGTGTGGAATGAGCTGCCAGAGGAAGTGGTGGAGGCTGGTACAATTGCAACATTTAAGAGGCATGAATGTGAATAGGAAGGGTTTGGAGGAATATGGGCCGGGTGCTGGCAGGTGGGACTAGATTGGGTTGAGATATCTGGCCGGCATGGACGGGTTGGACCGAAGGGTCTGTTTCCATGCTGTACATCTCTATGACTGTGTGACTTTATGAGTAGGGAGGAGCAATCCCCACAATCTGCCCCTTCTGCTTCATGATGCTAGTGGAATAAACTTAGGGAATTCTGTGCTAAATGTCTGCTCCCATGCAGGATCATCCTGTTCTGTTTTTAATGGCTGGGCCTTGGAGCTCCCAATGGATTGGTCTGTGTTTATGGCAGGTACTGCAGTGGCTGGAGATTACAATCTGCAGTCTAGCTGGCCAGGAGACTTCCCCACTGCTGGGGAATTGGGAGGATTTACAAGCTGATGATTAACCCATTCGGCCACGTTACAAAAAAGCATCTTCAGTAGCCAACATCTCTTGGCCTGAGCTTCAAACTCAGGGCTATCTTTGAGCCCCAAGACCTGCAATCTAATTAGCTGTGTGAAAACATTCAACATAATGGCAGTCAGTTTATAGACATTTTCTCTATAAACTTTAGCGATGTGGCGATTATTATTTTGCAACTGATAATGGCCAGACAATCTGTTTCCTTAATGATGTTGGTTAGGGGATAAATAAAAATTACCCAGAGCCTTGGTGAATCCCTGCCCTGCTCTTACATAGAACATAGAACATAGAAGAATACAGCGCAGTACAGGCCCTTTGGCCCTCGATGTTGTGCTGATCCAAGCCTGCCTAACCTACATTAGCCCACTATCCTCCATATACCTATCCAATGCCCTTTTAAATGCCCATAAAGAGGGAGAGTCCACCACTGCTACTGGCAGGGCATTCCATGAACTCACGACTCACTGAGTAAAGAATCTACCCCTAACATCTGTCCTATACCTACCACCCCTTAATTTAAAGCTATGCCCCCTAGTAACAGCTGACTCCATACGTGGAAGAAGGTTCTCATGGTCAACCCTATCTAAACCCCTAATCATCTTGTACACCTCTATCAAGTCACCCCTAAACCTTCTTTTCTCCAATGAAAACAGCCCCAAGTGCCTCAGCCTTTCCTCATACGATCTCCCTACCATACCAGGCAACATCCTGGTAAACCTCCTCTGCACCCGGTCCAGTGCCTCCACATCCTTCCTATAGTATGGCGACCAAATCTGCACACAATACTCCAGATGTGGCCGCACCAGAGTCTTATACAACTGCAACATGACCTCAGGACTCCGGAACTCAATTCCTCTACCAATAAACGCCAGTACGCCATTTGCCTTCTTCACCGAACTGTTTACCTGAGTGGCAACTTTCAGAGATCTGTGTGCATGGACACCAAGATCCCTCTGCTCATCCACACTACCAAGTATCCGACCATTAGCCCAGTACTCCATCTTTTTGTTCTTCATACCAAAGTGAATCACCTCACACTTAGCTACATTGAACTCCATTTGCCACCTTTCTGCCCAGCTCTGCAGCTTATTTATATCCCGCTGTAACCTGCCACATCCTTCCTCACTGTCAACAACTCCACCGACTTTCGTATCATCCGCAAACTTGCTTACCCAACCTTCTAGCCCCTCCTCCAGGTCATTTATAAAAATGACAAACAGCAATGGTCCCAAAACAGATCCTTGTGGAACACCGCTAGTAACCGCACTCCAAGATGAACCTTTACCATCAACTACTACCCTCTGTCTTCTTCCAGCCAGCCAATTCCTAATCCAAACCTCTAATGCACCCTCAATGCCATATCTCTGTATTTTTTGCAGTAGCCTACCATGGGGAACCTTATCAAACACCTTACTAAAATCGATATACACCACATCTACCGCTTTACACTCGTCCACCTCCTTAGTCACCTTCTCAAAGAATTCAATAAGGTTTATGAGGCATGACCTGCCCTTCACAAAACCATGCTGACTATCCTTGATCACATTATTCCTATCCAGATGTTCATAAATCCTATCCCTTACAATTCTCTCTAAGACTTTGCCCACAACAGAAGTGAGACTCACCGGCCGATAATTACTAGGGTTATCCCTACTCCCCTTCTTGAACAAGGGAACCACATTCGCTATCCTCCAGTCTTCTGGCACTATTCCTGTAGACAACGAGGACATAAAAACCAAGGCCAATGGCTCCGCTATCTCCTCCCTTGCTTCCCAGAGAATCCTAGGATAAATGCCATCAGGCCCAGGGGACTTATCTATTTTCATCCTTTCCAGAATTTCCAACACCTCTTCCCTACATACCTCAAAGCCATCCATTCTAATTAATTGTGACTCAATATTCACATCGGCAACAATGTCCTGTTCCTGAGTGAATACTGACGAAAAGTATTCATTCAGTGTCTCCCCAATCTCTTCAGCCTCCACACGCAACTTCCCACTACTATCCTTGACTGGACCTATTCCTACCCTAGTCATTCTTTTACTCCTGACATACCTATAGAAAGCCTTTGGGTTTTCCCTAATCCTACCAACTAAGGACTTTTCATGTCCCCTCCTTGCTGCTCTTAGCTCTCTCTTCAGATCCTTCCTGGCTACCTTATAATTCTCAATCGCCCCAATTGAACCTTCACGCCTCATCTTTACATAGGCCGCCCTCTTCCCTTTAACAAGGGATTCCAATTCGTTATTAAACCACGGCTCCCTCACACGACCCTTTCCTCCCTAGGAGTTACTACTTCCCTAAAGCTCCAATCTATGACCCCCTCTGCCTCCCGAATGATCCTAAGTTCATCCAACTCCAGCTCTAGTTCCCTAACACGGTCTTGGAGGAGCTGGAGATGGGTGCACTTCCTGCAAGTGTAATCAGCAGGGACGTCCATGGCATCCCTCACCTCAAACTGGAAATAGTAACGTGGGATCTTTTGTGTCTACTTCAGAATGAGATAGTGTCTTGGTTCGAGCATATAAGATGATTAATGAATACACTGAGGCATTCTCTGCAGTGTTGTTCAGTGAGTGAAATACAAAGTGAGGATGGACAATGGCAGATGGGGAGTTAGCAGTAGGCAAGGGATTTGACCCTCATCTGAATAGAGGAGGTGGCAAAGCTGGTATGGAGCTTATAGAGTAGATGCATCTTGTTGTGGAGAAGTTGCCAATGGTGCTACTATCACAAGTTCTGAAGCTGTGTTCAAACTTGGACATGTCACAGATAGAGATAAATTAGAGTTTCTATGTTGATGGGTTGTTGTGAAATGGTAATTGGAAAGATTTATTTTTCTGTTCCCTGGCATCTGTCTGGTTCAGTGTTTACACTGAAAAAACAACCAGACAGATAAAAAAAGGCACCTTAATGTTTGTCTGTCATGTGTGATTATGTGAGAGTTTCAATAGTAGTAAAGAACCAATCAGGAAACGGAACTTACAGATTTTAGTGATACAAAGATTGAAAGCAGCATGTCATGTGGACTGCATGAAAACAAAAGTACCAATACTTTATGAGACATCAGGCTCGTTTTTTTTAAACTGGCGGCCAATTTCCTGCACAGTTTCGGATCCAAATGCTGCCTGTAGGTAGACAAGTGGGGTCTGTTTGCAGAGCAAGCAACATGACAGCATGGCACCTCTCTGGAATGTTTACTCTCATTAAGCAGTGCAGGTAGTGGGAGGTTCAGGGAGGCAACCTACCACTGGAATGTCAGAGAGCCTTACAGCACAGAAGCAGGCTTGAGATGGTTATTTAAAAATATACCGGCTAACAATGTTGCATTATTTCCTGAAAGCCTGTGTGGTTATTTTGCCCCCTGTTAGTCTATGTACAGTTTTTAGTAAAGTTTCTGATAAAATGTATGCGGTAAACCAGAGTAATTCATCGCCACCAATGAGCTCCAGTTTGAAACAAAATATACTAGAGTATACACTGTTGCCCACTGTTCCAATTTAACAAAATGAACAGTCATTTAAATTGGACTTCTTCTTCTGCTAAGTGTTTTATGCCAGCTTTCTCCTCTCCTTTGCCTAAGGTGTCATATCCCTTATTAAAGTTTGGAGAACTCACTAACACCGTAGTCCTCAAAGTGTGATGTGCAATTATTCAGTGTTTGGTTATTAGAGTCTGGTAACTGATCTAGGCTCACTGTGCTTGATTAGTTAAGCCTAAGTGTGAATTGTGAAAGTAAACACAGACAATGTGGGTCTTGTACTTCCAAATAAACCTGTTGGACTATAACCCGGTCTTGTGTGAGTTTTAACTTTGTCTCCTACAGTCCACCACCGGCACCTCCACCTCACATGTCTTTTTCAGGTTGGAAAGACGTGACGAGTAGACTGCCACAAGGATTAGTTCTAGGGTCTAAATTCCTTATGATGTATGTCATTGACATGGAGGAGAGGGCAGAATGTAAAGTATCCAAATTTGCTGATGATGCAAAAATAGATGGGAGGCTATGTTGTGTTGTGAATGTAAGGAATCTGCAAATGGATATAGATAGGTTGAATGAATGGGAAAAAGCTTGGAGTTTAATGTTGGAAAATGTGAAGTGGGTACAATTAAACATTTAAAAGGCATCATGAAAAGGAAGGTATGGACCAAATGCTGGCAAATGGGACTAGGTCAGATTGGGATGTCTGGATGAATTAGAGTCATAGAGTTTCCAAGCTCTATCGATGATTCTATTTAAATGGAGAATGTCTCCAAATAAAAGGTGCAGCACAGGGGGCTCTGGGTATTTTTGTGCATAAAACACAGAAAGTTAGTCTGCAGGCGCAGCAAGTAATTAAGAAGGCAAATGGAATTATGCCTTTTATTGTCAGGGGTTGGAATTTAAAATTAGGGAAGTCTTGTTTCAACTGCAAAGGGAGTTGGGGAGACTGCACATACAATACAGTGTACAGCGTTGGTCCCCTATATAAGAAAGAATGTGCTGACACTGGAGGCAGTTCGAAAGAGATTCACTCGGCTGATTAAGGATGATGGGTTGACCTATGGTTTTTAACCGTTAGAGTTTAGAAGAATATGGGGTGATCTTAATGAGACATACAAGATTCTGAATGGACTTGACAGGGCAGGTGTTAAGAAGATGTTTCTTTTTATAGAATCCCGACAATGCAGAAACAGGCCCTTCAGCCCAACAAGTTCACACCTACTCTCTGAAGAGTATCGCACCCAAACCTTTACCCTGTTACACTACACTTAACCCTAGCTAACACATCTCTGAACATGATGGGCAATTTATCTTGGCCAATTCACCTGACTTGCATATCTTTGGACTGTGGGAGGAAACCGGAGCACCCGGAGGAAACCCACGCAGACACAGGGAGAATGTGCAAACTCCACACTTAGTGAGGATTCTCGTGAAACTTGAAAGGGTTCAGACAAGACTTACAAGGACATTGCCAGGGTTGGAGGATTTGAGCTACAGGGAGAGGCTGAATTGGCTGGGGCTGTTTTCCCTGAAGCATTGGAGGCCGATGAGTGACCTGACAGAGGTTTATAAAATCATGAGGGGCATGGATAGGATAAATAGACAAGGTCTTTTCCTGGGGTGGGGGAGTCCAGAAATAGAGGGCATAGGTTTAGGGTGAGGAGGGAAAGATATAAAAGTGACCGAAGGGGCAACTTTTTCACACAGAGAGTGATGCATATATGAAATGAGCTGTCAGAGGAAGTGGCGGAGGTTGGTACAATTACAACATTTAAAAGGCAGCTGGATAGGTATATGAATAGAAAGGGTTTAGAGGGATATGGGCCAATTGCAAATGGGACTAGATTAATTTAGGATATCTGGTCAGTGTGGACAAGTTGGACTGAAGGGTCTGTTTCTGTGCTGTACATCTCCATGACTCTATGGCTCTTAAGAATGGAATCTGACTTGAACCATTTACCAGATACTGTTGTTTTGAGAGAGTGATCCATCCAGATACCTTTTAAATGTTGTAATTGTACCAGCCTGCACCATTTCCTCTGGCATTCCATGCGCATGGCACCCTCTGCGTAAACAAGTTGGTTTTAAAATAATACAGGAACTGGTGGTAATATTAATAAGGTTTATAAAAGTAGGAATAGCATCACTGAATTGCTGTGTAAGGGAAAGAGGAACTTGGAGAGGAACTCAAGCTCCCAGGATACTGAGCTTTCAGCCAAGGAAGAAAAGCTTCTAGAAAGTTCCTAGAGCATATAAGAGGTTATTCTGCTAGTAGTGATGTCCCAGTGACTATGAAGCAACTTTTTGAAGGTGAACCACTCCCGATGTGATCCTGGGCCCTGCCTGGCTCCATCCCTTGAAAAGAATCTTAGCTTGAAGGTGTCTAGGCTTCTCCCTGAAACCTGCAGGAGACAAAGCTGATATCAATATTGGAAATACTCCAGTCCAGTGAGGGATGGATTTGGCAGACGAGGGAATGGGCAGGTTGCAGTGACCAGAGATTCCCTGTATTTAATTGGAGCAAATTGCAATGAACCCAGTACTGGATGCAAGACAAAACAGTCTGATCATTTCGAGGTGGTGCAGGTGTTGAGAGAGGTGTTGGTGAGGTTGAGCTGGCAGTCATTAACTTTGCATGTGAAAGTCTTTGGATGATGTTTCTGAGGTCTGTAATTATCTGCCTTGTTGAGATACTTCAGAGTGTGAGCAATATGGAATTCAGGACAGGTAGGGCTGGAGGAGTCACTGACAAGGAGAGCAAAATAATCAAATCAGTGGGACATTTACATTACATTCTTTTGATTTGATTTCTGTGTTACACATGACAATGCTCACAGCCTCAATTTCCAACAAGCCCAGGAGGAAACTTTTTGTTTTAGTTTAATTGAAGTAAGCACTGTGGGAATTGAAGGAGCCAGTCTGTGATGGTGAAACTCAGCTGTGACAATGAAGCTTCAACTTTCTTCACGGGCACTACTTTGAATTGTTTGCTGACAACCACAGCTCAAAGGTATTCCCCCAACCACCCCCCCCCCCCACCCCCATCCCCCTTAATCCCAGGATAAGATGCACCCACATTTCCCTGAGTCAGCCACTTTAGTAAATACACAGACAATAACATGGGATATTACATATCAGCCCAGGTTGACGTCATTCCAGAGGACCTAAAACAGACAATTCTAACTGAAGCCCACTCCATTCTTGATGCATGGTATGGCTGTGGACAACTGTTTTCCTTTCCAAACATCAGCTTTTCAAACAATAGAACATTGTTTGAGGATTAACATTCTCCGAGTTGTCAGATGGTGGCATAGGGAAACACTTATGATATAGAAATTGCTTCAGGCTCTTCTTAGCTCTCATCATGTTTCTGACTTACTAACTGTTTCCTTTAAATGAAAACTGGTCCTTCCTCCCTCTGTCCGGTATAAATGTGAATTCCTAACATATGGGACATTGTGTACAAAAGGTCAGGATAAACCGAAAGGAGATTGTGATTTCAAGAAAGGAATGTGCCTCTTTGTTCCTAAAAATGAGAGAGCTATTCTTCCATAACAGAGAACGTTCTGTATTTATCTGGTTTCAAATCTTTTATAATTGGCTTGCTTTCTGTTATGTTGGAAATCAAACATAGAATAGATAAAACACTTTTCTCTCCAGCAATAGCCAGATATCAGAGTCCTGAAGTCTGCAAACTGGAGGAACTGAGTGAAATACTTTCTGAGCGTGTTAGGTTCACTTTCTTAGATTACTTACAGTGTGGAAACAGGCCCTTCAGCCCAACAAGTCCACACCAACCCGCCGAAGCGTAACCCACCCATACCCCTACATCTACCGCTTACCTAACACTACGGGCAATTTAGCATGGCCAATTCACCTGGCCTGCACATCTTTGGACTGTGGGAGGAAACCGGAGCACCCGGAGGAAACCCACGCAGACACGGGGAGAACGTGCAAACTCCACACAGTCAGCCGCCTGAGGCGGGAATTGAACCCGGGTCTCCGGCGCTGTGAGGCAGCAGTGCTAACCACTGTGCCACCTGACCTTCACTGAAAGAGTTGGCAAGGCAAGATACAATTTGCCATTGCAAAAAAAGGAATCGCAAATCATGTAGATTAACTTCTTATTCCTTGCATCGTAGTGCTAAAAATGTTCTGTTTTCGCCCATAAAAATAGTATGATCCTGCCCTTCACTTTACACCTTTCTCTTTCCTCTGCCTTACCTTGTTTGCCTGGCCTACAAATGACTCCAGACCCACCGCAATATAGTTGGCTCTGAACTGCTCTCTCAAATGGTCTAACAAACCATTCAATTGAAGGGCAGGTAAGGATGGACAACAAACGCTGGCCTTGCCAGTGACAGCTACATCCCAGAGACTCCAATGGGTATAAGACAGTTGTTGATTCTAAAGTCAGCAACTGACTTGTTGATTAAGGCCTTTGTGATTCTAAGGTCTTATCCATGTGAAACCCTTGTCTTGTAGTCTAGGTTGTGACCCACTTGCCTGTGCCCTCTCCCACCCCTGTGAACTGACACTAATTGCAGAAAACAGGAGGTTACCAGATTGTTCCCAAATCAAGAATGGACTGGTTTTATTATTTTACATTTTTGAGAGCTGCATTTTCAACATCTTGTATGGGTGCCACAGTGCCATTGCAGATCAGCAACCATCTCAACCTCCCTGCTTCTATCTTATCTATTCCCTTCATAATTTTCCATAAGATCCCCCGCGATTCTTCTAAATTCCAATGCATATAGCCCTAATGTACTCAATCTCTCCTCATAAGCCAATCCTCTTAACCCTGGTTTAAACCTAGTGAACCTCCTCTGTACCTGTCCATACCAGTACATCCCTTCTCAAACTGTACACATTACTGCAGGTGTGGTTTCACTGCTACCCAGTACAGCTGCAATATAACCTCGCTGTTTTTAAACTCCATCCCCCTAACCATGAAGGACAATATTCCATTTGCCAAAATGCAATGAAAATATTTGCCCCTAATTTGTGATTCTCCTGACTACTGGGTCTAAGAGTGCTTCACAGCCAATTAATTATTTTTGAAACGTAGTCACTGTTCCAAAACAGGAAATGCCACTACCAGCAACTCAGCATAGACAATAGACAATAGACAATAGACAATAGACAATAGACAATAGATGCAGGAGTAGGCCATTCAGCCCTTCGAGCCTGCACCGCCATTCAATAATATGATCATGGCTGATCATTCCCAATCAGTATCCTGTTCCAGCCTTATCTCCATAACCCTTGACTCCACTATCTTTAAGAGCTCTATCCAATTCTTTCTTAAATGAATCCAGAGACTGGGCCTCCACTGCCCTCTGGGGCAGAGCATTCCACACAGCCACCACTCTCTGGGTGAAGTAGTTTCTCCTCATCTCTGTCCTAAATGGTCTACCCCGTATTTTTAAGTTGTGTCCTCTGGTTCGGCACTCCCCCATCAGCGGAAATATGTTTCCTCCTGCCAGAGTGTCCAATCCTTTCATAATCCTATACGTTTCAATCAGATCCCCTCTCAGTCTTCTAAACTCAAGCCCAGTCACTTCAGTCTTTCCGTGTAAGGCAATCCTGCCATTCCAGGAATTGACCTCGTGAACCTACGCTGCACTCCCTCAATAGCCAGAATGTCTTTCCTCAAATTTGGAGACCAGAACTGCACACAATACTCCAGGTGTGGTCTCACCAGGGCCCTGTACAGCTGCAGAAGCACCTCTTTGCTTCTATACTCAATTCCTCTTGTTAAGAAGGCCAGCATGCTATTAGCCTTCTTCACGACCTGCTGTACCTGCATGCTTGCCTTCATTGACTGGTGGACAAGAACACCCAGATCTCTCTGAACAGCCCCTTTACCTAATTTGATACCATTGAGGTAGTAATCTGCCTTCCTGTTCTTGCCACCAAAGTGGATAACCAGACATTTATCCACATTAAACTGCATCCGCCATGCATCTGCCCACTCACCTAACTTGTCCAGGTCACCCTGTAATCTCCTAACATCCTCATCACATTTCACCCTACCACCCAGCTTTGTATCATCAGCAAATTTGCTAATGTTATTGCTGATACCATCTTCTATATCATTAACATATATTGTAAAAAGCTGCGGTCCCAGCACGGATCCCTGCGGTACCCCACTGGTCACTGCCTGCCATTCCGAAATGGAGCTGTTAATCACTACCCTTTGTTTCCTATTAGCCAACCAATTCTCTATCCAATCTAGTACTTTGCCCCCAATTCCGTGCACCCTAATTTTACTCACTAACCTCTTGTGTGGGACTTTATCAAAAGCTTTCTGAAGGTCCAGGTACACTACATCCACTGGATCTCCCTCGTCCATCTTCCGAGTTACATCCTCAAAAAATTCAAGAAGATTAGTCAAGCATGATTTCCCCTTCATAAATCCATGCTGACTCTGTCCTATCCTGTTACTATTATCCAGATGTGCCGTAATTTCATCCTTTATAATAGACTCCAGCATCTTTCCCACCACTGAGGTCAGACTAACTGGTCTATAATTTCCTGCTTTCTCCCGCCCACCCTTCTTAAAAAGTGGCACAACATTAGCCGCCCTCCAATCCTCAGGAACCGACCCCGATTCTATTGAACTCTGGAAAATAATCACCAGCGCATCCATGATTTCCCGAGCCACCTCCTTCAGTACCCTGGGATGCAGGCCATCAGGTCCCGGAGACTTATCAACCTTCAGACCTAACAGTCTCTCCAAACACCAAATCTTGGCAAATATAAATTCCCTTCAGTACAGGTCCTTCAGCCACTGTTACCTCAGGGAGATTGCTTGTGTCTTCCCCAGTGAACACAGATCTGAAGTACCCATTTAATTCCTCTGCCATTTCTTTGTTCCCAGTAATATATTCCCCTGTTTCTGTCTTCAAGGGCCCAATTTTTGTCCTAACCATTTTTTTGCCTTTTGTAAGCATACTCCTACAAATAGCAATGTAGAAATGACCTGATGATCTGTTTGCGTGATGTTAATTGAGGCATGCTTTATTTGGCAAGGAAGTCAAGAGTAACTTACTTGCTGTCCATCAAGTTCTTCCAAGAGGTCATTAACATCCCCAAGACAGTGCAGACACAATCCAGTGAACATCCATCTGAAAGACAGTCCTTCCAACAGCATGGCACTCTCACAGCATTGCACTGAAATGGCAGCCTTGGTCCTTGTATTCAGGTTCTGGGTACCATCTGAGGTCAAGCCAGTCGATTCACAATCTCAAATCTCTATTTGACCCTCAGCTGAACTTCTGTCACTATGTTCTCTCTATCAGAAAGATTACCTACTGCCACCTCGATAACATTGCCCTGCATCTTCTAGCATTGCTGCTGAAGCCCTGTGTCCTTGTCATCTCCAGAATAAACAATGCTAATGTTCTCCTGGATGGCATCTAAGCAAACCTTCAGCTCATTTAACACTATGTCACACATGTCTAGCATCTTGGACCACATCCTGTTCTGTCATTACTTTGGCTCTCATTGAACTGAATTGATCCTGATCTCTCAAAATCCCCAGTTTAAAAGTTTTACTTACATATTTTAATCCTTCTGCACCCTTACCCCGCCTATCTCTCCAATCCTACATCCTACTCCGGACATCTGCCTTCTATGATCTCTTGTGTGTCCTCCTTTCCTTCACTTTGTCCCAGTATTCAGAGGTTGTTCCATCTGTCAATGAAGCTCAATGTTCTGGAGTGTGCTTCAGCTCTCGCTGTCCACCAGCCTCTTCCCCCACTTAAGACCCTTTTTAAAAAACTAACCCTTGAAGCAAGCTTCATATCACCTGTCCTCACCTTTTTTGAGCAAACTACATTTAATTTAGTTATGCCTCCATGAAACACTTTGGGATGTTTTTCTCTGGTATATATGCTGTAAATTGATGAAGCAATTTCATCATGTACTTTTTATCACTTATGTAGCCTTCTCTATTAAGAGAACACTTTAAATAGGGCCCCAGCTGATATTGGCATCTATTCATGCTTATAGTTTGGTTACATAAGCTTTGCCAATTCCTGTTGTTATTGCAAATAATAGTGTCTTGTGTATTTTTACTGACCCCTGAGATTCTGATGCCAGTGCAAGATTGTCAATGTTAAGAGTCACGGTTCCTTCCAATGTTTAGTCAGTTATTTCTCGAGGTAAGTCATGGAGGTACTTGTTAATTGAGGATCTTAAGTGTGAAATGAACATATTGAAGCTTTGGATCAGTTTTCTCTGATACATTCTTGATTGCTCTGGACTCCAAGTGGGGATGATTTGATCAAAATCTGCTACTCCTTATCCTAAAACTATAAACTATTTAATGCACAAAAGCTTAATCCACAAAGAAAGGTCACTTGGTTGATGTAATTTATTAAGTTGAATAGAGGATAGGCTAACCAACAGAAAGCAGAAAGTGGTGATAAATGGCTCCTTTTCTGGTTTGCACAATGTAATTACTGGGGTGCCACAGGATTCAGTTCTCAGGAGCGAACTACTTACAAACTATATAAAAGACTTGGATGTGGGGTTGGAAAGTACGACAGCCAAATTTGCAGATGACACTAAAATAGGTGGAAATGAAGTTGCAATGAAAATATAAGAAATGTATAAATGGACATGGATAAGTTAGGTAAATGTGCCAAAATTTGGCAGATGAAGTTTAACATGGATAAATATGAGACTATCTATTTTGGTTGGAGGAATAGAAAGGCAACTTATTATCTAAATGGAGAGAAACCAGACTTTATAAAAAATCTTAAAATAAGGGAACACTTAGGAAACAGCTATTATAATATGGTAGAGTTCAGTCTGCAGTTTGAAAGAGAGAAGGCAAAATCGGATGTAATGGTGCTATAGTTAAATAAAGGTAATTATGAGGGCATGAGAGAGGAACTGACGAAAATAGACTGGAAGCAGAGCCTAGCAGGGAAGATAGTAGAGCAAAAATGGGAGGAGTTTGTAGGTATAATTGAGGACACTATACAGAGGCTAATCCCCAAGAAAAGAAAGATTATCCGGGGAGGGATTAGACAGCCATGGCTGACAAAGGAAGTCAGGAAATGTATTAAAGAAAAAGAGAGATCCTATAAAGTGGCCAAGAGCACTGGGAAATCAGAAGATTGGGAAGGCTACAAAAACAAACAGAGGATAACAAAGAGAGAAATAAGGAAGGAGAGGATCAAATATGAAGGCAGGCTAGCCAGTAATATTAGAAATGATAGTAAAAGTTTCTTTCGATACATAAGAAACAAACGACAGGCAAAAGTAGACATTGGGCCACTTCAAACTGATGCTGGAAGGCTAGTGATGGGAGATAAGGAAATAGCTGGAGAACTTAATAAGTACTTTGCGTCAGTCTTCAAAGTGGCAGACATGAGTAATATCCCAACAATTAAAGGGAGTCAGGGGGCTGAGTTGAGTATGGTTGCCATTACAAAAGAGAAAGTGCTAGAAAAGCTAAAAGGTCTTAAAATTGATAAATATCCTGGCCCCAATGGGCTCCCTAGAGTTCTGAGGGAGGTGGCTGAGGAAATAGCGGAGGTGCTGGTTGAGATCTTTCAAAATTCACTGGAGTCAGGGAAAGTCCCGGATGATTGGAAGTTCGCTGTTGTAACCGCCTTGATCAAGAAAGGATCAAGACAAAAGATGGAAAATTATAGGCCAATTAGCCTAACCTCAGTTGTTGGTAACATTCTAGAATCCATCATTAAGGATGAGGTTTCTAAATTCTTGGAAGAGCAGGGTCGGATTAGAACAAGTCAACATGGATTTAGTAAGGGGAGGTCGTGTCTGACAAACCTATTGGAATTCTTTGAAGAGGTGACAAGTAGGTTAGACCAGGGAAACCCAGTGGATGTGGTCTATCTAGACTTCCAAAAGATCTTTGATAAGGTGCCACACGGGAGGCTGCTGAGCAAGGTGTGGGCCCATGGTGTTCAAGGTGACCCATTGGGATGGATTGAGGATTGGCTGTCTTACAGAAGGCAGAGAGTTGGGATCAAAGATTCTTTTTCGGAATGGCAGCCGGTGACAAATGGTGTCCCACAGGGTTCAGTGTTGGGGCCACAGCTGTTCACGTTATATATTAATGATCTGGATGAAGGGACTGGGGGCATTCTAGCGAAGTTTGCTGATGATACAAAGTTAGGTGGACAGGCAGGTAGTACTGAGGAAGTGGGGAGGCTGCAGAAGGATCTAGACAGTTTGGTAGAGTGATCCAGGAAATGGCTGATGGAATTCAATGTGAGCAAATGCGAGGTCTTGCACTTTGGAAAAAAGAATACAAGCGTGGACTACTTTCTAAACGGTGAGAAAATTCATAAAGCCAAAGTACAAAGGGATCTGGGAGTGCTAGTCGAGGATTCTCTAAAGGTAAACATGCAGGTTGAGTCCGTGATTAAGAAAGTGAATGCAATGTTGACATTTATCTCAAGAGGGTTGGAATATAAAAGCACCGTTGTGCTACTGAGACTTTATAAAGCTCTGGTTAGGCCCCATTTGGAGTACTGTATCTAGTTTTGGTCCCCACACCTCAGGAAGGACATACTGGCACTGGAACGTGTCCAGCGGAGATTCACACTGATGATCCCTGGAATGATAGGTCTAACATACAAGGAACGGCTGAGGATCCTGGGATTGTATTCATTGGAGTTTAGAAGATTAAGGGGAGATCTAATAGAAACTTACAAGATAATACATGGCTTGGAAAGGGTGGACGCTAGGGAATTGTTTCCATTAGGCAAGGAGACTAGGACCCGTGGACACAGCCTTAGAATTAGAGGAGGTAAATTCAGAACAGAAATGCGGATACATATCTTCAGCCAGAGAGTGTTGGGCCTGTGGAATTCGTTGCCGCAGAGTGCAGTGGAGGCTGGGGCGCTAAATATCTTCAAGGCAGAGATTGATAAATTCCTGATGTCACAAGGAATTAAGGGCTACGAGGAGAATGTGGGTAAGTGGAGTTGAAATGCCCATCAGCCATGATTGAATGGCGGAGTGGACTCGATGGGCCGAATGGCCTTACTTCCACTCCTATGTCTTATGGTCTTATGGTCTTAAACTTCAGAGTGCTTCAATGCAGAGGGATCAGGGTGTCCTCATGCATGAATCACAGAAAACTTGTACACAGATACAGTAGGTCATAATGAAGGCAAAGAGAATTTTGACATTTATTCTAAAGGAGTAGAATATAAAAAAAGGGAAGAGTTGCTGCAACAATATAAGGCATTAGTGAGATTGCACCTGTAGTAGTGCATTCAATTGTGGTTCCCCTACTTGAGGAGGAATGTAGTCGCATTGGAGGCAGCTCAGAGGAGGTTAATTAGATTGATTGTAGAGATGAGGGACTTGTCTTATGAAGGGACATTAAGCAGTTTAGACCTGTTGGCTCTGGGAGGTTAGAAGAACGAGAGGAGATCTAACTGAGAAATAAAGAGGCTAAAGGGGATCGACAAAGTAGACGTAAAGAGGATGTTTCTGAAAGTGGGGCAATCTGGAATGAGAGGTCATAGTTTTAGAATAAGGAATAGCAGAGTTAAAATAGGGATGACGAGAAATTACTTCTCTCAAAGTGTCATGAATCTCTGGAATTCACTATTGCGGAGTGCAGTGGAAACTGGGACATTGAGCCCATTTAAGGAAGAGACAGACAGATTATTAATTAGTTGAAGGATTACAGAGAGTGAGGTTATATAGAGGTTACATAAGAAAGTCGATTTGAGGCTGAGATGAGATCAGCCATGATAGTATTGACGGGCTGAACTGCTGACTTCTGCTTCTGGTTCTTCCATACCTTCTTATGTATGAATTTCTGAATTGGCTCCAATAATTGAAACACAGTCTGCAAGCCCTCTTTAGTTCAGTCAAAGCCACTTTGCAGGTTTGAGTTCTATTTGACATCTCTACCTTTGCCTGTGAGTCAAACAAACAATAATTTGGAACTCTGTTGATTGACAGCACAACTCATTTCTTAATTCCAGTTGCTATGGTGACAGGGCAGGCTGACCACAGGAAAATCCTTAGTGCATACAATAACTAGCTCTAAAGTGGCAGCACCAATTTGTTTCAAAATCACACAGTTTATCTTTAGGCATTTTCACATTTTACTTCAGTTGCCATCTCTGAAGTTGATTTAAATGACAGATTGAGGAGAATGATGAGATCAAGAAAGTTTGACAGCTTCAGGAATGTGGAGATCAAGTCCTCCCCTTTGGTTTCCTTATGCTCATAAAACCTCAGCTGTAGCCGTGTCAGCTTCTGTCCCCAAACATCTCGTCAGTGCGTTAAAGATGCAGACTTCTTTGAAGATCTATACCTCTTCCCAGTATTTCCCGATGGACTTTGCTGCGTAGATGTCCTATGACGAATGATGCCCTTAATCCAGTCTTCAATGATGGATCATCAGCTGTTTCTGGTCTTCCCTTGAATCTGTCCACTCCCATCAGCAAGTAGGTAATCCAACCAGAAGCACCACTTCCTTCTTTAGTAGCCTCAAAGGAATGAGTATGGGGGAAAGAGAGGACTACAGATGCTGGAGATCAGAGTCAAAAAGTGTGGTGCCAGAAAAACACAGCTGGTCAGGCAGCATCTGAGGAGCAGGAGAATCGACGTTCCGAACATAAGGTTTTCATCAGGAAGAGCTTATGGGGCTTTTCTATCTGGGTTTGGCCTAAAGGTCCGATTTCATCAGCTGATGTCCGAACAACCTGAAGCAAATCAGACTCCCTCATGGTCATTACCAAATTTCAACTCCTCCACCATCCATTCCATCTTGTCGAGGCATCTTTCAACCTTGCCTGCCAGGACTGGATGCCTGAGCTGTGGAATCCTGCCAATTACACCAGAAATCTAACCAGACTTGAACAGGTGGGCGGTCCATTTGTCTGCTCCAGCTGCTCTGCTCATTGTCCTATCTCAGCAGCATGCCCTCTCATTTTCTTTACAGCTGTGTGGGCATCCGAGGTACCTGTGCAGCAGTGACCTCTGGGACCAGAAGTCAATGCCTCAGTCAGCAAGCTGACATCGATTGCCACACAGAGAACATCACCTACAGGGAATATTCTCCCCCACCATCACTACCCATCTGCTGGAGATTCTGCTACAGCAATAAAGGTAATGGTACTGAAGATAAATGGTAAAATAGTAAATCGCTGAGATACTGATCATTGCCTGCATTTGAGACTCAAAGGTTCCTCTTCACATACAGGAGTCTACTTTAGCTGTGCAATTAAACTATCCAGAGGGACAAGTTACTGTGAAGTCAAGAGGTAAAACTGTTAAAGAATGAACATTATTAACAAGCATGTTTAAAGTGTCCCTATGAAATCCCCTTCTCCGATCTCTTGAATAAATTAATATAATTGTTAAAGTGGTTGGCTGAGGAACTGTACAAAGCACCAATTCTTTCAGTAATGCTGCACAATGTACTTTCCACTCAAATGGGTTCCTTAATAGGCAAATATTTCAGGAGATGTCCAGATAGGAATCTTTCATTGGGTCAGTGCCAACAATAAAACATACATTCATGAAGTGGAATTGGAAATAAAAGCAATTGGATAGTACATGAAGGAAAATGAAACATAAGGTTTCAGGGAGTTGGAATGGTTAATGGCTCTTGCGGGGGGGGGCAACACAGAGCTGACATACTGAAAGGCCTCCTTTTGTCCTGTAAAACATTTACTGGTTTATCATGCAGTAGTTTGCTTATTGTTTCAGCTCAGGTCCACAAGATGACTTCTGACCTTTCCACGCACTACTGCCTTGGATACGATTTCCCAGTTAATCTGCAAACAACAATTGTTGTGTGATTATTTGCTGTGAGTAAGTAGCATTCCTTGTTCATACAGCCAGATTGTTCTCAGACAGAATTTGGCCAATGGTTTTGTTTGTACATGAGGCATGTTAAATGTCTCTGTATTAAAACAGCTGGTATTTCACAGTTGTGTGAAAAAATTCAAGAGTACAAGACACCTTTCCTCCCAAACACCCTATACAATGCAATGACATATGTGTGTCTGTTTTCCTGCTTCTAAAGTCAATACAAGCTTAACCCATCAAATCAAAATATACGCTCAAGGGAAGAGCCAATTGTGGTTTATCCAACAGAAAGTGATCTGAAAGTTACTCAATGGGCAAGATGAGTAAAAAGGTGAAATTAGAGCATTAGTTGGTGAGGTGATGTGAAAAGTACATTGGATGGGACATGTGTTGGATCAGAGGCCCAGTCTCACATCTGTGATTGCATTTCTAACACCAGAAAACCCAAAGTGTTGGTGCTAATTGGGAGGACAAGACAAAATAGAGACATCCCTAAATTCCCCAGATGCTATTGGATATTGTACAATGTGTGTTTTTCTTTCATGGGTTGTGGTCATTGCTGCCTAGGCCAGCATTAATTGCTCATCCCTTGATAAGGTAGGAATAAGCTGCCTACTTGAAGTGGTGCAGTCCTTGAGATATAAGGACACCCACTATACTGTTTGATGGTAGTTCCAGGATTTTGACAGTAAGGGAGCAGCAACATAATTCCGAGTCAGGATAGTAAACGATGCAGAAAGATCATAACCGAAAGGGAAAATGGAGAATATTAAAGAAAAAGTTATTATTACATATTTTGGTAGGAATGCAATTTCCTGTTGTACCTTACAGACCAATAACTATATATTGTGGCACTTTTGTGAGCTTTAAAAAAATACTTACACATTCAGTCACCTTTCAGCTTCATTTTTAATACAAACTATGACAAGGGCATGTGCCTGGACACATGTAGCTTTTTAAGGGAATACATGCTGATAAATAAAGTCCCCATTATACTAAAGATGACCTTGGCCAGCCTCTGTTCCCCAATATCAGTTATGTAACATCAATCCCTCTGTATATTTGATTTTCATTGCACTAGGATTTGATTGGACCTATATGCTGCCACTCCTACCTTAATATGGATGTTACAATGAAAGAATATAAGTTCCCTCAGAACTGAAATGCTGGATTCACCAGCTGTACAGTTGTGCAGTTCACATGTGTGATTACATTGCCACAATGAACTATACAGTGGGCTGTACTTTCGCTAATTTGTTGGATAGTTATACAGTCATTGAGTCAAATAGGCCTACAACACAGAAAAAAGGCTTTTCAGCCCATTACGTCTGTGCTGGTCAAACACAAGCTATTATGCTCACATTGACTCATAGTCTTGTGTGCCTTGCCAAAACAAATAAATCATATATCTGATTTACCTCAGAGCATTGTAGCAAGGACATTATATCTAAGGTTTATTTACAATGCTTTAACATGTCACTTAAATGGTAAGCTTTCCCTACACATATTCACAGTTCATTTTCTTGGGTCTTTCTCTGGAAGTGAAAGGGTTCATGCCCGAAACGTCGATTCTCCTGCTCCTGGGATGCTGCCTGACCTGCTGCGCTTTTCCAGCAACACATTTTCAGCTCTTTCTCTGGAGGTACCTATTTAGTTTTCATCTCAGACACTGCACCCAGGTTTAAGAAATCAAGCACAGTGAACATTGATCAGTCAACAGAGGAAAATAGTCAAAGAGAAATCAATCATTGATCACAACATTGTGTACTACACTTCAAATTGATCTGTAAAAGTTACATTGGGTCAGTCCTTTGACAAAGATAATAATATGCAGACACAATTAATAAAATGATTGAAGCACAAAGTATGACTTCTACAGAGCCAAACTTCAATGGCTAAAACCAATTCATAATGTCACTGGATGGACCACTTTCCACTTGAAGAGAAATAAGCGATTCAGGCTTGTGACTCTTGATCATTTACATTTACCCCTTCACCTAACACTTGGCAATTTAGCACGGCCAATTCACTTACCCTGCACATTTTTGGAGTGTGGGAGGAAACCAGAGCACCCGGAGGAAACCCATGCAGACACTGGGAGAATGTGCAAACTCCACACAGACAGTTGCCTGAGGCTGGAATTGAAGCCGGGTCTCTGGCACTGTGAGGCAGCAGTGCTAACCACTGTGCCACTGTGCCGCCCTTTATATGTTTAGTTCACGTAACCCAGCTCTTTGTTTACCTGAAAGATAAAATTTGAACTTGAAGGCATATATTGATATTCATTGCAGTAGAGCGACAGCCTTAACCACTTCCGCCGCCTTCTCTGTACAATATTTCATCTAACCTTTGGGCCCTGTTCTATCTATATCCCTGCAGCAGACAGAGACTTCCTACAAATTTCTGTTGGACTTTTTTTTTAGATTCCTTATAGTATGGAAACAGGCCCTTCAGCCCAACCAGTCCATACTGACCCTCCGAAGAGTAACCCACCCAAACCCATTTCCCTCTGGCTAATGCACCTAACACTATGGGCAATTTAGCATAGCCAATTCACCTGACCAGCACATCTTTGGACTGTGGGAGAAAACCAGAGCACCCGGAGGAAGCCCACACAGACCCAGGGAGAATGTGCAAACTCCACACAGTCATCTGAGGCTGGAATTGAACCTGGGACCATAGTACTGTAAGTCAGTAGTGCTTACCACTGAGCCACCATGCCACCCAACATTAACATCTAGAGAAAGGCAATATAGTAGATGCAACTGAAAAGCAACTGCCCCAGTGAGAACCAAAATACACAAAGAAAATTAATGCATCTTTACTCACTTCATAATTTGTATCTTATGTGGTCAGTTTAACACCCAATATTCTGTAAAGTTGTATTTTGTTTTTGTGTGCCTGTAGGGTATGTGTATGTGCATATATTAGTGTGAAACTGAAGACATTTGTATATATGCAACATTATTTTTATCTGGATGGGTTTTAGCAATAAAACTAATGCTTTATATGTTTAATTCAAGAATAACCATCTGGCTTAATTCTTACAAAGTGCACAAAATAAGTACTGAATCTAACAGTCTTTTTTAAGCATTGGAAATAAAGGTAATATGGTCAAACAACAAAGGTGAAAAGAGGAAAGCCAATATATCCCAACTTACCTGGTTGTGATAATAACAAACCAGATATTATGAATTTTCTAGTTGGTGTTAGTATGAGTGCTGTTCTTTTGGTAGAAAAGTTGAAATGTGGAGTGTGTTATGATCGCAGCCGATATTAATGCTGCACAAAACAGATCCCAGACCAAAATCTGGATGGAGAGATTGTTTTTGGTCGGAAAGAGCTTGACGTTCACTGAAACACAAACAATGCCGTAGATTTGGCTTTAACAATAAAACAGATGTTTATTATGCGCAAGAAATGAAACTCCATCCAAGATGCTGTGGAGAGGCTGGCACGTGTTGAATGCCAGTGTCAGTGGATGTGAGGCCTGTGCCTGTGGAGTGTACCCTGAAGTGTTGGTGTTGGGTGTTCAGACTGGAGGATTGGATTTGGAAGGAGTGAGCTGGAGTCACCAGGTGCCTGCTCTGACTTTCATTCTTTTCATGGCCCTCGGACCCATCTTTTGGGCAGCTCCCAACAATGTACTGGAAAGAATCTTTCACCCCAGCTGGCCTCAGACCATATTCGAGAGTTAGCAAAACATATAAATCTATTTATAAATTTGTCTTTTCTCTATACAGATACCAAAAATACTCCAATATTTTCTGATTTAGTGTAAGATTTTCAACGTTCACTTCTTTTTGTCATCTCTGTTAACTTTAAGACAGTCTTTAAAACATTCCTCTTTCACCAAATGTTTGGTAATCTGGCCTAATATGGTCAACGAACTGTAATTTATATCGTTCGTTTAGAACCCTTTTGTTTCATTTAGTGTCTCAATTTAAAATAACAAGCAGCAAAGCTCTACTTTTAAAATAACAGTGAAGGTTAGTTTATCACACAAGTATTGCTGAAGTTATTAAGTAAAAGTAGTGATACAGTTACTAGGTAAAATACAGATAAAGATTAAAAGTAGACACAGACAACAGAAACTTATAATGGTGGAAATCAATTCAGTCTGTTATCATTGCATTCCTGTAGTTTACTCTTGCCTGAGGTGAATGGTTAGACAATTTAAAGTCAAAATTCAGTAGCTGCAATAATTTTTGTAGTAGAACAGTTAGAGGTTGTGGGTACACATACACTCTGCAGGGAAAGCAAGTTTTGAAAAACAGAGAGAGAAAAGGCTTCTTGTTCCTCACCAGTTCTGCAGTTATGGCACTTGCAGATTGCTTGGACTCTTAAGGGTCAAACTATAGGTGATTCTTTTAAACAAGACTTTCTATTGAGCTGAGGGCTGTCTGCTCTGAGGATGTTTCCTCAGGCTTTGGTGCAGAGGTCTGCTTTTAAAATGATAATCTCAGAGCTTTATGGAAGTCAAACCTAAGATGACTATGATGTTTTCTTTTATGAATCAATGTCCCACAAAGCAGTCAATTATTTTGGAATTCCCTGTGGAGTTTTCTTCCAGTTCCTTGTTTGAAGTCTAAAAAGGCCTTGAATTTCTACACCTTGAAAAACTTATATTGTTCAAGCATTATCAAATTTTAAACAGTTCCCTTTGTGATTGATATTGAGATAATATGCCAGTCTACTTACGGCTGGTAGTCAATTAATAGGAATACAGGTATATATTTGTACATATACTATATTTAATATTTATAAGGCACACTAACCTTTTTAATAAAGAAGTTATATTGTAATTATATACTTTGAATCTTTTCCTGTGACTTGATATCACAGTTAGTTTATAGACAATAGACAATAGGTGCAGGAGTAGGTCATTCTGCCCTTCGAGCCTGCACCACCATTCAGTATGATCATGGCTGATCATTCCTAATCAGTATCCTCTTCCTGCCTTATCTCCATAACCCTTGATTCCACTATCTTTGAGAGCTCTATCCGACTCTTTCTTAAACGAATCCAGAGACTGGGCCTCCACTGCCTTCTGGAGCAGAGCATTCCACGCACCCACCACTCTCTGGTTGAAGAGGTTTCTCCTCATCTCTGTCCTAAATGGTTTACCCCTTATTTTTAAGCTGTGTCCTCTGGTTCGTCACTCACCCATCAGTGGAAACATGTTTCCTGCCTCCAGAGTGTCCAATCCTTTAATTTTCTTATATGTCTCAATCAGTATACCTCTCAGTCTTCTAAATTCAAGGGTTTACAAGCCCAGTAGCTCCAATCTTTCAACATAAGATAGTCCCGCCATTCCAGGAATTGACCTCGTGAACCTATGCTGCACTCCCTCAATAGCCAGAATGTTTTTCCTCAAATTTGGAGACCAGAACTGCACACAATACTCCAGGTACGGTCTCACCAGGGCCCTGTACAGCTGCAGAAGAACCTCTTTGCTTCTATACTCAATCCCTCTTGTTATGAAGGCCAGCATGCTATTAGATTTCTTCACTACCTGCTGTACTTGCATGCTTACCTTCATTGACTGGTGTACAAGAACACCCAGATCTCTTTGTACTGCCCCTTTACCTAACTTGACTCCATTTAGGTAGTAATCTGCCTTCCTGTTCTTGCCACCAAAGTGGATAACCATACATTTATCCACATCAAACTGCATCTGCCATGCATCTGTCCACTCACCTAACCTGTCCAGGTCACCCTGTAATCTCCTAACATCCTCCTCACATTTCACCCTGCCACCCAGCTTAGTATCATCAGCAAATTTGCTAATGTTACTATTAATACCAGCTTCTATATCATTAACATATATTGTAAAAAGCTGCGGTCCCAGCACTGATCCCTGCAGTACCCCACTGGTCACCGCCTGCCATTCCGAAGGGAGTCGTTTATCACTACTCTTTGTTTCCTGTCAGCCAACCAATTTTCAATCCAAGTCAGTACTTTGCCCCAATACCATGCGCCCTAATTTTGCTCACTAACCTCCTATGTGGGACTTTATCAAAGGCTTTCTCAAAGTCCAAGTACACTACATCCACTGGATCTCCCTTGTCCATCTTCAGAGTTACATCCTCAAAAAGTTCCAGAAGATTAGTCAAGCATGATTTCCCCTTCATAAATCCATGCTGACTCTGACCTATCCTGTTACTGCTATCCAGATGTGTCGTAATTTCATCCTTTACAATTGACTCCAGCATCTTTCCCACCACTGAGGTCAGACTAACTGTCTATAATTTCTTGCTTTCTCTCTCCCACCTTTCTTAAAAAGTGGGACAACATTACCCACCCTCCAATCCGCAGGAACTGATCCCGAATCTATCGAACTCTGGAAAATAATCACCAACGCATCCACGATTTCCCGAGCCACCTCCTTCAGTACCCTGGGATGTAGACCATCAGGCCCCGGGGACTTATCAACCTTCAGACCTAACAGTCTCTCCAACACCAATTCCTGGCAAATATAAATTCCCTTCAGTTCAGGTCCTTCAGCCACTGTTACCTCAGGGAGAATGCTTGTGTCTTCCCCAATGAACACAGATCTGAAGTACCAATTCAACTCTTCTGCCATTTCTTTGTTCCCCTGCGAAGCTCCAGGTTTGTATGTTTTATATTATTACAGACTTTGATTGTTGTTTGAATGCCACAGTGATTGAGAGCTGTTTGCATTAGTTTTTAAAAGGCAAGTGTTCCAGTCTCTTATATCTCACTTATGCCAGATTCAAAACTAGCATTTTTGTTGTAAATTCACAGCAAAGTGACAGATTTAAACAGGGAACATCATTTATTAAATTGTGATTTCAGTGTAAAAGCTCCTATCTTATTCCATAAATACTCTCCCCTACAACAAGTCATAGAGTCAGAGAGTTATAGAGATGTACAGCACAGAAACAGACCTTTCGGCCCAACTCACCCATGCCGACCAGCTATCCCAACCTAATCTAGTCCCAGTTGCCATATCCCTCCAAACCCTTCCTATTCATATACTCATCCAGATGCCATTTAAATGTTGCAATTGTACCAGCCTCCAATGCACGGTTAAACAAAAGACTCCTAATAGAATTAAAATTTGAATAAAGATTTAAGGTAATATCTCCCAGGTCTTGAATTGGCTGGTAACAAGCTTTGCCACAAATACTAAGGGACCTGCATTCTGTTCAGGGCATCACAGACCTCACTTAATGCATTTTCAGGAGGTTGCATGATATAACCAGGCCATATAGACAGAGCTCAATGATTTCATATAAAAACATTAAGCCCCTTTGCTCTACCAATAGTGCAAGTCTGGAACAAAGCAATTTCCTGTAAAATACAGATGTTCAGTTTGTGTTTTTGTAAAGCTATGAAAGCGTCTGCAAATGGTTGAGTATCTGAAACAAAATTTGTTTTGTCAGACTGTAGAGAATGAATGTCACACAATTAAACCATGGAAATGATTCAGGGACTGATGTGGTACAACACCTCTACTCAAGGCCACGAAAGTCAATCGCCTGCCAAAACAATAGACCACCTTCACATCACAAAGTACAGAACTGGTGTCCTCTACTGTTAGAACCACACACAATAAAATTTACCATTTTCCTTTTATTGACCATGTAAGAGATATTAAATATCATGCTTGCGTTGACATTTCTCATCGAGCTAAAGAATATTTGAACGTGATCTGAATTATTTAAGCCACAGCCGGTGACTTAATTTTATATAGTACAGGATATGAAGTTTGCATTACCTGGATTAAAGTGATATGGTCCTTTAATTCATAAAAGGCAAGTTGCCGAAGAATGCATGGAAGTCTGCTATTTGCTATCTTAAGACATGAATCAGAGAAATGTATTATTTCCTAATGTTGTATCGATCAATTTCCAGCCAATTGGTTCTTAAATATCAATTTGAACAGCTTGCAGCTGAAAATATAAATTAATGAAGGAAATTGCATTTATATAGCACCATGTCCTGAAAGTGCTTTACAGCCAATTTGGAACTTTTAATCATGATGAAAAACATGGCAGCTAATTTGCAGATAGTAAACTCCCACAAACAGTAATGAAATAATGATCTGATAATCTGAAAGAGCTTTCTGCTTAGCTCCAACCCTCTCCCTTTCCACTATATCTTTTTACATTATTACTTTTCAAAAAAAAATCCCACACCTACTTTTTTAAAGTTGATATTCTTCATAGAATATTCATAGAATCCCTACAGAGTGGCCCAACAAGTCCATACTGACCCTCTGAAGAGTAACCCACCCAGACCTATTCCCCTACTCTATGACTCGACATTTATCCCAGACTAATGCACCTAACCTACACATCCCTGAACACTATGGGCAATTTAGTCTGGCCAATGCAACCTAAACTGCATATTTTTGGATTGTGGGGGGAAACCGGAGCATCCAGAGGAAGCACGTGCAGACATGGGGAGAATGTGCAAACTCCACACAGACAGTCTGCTAAGGCTGGAATCGAATCCAGATCCCTGGCACTGAGAGGCATCAGTGCTGACCACTGATCCACCGAGTGCCCCACTGATCCATCGTGTCCCCCACTGATCCACCGTGTCCCCCACTGATCCATTGTGTCCCCCACTGATCCACCATGTCCCCCACAGATCCACCGTGTCCCCCACTGATCCACCGTGTTCCCACTGATCCACCGTGTCCCCCACTGATCCACCGTGTTCCCCACTGATCCACTGTGTCCCCACTGATCCACCGTGTCCCCCACTGATCCACCATGTCCCCCACTGATCCACCGTGTCCCCCACTGAGCCACTGTGTCCCCCACTGATCCACTGTGTCCCCCACTGATCCACCATGTCCCAACTGATCCACCGTGTCCCCCACTGATCCACCGTGTTCCCACTGATCCACCGTGTCCCCCACTGATCCACCGTGTCCCCCACTGATCCACCGTGTCCTCACTGATCCACCGTGTCCCCCACTGATCTACCGTGTCCCCCACTGATCTACCGTGTCCCCCACTGATCCAATGTGTCCCCCACTGATCCACCGTGTCCCCACTGATCCACCGTATCCCCCACTGATCCACCGTGTCCCCCACTGATCCACCGTGTCCCCACTGATCCACCATGTCCCCCACTGATCCACCGTGTCCCCCACTGAGCCACCGTGTCCCCCACTGATCCACCGTGTCCCCACTGATCCACCGTGTCCCCCACTGAGCCACCGTGACCCCTCTGATCCTGTTTCCACTATAATTTCTGAAATGCCTATCCATATTTAGCCACTAGCCTTGCCCCTAGCCAAGCTGTTCCAACTACAACTCTATACCTACCCAGCCCTGTGGAAATGATATGTCCTATCTCAGGGTTTCCTGTCCACTCAGAGCGAAAAGACTCTTACCAGGCCAATTACTGTGCTGTCAGTTTATTCTCGATCATCAGTTAAGTGACATATAAGGTTATTGACAGTGGCAGTTGTAGACCATTAACTTTCTCCCTGATGCTTTGTTGGCTTTCTCTCAAGGCCGTTTAGTTCATTACCTCATTACAGCTTTGGTCCAAATGTGGACACAAGTGAGGTCAGGGTAACTACCTTTGACATCAAAGTAGTAGAGAACCAGGTTTGGCAACACAGAGCCTTAGCAAAACTCGGATCAATGGTAATCAGGGGCAAATAAGTGCATTGGTTGGAGTCATACACAGCACCAAGGATTGTGATTGGTGGAAATCAAGTACCTTAGGGCCCTGACACCATTGCAAAGTTCGTCAGGGCAGTGTCTTGGCCTAACCAGCTTTACATTGCATTCTCAATAAAATTCCTTCCATCACAAGGTCAAAAGTGGAGATATTCTTTGTTAATTGCACAATACAGAACAACTTTGGTTATCCAAATATCGATTATTCAAATTTCAGATAGTCCAAACAAGATCTCGAGGTCCTGTAAAAACTTTATCCATTATCTGAACAATCAATTATCCGAACAAAATACTCCCCATCTTGTCTTGTTCAGATAATCGAGGGTGTTCTGTATTCAGTTCCGGTTGTGATTCCTGGATACTGAAACAATTTGTGTTCAAATGCAGCAAGATCTGGGTGACACTCAGCCTTGCATTAATAAGCAGCAAATAAGATTGGTGCCACACAAGTGCAAGGTAATGACCATCTCAAACAGGAGAGAATCTAACCATTATCTTTTGATGGAAAAAGGCATTGCTATTGAACCTCCACCATCATTATTCCAGGATAATGATTGACTCAAAACTGACCTGGACTAACCATAGTCAAAGGCTGGGAATTCTGCAGTAATTCACCTCCTGACTTTCCAGTGCCTGTCTAACATTCACAATCGGGAGAATTGTAAAATACACTCCATTTACTTGGACTGGTGAATTCTAACAACATTCAAGAAGCTCGTTACCATCCAGAACCAAGAAGCCCACTTGTTTGATACCCTGCCCACCACCTTCCCCATTCATTCCCTTCAACACTGCCACACAGACGCAGCAGTGTGTACCACTCTAAGGTGCACTGCAATAACTCACAAAGTCTCCTCTGACAGTATGTGCCAAACCCACAGCATCCACTACTTAGAAGGAGAAGGGCAGCAGATACAAGGGAACAAGTCCCCTCCAAGTCACCCACCATTCTGATTTAGAGATATAGCACCTTTCCTTCAATGTCACTGAATCCAAAACCTGGAACTCCCAGGATGACTCAGTGGTCAGCACTGCTGCCTCACAGCACCAGGGCACTGGGTTTGATTCTATTCTTGGGCGAGGTAAAAACAATGACTGGAAACCAGATTCTGGATTAGTGGTGCTCGAAGAGCACAGCAGTTCAGGCAGCATCCAAAGAGCTTCGAAATCGACGTTTTGGGCAAAAGCCTACCATTCCTGATGAAGGGCTTTTGCCTGAAATGTCGATTTCGCTGCTCCTTGGATGCTGTCTATTCTTGGGCGATTGTCTGTGTAGAGTTTGCACATTCTCCCCGTGTCTACGTGGGTTTCTTTTAGGTGCTCCAGTTTCCTCCCACCCTCCAAAGATACGCATGTTAGGTTGATAGGCAATGTTAACATGTCGACGGATGTCAGACTGGGTGGATTAGCCATGGGGAATGCAGGGTTACATGGATAGGTTGGGGGGGGGGGGGGGGGGGGGAGGTTGTGAGTCTGTGTAGGGCGGTCTTCCCAAACAATATGATGCTCTTCAACTCAATGGGCCAAATGGCCTGCTTCCGCATTGTAGGCATTCGGTAATTCTATGAACTCCCATCCTAACAGCATTAGGGCTGACTCTAGAGAGATTAGGTGGTGGTCATGTGACCCCAAGCTCTAGCATTCCATTCACAAAGCTCTTCACCCTCAACCAGGTTTTCATTCACCCTTCCGAATATCTCTTACTGTGCCTTGATGTCCATTTTAAATGGACACTTCTGGGAAGTGATTGAGATTATTTCCAAATATATAGCTTTAATAAATGCAAGTCATTGTGGTTAATTATCAAAACCATATGCAAGATCGCACATAAAGATCACATACAGTGGGTCAGCATTTTAGGCATGCCAAGCAATGGCAGACTGAATTTCTGAGTTTTTCTGAGATCTTTACTCTCTCAAGGGATTGAGGTCAGTAGCATTGAAATGTCAGAGCCTTGTTTAATAGAAAATATAACTTGTAATACATGCTGGAATGTAGCAGAGCAAGAAGCTATCAGACCAGGAGTGCTTTACAAACAATGTATATTTGGTTTAAGTACAAACTACCCTTTGTCCATAGGGTATTGGAATGTGATGGTGTTTGACTAGTGATAAAATAGTCTTGTATGTTTTAGTCCATTAACTGCCACATAGTGACTTGAAAATTCAAATCTGAAATAAAGACACCTTAATGTTGTTTGTATTGTGCAAGAAGTAGATCAGGAGGACATTTTAAATGATGTAATTTAATCACCATTTCTCAGGAGACAAAATGTAGTCCTGTTACTTTTTCTTCTCTTTTGCCACTTTCTTAAATCTCTGCTTGGGGCAACTGCACCAATGTTCCTGGTGGATAAAGATTTAATAATGTCCCCTGATTCCTCTGCCTCATGCATCTGGTTAGGAACCGTTACCTCTACATAGAAGTATGGGGCTGCAAAGAAAGGAAAGAATTTTAATTTGTCTGGCATCACTCACAACCTCAGAATGTCCCAAACAACTTACAGCCAATGAAGCACTTCTGAAGTTCAGTCACTGTTATAATTCTCTAGTTGATTGACAAGGGAGTTGAGGACTACAAGGAGCTAAGGTTACAGTCAGATCAGGCTGAAGGAGCAGACTGCTGCTCCTGTTTCTTATATCTTATGTTCTTGATAATCCAAGAAAATGTAGTTCAACCACAAAGGGCCTGGAATTCTAATGAGACCCTGAGTGAATCATAGAACAGTACGCTGCTTACTGTGAGGTCAGTGAACATTAATATGCTTTATTAAACATAACATGATACAAAAGATGGTTAGATTGCACAGTGCTGGTATCTTCATGGCTCAAGTCGCAGTCCATGTGACCTGATGCTACTGTGACATAGTTCCTTATGCTCAGTAACTATTCTTAGAGGTAAAGTAATAGTTAACTTTTACCCCTCACAGGGGACCAGTAAATCAAACCAAAAACAGAAAATGCTGGAACAACTCAGGAATTTCAGTGTGGAGACAGGCCATTTGGCCCATCGAGTTGAAGAGCATCCTATTGAGTGGGAAGACCATCCCAGCTAGACTCACAGCCCCTAACCTATCCCTGTAATCCTGCATGCCCCATGGCTAATCCACCCAGCCTGACATACCCAGACAAGTTAGCGTGGCCAATCCACCTAACCTGCATATCTTTGGACTGGAGGAAACCGGACCACCAGGAGGAAACCCAGGTAGTGACCAAAACAGAGCTAAGGTTTCAAGTCCAATGACCCTTGGTTTCAGCTCCCTCAACCTTTCTCTGATGGGTCACGTTGTGACCAATTTTTGTTGGGAATTCAGGTGACTTTTGGGGGCAAATCTACTTTCTGCACTCCTGTAATTTGAGCACACTTCACAACACCCTGTGGCACAGTATTCCAATCCCGTGAACAATATTGACTTCTAATATTTAGAGAAAGAACCAATTAGATTCCCAACAGTGTGAAAACAGGCCCTTCGGCCCAACAAGTCCACACCGACCCTCTGAAGTGTAACCCACCCAGACCAATTTCCCTCTGACTAATGCACCTAACACTATGGGCAATGTAGCATGGCTAATCCACCTGATCTGTACAACTTTGGACTGTGAGAGGAAACCAGAACACCCAGAGGAAGTCCACACAGACATAGGGAGAATGTGCAAACTCCACACAAACAGTCACCTGAGGTGGGAATCGATCCTAGGTCCCTGGTACTGTGAGGCTGCAGTGTTAACCACTGAGCCACTGTGCTGCCCCAAATTGAAATACCTCCCCAATGAGGGGGTGGGGAAATGGCAGGTTTGCCTTACATCACAGGTGTGGATCAGGTCTGTTCCTGAGCTGTGCATTTCATCCTTAAAAGATTTTAGCAGCATATCTTCTGTGCTGTGCTTTTCCAAGTCTTGCTGACAGAGAACTAGCCTGAGGTATGGGGCCAAGACCTTGCAAAAAGGGGCTACATGGAAATGAAGACTCTTCAGTGCTGCTTTTCCCTGGCTTTGAAAGGGCATGGGAACAGCTGAGGGAATGGTTGGAAGGAACTCTGCCTCTTACGCAATAATTGAGACATATTTCTTTAAATTCTGCTTAGAGGGAGGGACCTCCTGCCCTGCACATGTTAATGAGCCTATTCTCCAAATTCCTACTGCCTCTGGTGGTTTCTATTCAAAAGGAGGATTGGTGGGAGGTGTTGGTGACGGCTGTGTATGACAGTCGGGTGAAGGACATGTCTGTCGTATATGGGATTGAAAGGGATAATACAGAGGAGAACCATAGCTCACTATCTTGAGGCCAAGTGCACTTGTGGACAGAACAGTTCAGAATCTCAAAGTAGTAAGACCTAAGTCAAATCCTCCTCAAAACCTCTGTCTGTCCGATCAATGTAACATGTAGCTAGTTGCTGTCATGTAATGAACATTAAGCTTAATCTTATTATATTTAGCAAAGTGTCATTTCAGTCATGTTTCATGGCGGTTTCTCTCCGCCAGGCCTCGTGAGTATTTTGCACTATTATCCCAAACCCGCCTCATTAACGACCTGCCATACCCTTATGTGCCTTTCTCATTCGATGTCAGCCTGATTCTCCCACTGCCTGTAGCTGGAAGTATTCACCACATTGAGGACATCCTGGGATCCCAGCCACCCCCATTGTATTTAAAAGACAGTTGAGTGCCCAGCCAGGCACTGTCACTCTGAAGCTATCCTCATGGTTCTTGACATTTGTTCTGCACATAGTAGACAAGGGGACATTGGTGCCATGCTTTTTAGACAGGTATCTGGAGGGCCTAGTAGACAGGCTGGTGCAGAGGATGGACCTCCTCTTCTCTCAGAACCAGCAGAGGAGGTTCTGTGACCTCCTGTGTCTGAGGTTGCCTCCCGGTCAGTGCAATTTCAACATCTGGAGAAATGCCAGTGGTGTATGAAGCAGGTCAATGGCCATCTCTGCTCTGCCAAGGTAAGTGCCATCAGCTTCTCCCTGCTACCTCACACACACTATCTCTGCTACTGTCCCTGCCTTACATCAAGGTTCATGCTCGACCACTCTCCCTACAGCCTGTAACAGGTGCCACATTCAATCTTACCGATTCCAACACCCGACACCATTAACCCTGTATGCTCTCCGTGCTGCCTACTCACTCGCTTGACACACCTCCCCAGCTTCCCCTCCCAACAACCCCCCCCCGCCACCCCTCAGCCAAGAGCTGTGCCACTCATTCAATTCCCCTCTTTCTCTCATTCAGGGAGACAACAGTCAAAAATGGGGGAGAAAGAGCCACAATGGGTGGTGGAGTGTCTGATATTCGTTTCCTCATCACCCCCTCCCAATAATGATCAGATCCTGACCCTGACCACCATCATTGACCGAATCAGTGTATCCAAGCCTGATACTGGAGCTATCCTTGACTTATTGTGCTGGGACCCCCTGACTGAATGCTGTCTCCCTTGACTTGCTGGAGGATTGCTGCTTTTTCAGACAGGGCCAATTGCTTGAATCTTGAAGCACACACAGTGGATTTGCTTATGGTGCAGGTGTGACATTGAAATAGCGTACTATTGTCCAGCAAGATGCCCAGTTCCTTGACTGATGCCTGCTGGCAAACATGGACAAGCTGCCTGACTTTGTGCCTGAGCTGAAAGACAAGTTCTTCTTTAATTCGTTCACAGGATCTGGATGTCACTCCAACTCCAGCACTGCTACCCAGGGAAGGATGGCAGCTTCCTTTCCGAAAGGATATTAGTGAACCAGATGGGCTTTTCCAACAATCAGCAATGGTTTCAGGGTCATCGTAATACTTACAATTTCAGATTTTTATTCAATTCACATTTTACCATCTGGCTTGGCATGATCTGAATCCAGGTCCCCAGAACATTATCTTGGTCTCTGGATTAACAGTCTAGCAAAAACCCATGAGACCATTTTCTCTCCCATCAAGAGCAGAAGGACATTGAGTCCCTTAACTCTGGCTGAGGGCCAGGCAGGTGCCAAGTGAGGAAGCGCGAAGAAAGCAAATGATCAGCTCAGCGAAGCAGGCTGGTCTAACTGGTGAGCTGCGTTACTGTCCCTTCACACGCAGCAGTATTCTAATGATAGTTGCCAATATGCTCTAAGGCATAACAAAGTAACAGGGTGGTCTGATAGAGATTTATAAAATAATGAGAGGAACAGATAGAGTTAATGGTAGTTGTCTTTTCCCTAAGATGGGGAATTTCAAGACTAGGGGGCACATTTTAAGTAAGAGGAGAGAGAGAGAGATTTTAAAAAGGCATAAAGAGGCTTTTTTTTACACAGAGGTTGGTTCGAGTGTGTAATGAACTTCCAGAGGAATTGGTGGATGTGGGTACAATTACAATGTTTAAAAGATATTTGGGTGGACAGATAAATAGGAAATGGGAGTCTACATTAGAGTGGTGCTGGAAAAGCAAAGCCAGTCAAGCAGCATTGTTTCCATGCTGTACATCTCTATGACTCTATGACTCAACAGGAAAATCGATGTTTCGGGCAAAAGCCCTTCATCAGCCCTTCCTGATGAAGGGCTTTTGCCCGAAACGTCGATTCTCCTGCTCCTCGGATGCTGCCTGACCGGCTGTGCTTTTTCAGCACCACTCCAATGTGGATTCTGATTTCCAGCATCTGCAGTCCTCACTTTTGCCTCGATGAATAGGAAATGTTTGGAGGGACATGGGCCAGGAGCAGCAAGTGGGACTATAGTTTAGTTTGGGATTATGTTTGGTATGGACTGGTTGAACCGAAGGGACTGTTTCTGCGCTGTATGACTCTATGACTAAGTGAATCAGAGAAGTACCGTGATGATGCAAAGAGCTTTAATGGCTCTTTGGAGGGTTGGTGCACACTCAATGGGATGAATAGCCTCTGTCTGCGCTGTAGGGTTTCTATGATTCACTTACAGGAGAAAAGGAAAGGGAGATTCCTAGTGGAAAAAGGAATATAATTAATGTCTTTCACTAATACCCAAATGTAGGGTTATTCTAGGTTTGGGCTTATACAACGCTTTTCAGAAAAGCTCAATATCTCTCTCTATGAAAGAAAATCTAGCATCTGTTGCTGCAGTTACAGTGACAGATGTGTTTGCACTTTGCAAATGTTCGTTAAGTCTGTTGGGTCCAGTGGGGTATCCAATTTCTGGCAATCTGGAGGAGAGGTGAAGGGACAGAGAGGGCCATCCAATTTCAGGCAATTTAATCCATGTTTCTTTTCCCTGGTGTGTTCATGCCTGACTCTGCCAGGCTGGTGTTTGAGCTGGCATCTGTTTGCCTCAGCAGTGTTATTGGGCTAATCATTTACACAAAGAGTTGCTTGTATTTGACCCTGGGCATTGAGTACACACCTGTTCCTTCGAAGCACATAAAACAGAGACTCATCTGTTCTCTCCGGTAGTTAGAGGGAGCTGGTGGACCAGTGTGTTTTTACTGAAAGTTTAATTTCAATTCCATGAATCTGAAGTTGAATTCTGATCAAACTCATGTCGGAAAATAATATTTTCACCTTTTTACTGGAGCCAGCTAGCTACTGAGGGAGACAAAAAGGTTGAAAATAACACAATTGGGTAAATAATTTCCTTGAGTATTTCAAATCAGGTCATTAAAATTGTTTTTGAAATACTTTCAAGCTCATTCGAGACAGATGGCTGGTGGTTTAACCTGAGGGTCACCACACCTCAGGAAAGGAGAAGAGGTTGAAGAGGTGAGTCCTTCATTGTAACCTCAGCCAGTTTAAGAGGTGAACCCACACTGTTGCAAACCAGCTGTTCAGCCAGCTGAGCTAACCTACCCAGGCCTGCATTCAAAACAGAAAATCTGGACAACTTCTGACTTCAATACTGAAAAATAAATTGTAAACAATTGGAGCACTGGTCTTACTCCAGACCCACCCTAAATGACACATGCTTCATGTCGATCAGGTTTCAACTTATTTGGAACCTGGAATCCAGCCAATGTAAGACAGCAATGTGCAGTTCACTCCCTCCTGAACTCCCCCTGTCAGATTTTACAATGATTTCACTAATTGAGCAAAGCCTGATCTCATTGTTTTGGTCTCAAACACATTACTGCCCACAGGCAAATGTTTATTGGACAACATTACAAACTCTTTCACATAGGCATCAGTCATAAAAAAAGTGCTGTTAATAGACCAGCTCTACCTATAAATATAGAAATTAAATGCTTTTAAATAAGTGAACTACGTAGAGATACTTGACTGTATATAGAATGTACTAACTAGTAAAGAGGGTTGATTCTGAGCTTGCTTTACATGGTTTGTTACGAAAGTAGCCACAAATCACATGTACTTAACTGTGAGTGTTAACTGAGAGGCAACTGTATTTACTCCCTTTCAAAATTATGTAATATTTCTTCACAACTTTTTTCAATTAATGTTAGTTACCATTCTGACCCAGATTTTCTGTCCTTCACTCATAGGATGAGGGTGTCTCTGGCTAGGCCAGCATTATTGTCCCATCCCTAATTGCCCAGAAGGCAGGTAAGAGTCAACCACAATGCTGTGGGTCTGGAGTAACGTGTAGGCCAGACGAGGTGGGGATAGCAGATCTCCTTCGCTAAAGGACATTAGTGAACCAGATGGGTTTTTCTGACAATCAACAATGGATTCATGACCATCATTAGATCCTTAATTCTAGTTTCTTTATTGAATTCAAATTCCACCACCTGCCATGGCAAGATTTGAACCAGGTTCCCTGGAACATTAGCTGATCATCCTGGATTAACAGCCCAGTGATAATACCACAATGTCATTGCCTCTCTAAATTTTCTGGTTTTCAAATAACCAGATGCCAGATATACACCCAGAAATGTGGGTCAGAGCCTGGAGAATTCCCAATGCATTGACTCTGTGCAGATTTTCCAGGATGTTTAAATTTCTGGATGCAATCCCCCAGCTCCCTGGGAATGTTTGAAAATATATGCAGATAGTTCTGACTTACAGTCTGTTCTGATATAGTGTGATAGTTCTGTTCCCGAGCAATCCCACGTTATGAGAAAATCGCGTAATAGCAGCACCATTTGAACCAATTAGACCAGAATAACATTATAGCCAATATAGGTATGGAAAGTTTACGCTCTACAAATAATGGTCTAAATTCTTCCATTGCATTATAGCCAATTTGCATTGAAGAAACAAATGTTAGAGTAGAACCGACTGTATTTGCTTGGATAGTTACTCAGGAAATGGGTGCATGGGAAAATCCTTGTCTAATTCTGAGGTAACTGACACCATTCCCCACACCTCATCTGTGCAAACGTGCAGTCTCCCTTCTCTGATTCTTGCGCTGAGTTAGCTGGATTGCACAACCCAATTCCAATCTGACAACTTCCACCCCAATCCTCTGACTCCATCCTCCATTCCTGACTCCCATCCAAGCAGACCTGACTAGACTCCACTACCTGACCCACTTCTGACATGACTCTCCCTACCACACTGCCCAGACCTGACTAGATCCCACCCCCAACTCTACCCTGAAATGACACCCTCACTAGAACCCACCATTCTACTATCTGCTCCCTGGCTACCTGTACCCCCTTTACTGATCTGACTAGCTTCCTGTTCTGTGTCCTGACCTGAATGCTCATAGTCAATAACATTCAGGAAGAGGATTGGCCTATTTGGTCCATCAAGTCTGCTTTGCCATTCGATCATGGCTGATAAGTTTCTCAAACCCATTCTGTAGCCTTCTCCCCGTAACCCTTGATCACCTTACTAATCAAGAACCTATCTCTTTTTGACTTAAGTATACTCAACGACTTGGCCTCTACAGTCTTCTAAACTCTATCAAGTACAGACCCAGGGTTCTAAACCCCTCCTCATACGATAAGCCCTTCATTCCTCGGACCATTCTTGTAAACGTCCTCTGGACCCCCTCTAACAACAACTCATCTTTCCTTAGAAATGGGGCCTAAAATTGCTTGCAATATTCCAAATGTGGTCTGCCCAGCATCTTATACAGCCTAAACAGTACATTTCTGCTCTTGTATTCAAGCCCTCTCCAGTGAATACTAACATTGCATTTGTCTTCCTAACTGCCAACTGAACCTGCATACCAACCTTAAGAGAATCCTGATCTAGGATGCCTAAGTCTCTTTGTACTTCAGATTTCCAAAGCCAATCCCCATTTAGGAAACAGTCTATGCCTCTACTCATCCTATTAAAGTGCATAATCTCACAGGACCTTGATCAGATGAGCCATTGGGCCAAGGAGTGACAGATGGAGTTTAGTTTAGATAAATGTGAGTTACTGCATTTTGGTACAGTCAACCAGGACAGGACTGGTACAGTTAATGGTAGGATTAGAGTGGTGCTGGAAAAGCACAGCCCATCAGGCAACATCTGAAGAGCAGGAAAATCGATGTTTCAAGCAAAAGCCCTTCATCAGGAATCCAGCATCTGCAGTCCTCACTTTTGCCTCATTAATGGTAGGGCCCTGGGGAATGTTGCAAACAAAGAGACCTAGGGGTGTGGGTGCATAGTTCTGTAAAATGGGGAGCTGCAGGTAAACTGGTGAAGCAGATGTTTGCAATGCTTGCCTTCATTGGTCAGAACATTGAGTACAGGATGTCATGTTTTGTCTGTGCAGGACATTAGTGAGGCCTCGTTTAGATTACTGCAAGCAATGCTGGTTGCCCTGCTTTAAGAAGGATGTTGTTAAACTTGAAAGAGTGCAGAAAAGATTCACAAGGATGTTGCCAGGGTTGGAGGATTTGAGCTACAGGGAGAGGCTGAATAGGCTGGGACTGTTTTCCCTGGAGCGTCGGAGGCTGAGAGGTGACCTTATGGAGGCTGATAAAGTCCTGAGGGGCATGGGTAAGGTGAACAGCCCAGGTCTTTTCCCCAGTGTGGGAGAACTCCAAAACTAGATGGCATTGGTTTAAGGTGAGTGGGGAAAGATTTAGAAAGGATCTGAGGGTATCTTTTTCATGCAGAGGGTGATGCATGTATGGAATAAGCTGCCAGAGGAAGTGGTGGAGGCTGGTACAATTACAACATTTAAAAGGCATCTGGATGGGTATATGAATAGGAATGGTTTAGAGGGATATGGGCCGGGTGCTGGCAAATGGGACTGGGTCAGGTTGGGATGTCTGGTCAGCAAGAACAAGTTGGACTGAAGGGTCTGTTTCCATGTTGTATGATTCTATGACTCGGCCACATTGTATTCCATCGACCACTTCTTTGCCCCTTCTCTTAGCTTGCCTAAGTCCTTCTACAGCCTCCCTGCCTCCTCAACACTACCTCTCCCTCCACCTATCCTTCTGTCATCTACAAAGTTTGTAACAATGTCGTCAATTCCTTTGTCCAGGTTGTCAATGTATAATGTAAATAGTTGTGGCCCCAACACTGACCTCTGCTGAACTCCACTAGTCAAGGACTGCCATCCTGAAAAAGACCCTATTATCCCTACTCCCTGCCTTCTGCAGTCAGTCAATCCTATATCCATGCCAGAATCTTGCCCCCAATTCTATGGGCTCTTATCTTATTTAGCAGCCTCTTGGCTGTGGCACTGTCCTAGTCCTTCGGGAAATCCACATAAATCATTTCCACTGGCTCTCCTTTGTTTTACTTGCTTGTTATGCCTTCAAAGAATTCTAACAGATTTGATTAGATTAGATTCCCTAGTGTGGAAACAGGCCCTTTGGTCCAACAAGTCCATACCGACCCTACGAACAGCAACCCAACCAGACCGACCTCCCTCTGACTATGCACCTAACACCATGGGCAACTTAGCATGGCGAAATCACCTGTCCCGCACATCTTTGGACTGTGGGAGGAAACCGGAGCACCCGGAGGGGGGCCCACACAGACACGGGGAGAAGGTGCAAATTCCACACAGACAGTTACCCGAGGCTGGAATTGAACCTGGGATTCTGGTGTTGTGAGGCAGCAGTGCTAACCACTGAGCCACTGAGCTGCCCCATGGTTAGGCATGAACTCCCCATAACAAAGCCATACTGACTCAGCCCTATTTACCATGCACTTCCAAGTACTCCTCAATCTCATCCTTAATTATGGTCACTAAAATCTTACCAACAACTGAGGTAAGGCTAACAGTCTAGAGTTTCCTGTCTTATCCCTCCTTTCCTTATTAATCGGGGTGTTACCTTAGCCATTTTCCAGATCTCTGTGACTCACCCTGACTCCAGTGATTCCTTAAACATCACCACCAATGCCTGTACAATTTCCTCAGCTATCTTCTTCAGAACTATGGGGTGTAGTCCACCTAGTCCAGATTATTTATAAACCTTTCAGTTACCCCAGCACCTTCTCAGGACTTCGGGACTCTTGATCCTGGCGACAGAGAACAGTGTCTATTCCCTTTTCTATACTATCCCTCATGCGCAGCAGGTCAGGCAGCATCTGAGGAGCAGGAGAATTGACATTTCAGGCATTCATCAGGAATGAGGCTTGTGGGCCTTGGGGCTGAGAGAGAAATGGGAGGGGGGTGGGGTAGGGGAGAAAGTAGCTGAGAATGCAATAAGTAGATGAAGGTGCGGGAGAAGGTCAGAGAGGAGGGTGGAGCGGATAGATGGGAAAGGTGATGGCCAGGTCAGGAGGGCAGTGCTGAGTTGGAGGCTTGGGACTGGGATAAGGTGGGGGGAGGGGAAATGAGGGAACTGTTGAAATCCACATTCATCCCGCAGGGTCTCAAGGCGGAATATCAGGCGTTCTTCCTCCAGGTGTTGGGTGGTAAGGGTTTGGCGATGGAGGAGGCCCAGGACCTGCGTGTCCTTGATGGAGTAGGAGGTGGAATTGAAGTTTTCAGCCATGGGGTGGTGGGGTTGGTTGGTGTGGGTGTCCCAGAGATGTTCTCTGAAACGATCCATAAGGAGGCGTCCTGTCTCCCCGAAGTAGATGAGACCACATCTCCCCGGTGTGGACGGATACAGTAGATGACATTGGTGGAGGTACAGGTAAAATTCTGTCAGATGTAGGACCCTTTGGACCCTTGGACGGAGGTGAGGGGAGTGGTGTGGATGTAGGTTTTGCACTTCCTGTGGTGGCAGGGGAAAGTGCTGGAAGTGGGGTGTGGGCTGGTTGGGGGCGTGGACCTGACAAGGGAGTTGTGGAGAGAATGGTCTCTCTGGAATGCTGATAGGGGTGGGGAGGGAAATATATCTCTGGCGGAGAGGTCCGTTTGTAGGTGACGGAAATGGTGGAGGATGATGCGATGTATGAGGAGGTTGGTGGGGTGGAAGGTGAGGACCGGGGGTTCTGTCCTTGTTGTGTTGGGAGGGATGGAGTTCGAAGGCGGTGGTGCAGGAAGTGAAGTCGATGTGCTGGAGGGCATTGTCGACCATGTGGGAAGGGAAATTGTGATCTTGGAAGAAGGAGGCCACTGGGACTTTCTGAGGTGGAATTGGTCATCCTGGGAACAGACGCAGTGGAGGCGGAGGAATTGGGAATAAGGGATGGCATTTTTATGGGTGGTAGGGTGGAAGGAGGAGTAGTCTAGGTAGCTGTGGGAGTCAGTGGGCTTGTAGATGTCCGTGTGGGTCCCCAGAAATGGAGATGGAGAGGTTCAGAAAGGGGAGCTAGGTGTCCGCAATGGTCCAGGTGAATTTCAGGTTGGGGTGAAAGGTGTTGGTGAAGTTGATGAACTGTTCAACTTCATGGGAGCACAAGGTAGCATGGATGTAGACATTGTTGTAGCAGAGGAACAGGCAGGGTATGGTGTTAACGTAACTGCGGAAGATGGACTGTTCCATGTATCCGACAAAGAGGCACGCATCGCATCATCCTTCGCCACCTACAAATGGACCCCACCAGCAGAGATATATTTCCCTCCCCACCCCTATCAGCGTTCTGGAGAGACCATTCCCTCCATGACTCCTTCATCAGGTCCACGCACCACCCCCCCCCCCCCAACCAGCCCACACCCCACTCCCGGCACCTTCCCACTGCAGGAAGTCCAAAACCTGTGCCCACACCACTCCCCTCACATCTGTCCAAGGCCCCAAAGGATCCTTCCACATCCAGCAGAAATTTATTTGTACATGCACCAATGTCATTTACTGTATCCGTTGCACCCGATGTGGTCTCCTCTACATCGGCCAGACAGGACGCCTCCTTGCGGATCATTTCAGAGAACATCTCTGGGACATCTGCACCCACCAACCCCATCGCCCTGTGGCTGAACACTTCAATTTCCCCTCCCACTCCATCAAAGGCATGCAGGTCCTGGCCCTCCTCCACATTCAAACCCTTACCACCCAACGCCTGGAGGAAGAACACCTCATATTCCACCTTAGGACCCTGCGACCACACGGGATGAATGTGGATTTCAACAGTTTCCTCATTTCCCCTCCCTTCACATTATCTCAGTCCCAAGCCTCCAACTCGGCACCACCCTCCTGACCTGTGCATCACCTTTGCCACTCCTCCACCCTCCTCTCTGACCTATCACCTTCTCCCTAACCTTCATCTACCTATTGAATTCTCAGTTACTTTCTCCCAACCCCACCCCCCTCCCATTTATCTCTCGGCACCTTTGGCCCATAAGCCTCATTCCTGATGAAGGACTCATGCCCGAAAGGTCAATTCTCCTCCTCCTCAGATGCTGCCTGACCTGCTGTGCTTTGCCAGCACCACACTCTTGACTCAGATCTCCAGTATCTGCAGTCCTCACTTTCTACTATACTTTTCCTCATTACAACTACATTTCTCTTTTCTTTCCCCTCTTGAGTAGCTCCCTGTACAATGACCCTCTGGTCAGTTTGCTCATCCTTCCTATAGCCCCCTATATCTCAACTTCCTGCCCGAGGTAATCATGTGTATGTGTTCTGCCACACTTTCAGCAGTTATATAACCTGGTACATAAAATTCGAAACTCCTCCCAGCATTTCAACATGCTGCCTTCTCCCAAAGTCACAACAACAGGTCGTCTGGTTATCATTCAATAACTCCTTCCATGAATCATCTGAGTATCATTACACTAATGTATGACAGGAAGACAGCCACTGGTGGATCCTTAGCCCTTATATCTCTACAAATCCTATCTGTTAAAACATGGAATCCCTCTTCATATCATTCTGCCTGGTGTGTAACATAAAACAGTCTTTCCCCTCTGCTCAGCACAGCAGCAGCTGTTTTCAGTCTCTGACTCCATGTCTCTCATTTCAGAGTTTGTGTTCAACAGGACCAGCTCTTTTGTCTTAAGGTGTGAGTGCTGACATTGGAGTTTCAATCAGTTTCCGTCTGGGTCTTTGTTCCCAAATCATATGGTTCTGACTCTGGGCAAAGTGTGGAATGATTTCACCATCGCCCATTCCATGACATTGTTTCACTTTATATAAAAACAGGCAGATTAAAACATAACCTTATAACGTCCCTCATTGTGACAATTGTTGCAGTTAGGTGTTCTATTAAACAATTTTCATGCAATTTATGAAACTATTCTTAAAAATAAATTTGGCTCTTGAAAACCATGTAACAGCTACGACCGACCCAATACCATAGGTTTTCACTTTCAAATAAAAAATCTTTCCACAAAATGTGTTTGGTAAATGTTTCACGTAAGTGGATGACAATCATAGAATTAGCACTTTATTTACAATAATGGCTCAGATCTTCCGGTCAGTATTGGAACACTTTCCTCCAATTTTTCTGTCCAATCTTGGATGAAGGTCATTGCAGAACTCAGTCAGCATCAGAGAGACACTGTGCAGGAGCCACACTCCCTCCTTATGGCACTGGCTGCAGTATTCTGGGAAGTAGCTGTTTAAATGTCCAGTGTGTTAGTGTCAGTGAAGGTATAGTGGGTAAGGCAAGTGGATAAGGGGCAGAGTGGGTGAAGTAAGGGAGTATGTGGGCATGATGGTAGCTGTGTAGAGTGGGGAAGGTTAGTTCAATGATACTCAGATGTTTGACTGAAGGATCTTTTGAGTGATTCTGGAAGACCTGTGGTGTGGTAGAGAGACAATAGCATGTTGGAGGAAACCCAGATAATGTTCTGGGCACCTGGGTTCGAATCCACCATGGCAGATGACGGAATTTAAATTCAATAAAATCTCTGGAATTAAGAGTCCAATGATGACTAAGAATCCATTGTTGATTGTTGGAAAAATCTGGTTTACTAATGTCCTCTATGGAAAGAAATTGCCATCCTTACCTGGGCTGGCCTACATGTGATTCCAGACCCACAGCTATGTGGTTGACTCTTGACTGCCCTCTGGGCAATTAGGGATGGACAACAAATGCTGGGCTGAGCCACTGATGCCCTAACCTCATAAATTATTTTTTAAAGAAGTTACTGCAAATGCTAGAATCTGACCTGAGAACAGAAATTGCTGGAGCTCACAGCAGGTCAGGCAGGATCCATGGGCACTGCCTGACCCGTTGTGGTGTCCAGCACTTTTTATCTTCAACGACATGTTGGAATTCTGGGAGGAGTTTGTGATTTTAATGACCAAGTTACGCAGCTACTGAGAGTGTGGGGTGTTCTGTTGTGGCAATTAATTAATTGGGAAATCCCTTTTCTGTCGTTTCGAATATTAGCCACCTAGTAAGTAATGTTTAGCTGATGTTAATTTGAGTTTATTAAAGTGAAGACTTAAGATGTGAAATATTGCAATGTGACCCTTAATACTGATTCCTGGGAATCTCACTCTTTTTAAAGTTGATCGGTCTCCGTGGGGATTGTGACACAATGGATCTTTTACTGGGTTTCAAAATGTCTAAGACTGTTCCTTGGATAATTGACACAGGACCTAATTTCCTGTGGAGTGAGAACTTTTCAGTTGCTGGAAACTGAACTGAAAAAAATGAACTCTGATGGTCTGAGTCTTGTCACCACTGACATTTCTTAAATCTTTTAACTTACTTCATATAAACCTTTTCTCACACATAAATCTTCTTTATCCTGGCAGGGGAATCTACATTTCCTACATTTGTAGAGGAGATTGCTATATACTCTGCTCTTTGCACCATCAAGTAATTCCAAAGGATAAGTCATTGGTTTAAAATCTTGCAACTCTTTCCCAAGCAGTGTTGTAGGATCACATTCAGCACGAGGATTCTGGCTGTTCCTGAAAAATGCCCACCACCTTCTCAAGAGCAATAAGGGTCACCCAGATGCCAAGATTAAATGAGAGCATAAAGATGGAGAGTGAGACTGTCCTTACACTCTCTTAACAATGTCCTAGTAAAGAATCTGCCATTATTGAGCACCCCTACAGACCTTCTGAAGGCACTCTGCAACAAATGCAATACTTGTGAAGTGCAGTCAATGTTATGTAGACCAACAATTTGTGCATAACAAGAGCTTAGCCAGAGTCACATGATAAGGCACAGTGAGATGGAAGGAATCAGGATCTCTTACCTAGCATGAGTTTTTGCAGACAACTCCATGGACTCCAGCAACATTTCTTTAGGAGAATAAGCAAAATTGGGCTTCAAACTCACAACAAAACAGGCTCTGGTAATGTTATTGTACATTCAGGACAACGTGGGGTACCAGGGTACCAAGATATACAAGAGCAGTCTTGAGAGGATTATTAATCTTGAACATGTGACAGTTACTTAATTGCTTGTCCCAACATTCACGGCACATTCAAAAATGAACCAAATTGCCCAGGTACCAATTATTTCTATTTTTATTCTTGTTCATTACCAACATCAGTCAGCCCCACAGGATAAACTTACTCATATCTAAGAAACAAGTATGAGTGTTTTCATTATCTATGTTTTTGTTACAATGAGTAATTTCTATTGGGAGTACTGTAAGATATAAATTAAAGTTTGCTTAAAAGTGTTCTATCGATAAGGGAAGGTCAAAAACTCTCCCAATGTTACTTAATATACACACCATTACACCCAGGCATACATAACCTAAGATTTAGAGTAGAATAGAATAGCCTTTAGTGTCACATGGACTCGAAGGAGTGCAGTGAAAAGTTTGTAATGTCATCTCTCGGTGCCATCTTAGGTACAGGGTACCTAGGTACAGATACTTTAAGTGTTGTCACAGAATTGAAATAGTAAGAAAAAGGATGAGTGTGGGAATACAGAATTTTAAAAGTCTAGAATGATAATAAAAAGTATCTTTGAAGTACTCAAGTTATAGTCCTTTTCCACTGAGACCGAGCCCACCATGCTTCAGAACACAAGGCCTCACTGCCTCCACGCTGGCCTGGGACTCAGTTCTCCATTTCTGCCAGGTAGGGAAGTTTAAAAAATTGAAAGTTGGGGAGGTGGGGGGATGTGGGTGCGGCTGTGGGAGAGGTGGAAAAAAGAACTGAGGCAAAGAGAGAAAAAAGAAAGAAAAAGGGATCGCCGAGCAGAGAAGCTCTGGCTAGAATGTCGGACTTTGCCGCCATCTTGCTGCACTGTGATTTTATAAGTTTGGAGCTATTTAATTGGCAACAATTGTTCAGGTCTTTGAAATAAAGTTAATTGTTAATGTTTGCAAATGTAAGTGTGATTTATCCTTTCAATGGAGCTAATGATATATTCAATGACTGTATTACTTTAAATTCTGTTTCTGTTTCGACCTTGGGTTGGCTGGGATAATGCTGGGGCTGGCTTGGAGAGAAAGGTTCGTGAAAATGAGCAAAATGTTTGAAATGAGAGATGTGCAGAAGGAAATGGAAGAAAATAAGAGACATTGAGCAAGCCTGAAAAATAACTTATTTGAGACCCAACGGGAGACAAAAAATTGGGTTTCTTTTGAAATTGTTTTGACAGTCAGAGCAAAGAAAATCTTTTCATTTCAGCGAATTGTGGTTGCAGATGTGTATTTGTCGTTTTGTGTATTAACTTTGAGTTTTAAATTCAGCGATGTTCTAATTCTGCCAAAATATGTAAGCGATGATTAAATGCCTTTTAGTAAAGTTTAAAACAAGGCATTAAAGCAAATGTTGTGAAGGTGAGGATGACATCAGGGCTGGTTGTGTCAGGGAATAAATGATGAAAACAAAGGTCTTATTTGATGGATCATTGCATCGTATGCTTTTGACACATACTGGAAGGTGTCAGGTTCCAATCTTAAAGTCTTTGCAGAATTAACAAATTGTAGTCAGGGTAATTAGGCACATTGGGATCAGTTTATTGTCACTGGGCTGAGAGGGAGGGGGTGGATTAGCCCTGTTCTTGATAACTCTTTATTGAACCCTGCTGGAAAATGTATATGTCTAGATATTGTTTGAATTTAAGATTAAGTTTGACTGTGACATCTCCCTTCTGAATTGATAAGCTTCTGGGCACTCAGTGGTTTATAGGCAACAAAATTTGCTAAGATACAAAATAGTCCCTGTGCCGTTAGAATGAGTCAGCGTGAGTCAGAAAGGCAAAGCCAAGAAGAAACATACTTTTGGAGAACTATCAAAAGAATAAATGGTGTGTACAATTATCCTATCACGTGGACTCAATCTAGAGGTAATGTACCACTTTTTATCAATGCTTTTATTACTCATGATGGTCTAAAAAATTCCATTAGTTTATCTGATACTTGTCAGTGAATGCCAAACATACAAGTTTAAAGTCAAGCCAAGTTTCTGAAAATTCTTCAAATCTTCTAAGTGCAAAATGTTAAAAGAAACACAAAGTGGTTTTGCAATACCCAAGAGGAAAAGGATTTACAAAACCTCTTGATTGGCTTTTGCAACTCCACAGAATAGCCAGAGACACTAATAGTAATCCAGACACCTCGACTAATTCCCAGAGACATGAGCACAAATCCTATCATGGCAGCCAGGGGAATTCCACAAATTCAATTAATTATGTAAATATGAATAGAAATCTAGTGCCGGTATTGCAGCCATGAAACTACTTGCTTGTTGAAAAATCCATTTGGCTTATATAGTCCTTTAGGGAAGGAAATGTATTGTTAGTGTGAGATCGCCTCCTGTAAGGTGTTTTACCTAATGTAGCAATGTTTATCTCCTCTAACAATAGAAAATGGGCAAACATATTGCAGTTTTGAAGAATCCGACAGACGTTTATTACATTTGACTTTTAGCTACAAACATTTTATTGCCGAAGCACTCAAGAGGCAGGAAAAAACATTAAGCTATTAAGTTGCACAAAGCAACATGCTTCCACTTGGGTGTCATACTTCAAGAGATCCAAGGCAAGATGGAGACCTTTATAGTCTCAGGCCACATGGTGTAATGCAGTGAAGATATCATGTAAAGGTATACTGTTGACCATAATACAACAATTATTAGATTAGATTAGATTCCCTACAGTGTGGAAACAGGCCCTTTGGCCCAACAAGTCCACACTGACCCTCCGAAGAGTAACCCACCCAGACCCATTTCCCTCTGACTAATGCACCTAATGCTATGGGCAATTTAGCATGGCCAATTCACCTGCCCTCACATCTTTGGACTGTGGGAGGAAACTGGAGCGCCCTGAGGAAACCCACGCAGACATGGGATCCTTCCCTATTCTGGCTTATATACAACTCCAGATCCACAGCAATGTCATAAATGCCTCGCAAGACACTCGGTTGTATTCAAGACAGCATCACCACCTTTTCAAAAAGGAAGTTGGGATCTACAGTAAATACTCACCTTACTAGTGATGCCCGTATTTAGATTAGATTACTTACAGTGTGGAAACAGGCCCTTCGGCCCAATAAGTCCACACTGACCTACCATCCATCCAGACCCATTCCCCTACATTTTCCCCTTCACCTAACACTACAGACAATTTAGCATGGCCAATTCACCTAACTTGCACATTTTTGGACTGTGGGAGGAAACCGGAGCACCTGGAGGAAACCCGTGCAGACACGGGGAGAATGTGCAAACTCCACTCTGCTTTTGCTCTGTTACTCTACAATTCAGATTGAAAAACATCAAATGGAATCATAAATTAATCTAAATGGATGCAAACTAATGTTGCAAACATAACTAGCTAACAGAGTTTAATTCTTAATTGCTGATCTAATCAATGTTGTTTTGCTAATGTGCTTTCATGCCACGGATTAGCCAGATGAGTGAAATCCATTCTGAGTCAAGGCTTTAGTAATGACGAGTTAACACTTTAAGGCCTGTGACTGCTATGCTGTATTCAAAGCCCAGATTTATCTCTAGGTTCCTCAGTATTGGAAAGCATGTGGCGAACAATCTTGAACCCACCCAAACAAAAATAATTGTCATGGGCGAAGAACCAAATACTTACTTTCTAAGTACTTAATCATACTTACTTGTCAGGTTAGGTAGATTGGCCATGGTAAATTGCCCATTGTGTCCAGGGATGTGCTGGCTAGGGGGATTAGCCATGGGAAATGTAGGGTTACAGGGATAGGATGGGGAAAGGGTCAGGATGAAATGCTTTCTGAGAGTTGGTGTGGACCCGATGGGCTGAATAGCCTGCTTCCGCACTGTCGGGATTCTATGATGTTTCTATGACTTACATTCTGCATTCATCAAGAACCAATAAAATTCTTATCCCATTAGCAGCATCACATATACTTACATTTTGTAAGGAATTATATTGATGCTACTTTAAACATAATCAGAGCACCAATCCTAAATCAGATTGATATGTAGAAGAATTGCTCCTGTCTTACTAATTGTACAGCATTTCCTTTTGCTCATTATTTTGCCAAATGTCTTTGGAAAACACAATCCATTCAGAGATTTGGCCATATAATTCCTTTCATGACATTTAGTTTCATTTTCAAGCTGATATAATTTTCCTATTCTCAAACCTTTCACTTGAGTAAATCAAGTAAGGAGCTGACCTGTCTTATCTGTCTTCTTGAGTATGAGCTTACTCCATGGAAAACAACAACTGCTGGAGATCACAGAGGGTCAGGCAGCATCCATGGAGAGAGAGAGAGAGAGAGAGCAAGCTGACGGTTTGAGTCTTTCTCTACATTTGTCTTTTCAATGGCTGATAACTGATTACTTTATGTATGCGATGCTATTGGCCCCAGTCTCCATAAGATGCAAAATGTCATTTTAATCATGTATTGCTGGATAATTGTATTAAAATGCAACTTGTAGTCATTGCACAGAAACACAATCGCTGAAGCTTAATTATTTTTCCACCTGATGCTTGCTGAGCTATGTTGACTCCCAGTAAAGCAATGACTTGATTTTGAAATTTTCATGTTTCTTTTTCAGTTCCTCCATGGCTTCACCTCCTACCTCTATAATCTCCTCCAGCTCCACAAGCCTCAAGGGTATCTAATTCTGACCTCCATGGCTTCCCCAAAATGTAATTGCTTTGCAGTTTGTGGCTGTAACTTGCCTAGGCACTAATCTCTGGAACTGTCACCATAAACTCTCTCGCTCCCTTTTTTTTTAAAAACACGCTTTCTCAAACCTATCTCTTCCTCCAGGCATTTGACAATGATATCTCCTTTCTGGCTTTGTGTCAAACGTTACTGTGTAAAGTTCCTGTTATATATCTTGGGATGTTTTATCATGTTAAAGGTCTTACAATCTATATGTTGTCAGTGGCCATATCTTTGGTTAATTGCAGTGGAACGGAAATGAGTGAATAACCTGACTCATAAAATCCCTAGTGTTTGAAAGCAGGCCATTCACCTCAGCAAGTGCACACCACCTCCCCCAGAGGCATTCCCTACTCTACCCACACAACCCCACATTTCCCATGGCTAGTCCATCTAACCTGTGTAATTGAAAATTAACAAATTTTACATTTATTATGAAATTTGAAAGAGAATGCTTTTCTAAAATTTAATGCTGTGCTGAGCTTTGTAAACAATACTTTGATGAGGTTTGCAGCCAGCTTGTCTCTGTTTGAACTTTGTAAACGTTCAACTTGACCTTGTGACAGTCGAATTCAGCGAAAGCTGAAGAACTGTTATGTCCAAGACCAGGGGATGAGCGAATAATAACTTGAGTTTTCCCAGTCTTTGCCCTTGAGAGTGTGATAAGGAACAGTATAAGATGAGTATCTGAATTATGCTCAAGTACCCCTTGCATAGAAGGTATTTTGTCAAGTTCAGAGGGTCCCTTTGCAAAGGCATGTAATAAAACTTTTCTT